>NC_090936.1:1060347918-1060960418 GCF_040938575.1 Ambystoma mexicanum | reverse complement strand
CAGTAATGTCTTTCGTCCTTTCCCCATAGGGGCCGGGGTGCGGTACCTGCCAGAGATGTGGCGCCGACCCGAGATGTGGAATGGCTCACCAAGAATAGCCGGTAAGTAATATGGCTGAAAATCCGGCTTTCCTCTTGTGTTCCCTTGCTCACCTTTTGTGTCTTCTTCTCTCCCTTAGGTGCGGTGCAGAGATGTGCCGACCGGCACTGAGAGCCGCGATGGAGCCGGGCGGCGTCTCGGGAACAGGTGAGTGAAGCGCGGTGCTGCAGCGAGCAACGCAGTGCTTTTAAATGGAAGTCTTCCTTCAGGAATGCTGGCGTGAAGATTCCGGATGCAGGTAAGAAAGTTGAAATAGTTCTTGGTTTTCACCTTTCTCTTCTCTTATTCCCTTACAGGTGTTCCAGGTTCGAGGCGGGCGTGGCTGGAGTCCAGGTGCAGGAGCAGACACGGTGAGCGTTCAGCTGCTGGGATGCAGAACAACGCGAAGCACGTGTGGCTGTCTGGGTGTGGCTTAAATAGCCTTGGAAGAAGTTCCAGGTGAGTATTCTTCCACAGCCCCACCCAAGTAACAAAATAGTTCCTTTAGAAAAATAGTCCCTCCTAAGCCTCATTTGGCTTGGTTCTTCATGCAGCATGGTCTGCATCAGGTGAGTGTGCAGCATGGTCTGCTTCAGGTAAGTGCACCAAACACTTCCCTTTATGAACCTGGCGCCTATGGCGCCAGGACTGAAGTCCAACATGAGCCTGGCGCCAACGGCGCCAGGACAGAGTCCAAAGAGCCCCTATAAAGGGCTGCTGGGCTTTTACCCGGGGGCGTGATGCCTGCTCCCGGGGGTGCTAGGCCTGGCCTGGTGCTCCGGGGGTAGGCATCATGACAGTATCCATGTGTATCCTTATTTGGACGACTGGCTCTTACGTAGCCCTTGTCCGCTGGCTGCAGCGGACAACCTCCAGTCTCTCCTTCAGCTCCTGTTCCATCTTGGGCTGTCCGTGAACTGGCGGAAATCCTCCATGACGGTCTCACTGGACCTGATTTTCCTGGGTTTTCGTAGGAACACGATCGACTGCAGAGTGTATCTGACCGGGGACAGAATGGCCACGTGTCAGATGTTTGCGCAGTCGGAGAGCATGTCGGCCTGTTGGTTCCAGAGGCTTCTGGGCCTCATGGCCACGTGTGTACTGGCTCTTACTCTTGCTCATCTCAAGATGAGACAGCCCCAGATGGCTCTTCGGAGTTCCTGGCATCAGGCTGTGGAGCCGGATTCCAAGCGGATAATGATTCCGGATTCCATGAGAGTGGACCTGGATTGGTGGTCATCTCTCAGCAACCTGTCGGGTCGGGTGCGGGGTTTCAGGACCCAGCCCCCACGGTGACGATCACGACGGACTCCTCCCTTCTGGGGTGGGGTGTGACGTTAGATCTTCTTCAGGTCTCGGACCTCTGGTTGCCTCAGGACAAGCTCCTGCACATAAATCACTTGGAGTTCCTGGCGACCTTCCTAGCGCTCAGGGCGTTCAGACCGCTCATTGTCAACAAGGTGGTGTCAATGTATTACATCAACAAGCAAGGGGGAACGAAGTTCCCCCCCCCCCCCCTTGTGGACCTGTCCATCCAGATATGGGAGTGGGCCGTGCTTCATGGTGTCTGGCTGCTTGCTGTGCACATCACGGGCCAGCTGAATGTTACAGCGGATGCCCTCAGCCGGCGGACGGTGGTCAGCTATGAGTGGGAATTGAAGGCAGAGGTCCTCTCATGGATTTTCTCGCATTGGGGCACACCGGGCGTGGACCTCTTCGCTACGGCGGTGAACAAGAAGCTTCCTCGGTATGCTTCCAGAGGGGGGCTGGGAGCCTCCTCTCTGGGGGATGCTCTCGAGATTCCATGGCACAACATGAGAGCTTACGCCTTCCCGCCTCTAGTTCACCGTGCGATCTGGAAGTTGAAGAACTCTGTGAACTGTTACCTTCTACTTGTAGCCCCGTGGTGGCCGGCCAGGTTTTGTTTCTCAGAACTTCAACACCTTTCGGTGTATCCGCTGATCAGGTTACCAGTAACTCCCGATCTTCTTCACCAGGGGGAACTGCAGATGTGGCACCCCTCCACACAATCGCTCAGCTTGGCGGCATGGTGCCTGAGTTCAAGTCTTTAGAGCATCTGAATTTGTCTACGGATAACATGCGCATTATCCAGGCAGCCAGGAAACCATCGACCAGATCTCAGTTCAAGAGTAAATGGCTCAGGTTCTGTCATTGGTGTTTGGAGAAGAAGTTGGATCCAAGGGTGGCCACGATTGACACGGTGCTGTCCTTTGTGTCCTTCCTAGCAGAGTCCGGGGTTCATGTTTTGTCATGCAGGACTTACCTTTCAGCGGTTTCCACTTATCTTTCTACAGACCAGTGCTCGTATTCTCTGAGTAACCCAGTGGTTAAGAGGCATTTTTCAGGTTTGACATGCCTCTACTCTCCGGTTCGTAGTCCGCACCCGCCGTGGGACCTAAATGTTGTCCTGATGGCGCTGTGCCATAAACCCTTTGAACCAATGGCTACGGTGGACCTCAAGTACTTGTCTTGGAAGGTGTCCTTTTTGGTCGCCGTTACATCGGCAAGGAGAGTGAATGAGCTCCAGGCATTGTCGGTGGAGCATCCTTTCTTGGTCTTTCACAAGGACAAGGTAGTCCTTCGGACAAACCCGGCCTTTCTACCGAAGGTGGTGACCGAATTCCATCTGAATCAATCGATCTCCCTACCGGTCTTTTTTCCGAACCCTGCCTCTGAGGCTGAGGGGGTTCTACACTGTCTTGATGTCCGAAGAGCTCTTAAGTTCTACTTGGACAGGACTTCTGAGCTCAGGAGTTCTTCTCAACTTTTTGTGACCTTAGGTAACCCCCAGGGCAGGCAGGTGTCTAAGGCAACTATTTCTAGGTGGATCGCCGCCTGCATCACGGAGTCCTTCACCGTCCAAGGGCTGAAACCTCCTAAGGGTATTCATGCACATCTGGTGCGGGGTAAGGCAGCTGCGGTTGCTTTTCAGAAATCTGTCCCCTGGGAGTCAATTGCTAGGGCAGCTACTTAGGCCTCCCCATCGGCTTTCTGTAAGCATTATTGTCTCGACATGAGCTCAAGAGCTGACGCTCAGTTTGGTCGGGCTGTACTGAAAAACCTGTTTCAGTAAGGGGTATTTCCATCCACCCATAGTTCTTGTAAGGAGTGCTTGGGAATCTCCCATAAGTATGGAGGAAAGGGGGCGGGACGTAGGAGTATTACCAGGTTACTCACCGTAGTGACCACCTTACTCCTAGTCCATAGTCCCCTTTTCTCCATACGCCTGCCCGCCGTCCCCTCTAATAAGGTTCCTCTGTTATTGCGAATGGGTCTTTGACCTGGCGATATAAAAGGACTGATGGGCGATGCACGGGGCGGAGCCAAGGTGGGCGGGGTTACGGCCGAGTTCCGGGCCCCGCGCAAGAAAGAGAGGAAGGACACATTTTTGGAAAAATGTTTGCTTTTTACAAAGTGCTCCGGTCCCGTCCCACAGGACGGAGAGATGTCCCATAAGTATGGCGGATAGGGGACTATTGACTAGGAGTAAGGTGGTCACTACGGTGAGTAACCTGGTAATTCTACCTGCTGTTAGTGCATACCAATGCAGTGGCAGCCTCTACACACCATCCTCAGCTTGTGAACACGCTCCCACCGATATCCCGGAGTCCTAACAATTTAAGGACTCATCCATGGAAGGGATAGCTGTTGAGCCCTGAGTAGCAGAAGGCATGGCTGATTGGCTGGGAGGGGAGGCACTAAAGAAGGCTAGGGTAAGGTAATAGGGATTGATTGCAAAGCATGGTTTTGTGAGGACCGCATTTTATTTTAATTAACATTGATGTTCTGGGGAAAGAAGAAAACACCAAGAAATGCAGCCATCCAATGCTCATGTCCTCCCTGCTTGCCCATATCACTCTGGCCAGTATTACCTGGGTAAGTCATATGCAGGTGGGGAGGGGGGGCAGTTCTCTTCTGCTCTTGAGAAATGGCAACTATTCTCAAGAGATTGATTTTGTCAAACTATTGATGCATTTGGCACTAGTATATTCAGAAGCCAGACTTCCTCTTCTCAATTTCTTACCTCATTTAAAATATTTCCATCCACTGAAGGAATACATTCTTGGTTTGCTCCTCTTTACTTATGTAAAAATGGGTTATGCAGTTTTCTCAAAAATCGTCTCTAACCAGAATGCTTCTACTGCTGGAAAATTGACATCCACATATCTACCTTTACAATGACTGCATGGCAGACCAGCAGTCTGAAGTGGACACTTGGACCAATATTTCCCTTGGCTTCTTTAGTGTACAATATTGCATTGTGTGTGCTGCATTGAACATGTCGTTCTCATTCCCAAAAGATGTCCATTTGTGTTTTCAAATTCTACTTAGGGTAGCCCTTGTGGTTTGCAGATGCTTAATTTGTGTAGTGATGCAATGGAAGTATGTAATAGAAGACCTTGTGGGAACCTTTACCATTGAACCTAACCAAAGGATTGCCACAGCATCACCATGTGTCCCTGCTAGGAACCTCAAAGGGTTTGTTCTGAGATATTGAATTTAAGGACCAGTGAGTTGGCGATAGAATGTGGTACTTTAGCCAGTAAACTGGAATGAACCAGTGGATGCTCCTTCATTTCATGCGATCCATCAAATTTGTTGGAAGACAATAAAGACTTGCCTCTTCTCCCAAGCCTTTCCTAAAGTTGTCTGGACCCACAGATTCCTCAAGGAATAGATTCCTATAGACACCATTGGATGCTTTGCATACTCTGCTTAAACATTAGGTTGAGCTTCTGCCCTTTATCCAGAGTGTCTGCTTGAAGAATGTTTTTATTTTATTATATTCTGTGTTCTCTGAGTTGTCAGTTTCCTTGCTCTCTCTCCCAAGTCTCGAGTTGGAACTTCTTTCAAAGTTGTCAGGAGATGCACCGGGCACGGTTTGGGGGTGACTATGCTGATATAAGGGGATAGGCATTCACAAACCGCACACGCATAAACAATGAAGAACAGACAATGTAAATCAGAACAAAGGAACAGGAAGAAAGGGCAGACCTAGAGGGTGAACAAGAAGGGATGTGAAGCATGTACTGGACAAACGAGGAAGCCCACTATGGGTGTATACAGGTTGGACTTTACTCACAGAAATAAGTGAAGCTCAATGCTTCCATGCTAGTTACCTGCAGGCACCACACCCCGCAAGCCCATGGAAGGGGGCAGCATGAGTGGCTTTTATATCTGGACCCTAAGGCACAAACAAGGAGTGTACTTAAACAGCCAGTAGGGGTCCAGCGAAACATACAGTGGATATCTTCTGTGAGAATGGAAGGCAAGACACTTATAGACTTCCGGTGAAACGAGACAAAGAAAGGGGAAAAGATTGCCTCATAGGGTATAGGAGCTAATTTCTGTACAAAATAATTATTAGGTATTGTCGCTGCTTTGTATGGGGAAGCTGCTTTCAATGAGGCCAGGGAGGTGAGGCCGCTAACCGATAGTCAGCGGGTGGATCTCATGGGGAGGAAGGACCTCATTCAGGGTAGTGACTATCCCGGGACAATGCGGCATCCCTCTGACCCTCACACCTTCCCTCATAACCCTTCTCTTACACCCCAGCCAGATGCCCCAATTTACCTTTCCTGTACATCTCAGGTGGAAACCTCGGACTAGGAAAACATTCATAAGGTATTCAGTGGCAGTACTGAGACAAAGAGGGCCAGAGCAATGACGATCAATGCTGAGAACCAAGACACGTGGTCTAGTCCTTTGGATCTACTGATTGGCCCGCTGTCATTCAAAGCAGGAGACAGAACTTAACAATGGTGTTTATTACCTCTCAACACGGACTGTTAGCTCATCAGGCTACACAAAGGAGGTCAGACCACAGCAGGTGATAGCATCTGGCAAAGCAGCGCGTCCACAAGGGTCCCACGAAGCAGGAAGCTTCCCGCAGAGTGGGAGAAGTGCTCAGACCGGCAGCAGAGACTGGCGTAGTGCAGGAAACCCACCGTCAGGCTGCTGAAGAGGCTTGCGGAACACTGGAGAAGACTCAGGTTAGCTGGAGAAGCCACCGAAGACCGCGTGAGACCCTAACACAACTGGAGAGCAGGTGCCAGCAGGGCTGCTATGTGGAGGTTGACGCACATCTTCACGAGATTCTACTGTGTCGACCGGTATTCCAGGGAGGAGTCCAGAGTCGGCCAAGGAGTGCTGCGCAACCTGTTCGCCTGAAGGTGGGCATGGTGAGGAGGTAAGAGATGCTTAATGTTGAGCCTTCCCACCTCCCGTGGTTGTGCATGTGTGTACTGCTATGTATTCTTGTATTCATGAGCATGTGAATCCATGCCAGACCCATGCTGGAGAACAACAGTTACAGGTAAGTAACTTGTTCCTTTTTCTGTCCTTATTCTGTCCGCTTCATTAGCTAGTTTTGTTGAGGCAAGTAAACCCGTCTTGGAGGGAGGGCTAGTTAGGATTTCCTCCAACTCCCCAAACCCCTGAAATCCCCCAATTTTTGTTGTTAAAAGTCTTTGCCAATCAACATGCTACCCTTGCTTTTACTAATAATAATAATTTAGCATTTATATAGCGCTACGAACACCCCCAACCAAACACTATGCCCCATGGCTCCCCAACCAAACACTATGTGCCATGGCTTCCCCCCTCCCAACCAAACACTATGCCCCATGGCTCCCACCCCCAACCAAACACTATGCCCCATGGCCCCCTCACCCCCAACCAAACACTATGCCCCATGGCCCCCTCACCCCCACTCTAAACTTTAGATCCTTACACATTTGTTGGACCGTCATTCTGGACAGTTTCAACCCAAGGTGTTGAGTTTTAGTGGCAATCCTGTGGTTCCTGTAGGAGTGTATCCAACCTATACCTCTCAAGAAAAGGATGAGTGTAACCCAAGAGAAAGTTCTTGATAAGGTAGACTATGATTGAGAGTCCTTAACCAGCATCTCACAAACTGTTTCATACCACCAATCCTATTTCTTGTCCATATAGCAGCTGAGTCGACCATTTCATTTTGCTATCCTTACTTCACATAGGCAATTTATCCAACCCACTCTATAGTAAAATAGTTGTTGAGTAGTAGATATTTTTGCTTTATTGGGTTCTAGTATTTGCTTATTGCGACAATCAGATTGAGAGCTAATTCTGCAAGGAGACTCAAGCAGGGGATAGTGAGTTTTCAGGACACCCTAACCAAGGGAGGCATGGGGTCTCTTGGGTGGGACATCGGAGTCCTTGCCCAAATGAATCCTTGTTTTAGGACACATTCATAATAAGGTTTGATAAAAACAAATACGGAAAACGCTAAATGTACAGAACCTTTGGACAAAGGTAGTTTCTAGGACTTTTGACCTCACAGAATGTACATTAGAATATGTAGATGGAAGGGAGTCTTGTTGGCCACCTCGTTGTTCTGAGGAGCAAGAATTCAATCAGAAATCCTGCCCAGGTCTCCTGCTTCAGCCACTTGAGGAAGGGCAAAGGCAGACGAGGTACAGGACCCACTGTTTATGTACAAGTGGAGGTTAATGTTTTGGGTTCGCCAATCACAAAGAATTTCAGTCTGACTAAATTAAAGGTTATTGTCTATCAAATTCCTTATTGTCACACATTTTGGTAATCACCCGGGTTTGGGCCAAGATTAGAAACAGAGTGTTATCATCCTAGAATTAGAAATAAATACCTTGGTAGCAAAAGGCTCTTCTTGCATCTGTAAATCAACGTTTGTAAATTATGGACCAATAAACACAGGCTTCCTGTCCCCTAAGCAATTTGTTTTGCAGTAGGTAGTGTCCTGCATTTCTCGTTGCTATGGAATACTAGCCGTGTGGAGACCAATCCAAATGTTTGCAAGGTAGTGGGGCAGAATTACATTTTTGGGGTTCTTGCTCCTCAACTTTCAGGGCACACTAAACACTATGCTGGCCCCCTTGATTTATTAAGACCTTTTTTATTTATTTGGCCAGAGGGACTTAGTAGCCCATATGGTTTCCAGGGCAGGGCTGCTTTTTAACAAATTCTGCTGTTGAAGGTGGTCTACTGGTGCGGAGGACCTGATGCAGCCTTATTGACTAGACACTGACTTGTCTGTCCCTGCTCCCAGTTCGTTGTTGACAAGTGGAATCCAATCCTGGACTGTTCCTTCACTAAGCCCATCCATTTCCACAGCCCCTCCGTCCCATCTCCAGACTCCTTCTATACTGGATCTGGGAGAAAGGGGTTTCGATGTCCCCCGTCCTCCGTTCTGTGCGCTCCATCTTCTGCGCCCGTAGGGAAAAAGGAGAACTTGGCTGGCTTGTTCTAATCTTGGAACACCTATTGGATTTGTCCCGTTGTTTTCAGTAGGAAAAAGTTTGCGAACCTTTAACTCTCTGCAAAGGTGACCCTAATAGGCACTTGCATGGGTAGTGGCACTTTTCCCACATCCTTCCTGTGATCATTGAGTTGTGTGTGTAATTTGGTATTTCTAGATAAGTTACCAGTGATTGTCTATTTTAGAATAAGGTACTGCTGCTCACTTTTTGCGATAAGATAACATCTTTTTTTGAATATCTATTGCTACTTTTGGGAGTTTGTTGTGGGGTTTTTGAGTGTGCTGGGACATATGTTGACCCAGGAATGTTGTCTAATTTTATTCTCTGTTTTGAAAGTGGCCTTTCTGATCTGCCCATGTGTTTTCAACCCGTTCCCTCCATCCATGGATTACTATGTGCTTAGTAATCCTGTTTTTTAGAATTTGCTCTGCTTCTTTGTATTGGTGGTAGGAGGGAATACTTATTCAATCCTTGTTTTGGCATTGTAATTTCTCGACTGTGTAGGTAGCTTACCTGTCACTAGAATACCCTTGTTCCCCCATCCTTTAGCATTATTAGGTGTAGGGTATTTTGCCACCAGATAGTTATTCTGATACTGGTTTTAAAGAAGGGAAGACTGCTCTTGAATAATGACCTCAATGCATTGTACCTTTTGTATTCTTTCATAATACCTATTGGTCTAAAGAGTGAACATCTTTTTCTGTACATCTGTGTAGTGTCTTTTATTGTGTAACCTGTTGGGCCTAGCTGCCAACCCATCCCCACCTAAGAGGTGAAGCCATCCTGCTCTTCTAGGTTACATATTGACAGTTTTTTGATACAATTGTTGGACACCCTTTCTTCGCCCTTAGAATAGATGATCTCACCCCCTTCACAGGGTTTTGGAAAAATCTCCATATTGTTTGGACTGAAGACCAACAAGAGAAGATGCCCAAGCAGGACAGACATCTTTGTGATCCATTTTGATAAGAGTATTGATGGTTAATATTGTTACCCAGGTCCAGACTTCCCTTCCTTTCGTGTTTAGGGAGGAGTTTGCTGATCAAGTCAGTGTTTGTGAATATTGATTTGGGTCCCATGATGAGGTCAGAATTACCTAATGGTAGCCTTGGTTTTCTATCATTTTATTATTTCATTTAGATGTATAAACACACCCACCCTCCCAGTGAATTCGGGGCAAGCAAAGCACAGGCCAGTGTTGGGAGATTGCTTTATGCCACAGAAAATAAACTAAAGCTCAATTGTCCCTATACTTATTTATGGGATACTGCAGAAGCCTTAAAGGGACAACTGGCTTGCTCTGCTCGCGCCCTTATGCCTGTCTGTTTCCTTGTTTTATTTTTGCAATGATCACTGTCCATTCTGTGTCTGTATAGAAACAGAATAGATTTGCTTTTCTGTGGTATTGTTGTGAAAAATGAAAAAGCGAACAATCAGTTGATTATAGAAGCTTTAAAGGGGGTATATTTAAAATAAGGGCTGTGTGATCCAGCACCTAGGCAAAGATACTCTGTGACTGGATCTATGAAGGAGAACAAAAAGTATGTCTTCCTTTTTGTATTCTTGTCCACCCCACCATGTATGCAGGTCTCTTGGCAGTGTTTAGTGGCTTTCATTTTTAGCCCCGAGTCCGCTGTTTGCATTTTTGACAGCATAGGTCAAATGGCCGTTTTTGTAACACTTGCTATTAGGATGTTTTTTGTATAACGCACTGTACCTAACCTTAAGGTGGGACAGAGCACCCAGCCTAAAGGGGAAGCCAAAACGTCTCTAATGTAGTGGCAAAGCGGTCCGGCTTTACTCCATGAAAAGCTAGCAGGCTGAGACAAAAGTACAGTTAGTACACACATTTATCCAAAGAGAACAAACCATACTGAAATGTGTACACCTTTATTGTTATATTATCTTGCATGTATATAGCGCCTCCTGCCATAATTCATGGTTGGCATTGAAGCACTGTGCATGTCTGAGAAGCCAGAGGAGTAGTTGGGAGAGTTCTACACTACTAGTGCAGTGGGATAAGAGGTAGAATTGATGGGAGGCTCTCAAAAGCATGAGATGGAGAATGAAAGACAGAAAAGCTGTGTTTACAGCCAGACTGAATTTAGTGTGGGACTCGGCTGTATTGTATGGGGCGCAGTGTAGGAAAGGAGAGGGAACGGAAGAGGTGAAAGCTACGCCAATGCATCCGTCTGGATTTATTCGCTCTGTGCCACGGCCGCTTGGGTACAATACATGGAGCTCATACAATTTAGCATGTAATCGGAGGAGTGCACTGCAAATAAATAAATGAATGAGTTGTTAACCTGCAGTCCAGTGTACTTGTTTCCTTCCCTATCCACCAGATGTGCTACACATATTCAATGGCCGCCATGTGATGAAAGCAGGATTGGCGAAGAGGGAAAGCAAAATACAACTGATGCAGAGAGGTGTGAGGTCTACGGTGGCCTCTGGGATGATTGTTTGGAACCTGGGAGATTAGAGGGAACTTCTGAAGACATGTATGTGTGGAGAGGGCAATTACTAGATTAATTATTTTGGGAAGATTAATAGGATGCTGCTGGCTCACTATTGAGTTCAATGGGATCCACCAGCTTGTCAGAGTTTTCCTAAATAGGAAGTGGTCTTCTATGTTGAAGATGTTTATTGGGAGAGAGTGCCAGAATTTTGCTGCATGAACTGAGGAGTAGGAGCCTCTGCTTGGTGCATATTTGGTGATGGGCATTATGAGATGTAACGCAGAGGCGTATCTGCAGGTTCTGGTGGGTATGTATTGAGCAAAATGTTTTTGTGTATTCAGGACCTATGAGGTGTAAAACCCGATGGCTTTGAAGGTGACCTGTTGGGAACCAGTGAAGTGCAGGTGAGATATGGTGCCTTGCACCAACGTGTAAGAGCTGTCTTGCTGCAGTGTTCTGGATGTGCCGGGGAGCTCAGAAGAGTAGTGCATTGGCATAGTCTTTGCAAGAGAAGATGACCATTGACGACACATTGTGGGAAAGTAAGGAATGGGAAAATGCATTGAAGGACGCAGGTTTTCGATACGGAGTTAATGTGGGGAGTGTCAGGTTGGAGTCCATCAGACAGCCCATGTGTTATACTTTCATAGCACAGGTAGAAGGGTTTCCAAGCAAGAGGCCATGGGGTTGGCTGAGGGAAGAGAGGAGTTTTACCACATAGCATGATTTCTGTTTTCCCTGGGTTAAGAAACTGGTGATTGGAAGTCATCCGGAGGTTGACCTCGGGGACAGGATGCAAGGTCAGGTGTGGGGTAGGAAGGATTGTTGGGGATTTTGAAGATTATTTTGAGTGTTGGCATAATTGTAGCAGGATAGTCCATGAGACTGTTGAGGAACGTTTGTGTGCTGCTTTTCCCCCATAGACTTCTTTGGGACACTTATTCTTGCTTTGACTCCTGTCCTGACTTTTTGGAGGTTAATAAAGCCTTATGCTTTACTTCTCTTGCCCTTTTGCTCAATTTTATGGGGAAACTGATCAGTCTTTAAGGCTATTAGTTTAAGATTGTAGGGACTCCCAGATTCGAAACACTACGGTCGACCCTGGTTAAAACATAGACAAAATGTTAAATAAGGACTGAGTGCTATAAATCATTCCTACAGGAGACCACACAGTAAGGAGTAAGAGGAGAGAAAGAATTCAGTTTGCTCCTTAATATTTTCTTCAATTTAGAAAATGTATTAATAATCAAAAGTAGTAAAACTGATCGGTTAAAAATACAGGTTAATTATTGAAATTAAACCTGTAGGCCATATTATAAAACCATACATAAATACAAAACTGTGTAAAAAACTGTAAACACCATATGTTCACATCAGTTCAAAAACAGCGACGGATAAAACAAATACAAAACATACAATACAGATTCTAATTCATAAACTGCTTAGGTTGATGTACAGCTTGAATAAAGGGCTAAAGTAATAACCTATTAAGATTACCTAGCCTGAAACATCAGGCTAGTGGTTACCCGACATGTTTAATTCCTACCAAAACATTGTGTATTACTATAGGAAATTCTTCAGGGGATTTCTGTGGTTATTTTCTGTTCACATGGCAAAAGGTGTCGATCGCTCCTTATTATTCTGTGGTAAACTATTTGATTTCTTGTGAATAGGACTGGTGGAGAAGTTCAATTTCTCATATCACTCTCTTCTCGGAAAAGTGTTCTTCAGTTTCTTGTGGACTTCCCTTTTCCGTATGGATATATTCTTCAAGAAAAATATAGGTCACCAGCTCAAGATGCAAAATTACAAATGACAAGCATTTTTATAAGGTTCAGCAGAAACTTAATCAGCTTGTAGAACCCTTCTTCGCTGATAAACTGTGTGCCTATAATCCTCCATCGGTCTGTGATTCATCAGGCGATACCGTCTCGAAATCTAAATAATTCTGTCCGTGTGATCAATATACACCCGTTGCAGGCACTCGTCTCAAGCTGAGCCCTGAGCAGCCTCTGTAGTGCTGTTCGGATCTCCGAGGTCGCAGGCCTCTGCGTTCAAGACTTGCAACCAGTTTTTCTACTTTTGATTATTGATACATTTTCTAAATTGATTGAAGTAAATATTAAGGAGCACGTCCTCTTACTCCCTATTGTGTGGTCTCCTGGAAGAATGATTTATAGCACTTGATCCTTATTTATGACTATTAGTGCTGAGAGACTATGGCCCTCGTTACGAGTCCAGCAGTAACCGTGCTGGTAAAACCGGCAGGTAGCCGCCAGACCCGTAATGATTTTCTGGCGCCTGACTTGCTGGAAACACCGGGGCATTACAACCCTGGCGGTCGGTAAGTCAGGTGCTGGTAATTCTAAATCCCATCCTCATTCGAGTCCCATAAGACTCAATGGGAATGGGGACCACAGTGCTTCCGTGAAAGTCTGCGCCCAAACTCTGTTTGCCGCCAGGTGCCGCAGACTCGTAGTTTGCCAGTCTGGAAACAATGTGCTGGTAAGCTTCCCGGCAGCGTTGTTTCCAGACCAGCAAGTTTGTAATGAGGGCCAATGTCGCTTTCTGAATTTCTTGTATTGATGCAAATTGCATAGATCACCCTAAAGTGATGTGCGGTTAGGTTATTTTGTATCTCTAACTTTTTCTTTAATGAGTTTTTGGTTACTTTTACATTATGCCTGTTATTTTTCTACTGTGTTTTGGTATTAGTACTCGTGCACTTTGGTCTTCTAAGGGTGGCCATGCCATTGGGTTTTTCCTTGTCGTTTGGCCATATTATTGTTTGGTCACCTTCCTGCATTCTCAGGTCAGGAAATGCCGTTTATTGAATGCCCTTTCCCGGGAAAGCTGCTGCTATTGGGGGAAAAGGGACGGTTTGTCTATAAGCCCAAATGACAGGGCTGAGACTGTCTGGTCCCAGTACCCATTTTGGTGCCTGAATGTCTCTTGCTGGGCAGATGTTGTGGCCAGTGGCTATCCATGATTGGATAGTGTGGTGAATCTGGTCAATTCGCAGCTTTGTACTGATGCTGGTTGGAACACCGGAGGTAAGCAAACTGGAAGGCAGCACAGAGGCTGACGAGAACGGCATACAGAGAGACCGGGCCAGGAGAAGCTCCTCACCTCTTCATTGCCATAGGCAGACAGAGCCGCCAGAAGCAAAGGAAGAGAAAGCGGGAGCCAAATGGTTAACGGGACGCATCCCCAGTTATCGAACCAAAGGAGAAGACGAAAGGATGCAAGGAATGCCAAAGCTGCACGAAGTCCTGGGAGAGCGAGTGGGTTACTGGATCGCTTGAGCGAGTGTCACATATCATGAACAGCACCAGAAAGCCCAATAAAAGTAATTGGAGGGACTGGCACAATATACGACCACTGACCCAATATTTGAAAAGAGGAGTTGATACCAATTAGAACTTTGCTAAGAAGGGGTTGGTGACCCAATACTGGAAAAGCATTAATTCTTGAATGAAAGAGCGAGTGATTGGAGAACGGAAACTCCCTGGCAGGATAGTGAACCAGGAAAACGGTGAGTCTGGGACTCGCATCCATGAAAGGATACTAAGCCCTGGCAGGAGGGCGAACCAGGCACTGTGCAGGTCTGGGACCCGCACTCAAGTAGCAGAAATGTGATATCCTGGCAGGAGAGTAAACCAAGAGTAACGAGAAGTAAACCCTAAACTGTGGAACAGTGAAAACGAATACAAAAGGAAAGACCCATAACCCTTTTAAGGATCATTAATAGTCGCAATACCCTGGCAGGAGTGTACACCTTTCAGTCTGATGCCTTTGATTATCTAAAGTTTATTCGTAGACTTTCTCTTTCTATCTTTTACCGGCCGCCCGTTGCCGCTGTATCATTACTGCTCGATGACCCTCCGTGGACGGCTCCATCATAGTCGTCGACGACGCCTGACTCGACGACCAGACACTGCAGCCTTCACAGGCCTCTTCAGGTTTTGGCCCTTACAGTAGGGAGAGTGGAACGAGGTTTCATATAGTTGCAATCCTTTAGAGAGAGCCTATTCTGCGACCCTTTTTTCCCTTTTGTCGCCAAACTGCCCTTTCTTTTTGCTATGGAAAATACCCCTTTTAAATTGTGTCCTTCCTGCAATGGGAAGTTCCCTCAGAAGGATACGCTTCGAGTGTGCAACTATTATCTCCATTGGGACGACCCAAAAAAAGGTCTGCAAGTCCTGCAAATGTTTCCACCCAAAAACACAAAGACCGCCAAACCAAGGGCTGGGCCGTCCATGACATGCAGACTGAAGCCTCCATCGACGTGACTGGGGAATCCAGTGAGGGCAGGATCTCCGTCCTTAGTGACGACAAAGTCAACCGAGGTCCGTTGGAAAACCATGTGTGGGCCCCCGACTCCACTAAGCAGGCCTGCGGCTCTGTGACTGAGACTACACACTGTAGCTCAAGCGCACACACCTCCAAACACGCTAAACACACAATCCATGATCGACCGTCTGCGAAGTCGACTGTCCAAGCCTACGAGGTGTCCATAGAGAGAGCCTCTTAACCTTCCCTGTCCTCTGGGCCATCACTCATGCTTTTGCCGCACCAGAGACCTCCAGAATTGGCGTTGAAAGCGTTTCGGGCACCACGCATACAAAGGCCCTCCTTTCGAAATGCGCATCAGCGTCCCCTAAAACTATGCCGCAAATGCACGAAACATGTCCCTGTTACACTTCTAAAGACAAAGCTGCTGAAATTATTTAAATCCTCAACGCCTTTGTCACTCCAGCCCACGGTCTTGCAGGATGCTGGTTCCTCCTCCCCTGCAGATACGTTCACAGGACCTATGTAGCACAAAGACAAGACACCCTCTCAACACAGCTACCCCCTCAGTTTTTCTAACCCTCAATGTCAATAGAATAATGAAGAGGATGTCCTGCTTCTCTTAGGGATGCCTCTCCGACGGGGGCTGCTAAACACCAATCCCCTGCTAAAAAGCCACTTCTTAACACCCCGCAGCCCAGCACTTCTGCCCAGGGCACGCCAGCCTCCCTTTATCAAGATCCCCATCAGGACATGTATGTTATCGATCCCTCAGGGTCTCAGGACCCCGGCTTTCTCGGAGAACAGGGAGATCAATACAGCCAAGACCAGTACTATGATGACGATGACGACATTTTTGTCATCCAGTCGCCTGACCGCCAAGATCAGCCTGTGACCGACTCTTTTGTAGATAATCGGCTACAATACAACGAGCTGCTGCTAAATGCTGTCCAACACTTCAATATTGACACCCAGGAGACCCAGGTGGGTAAGGACTTTGTGGAGGACATTCTTGGTGACAAGCCCGCCACTCAGTTCATCCCCCTTTTACAGTCCATCCAGAGGCAAATACAGCCTTTCCTTCTTACGCAAAACCTCACAAGGGCGGTTAACCCTCGCATTGAAAAACTATTCAAGCCAGCATCTACAGACCTCCTGTACATTAGGGGTCAGCTCAAACCTGACTCGCTTGTCACCACTACTAGAAAAGGGAATGGCACTCTGGCATCGGCTGAAGCCCTGCCACATAAAGAGAGCAAAGAGATGTACACCTTTGGTAGAAAGGTTGCATCCTCAGCGGCCTATCAGGCAATAATTGCTAATCGCACCCCCCTCCTAGCTAGTTATGGCTGTCATAAGTGGGAAGAGTTGGAACACCAAGTTGAGGTGGTACCAGAACCCTTATGGTCTCGGCTACTAAGCACCATCTCAGAAGGTAAGCAGTTACCCAACTGCATTCTTAAAAATAACCTTGATACCGCAGATAATGCGTATCGCATCATTGCAAAGGGCACACTTATCAAACGCCATGCCTGGCTAAACAGTCTGAGTTTAAATTGGAAACACAGACCACCCTGCTTAACATGCTGGTGGAACCTAATGCTCTCTTTGTTAAGGCAGTCAAAGATGCCATCAAAGGTGCGAAGGAAGAGTATGATACTAGAGTCCCTCGGCCAATTGACGAACAACCCTTCCCCCAACTGGGTTCCTTTAACTCAATGTGGTTTCGGGGAAGGGGCACACAAAGCTCTTCCGGGTACAATCAAGGCAGCCTGTCTTCATGAGCTCCTCACAGGGACAGTCTTCTTCGCCTAATTTTCAAAGAGGCCATAAAAGATCCAAGGGAAGGGGCAGAACCTCCCCGGCCAGAGGGGCCACCACTCCCAAGCAATGACGCACAGCGCCAAGTCACCTCCCATGTCACTCCAGCAGGAGGTCACATCTCACATTACACCCACGTATGAGAGGGGATGATATCAGACAAGTGGATATTATCCACCGTAGCGAGCGACTATTGCATAGAACTTTTACAAAATCCACCCAACCACCCGCCAAGACACAGAAGAATGGCTCATACTACTGGAGGAAGTAAAAGTCCTGCTGCAAAAAGGAACCATAAAGATTGTCTCAGCAAATCAGGTAAACAAGAGCATTTATTCAATGTACTTCCTTCTGCCAAAGAAAGGCCTATCCATGCATCCAGTACTTGATCTGCGCCCATTGAACACTTATGGCAAACCTTTCGCATTTCCACGCTTCTAAAAGGGGCGGGGCCAGGGGGGGTTACATGGCAACACTGGATATGAAAGATGCATACTTTCATATTTCAGTGTTGCAGCGCACAGAAAATATCTGCGATTCCAAATAGTGGGAGTACACTAAGAGTTCAAAGTGCTCCCCTTCGGCATCGCCTCAGTGCAAAGAGTGTTCATGAAGGTGCTTGCAGTAGTGGCAGCACAAATCCGCAGAAAGTCAATACCTATGTACTCTTATCTAGACGACTGGCTAATAATTGGGGAGTCTCCAAGTTTGCAAAGACAACACCCAAAGAACTATCAACCTTCTTTTCCAATTGGGATTCTCCATCAACGAGAAAAAAATCAAGTCTCATTCCGAGCCAAATAAAAATTTCTGGGAGCCATCTTAAAGACCGAGGAGGAGCTAGCTTTCCCATCAAATGAGAATGTACAAAATGTGCTGTTGCAAGTTCCTTGTTACAAAGCCAGTTGTCGGATAACTGAATGCAAAGCAATGCGCTTGCTCGGGATGATGGGCCTCATGCATATACTTGGTTCAACGTGCCCACCTTGCGCATGCGCCCAAAGTAGGAGTGGTTAGCGAAACAATGATCTCAGGCAAGCGCTCAGTGGGAAGAACTATTGGTGGTTTCACTAACCCTGGTACAGGCTGTTCGCTGGTGGTCCAGGGACAACCTGCTAAAAGGAAAACCCTTTCATATTCCACCAACACAAGCTATCCTAACTACAGACTCCTCACTCGCCAGATGGGGAGCTCACTTCCTCCCCTACACAGTCCACGGCCAGTGAACACACACCACAGCCCAAAAACACATCCATTTTTTAGAACCTCTGGCAGTTCTCAAGGCTCCACAAGCCTTTCAGCAACATCTTACAAGTCAAACAGTGCAAGTCCTCACAGATGGCACCACTGCCATGTTCTACATAAAGAAGCAGGGAGGCACACACTCTCCAAGTCTGTCCAGGCTATCCCAAAAAATATGGAAGTGGGCACTCAAGCGGAACATGTTCCTAGCCTCTCAACACGTGCCAGGGATACTTAATGCTCTGGCAGATACTCTAAGCAGATACCCTCTACCAGAAGAACACGTGTGGTAACTCATCAGAGATATTCTAGATGGAATCTTCTCCCATTGGGGTCATCCCCCATTAGACTTGTTCGCCACAAGCCTAAACGCGCAATTCCCAAACTTCGCGTGCAGGTTTTCCGCAACCAGGGTCCAAGGGGAACGACCGGTGGATGAACCGGTCAGGGAAATTCGCTTACGCTTTTCCTCAGACACCACTCCTGAGCAGGATGGTACCCAAGATGCACCAGGAACAAGCTACTCTAATCCTGGTTTCTCCTATGTGGGCGAGACAACTTTGGTTTCCACATCTGCACAAACTGGCCATGTGCAGCCCGATCAAGCTCCCATTCCCCTACAACATACGATCACCACACAAGGGGGCTTCTCTCCATCCTCTGCCTCAATTTATGAACTTGGTAGCCTGGCTCCTGAAGTCAGTTTGGGCATTTAAATCTTCCACAACGGTATATGTATATCTTAAAAGAGGCATGGAAGCCCAACACCAGACACTGTTACTTCAACAAGTGAAAAAAGTTTGTACTATGGTGCAGGTCACAATCCATAAATCCAATTGAATGTTCTGCAGCCAACATTCTGCTTTACATGCCTTACTTACTAGACTCCAGGACTAGTATTTAACTCCATCAAGGTGAAGTGGGAGAATGGAACAAAAGGCTCCCACCAATCCCCTCTCGCCCCTGGCCTAGAGGATCACGGCCCAGGCACCCGCCACGAGAGGAGTTTGCCCATCTACCAGACGACCAAATACCCTGGTACAGGAACATACGGATGTGCCCACCCGCCTGCCCAGCCCATGCCGACACCTGCGGCATGGATGAACTCGACTAAACCATCCAGCACTAAACCAACACATCGTTAGAGATGCCATGACGACCTAGCCAACGGTCAGCACACCTGTGCAAACATGCACACTGGACACTCCCACACCAATCCACACGAAGAACATACTCCGTGCTATGACGTAGGTGACGGACACACCCACGGACGTGCATCTTTATTATTTTTCACATAGGCTTTTCAAAATGCAGAAACGCAAGACGCACAATGAACTCATCTAAAAAGCTTTCTCACGCTTCTCCTAAACCCAGGCGCCATAATGAGAAATATAACGAAGACACGATACTGGGGATAAGGCAATATGATACCATAACCTAAAGCGCCTGTGTATCAAACGGCTCCACCTATACACCAGACCCAAGTAGGCCGCAAGCAAGAGCTTCCATGAACATTAAATGAACAAGAGTTCGGTTGCTGACCCTGCAGAATGAGCCCGCCGAAAGCAGACAGCCAAGGACATAATGTTGCAAACTCGCATGCCGCAAGCCAACGCCAAGGTCACACCTGCAAATTAAACCAGGCACACAGTGGAAAAAACAATATTAATTGTGCAGAATTCTGCCTCAACCACGGTCCCACCTCACGTGACCAAGCCGAACCTGACAGGGTGCCAAGCCCAGGAGGAGGGAGGCGCCTGGATCCCCCGTTTCAAGACACAGGCAGATACAATTAAGCGACCCAATGAACATCTGCGGCGGTGGGAGTAGTTGGCCTTCCAGCATATGAATAAATCCTCACATTGTCTGCACATACCCATAGTGAAACATTGTTGCAAATGACAGGTGCACCGCGAGCTGGGAACAGCGATGGTCCCAGACTGGGGGGCTCGCGAGTGGACCAATCAGAACATGGGGCTCTTATCACTGACGCCATTAACATTGACCAATCCTCAGGGGTCTTCATGTAACAATTTTCATGTATCAAATTGAAGGGACAACCCAAGTAACTGACTAACCCTTGACCACTAATAATACTATCTATATGTATGCTATACTAACCCTACCACTCGAGCAACCAATCCAAAGTGGCGATAGGTTTTTTGCTAACTTTCCCAGGTGACGCAAGTAGCGCGTCATACTAAGGTAAAAAGGGCCTGCGAGCCCCACGATTAGGAGAGAGTGTCGGGACGGACGCGTACGATCCTTGACCCATCCCTGCCGTTTTGTCTAATAAACAGCAGAACCACCTTGCTTCTTGCGTGTGTCTCATACTCTGTTGTTTTTGGGATATATGGGAGGAGTTGGGGCCTCCCTGCCCGGAGGTCCGCGGACGGCCCAGCCGACCCCGGGAGAATTTCCCCCCGACAAGTTGGAGGCACTGCTGAGATCTGTTTAAGATCTGCTTTTATTTGATTTTTCCGAGTGCTCCCGTTGCGCTGCCCCCTTTTGAGGACTACAGGACCATCGCGGAACTGCGAGACGACTGGACAGCGCAATCCGGATATTGGCCTTCGGGAGCCGGTTGAGAAGTATCCCGCGCGCGGTTGGCGAGTGTCCAGACGTGGTCCAGACGAGGGGAGGTGGCCAGCCGCTTGGAGAGGGGTGCACGCAGTCGAGCGGCCCCGCATCAGGAGAACTTGGTGAGTATGCCACGCCCAACAAGCAACGTGAAATTGTGAGGGAGGGGGAGGAATTAAATACGGGAGGTGGGAGGTGTTGCACAGGTGCGCGGCGAAGGTTTGACAATTTAGTGTTGGCCATGAAATGAATGGTAGCCGGACGAGTGCGAGAGCAGTCGGCTACGTTACGGGAGAGAATGGGGCGGAGCACGAAAACATCACGTGTGGCCGCTCGTAGACACTGATTGGCCTAGGTCGCGACTACGTGTAAGGGTGTGTGTGTGCGCGGTTTCCTACGATTTGGTAATTATTGATCAATGAGTAGATGAGGATCCCTATTAATCGAGCAGGAAACTCGATAGATAGATGACGTTTCCCTGTAGGCGGTAGCTAGCTGGTTGCCCAATACGGTAGATAATTGGCTGGTTAAGCCCTCCTGTCGAGGGGCGTATCACACGCGAGGCGACGCAGCGTGCGCAGTCCGATTATATTATTGATTACCTTGTTCCAGGCGTGACAGGAAGACAGCTGTGGGGTTAACGGGGGTAGATTGCAAGTGTATTAAGAACTTACCAGTAGTTTGAAGAGATCGGTGATGTCACCAGTAGGGCTTTCATAGGATACCTCGAGTACAAGGCATTTTTATTTTTGAGAGTGGTGGGGAGGAGAGTTGTGGTAAGGGAGTGGAAACGGAGGTAAATGGTAATGAGTTGATCGGGGGGAAGGCGAAAAGGGGGACGTGGCTGCGCACGGAGAACGCCGGCCACGGCAAGTGTAGAAGAGGGAGGAGGAGCAAGTGAAAGTAGGACGGCTGTATAAGAACGTCACAAGGGGCAAGCAGCCGCAGGGGGCTACGTGCGCCTCGGCCGCAGGGGGCCGTAAGGGTGTTTTGTAAAGGAAGAAAAGAAAGAAAAGAATATACAAATGTAAATACTATATTTTAATAATTTTCCTTAGCGGACTATCGCAAGTCCCCAAACTTACGGGGCCAGGTAAAGGTATAAGGCTGTGTATTGTTAAGTGTTAGTAAAATAACCGCTACCAAATAGGGGAAGGATAACAAGTGGAGCACTACTATGTCATACGGGGCAGGATCGGGAGGGTGGGGGAACACCCTCACTACCCCGCTACAACACATATGTAAAACACTGTCACCCCATAGGGAGAAATTGATCAAGTATAACATAGAATGGACACAGGGGACGGACAACAAAATGACAACACCATGGCCGCCTAATGGTAGCTTCGATCCATATACCCAACATTCACTATTAAACCATCTGCATAACACATACAAGGGGAAGAAGTTGACACACCACGTGGAGGCGTTTAACTTATGGAGGATGTTCCAAGGGTCCCGACCAGGACCAAACAGAATGTTCATTGTGGGGGAAACAACGGAAGAAAAGGAGATTAAGGAGGAAGGAGAGAATGGGGAAAAAGAGAGTGAAGGCACACAGAGCACGGGGAACGGACAAGAGGGAGGAGAAAAGAGTAACAACTCAAAAGAAAATGAAATAAAAAAGGAACAGAGCGACGATATACCCCTAGCGAAGGTAGTGAAAACAGAGGGAGGGGGGTTGTATCCTTTAAGAGAACTAGGAGAAATAGCAAGAGAACAATTAAGGGCGGCTGAGGGGTACTCGAACCCGGCATACAACCCGCCACCATATACAGCTACAGGTGGCCACACGGGAGGGGAGCGGACTAGTACGACGGGATCAGCTCATAGGAAGATGCCAGCAGGGGAGGGGAGGACTGGAGAAGAGCAGACTGCGGAAATAGGACATGATGAGTGGGTAGCTGCGCAGATACTATTAAAATTACGAGGTTCATTAACAGGAGAAGAGAAGGAGGTAGTAAGAAAAATGGACGAGGATAATACAAGGGAGAGTGAAATGAAAGGGGAAGAGCTGTTACGACAAAAGGAAGAGATTTTGGAGGAACGACTAGCAGAGTTAAGGGATGAGCAGAATGCACTGATCAAGCAGCTCGAGAGGGAGGAAAGAGAGAGAGCCAGGGAAAGGAAAGAAGGTAAGAATGAGTTGGAAAAAATAAGGGAACGAACTGAGGAGCAAAAGAGAGAAGCTGAAAGGGTAAAGGCAGTAGCAGAAAGGGTATCAAGAGCAGCACTGCGTGACAGGAAAAGAGAGGAAGAAGAGAAAGAAAAAGAAATGGCAATATGGAAGAAGAGATTACTATCAGAAACGACAAGGAAATACGAAGAAGGGAGGATGTTAGAGAATATATTAGAACGGGAGAGGGTGAGATGGGAAAGGAAGAAAGAAGATGAAAGGATATTGGAAACGATGAGTAGTGAAGTAATGGAGGAATTAAAAAAGAAAAGAGAGGAAATTGGTAGAGAGATAGCAGAGAGAAATGAAGGGGAAAGAGAAGATAGGAGAGGGGAGAGTGAAGTAAGGAGGTATGTATATAGAGACACAGAAGTAGCAACAACATCAGCGCAAAGGGGAGCGATTGGTAAAGAAGAAAAGGAAGGAACAGACCTAATAGACTTAAAAACAGTAACGATTAGGGGGAAAAAGACAGATTGGGGGTTGCCATTTACGAATGAATTTTGTAGTGAGGAAGGAGGAGGAATGGAGAAGGAAGGAAGAAATAGTGAAAGGGAAAGCCTAGATAAACTATACACCACCCGGACAAATAGAGACTCACCATGGATCTGCAGGAGAAAGGATGAACTGGAGAGAAGTGAGGAGGAAGAGCAAGGAATAGCGGAAAGGCAGACACGTGAAGCCACACCGTCACCATCCCGTCCTACATGCTCCACCACCTCACGCTCATTACGTGCAACATGCCCATCTAAACTTGCGCCCTTCCCAAACGAACTGACACCCTATGCAGGTAGGCTTAGAGACCTCCCTGGACGCAGGCAGGGAGAGCGAATACACACGCCCACATTAAATACAGGAAATGATGAAAGAAGGGGAAGAGATGGAGGAGAAAGAGTTACGAGCAGGGGAAATACGGACGAAATTGACGATGTAGGAGACACGGAAGAAGAGGAGGGGTGCGCGGACTCGATTTTGTGGAACCGAAGGGGTCAAACGGGACACAACTTAATGCCACTTCTGGAGAGGGGAGGGGTTAGACCACAATACGTCCCTTGGAAGCATGCAGACAAAGAAAATATAAAGTGCAGGCTCCCATCATTAAGTGGAGGTGCGGGTAAATGGATATATGAAATGGAAAAACACACCGCAGGACAGAAACTGGCAGTGGGGGATGTAAAGGGCCTTCTAATATCAATATTGGGGGATGCAGCGGATGACATCTGGAAGAGAGCGGGCTTCCCTGGGGTCACAATAACAAACACATCACACGATGGGGCACCATTCGCAAACTGCAGACATGCATTATGGCAGGCACTGAGGGTACAGTATCCAGACACATCAGACATAGGAGCAAGTACCTCGCGCAAGATGCGTGAGAACGAAGATCCTGTTGATTATATCCAGGAAATTCAAGAGAAGTGGCGCATGGAAACTAGAGAACAATGGGACAAAACACCAGCAATATTCTACCATATACTAATACAAGGGCTCCCAGAAGCAGTTCAGAAACAACTGAAGAAGGTAGTGGGGATGGAAGCAAAAGCATGGCCAGAAATACAACTATAGTGCATCATTGTAGGACATGGCAAGAAAAAATGAAACAAAAGGAAGAGGATAGGAAAACGGAAGAGGCTAAACTAGTACTGAAAAAACTTACTAAATACACGATGGAAGGCGCACTAATAACTACACCTGCAACAATGACTCAAAGCCCCACACAAGTAGTGGCTGCACAAGATCCCTCCCAAATACAATCATCACAGACTATAACACAACAGATGCCGCCACTCCAACCATACACGACTAACATGGGAGGAGGATACTCAACACCAGGAGCTGGGTATTATAATTACAACAGGGGAAGGGGAGGAATGATGAGGGGGAGAGGATACGGATATAACACACAACAGCAGGTGGGAGGACTTAGAAATTCCTACCCCACCGGGCAACCAGTATACCAGGACAACACAGGAAGCTTTCCATGGCAGAACAGGGAACCCCCGGTGTGTTGGATTTGTGGATTAGTAGGGCACATGTCACGCACGTGTAGAGTGAGACCAGGCACACCATCATGGAGCGAACGGGGACAACAAAGGCCCACACAGGAACAGCAGGGCATCCAGCAACAGCAGACATTGCAACAGGGAAATGAACAGCAACAACTAGTAACACAACAACAGTCACAGGCATATTCACTGCCACAACAACAGGTAGCGATAACACAACAACCCCAAGCACAACAAACACAACTGGGTAGGGTGACGGTCCTGGGACACAACCCTTACACTGGAAATGGTCAATCATTATACCCTCAATAGGACAGCCCACAGACGGCCTTGGTGTGTCCCATCCGGTCGGTAACACCTAATAGTGCGGAGGAACCACGCATAGAGGTAACGATAGGTGACAAAAAATTATCATTCCTTGTTGACACCGGGGCGACCCGGTCTTGCATAAGGGAAGGTAAATTTAAGATGTCAGGCGAAGCCATGAACACCCAAGGATTCTCTGGGGCTAGGGGGTTGGTTCCCTTTACTGATAACATTCCATTATCAATAGGGGATTATGACATGTCAGTCCCACTTTTATATTCTAGGGCCTCACCAGTAAATATACTGGGGAGAGACATAATGAACAGGTTGAATATGACGATCTCCTTTACGGAAGACGGCATAATTTGCTCCACTCCAGGAATTAACATGCTCACTGTACGACAAATTATGCAAGCATACTGTGGACAGACAGTGATTAGGGCTGAGCCAGTAGATGGTGAACTGTTCCAGTACGGGACAGACATGGCATTTGCATGGATGCCAGGGATAGAAGGAAAGATCTGGAGGAGGCCAGCAGCCTATTTGTTCAGACCAGAAACACCAGCCAATGAACCAGAAGGAAAGGTGATTTCAGTGAACATAGAGAGCATTATAGCAACAGCTGATTACATTGCGGTACATGCCCAAGACAGAGAAGGAAGAGCATGGAGGGCAGTGATAGCATTAGCAGAGGGATGTAGACTCACCCAGGTGTCAGATGAGGAGCTCTTCTCAGAAGAAAAAGAAGAAGGTGAAATGGTGTTTATGATGAGTGTGGAAATATGGCTAAGAGTGACGTACAAACAAGTGGCACAGAAAATTGCAATGGCACTTGAGGCACCCACATCCACCCCAGTTCCCTTCTTTAAGGAGGATATGGCAAAAGTACCCACATCATTATGGACTACTAGCCCCTATGACGTGGGGTGCATAAAAAGTATAGGGGGGAGTAAGAATAAAATTGAAAAAGGGTGCAATACTCCCCAGAGTGAAACAGTACCCACTATCAAAAGAGGCAGATGAGGGCATATATGAAACAATAACGGCCCTTATAAATAATGGCATATTGGTCCCCTCAGAATCACCATGCAACACAGCTGTATACCCAGTGCGCAAGGCTAGAGGGGGGTCTTGGCGCTTCATACAGGACCTCAGGCCTTTGAACAACATAGTGGAAGCAGAATACCCCATAGCTGCAACCCTGGCCACAATATTGTGCGGCATTCCAGCAGAGGCATCACGATTTACACTGATCGACCTTAAAAATGCCTTTTTCTCAATACCACTGCACCCAGACTCACAAGATCTGACAAGCTTCACTTACAGAAACACAAAGTGGAAACGCACCAGATTGCCACAAGGGTAATGCGAATCACCCTCAATCTTCAACAGAGTAATACAGATGGATTTGGGTAACATTGAAGTGGAAAGCACAGTGTTGCAGTATGTCGATGACATAATAATTTGCAGCACAAACGAAAGAAGATGCAGAGAGGACTCATTAAAGATGCTGACAATATTGGCTGAAAAAGGTTACAAGGTAGACAAGGAAAAGTTACAGTACTGTCAGGAACAGGTACTTTACATTGGTCAGCTCATATCCCAATATGCAAGAAAGATTGCACCACAAAGAGCACAGGCCATTTCAAAAACGCCATTGCCACAAACAGTGAGGGAACTGCGCCAGTTCCTGGGTCTGTGCAACTACTGTAGAGCATGGGTATTTGATTACAGCTCATACATAGGACCCCTACTTGAGGCGTTGAAAGAAGCTAACAAAGGGGAGAAAAAGTTGGGGTGGACAATGGAAATGAAAGAGGCTTTTGATGAACTGAAAGATGCAATATCAACTACTCCGGTACTGGCCACCCCAGATTATGAACGACAATTCTTTATATTTTCACATTGCGACTCAGCAGTAATGAAAGCAGTGTTGGCTCAAAAAACAAGCATGGGCTACAAACCAGTAGCGTTTTACAGCGGCCACTTGGATCCTGTGATGTTAGGTCATTTCCCTTGCGAACAAGGTCTCGCCGCAGCTGCCTTTGCGGTAGAGAAAGCGTCAGCAATCACCATGGGGTGCCCAACCACACTATTTGTGGAACATGCACTATTTGCAATATTGAACAAGCCTAAGTCCACACTAACCACGCAGAGGGCATCAGGTTATGAGATCATCTTATCTAGAGCTGAACTATCAATTGTTAGATGTAGCACGGTCAACCCTGCAAGGTTTTTAGCAGAAGTAATTGAGGAAGGAGACTATGCACACGATTGTACGCAGACTACTGAAATGTACTCGTGTACTAGAAAGGTTGAAGAGAACGCACTAGACGGAGGTGAGCTCTTGTTCATTGATGGGTCATCAACAATTGACCAATGTGATGGGATAAGGAGAACTGGGGCAGCGGTGGTAAAAATGACGGAGGTACCGGTGTGTGTGGCGATGAAATGTGTACAATTACCACAGCATTACTCTGCTGAAGCAGCTGAAGTGGTTGCACTGATCTTGGCGTTGAAGGAAAGCTTTGACAAACGAGTGACCATATATTCTGACAGCGCATATGTCACGTCTACTGTCCACTCAGGATTGTCCAAATGGAGGAGAAGAGGGTTTAGGAGAGCTGACGGCACTCCAGTGCAACATGCTCTCTTATTGGCTGAACTAATTGAAGTAATAAATGACCCCCAAGAATTAGCCTTGGTCAAATGTACCGCACACACTAATGGAGAAGATCATATCTCAAGAGGGAATGCAGCAGCAGACGCACACGCGAAGTATGCTGCATATTTTGGTGAGATATGGAACCCCCCAGAGAGAGGGAGAGGGAGGGGAATAGCTAAGGAGATGTTGATAAGAGAAGGGTACACCCATCTCCCAGCCACACAGATAATGGAGCTACAAGCGGCTGCACCAATGACAGAAAAAGAAATATGGGTAAAAAGAGGATGCACAATGTCACCAACTGACGCACTATGGCGCCAGGGTAACACTGGAAAGATTGTAATGCCACTGGCACTATTGAACACCGCCCTGAGCCAACTACACCACCCAGCCCCCACAGGCAAGGAAGTAATTGCAGCACGAATTAGGGAAGATTGGTTCTGCCCCGAGTTAAATTCCCATGTGTCAAATTTTATCAGCAATTGCCTCACATGTCAACAGTTCACGGCCGGTCACACGCTGAAGGTGATAAAAGGTACTATACCCCGGCCAGTGGGACCCTTCCGACACATCCATATTGACTATGTTGATATGATCAACGTATGTCAAGGAAATAGGTATATGATTGTGGTAGTATGCCCATTCCCGAGGTGGATTGAAGCAGGGCCCTACTCACACCCAGATGCATTCAGAGCAGCTAAATTCCTAGTGAGGGAGGTCTTCCCCAGGTGGGGAGTGTGCGAGGTACTGCGGTCAGATAATGGCCCGCATTTCGCCAATGAAATGTTCCAGCACATCACATCCTTACTGAACATCAAGCATAAATTTGCATGTGCATATCACCCGCAGGCCAACGGTATATGCGAACGCCTGAATGGCCTACTAAAGGAGGCAATTGCAAAAATACAGCAAACAACAAAGAAGAGTTGGTTGTATTGCCTTCCGCTAGCCCTATTTGAGCTAAGGAATAGACCAGGCTCCGACCACCACCTCACCCCTCACGAGGTGGTGACCGGACGTCAAATGCGCCTTCCTCTGACACCAACATCAAGAGCATTCACTGACCACGAAAACACTGCAACTGTTCTTGGTGATGAAATGTACCAATATGTGTCTTCTTTGATTACTAGTGTAGTGTTTGTGTCTCAACAGCTCGAGTGCACGCGGGGCGGGTCTAAGAGTGATCAACAAGAAGACGCGGATAAAGAATTGGAAAAGGAAAGACTGTGCAAAATTGCTAAAGGTGACCACGTACTACTCCGCAATTTCAACAGAAAGTGGAACAGCCCACGCTTCACTGGCCCCCACCTGGTAGAGGAGGTATCAACGAGAGCAGTAAAGCTACAGGACAAACGTGCCTGGAATCACCTACACGACGTGAAGATCTGCAAACTCCAGACCCGCCCTAGCGTCACCGACAGGGCCATTGGAAGAACAACAACAGCGTCACCAACGGAGGAAGAGACTTCTACCACAGCTAACGGCCTAAGTGTCTCCATACCCTGCCACCCCCCAGATTCCCCAGAGACAACTACTGAAATAGAAACTAACAAGTTCACTGCCCAGGAGTAGATGGTACCCTCAGACGATAACTACCCTGAAGAATTATCACACCAATTTGTATATCACATAAAAAGGCCAAAGTACCTGAAAAGGAGGAGGGTACGTGTCTACTACACAGCATTTCTCTTGGCCATAGAACATTCAATGCCCCACCTCCACCCATACTTGCCTGTCCTAAGAGATAGATCGCTTAGATTGGCGTGGGAACAGCTCTTCGCCTGGGCACTGAACGACTACTTGATAGGGACAGCTTGAAAACAATAACTAACACCAATAACAAGCATATTGAGAATTTTCAGGCGGGCAACTTTAACGTCGCAAGAATAAGCTGCCGGACTGCAGCAAGGTAAGAGCAAAATGCCGGTGAGATTAGCCTCTGTAATAAAGATGATAGGGATTTTGATGATCACCGGGTTCTTGGCTGCCTCTGTATGGCAGAACAGTTATGCTATCAATATTTTTGCTGTACCCAAACCTAATATACCCCCACCCCTGGCTGCAACAGGTGTTACATCAGGTGGTACTAGCAAAATTCCACACAAGGGAAATAGAGTTAAACGCAGCACATACTCAGATAATAAAGGTATTGACAACTACATACAAAATTCAGCACACGTCTCGAACAACATGTGGTACCAACACATGACTCAAATAGGTAAACAAACAACAGAAGACAGCTGCTACGTCTGCTCACTGATCCCTTACGCCATGAGCGCTTCCCGAACTTTCGTTGCCACGGAAATAGATGAAAAGACAGCACGATGTATAATATACCTGGCACTGTTCCAAACGAAAGGAGGATTTCTAGGGAACACGGTGCACCTGGTATGGAAAACACGAGACACATACCCGTACGAAAATAACTTCCTCAAGGGTTATTTGAGTTACCACAAGGCCAGTTTACATGCTGACGCATTCAGATACATAACAGGTGGCCCTGAAACAGGAGAAACAAAGAAAGTAACACTACAGTACCTACCATGTGATTGGTACGCCACTGAAGTTCCTGGTAAACAAAGATGTTGGGAAAGACCACTGATAATAATAACAGGAAAGGTGTACCTGGGTGACAAATGGGACACAGGAGTGGTTGGCAGCAACATGGTTATGAGAGAGGATACTACAACTATTGCTGAACACAACAACAGATGTTGGATGACCTGGGTCAAGTACGTACCCATGCTAACGTGGATAGAGAAGGATGAAGACCCAATAACAATACTGCCGCTGACTGCACCTAAGGTATGCTACCAACATAAAGAAGTGGACGTGGGATACAACAACAACTGTGCAAGCGTGACGGAGTTACCTGAGGGGACAGCAGGAACAGCAGTAGTAATGGACCATTACTGGGCCTGCGGAGAGAAGGCATACCACACACTGCCCCCTCTGTGGAATGGTATATGCACAATGGTGCACGTTAATGTACCATCACTAGTGGTGCCCCAGAAACATGTGAATGTGGCGAACTTCCCCAAAATGGATGAAGGGAACAAGAGGAAGAAGAGATCTGTACAGCCCCAGAAGGGGCCAGAGAACGAAAACAACGGCAACAACACTGTCCTGAATAGAAAGAAAAGACAAGGAGAACCTCTGACAGGAAATTACCTATGGGGAAGGTCGGAAACAGCACTCACTTCAATTCCGCCGGAACACAGACTATTCAGCAGAGCAGCAATGTTCTTCTCCTCAATCATACATCCGGGACTACAGGCTTACGCAAACGCAAAATGGCTCCAGATAACTAGATGGGAACTAATGATGACAATTAATTCTACAGTAAATGGATTCAACGCAATAGAAGAGGAACTGCGAGCAGTGAGGATGGTAGCACTACAGAACAGATATGTACTGGACCTCCTCACAGCAATGGAAGGAGGAGTTTGCGCAAAGATAGGACAATCATGCTGCACATTCATCCCTGCCAACGATGCTGACAATGGTACACTGACAGAAGCAGTGTCACAATTGGCCCAGATGCACTCCAAAATGATGGATGAAAGTAAAAGTGTGAAAAAGGATGAGAGCTGGTTTTCGATATTATGGTCATGGATGCCATCTTGGATTTCAGATGGACTGAAGGTTATAGTTGGATGCATTATTTTGGCTGGAGCTGCACTGATCATAACAAGATTTTGGAAGGCCCGGAAGGCACGCACCACAGACGAGATGATCGAAATGGTCGGTATGCACCCCTTGATGCCAGCAGATGACGGCCAACACACAGGCACAATAATAAAAGAGAGAGAGAGAAATTGCGCAACCAGATCATCACCAACCACCTGGACCCACCATCCGTGAAGCTCGAAAACCCAAGAAACCCAAGGAGCTACATAGGGAAATGGGTATACTGCACACCTGGAGGAACATGTGTATATATGTATTGGTCATTTGAAGACCATGTTAACCACTATGGGCATTTGGGAGGAGTAACTAAAATATGGAGAGTGAGAGGAGATAAGGAAAAGGATATGTTTGTGGTCGACAAGTCGACCAGAGGGGGGACTGAAGTGGGAGAATGGAACAAAAGGCTCCCACCAATCCCCTCTCGCCCCTGGCCTAGAGGATCACGGCCCAGGCACCCGCCACGAGAGGAGTTTGCCCATCTACCAGACTACCAAATACCCTGGTACAGGAACATACGGATGTGCCCACCCGCCTGCCCAGCAGCCTGCCCTGCCCATGCCGACACCTGCGGCATGGATGAACTCGACTAAACCATCCAGCACTAAACCAACACATCGTTAGAGATGCCATGACGACCTAGCCAACGGTCAGCACACCTGTGCAAACATGCACACTGGACACTCCCACACCAATCCACACGAAGAACATACTCAGTGCTATGACGTAGGTGACGGACACACCCACGGACGTGCATCTTTATTATTTTTCACATGGGCTTTTCAAAATGCAGAAACGCAAGACGCACAATGAACTCATCTAAAAAGCTTGCTCCTGCTTCTCCTAAACCCAGGCGCCATAATGAGAAATATAACGAAGACACGATACTGGGGATAAGGCAATATGATACCATAACCTAAAGCGCCTGTGTATCAAACGGCTCCACCTATACACCAGACCCAAGTAGGCCGCAAGCAAGAGCTTCCATGAACATTAAATGAACAAGAGTTCGGTTGCTGACCCTGCAGAATGAGCCTGCCGAAAGCAGACAGCCAAGGGCACAATGTTGCAAACTCGCATGCCGCAAGCCAACGCCAAGGTCACACCTGCAAATTAAACCAGGCACACAGTGTAAAAAACAATATTAATTGTGCAGAATTCTGCCTCAACCACGGTCCCACCTCACGTGACCAAGCCGAACCTGACAGGGTGCCAAGCCCAGGAGGAGGGAGGCGCCTGGATCCCCCGTTTCAAGACACAGGCAGATACAATTAAGCGACCCAATGAACATCTGCGACGGTGGGAGTAGTCGGCCTTCCAGCATATGAATAAATCCTCACATTGTCTGCACATACCCATAGTGAAACATTGTTGCAAATGACAGGTGCACCGCGAGCTGGGAACAGCGATGGTCCCAGACTGGGGGGCTCGCGAGTGGACCAATCAGAACATGGGGCTCTTATCACTGACGCCATTAACATTGACCAATCCTCAGGGGTCTTCATGTAACAATTTTCATGTATCAAATTGAAGGGACAACCCAAGTATACCACCTGACTAACCCTTGACCACTAATAATACTATCTATACGTATGCTATACTAACCCTACCACTCGAGCAACCAATCCAGAGTGGCGATAGGTTTTTTGCTAACTTTCCCAGGTGACGCAAGTAGCGCGTCATACTAAGGTAAAAAGGGCCTGCGAGCCCCACGATTAGGAGAGAGTGTCAGGACGGACGCGTACGATCCTTGACCCATCCCTGCCGTTTTGTCTAATAAACAGCAGAACCACCTTGCTTCTTGCGTGTGTCTCATACTCTGTTGTTTTTGGGATATACGGGAGGAGTTGGGGCCTCCCTGCCCGGAGGTCCGCGGACGGCCCAGCCGACCCCGGGAGAATTTCCCCCCGACAAAGGTACACCTGGCGGTTCTGTCCGCTTACACCACTTCACAGAGCAAGGTGTCCTGGTGGAAAGTTCCTGTCATTAAGGTCTTTGTGGAAGCGGTAAAGAGACTATACCCTCCCATTTCCAACCCTCCACCAGGTTGGGATCTTAATGTCCAAACTCGTGGGTCCGCACTTTGAACCTATGCACAAGGCCAGTATAAAACACTGTACATACAAAACTGCATTCCTAGTAGCCATCGCCTGTATAAGACGAGTGAGCTACAAGCATTGTCCGTACAAGACCCTTTCTTCATAATCCACAAGGACATGGAGGTCTTTAGAACGCACCCTAGGTTTTCACCTAAATTTATTTCAATATTCCATATTAATCAATCTATTGAACTTCCCACCTTCTTTCAGAATCCATCCAACTCAGTTGAAAGAAGCCTCCATACACTAGAATGGAGGGCAGTCTTTAACTATGTTAACAAAACTATACCCTTAAGGAAAACTTTGTTTCCATAGCTGTTATGCTCACCTTTCTCCCACAGAGGCATAGATCGGAACTGGACAGCTGTGGTCTCCACCAATGTGACGCGAAGGGCCGTGATGACGGACTGGACTGGCCCACCTAGCTTCGTTTGCTTGGCCCATAGGAATATTCTTCTGCAAATGGAGAAAGAGAATTAACCACCCGTGGAGTTGAGCGTAAATCCCCTCACCCCCGCTGTTCTCCCCACAGATCGCCTTTGATGTCACCTCTTATAGTCTCACCTGATGGTTTGAATAGATGAGCTCTCCATCCTGCATTGAGCGCAGGGGCGCGTTGATAACCAGTTGCTTCACTGACTCAAAGGAATTGGTGAGTTCCAGAACAATATTGACTACGAGATTCCCGGCAAGACGCTGTAAGTATAAAGTTTGTAAGAGTTCAAATGCCTGACTTTCACTCTTGTCCGATTCCTTGCAGGTTGCAGCTTGACCCTAATGAAGAGTTCCTCGTGGCAACCGATAGTATTCTGGTAAGGATTTGTATTTTCCAACACAGTTCGATGAAATAATGTTAATATGTAACCTGTTGCTTTCTCCCTTATTCGGGCACTGAGAGAAAGTATGAAGTCTTGGGGAATAATACCTCCGGCGGTAAAATCAGGTAAGTCTATTGTGGTGAGGACGGTTCCCCTTGTTAGTCCCTTTGTTTCGCCTTGCTGTCCTTTTGTTTCCCCTTAGGGGCTGGGGTTCGGCGAAGATGCAGTGGAAGCTGCGCCGACCCGTGAAGAGGAATAGTACCCCCAGTGGTAAAATCAGGTAAGTCTATGGGGGGTAGCTAATATTCCTTTGTGTATTCCCTTGGCTCACCTTGCTGTTCTTGTCTTCTCCTTAGGTTCCGGAGTGCGGCGGGAACATGCAGAAGGATGTGGTGGAATGTGAAGATGCTGCAAAGGCTGGTGAGTTCAGCGCGGCGCTGCAGCAGGCGAGGCGACGCGCATAAAATAACTTCTTTCTTCCAGCTTGAAGGCACGATGGATCGGGAATTCAGGTAAGGATTAAAGGTATTGCTCTTGTTCTAACCTTTTCTCCTTCTTTCTCCCTTTTTCTAGGAGCTCCAAACTCGAGGCGGGCGTGGCAGAAGGCTGGATGCAGACTTGCAGGCACGTTGAGCGTTACGCTTCTGGATGCAGAATAACGCGAAGCGTGTGCTGCTCTTCGGGCGTGGTTTAAATAGCCTCCAAAGTAGTCCCAGGTAAGTATTCCTTCCCAGCCCCGCCCGAGTAAAAAATAGTCCCTAAGTAAAGTAGTACCTTCCAAGCCTCTTTTGGCTTGGAGCTCTTGCAGCATGGTCTGCATCAGGTAAGTTTTAATCTATGAGCCTGGCGCCTATGGCGCCAGGACTGACTCTCCATATGAGCCTGGCGCCAGGACAGGACCCAAATAGCCCCTAGCAGGGGTTGTTAGGCTTCCTTAGGATAACTTGATGCCTGCTTCCGGGGTTGCTGGACGTGGTCTGGGTCCCCGGGGGTAGGCATCATGACAATAGCACCTGGTAGAGAAGGCGATCATCTCTAAAAATGCCATCTCCAGATGGATAGTCAAATACATACAACTCTGCTATTCCCTATCCAAAAGAGATTTACCTTTCACTCCCAGGGCTCACACTACCAGAGCTACAGGAGCTACCTACGCCTTCATTGCAAACGTCCCCCTAAATGCCATTGGCAAAACTGCTACATGGAGTGCCATTTGTACTTTCACACAGCATTACTCACTCTAAAGCAGATTTACAGGTGCAAAACCATCTATTTGCCGATGTACCTTCTCACATCCCACCTCCTACTCCAGATACTGCTTGCTAGTCTATGCAGAGCATGTGATCTAAGCAGATCCACAAGCCTCAGAAGGGATACATTACTCATCCTAATCTTATTTCTGATGCTTGTATCTGCTTCGATTCACATGTGCCCACCCTTCCTCCCCTTCTGGAGTTGAAGACGCATAGATGTTTTTCTGCTCTATCGCTGTTTATCTGCTTTATCACATCTGTACTCATGCTACACTTCATGCAGCCTCATGTCAAACAATCTGAGAGACCTAGACGCATGAACGACCATGGGTACAGTAGACTTCACACTACGGATAGTATTACTAGCACGCCTAGTCAATGTCCTTTTTCGAGTTTCAAAAACAAATCCTGTAATACTCTGCAACTACCACTAGATGTCGGCTATGCAGAGCATGTGAATCGAAGCAGATACAAGCATCAGAAATACGATTACGTTGAGTAATGTATCCCATATAGCATAAGTACTTTAAGGTGATGCAACACACAGCAGAAATACCTAGCATATATACAAAAACAGGAAATTGTCCCAAGACACTGCTCACCCCTTTACTAAAACCCAGTGATGGTCACAAAACATAGTGACAACCGTGTGGAGCAGGGGAACAGCCATTAGAACACACAGTAATAGTAGTCAAGACGGGGACAAAATTGCCAACATAGCCATAGCATTTCTTGACCATGGGACATAGTCTTTGGAAAATAAAAATGTGCTCCGCAGTCACTGTAGGGCAAGGGGGCAGGGGGTGCATGCATGGGGTGAATCTTCTAATGTATGTCCGAGGTCGCCAAAAGATGGATACACTTAAGACTAATCTCACCAAATATTACAAGTCAAGAGAAAAATAGTCACTAGTGATAATTACATTTTAATCTGGCATTCACATTAGCCTATGTGGAACACAAAGACATTAAAGATCAGATGCAAAATAAAGTTCTAATTTCTGTCCTAAACCTCACTGGACCCAAACTCTGTGAAGGTAAACTGTCCTGGGCCAGGTAGGTACCCCTAAAGTCACTTTGGAAGAGTTTTAGGTGAGTCAAATGCTCCCCATCGAGATAAACAGGACAAGATCAATAGGCAGATCCAGTTGTATGGTGAAAAGGCAGGTCAGTCTGACTTGTACCCCTAGGGGACGTTTGAAGGGGATCCTAAAGAAAAGCTACAGTAGGAGATTCAAGACCCTACATCCCGGAGAGAAGATACAGCACAGCAGCAATCTGCCCCATTCAAAGTCGATGGGGAAGAAAGCCTCGACCATGGAGACCCCTGAGGGTAAGTATTGGGACTAACCCACCAACCCATGGCCCCAGAGGTAGATACAACCAGTGGCGGTTCTTGAAAAATCAGTTGGAGCCCCAAACAACTCGTAGTACAAGTCTACTCTTCATTGCGGTTTACAGAATCTGCATGCCCGCCAGGAGTCTACCTCCCTTCGTGGTCTTGTATCACTTTTTGGGAATGAAGGTACCTATGTGTGATACTTCAGTACCAAAAACCCTACTGGCCATATTCCTCTTTGAAGAATTCAAACCATTGAGACAAGCATCAACCTCATTAGGCACCAAGGGTTGTACCTTATGAAGCTTTTACTTATACTAAGCATCTGCATAAACACCATCATTCACCTCCTCGCAAGCCTGCAGATTGTGGTTTAATCTCCTCAGAGGCTATTCATATCTTGAACACAAGAGGGTGAGGGTGCCTCTTTTAATCCTTCGTATTTTAAGATTCCGCCACCAAAGCTTTTTGCTACATCTGTGAGAAAGGAAAGTTGACCTATTTATCACTTTTCACCTTAAAAGAATTTTCTTTCTATTATGAAGTCTTCAGTACTGATTTATCTTAATGAATGTGAAGGTAGCAAGACCTGCAATTCTGAAAATGTATCCTAATTCTCAATTCTTTGGTTATACCGTCTTTCCCTGAACCCAAGGTCCCAACTTTGGTTTACTCTTCTACATCTCCAATGGCTACAGTAGAAGAGGATTCAACTCTGGGTGGATGTGGTCTAGTCAATTAAGAATGCTGTCATGCAATCTGTTCTCCAACCTATTTATGGAGGTTTTATCTTCAAAGCTTAATGATGAGCCTCCCAAAGACAAACCCTTTGTAGTTGGAGCATAGGTTCCAAAAATCCACATTTGAAGGCAAATACATTCTGCTTCCGTGACATAGAATATCCTGCATTATAAGCTTTGTCGAAATTAGTTAATTTTGATAAATGTAATTTTGTTTTTTCCCCCACTCCCACCAGATGGTCAGGAAGAATATTTCTTCTGGGTTTTCGAAGGTAAAGTGGCACATTTACAACCATTTCAGGTCAACACGGACCTTGCACACACTACTGTGAGGACTATTAAAGCCACTGTGCATGCTGGCATGCCTACCATAAGACTTCCTATCATCAAACATCCCTTCAGCATAGAATAATTGAACTTCCCTTTGATGGGAAAACGTTTTTATTACCTACTACTGAATTCTCCTAACATGCAAGACTTGTTCTGCGGCTGCAAAATTGTTAAGTGCCATCTTCTCTCCTAGTAAGTTGAAGTACCAACCCACTTAAGCATTTACAGCCTATAATGCTAGGCGGGTAGGTAAAAACAAATCCTCTTCTGGCATATTAGCCAAAAAGATGAACAGATTTCACTCTAGATACAAGGCCACAGTGGAAGGAAGGCTTTCCTCCTTTTAAGGTCTGGATATTCCTACACATGGGCCTGGTGATTCTGGGTCCTCAAGATCAGCAAGGGTTTGGTTCTAAACATTCCTCAATATCCAACATCATTACCAGTGTTTAGTGTAAGAAACACAAAACATTCTCTTTCTGGCAACCATAGACGTACTTGCAAAAATTGAGAGATCTATGTGTCTATTCTCGTAATTTTACCCTTCGCCAAGCCAATAGGAAGCATCTGACTGATCGAATTTTCAGAACTGAACATTTTTAACTTTAGCGTGCTTTCACATGACCTTTCCAACTCTGATTCTCGCAGCTCCCTGTGGTGCAAATATCTCTGGCTCTTCAAGATGCATAGTTTTACATTTCAATCAAAGGATTTGTGCATCACATATTCCCCAGATTCACTTTGGAGGGCAAGTACTATCAATGAAAGTGTGGCTGCCACAGTGTTTTTACAAAGGAGTTGTCCATCAAGGCAACTCACCTCCATCTGTAAAAGTCACGTTTACCCCTACCTGGAAGAAGGACTTAATCAGGGCTGCTTCGGAAGAGAACCTGCCCAGTCCCTCTGTAGTTTGCAGGAGACTACAATCTTTAGGGTTTTCCATCCACATGAAAATATCTGATCTTCATCCTTCTCAAATAATTAAATCTATACGAGCCATTCTAGATAAAATGCAGGGAATGCTGTTTCCCCCTCAAGAGAGGATCACCATTCTAATTCAGACCTTTCTTCATTTCTTTACCAGATCGCAAAGATCTCCCTGGTGATTCTGAACTGGGTGTCATGGCATTGTGTATTCAGATTGTGCCTTTTAGGCAGGCTGCAGGAGAGGCCCTTACGAATTCACTTGTCTCACTGGGACCAACTCTCAGATATTTAATACATTAAGATTATTACAGAAAAGGTTCAGAAGTCACTCCTTTGAACTCGGGAGACAAATCTTGAATCAACCTCATCTCAGACCTTAGTCACTACAAATGCTTCCCTCTCCACCGAAGGAGGTCATTGTCATATCACGGACTCTGGGAACTTCAAGCCAAACCCCTGTACATTAAATGCTCAGAATTCCTTTTTCTCTCATTTTAGGTAAAGTGGTTCAGATGTTATGACAATTCAAACTGTATGCTTTATTCAATCAAGCAAGGGTGCACGCAATTGCCCTCTTTTCCTTTAGTCTCCATACTTGGGGAGAAGTTTCTTCTGACCTGCATTCAAACTGTGGCATTCCTTCTAGACGGAGAAGAAAACTTGAAAGCAGATGCCGTAAGCATCATGCTCTACATATAAACGGGAAATGAACAAATCATTCACCCTGGTTTTTCATAAGCAGCGTTTTGCAAATATAGGCATTTTGCGACAGAGAGCAACCCATCTGTTAAGCCTGTGCATCATGTCCAGGAATGTGACTTCATTCTCTTGTGGATGCTTTCAATCTACATTGGTAGGAGGACATTTCATTTATGCATTTTCCCCTTTACCCTTTATTGGATGTTGCGCACCTTCAGGTCAATGCATGACTCTAAGATTCTAGTGGGTCTGATTTGCCTTGGCAAATGTGGTTCTTAGAGCTACTTTACGTATTGGATGGCAGATTTAAAATCCTTTTGATGGTGCACAAAAGAGTCCAGCAAGCAGTTGTCATTCTTTACCGCTGCCTTCCTTTACCAAAATGTAAGCATTTGGTTTCTGGAAAATGTGCCTATTCAGACTTTGGTATTTCTGAGGAAAACAATTCCATCATGTAAGCTGTAACGAAAGATTATGTGAGAAGGCATCATTAAAGCAAGTGGCTTAGATTCTGCAATTGGGCCTTTTTCAATCACATTATTCCTCTTTAGCCATACATTCTTTTGTTATCTGTGATGTTGGTTCAATCTCCTACATACTACCTTCCTGCGTTTGCTGCTCATCTTGATGCTTTTGAAGAGACTTTCTCCTTAAGAAATTAAGCAGTTCAAAGGCGCTGCAATGGTCCCTTTCTTTGTTCCCTCCTTTCAAGGAGCCAATTACCAAGTAGGATATGAAGCTGTTGTGGCAGTTACCATGCATAAGCCATTTGACGCTATGGACTTGGTAGACTGCATGTTGTTTGCTATTGCCTTGCCCGGAAGTAGAGAAACGTCAAGCCCCTTCTTTAGAAAAGCCTATTATCCTTAGGAATACATACTCTCCTGGATATTTTGCGGCATTGATTTTCAAATTGTGATGCTAGAAAAAGGAAATGTTGCAGTAAAAGGTGAATTTTGGGCATTTATGATGAATTCAAATAGCAATTGGTAGCTAATAAACTTACAGAATTAAATTTCTAACACCCTTATTGTGCCCCTAAATTGAGAAGGATATCTCACAAAGTGAGGCACTTCATAAATGTGTGGAACTTTAAGCCACTGGCGCTGTTGGCACTGGATAGCAGAAATGTACATGGATTTGTTGATCAGACCAACAGTATGTAGCAGATGAGTACATTACTCTTATTTGTTTTTGCACCTATTTAGTAGCCTTGCAAACATTGTGTGGCACGTTTAAAAATAGTGGGCCTCATTATGAGTCACCCGGTATGGAAATAACGGTGGCGGTAAATCCGCTGCCACCATTGTTTTCATACCGGGTGATCGCGACTCCTGCAGCCGGAGGTGTCATTCTCGCCAGGTCTGACCTGGTGGGTTTAACACCACCCGCCTGCAGGCAGACGTGGAAACACCGGCACCAACACGTGATGGTGCCGGTGTTTCCACTTCCCCATTCCCATTGAGTCCTATGACGAAAGCTTTACTGTCAGGCGAATGCATTTAAGTAGCCTGCATACTAGGTGATGATCCCCTGCTGGGCAACCTTCCACAAGATCGTGGCCGGCTGAAATTGCAGAGCGGTAAGTGTTAATCGTCCTGTAAGCAAGACCTCACTCTGCTAATGAGGGTTGGAAGTTCAAGATTTCTTCTATAGGTGCTGAAACTGGGTGAAGCCCTTGGTCCAAACAGCAGTGTGTCCAGGCGCTCCAAGAGTTGGAGTACCTCCTTGGAGGTAGCTGGGGCCCAGCTCTCCTCAATGAGACTGACGGCTTTGCGCGAGATGCCTGTAACCCTCCACCTTGCCCTGAAATCCTCCAGGCAGCCAGGGTCGTCAATCTGCTCAGGAGTAGGGGGTGTCGTTGACCTGTCAGACCCAATAGCAGATCTGGCGATTGGGGTAGAAGGATCGGAAAACTGGATACCAAGTCTCAGCTGTGCAGACTGGGGCTATGAGGATCAGCTCTGATTGTTCCTGATGGGCCTTCGCCAGGGTCCTCTCTATCATGGTATCATGGTGAACGGGGGAAAGGCGTAAAGACTTCCCCCAGCTCTACTGCTGCAGAAATGCATCCGCCGCTGTAAAACTCTGGGAGTTTGGTGTTGAGGCGAGAGGCAAACAGATCCTTGGACATGGGGGCCCCATACCCGTTGGAGGCAGATGAAGATCTGTCGAGCCTCCAATCGCTGTAGTCGGCCCTGGAAGCTATTCCGCCGTGACGGAGATTTGATGTTCCAGGCAGAAAGGCCAAAAATCTTTGGCTAGTTCTGCTAGAGGTCTCGATCTGGTGCCACCCAGATGATTGATGTATTTTACTGCTGAATTGTTGTCCGTCTTCAGCAAGATCCAACAACTCACTCTGCCTCTGGCAAAAGGTCGCACAGTGAAAGAGCCTGCTAGAAGCTCCAGGCAGTTTATGTGCATTTCCAGTTCCTGAGGAGACCAAGTCCCCCCCGTGGCGACTGAGCCACATCATGCTCCCCAACCTATACGGCTGGCGTCCGACTCTGTCTGGGGTGGACCTGAAGATTGCTCTGCCATTCCAGGCTTCCATATGTGTGAGCCACCAAATGACCCCTGTCTTTGCCTGAGGCGAAAGAGTTAGACGTTGTGAGTACGAAGGGCTGTGCCTCAGGTGCTGGCCTTTTAGCCTTTGCAACTCTTGGTAGTGAAGCGGGCCGGGAAATATTGCTTGTATGGAAGAAGTCAACAGACTTATTACTCTCGCTAACTCCTGGAGGGAGATGACATTCCTCAGTATAAGCCTGCGTATCTCCCGACGTGTGGAGTGTATCTTGGGGATTGGCAAGCGTATTTGCGAGCTCTACGTATCCTCCATGACCCCTAGGAATTCTAGGTTGCTGGAGAGGCAGAGAACCGATTTCTCCCAGTTTGAGGAAACCGAAGCTGTGCAACAGATCTGTCGCGAGACAGGTTTGTTGCTCTGCCAGGGTTTGGGATTGAGCCATGAGAATGATGTCGTCTAGGTATATGAGTCTGACACCTCTCTCTCTGAGTTGAGCCACGACTGGCTTTAGGAGCTTGGTAAAGGGCCAAGGGGTCGAAGAGAGCCCGAAGGGCAAGCTTGTGCACTCACAATCCTGATTCTTCCAAGTGAACCTCAGGTAGCTTACATGTGCCTGATGGATAGAAACTGCCAGATATTATACGTCCTTGAGGTCCAGGCGAATGAGCCAGTCGCCTGGTTGTCTCTGAGCATGTGTATCCCCTCCATCTTCAAATGGCGGTAGACTATGAAGTCGTTCAAAGCTCTTGGATGTATAACTGGTCGTACTTTTTGTTTCCTGCGGACTAACAATATAGGGCTGAACAATCCGCCCTGACCTGAACAAAGGCGAATGGCCTGTTTTTGGTGTAGATTGCGCACCTCGCTGTCTAGCGGTGCTGCGTCCGCCTCGGACATTACTATCTGTGCAGGTCGATGCGCTTGAAAGGGGTGGGCAAAGAACTCTTGACGCAAGCCTCGAGCTGTGTCCCTGATCCAGGTATCTCCTGATAAGGAGTCCCAGGCTTGTGCAAAGAGAGCTATCCTTCCCCCTACTGATGTCTGCGGCACTGCTATGCTTACACTGACCTGCTGGCTGTTGGGCTGGATATCTTGCCCCTGTTACGCTCACCTGGCTCCCACAGAGGCGTCGATCTGAACTGGACAGCTGCAGTCTCCACCAATGTGACGCGTAGGGCCGAGATGACGGACTGGACTGGCCCACCTAGCTACGTTTGCTTGGCCCGTAGGAATATTCTTCTGTAAATGGAGAAAGGGAATTAACCACCCGTGGGGTTGAGCTTAAATCCCCCCACCCCTGCTGTTCTCCCCACAGATCACCTTTGATGTCCCCTCTTATAGTCTCACCTGATGGTTTGAAAAGATGAGCTCTCCATCCTGCATTGAGCGCAGGGGCGCTTTGATAACCAGTTGCTTCACTGGCTCGAAGGAATTTGTGAGTGCAGAACAATATTGACTCCGAAAAGTATGTAGTTCGTAAGAGTTCACATGTCTGACTTTCACTCTTGTCCGATTCCTTGCAGTTTGCAGCTTGACCCCAGCGAAGAGTTCCTTGTTGGAGCTGACGAAGTTCGGTTAAGGGTTTGGCTTATCCTACACAGTTCAATAAAATAAGGCCAGAATGTAACCTGTGGCTTGCTCCCTTATTCGGGTGTGGAGAGAAAATATGAAGTTCGGTGAATAATGCCTCCGGCGGTAAAATTAGGTAAGTCTATTGTGGTGAGAAGAGTTCCCCTCGTTTGTCCCTTCGTCTCACCTTGTTGTCCTTTTGTTCCCCTTAGGGGCCGGGGTACGGCGAGGATGCAATGGAGACTGCGCCGACCCGTGAAGAGGAATAGTACCCCCGGCAGTAATCAGGTAAGTCTATGGGGGTAGTTACTATTGCCTCTGTTGATTCCCTTGGCTCACCTTTGCTGTTCTTGTGTTCCCCTTAGGTGGCAGAGTGCGGCGGGAACGTGCAGAAGGATGCGGTGGATCGCGAGGATGCTGCGAAGGCCGGTGAGTTCAGCGCGGCGCTGCAGCTGGTGAGGGGGCGCGTGTAAAATGCTTCTTTCTTCCAGCTCGAAGGTGCGGTGGATCCAGAATTCAGGTAAGGATCGAAGGTTTTGCTCTTATTCTAACCTCTTCTCCTTCTGTTCCTCCCTTTTTCTAGGAGCTGCAGACTCGAGGCAGGCATGGCAGAAGACTGGATGCAGGCTTGCAGACACGGTGAGCGTTACGCTGCTGGATGCAGAATAACGCGAAGCGTGTGCTGCTCTTTGGGCGTGGTTTAAATAGCCTCCAAAGTAGTCCCAGGTAAGTATTCCACCAAAGCCCCATCCGAGTAAAAAAATAGTCCCTATGTAAAATAGTTCCTTCCAAGCCTCATTTGGCTTGGAGCTCTGCAGCATGGTCTGCATCAGGTAAGCTTGCAGCATGGTCTGCATCAGGTAAGTTCTACTCTGAGCCTGGCACCTATGAAGCCAGGACTGACTCTCCATATGAGCCTGGCGCCATAGGTGCCAGCCTGCACCCAAACAGCCCCTAGCAGGGTTTTTTTGGCTTGATCAAAATAACTTGATGCCTGCTTCCGGGGTTGCTGGACCTGGTCTGGTTCCCGGGGGTAGGCATCATGACAGCCGCTCTCCTCAAGCCGCGGCCCCTTCCTCGTCATCTGGATGGGAAGAAGGTGTCTGAGCAGTCTTGCCAGAAATGTTGCTGATCCCTTGAGTGCTGGGGCCTTCTGTCAAACGAGTATCGGCCGGAGGAGCGATCCCCTTCCTCTTCCGGCCTGGGAAAAAATCTTGGTGGTGAATACTCTTTTTAATAGATGCTTGCGCCTTGTCTAAGGCGGCGAAGGTGCCCACAAATGTAGCCATCTCTTTCACGAAGGTAGCTCCGAATAGCAGGCCCTGCTCTGCTGCTCCACATTTGGTGTTAGCCAGCTGCCCCAGTTTGGGGTCGATCTTTAAGAGAAGGCCCTTCCTGCGTTCAGTCAAGATGGCACATTTTACATTCCCGAGCTAGCAGAGTGCTCTCTGAGACCATCCCGATAGGATAGCTGGGTCAATTGGCTTGCCCGTGTCAATGGCCTTTTCGGCCAAGTCCATTATCTTCGCCAGGGGCCCTGAGATATCCAGGACCTTATCTTGACAGGATCGCCAGGCACAATCAATGCCTTTCTTGAGGTCCTTGGTGTTCTTTCCGAGGAAGGTAATCATTTTCGTGTCAAGATCCGGCGTCTGGGCTACCTTCCCAGGAATCTCTGGGCGTGGGCATTCCGATTTAAACTTGGCCCTCACTTCCTTCTCTAGAGGCCGATGTAATCTGCCCTTAATATACTCTGGCTCTAAATGACAGTTCCCAATCTGTTGACCTGGGGTGAATCAAATCTTCTGGGGTAAAGATTCCCTTGAGAGTTGAATGTTCTCTGGATGTTTGTCTGGGAATGGGGGCTGCTGCAATTCCCGATGTAGAGGGCTTTAGCCCTACAGTTTGATCATCGTCCTCTGAGGATAGGGGGGTCTGGTCATCATTATGATACCCCCCCCAAACCCCCCCTCGTCCCCCCCACCCCCTATCGTATTCGTCATCTGTGCCCTGATTGTACTCCTCAGGGCTCCAGGGTCTGGCACCTACATTGTCTTCCTCTGGGTGAGAGGGTCTATTGTCGGAAGGGTCTCCTTCCTAGTCAGGAAGGCTTGCTTAAGCCTGGAGAAGGCATCTGAAATGGCAGCCGTGGCTTGTTCTGGCTGGCTCGGGGGGGGGGGGGTCAAAGAGTGCTTACTCTTGCGAGCCGGTGTACTCCTCTCCTCTTCCCCCCCCCCCCCCAAATCAGATAGGTGTTTGCTTTTGTGTTCTCTTTTTCCCTGGCGGGGGTGTGTAAGTGCTCCTCCATACTATCCAAGCGACTGTTGGATGGGCAAGAGCATTTCAGAGACAAATTGCTTAATGGTTCTTTCCACTGAGGATCCCAGAACCCTTTTAAAATGGCCTGCCATGGCCACTTCGTCTACCTCATATGCTCCCTCCTCATCCTCGGACCATTTTTGATTAGCCTGCGGGGAGTATTGAGCTGCCATTGTATTATTGAAAACTTTTTTTTGTGGGCAGTCAGATTTCATCTACTCTATCCCACTGCTGGTTGTATAAAAAAAAATTCTCTTTAAAAAAGAAAATGTGTGTTTTAATGTTTAATATGCTGAAGTAACGTTTTCTCCAGCGCTCGCACTCGTAAAATCCATTGAAATCAAAGGAAATATGTAGATGGAGCGCCGGATAATAGAGGAAAGCACCAGCAGCCAGTGAAGCTCCCTCTCGTGACTGCCGGAGTTACTGCGTCTTGGTAATGCTCTGCGCAGCCTCCAAGTTTCTGACAGAACGTTAGTTTGTGAAGAGGAGGCACGTGCGGCCGTTCTGACCACGGGTTACGCGGCCGGCGCTGTAGTCAGTATGTAAAATAATAAAACGGAATACAGCGCTGGGAATGAGTGTCTGACAGCACTCCTGGTATTCTTAATAGCAGTAGTATTAAACATGAAGCATGCTTGTCATTGGAGATAAAAGGCAGAATAGAATTAAATGTGTACTCATCTCTTGCTGTGAGCAGCAAAGAAAGAGGAAGGGATGTACTGTTGGCTCCTATTTGGAGGAATTTTTTACTGTTGATGGGAAGATTCTTATTGCATGTACTGTGACCGGTTATGAGCTTGGGCTAGGCCCCCTGGGAACAGAGTTCTTTTTCTTCAAGTGACCTTTTGGCATGGACTGGAGGTTTCTTCCTCACGTGTTTAAAGTAATTTTTTTCAGGTGTTATTTTTCTGCACCCTTGTTTATGTATGCACAATACCATCAGTCTGGGTGCATAAAAACGTGCTGCTGGGCCTTTCTCTTTAATGTTAATAAAGAAAGAGAAGCATAATGTGAGCCTATGGTCTTGACATAGAATTGGGAGTTGACAGTTGGTGAATCACAAAGTAGGTGATAGTGGCATGGAGCAAGAAGGGATGCTCACCCATATGAGCCCCGGTATACATTTTTTAAAGTTACAGCACTCTTTTGTAGATTCCTTTTCCCAACCAGCCCATGGTGCATGCTTGCCCAACCAGTTGGGAAGGAGAGAAAATCTAGGACTTGTGAGTACCGGAACCACCGTTAAAGCTTTTTTCCTGTTACTAGTTTAAATTCAAATGAGCAATGATTTTGTTCTTTTAACCATAAGGAGGGCTGGAAGGGAACAGGAGCTCTTGAGCAGACATTTTGAATGAACTTGGGGCGAGTTTGGGAGGTAGCAGAGTTTGCTAAATAGCTTTCTTTTTAAGGACTTGCAAATCCTCAGCCGCCTTGAGCTGTTGGATAGCTTTCCCACCTCTGCACCAGAAATGTTGTATTCTTGTGGGACCTTTTTGCACTTTTTCATAGTATTTCGTTTTTTTCTTCCTTCCTTCCTTATGTGGTGGCTGGTCTTGGTGTGGTTTGAGGGCCAGGTGATGTGGAGTACATCTTGGATTCTTTTATCGACAAAACCTATTGCCTTCGAATGTGTAGTTAAGAATAGGTGCCCTGTTTGTTCATGGTTTCAGCCTGCCCATTAGGAGGGCTGGTATTCTAGCTGGGCTTCTAGTTATTGGAGACAGATGTCCTATGGTGGGATGACTGTTATAGGTTCTGTAAGTACTTCCGAAGGCTATGTTTTCTTTTGAGCAGTAGAGCAGAGGCAATTTATTTGGGAATTCCATGACTGTTTAAATTGTTGCTGATACTCCGGATTTGGGGTTTGAGGGGCAGTGTCTTGTCACTGTAGAGCCTTCTATGCGATAACTGCAGTAGCGTGCCTGAATGAACGGCAAGGTTTCTTTTACGCAAAGCATTGGCCTGAAATGGAATCCTTGTGAGTTATTTGTAGTGGGCAACAGTGAATGGACCAGTACTACTAACTTTACTGCAAGGTTATGCCCACCTTGTTTAGTGAAGGGATTCTCTGTCTTGGACTTGCATTTTTGGAGGCTGCACTACAGTGCAGAGACTATACCCTCTTTCAATGTCCATAAGACGTAAGCTGGGTTGAACTGTTTTCTGCTAAGCCCGACCTTAGAAGATTTGATGCAAGCATATGCGATTGGAAAAGTGTTGTTGGCCAATGCCTCTGTGATAACTAGTCTATAGATGCCATTGCAGCAGCCCCCTCAGAAGAAACCACCTCACCTTCGATGCATTGTATTTTTAAGACCAAAGAAAACCAGAAAGAAATGCACTGATCTGAAACAGTCAAAGTGAGCATCATGCAACCTGATGAATTGTTGCAAGTCAAAACCAGCCACCACCCAACGAAAACAAGTAATTTGTAGGGGAAAGCAAGAATGTAAAGTTCAGTCCAGGAATCTTAATAAAAACTGAACGTGGTTTGAAAAAATATGAAAACTCTCGTACACAAGCCCAACCTGGCCAGGAAGCAGACCTCCAGACTGCAATCCACTAGTCCCTCCAGGAAGCTCCATGGGATTGGTTACTTTGTGACAGCATTGTGAAATTATTGCTTTATGACTAACTCCTCAGACTAGGTTTCCTGCGATTAAGATTTGTGATTCCTGTCAGACTGTTATCCATTAGAAATGTCTGTTAGCAGCACCATACTGTAGAGCCATGGTCACAAACTGTCAATCCATTGAGATCAATTTAGGATTTAGCCCCAATTCTCAGAGGGTATACGGCCCAATCCATTCCAAAGACGTGAGGGCGGCTAAAGGTTGCTCTCGGTGCTGATCAATTTATGCTGGTAGACTATTTGTTATGAATATGAAAGTGTTAACCAACAAGAACCATATTGTCTAACTTAGGGACCTCTGGCAAGGTTCATTACATCCTTAACAGAAAAATAAAATAGTGGAAGATTACTATAGGAAAACTGTACAGCTCTGAATATTTGAGCCCCCAGGAGACTGTGCAATATTTGGACACAGTGGTTATACCTCAGGCTAAATTGGAGATTTTGGAGAATCTGGATGCTCAAATCACAGCAGAGGTCTCTCTGGCAGGAATGCAGGATGTGTCCATAAAGGATCCATGCCCAGGTGACTTTGAGGCATTGGTGCAACCTCTGGACAAATTGAATGGCTAACAAACTGTGAGGCTATGACTCGATCAATGCAGGATCCCATAGTTGCCCTGATACCCAACAGAGATGCCATGATTAGCAGATCCCTTTACCCAACAGTTGGACTGGAGAAGGGAGAGCACCGTTCATGGCATGTTCAATTAGAAGTTTCAAGGAGAACTGGGGATTGAAATGTCCAGGGTTTGTTTCTGATAAAAAAAATGGTTTGCACCATCTCCTTCCAGGGAGTCTGGTGAACTAAGGGTGAAACCCTTCCTTTATCCAGAAATGATGTATTACAAGTGTGTTGCAATGACAGACTAGCCTTTGGATCCACTCTTTGGACGCAGGGGTATTATGCCATCTATTCATATAAGGAATTGCAGATTGTGCTCGCCGATCCCATGGCCCATGTTGAACAATAACTGACGGTGAGAATTCCCAGTTGGACCACATATGACATTTGTATTAGTGGTTTAGATGGCACAAATTCCGAGCTTTTCATTATAATTGGTGAGCTGGGAATTGACCCCTATAAAGGACATCTCATGACCGCTAATCATCACTGATTACGCCCGGTGAGGTCAAAGGTGGGGATGCTTGTGGTCTCATGCAGAAGGGATCTGAGCTAGCAGTTTGGGCTGGACTGCCCCTTTGAAGGGGTAGGCTTGGGACAGTCAAGCCTGATTTGCATATGCTCTTTCTCTTTTCTGTAATGGCTTTGCGGGCAAAGAACAAAGGTCTTGAAGGTTACCCAGAGAGGTGCCAGAGGTCAAGATTAATTCGAAACCTTCCAGCTATCCCCTCTTTTGTTTTTTATCTCATGGCGGTCATGCAGTTTTGGGGAATACAATCATGATAATGTAGCCTACCATGTCATAGGATGCAAACAGTCGATGACTATCCATGCTTGTGCCTGGTTCTAGTTTAGGTAGGTGAGGAGTTCTGACGAAGGCCATTTAGTGCAAATATCACCTTAAATGGTCTGTTGTTGGACTGGTGACAGTTGAGTAAGCAGCCTTCTGGGGGTGCTAGTTTGGGATGTGGGGTTATTGAATGTTTCAATGGTTTGGCAGCTGAGCCCTTTTCAGGAAATTCATCCCAAAACTGGTGAGTGTGAGAATTTTCAAACCTGCTCTTCAGCAGAACTGTTGAGTAAACTGCTAATTATGAAATATCCAATGGGTATTCTGAAGCCTTTCATCCTCATTTATACCTGTTTATGTGCCACTGATGTTTGAAGTTTTCTTTTTATATCGGCTATTTATTTGTAGCAAGTGCTTCCATTTTCTGCCTGCTCTGCTGAATGGGAGCTGGACAGGTCAACTATTCTTGTGATTTTTAGATTTGAAATTGCTAGGAGCTATTTAGCTACTGCTTCTATCCTAGCCTGGTTAGCTTAAAACCAACAGTTGGCAGTGGTTCTTTTGACTCCCCGGGACAACTGGTGTCTTACAAACATGCATATATGACATTAACTTTGTAAATGTAAAAATAAAGGACACATTTAAATATGATGGATCAAGCAAAATGTATGCATCACATGTTGAATTTGGATTTGCAGTGTGCTTTCTACTCGCACCTGGTTCCCCAGCAATAGCTCCTGCCTTCTGGGTGATGCCTGAGACCCAGGAGCTCGTTTTAAGCTCCTGCTTATCAATTCCGAGCCCTAAGGTGTGGTGAAGTGGTGGTAGTGCTGTGGAATAGGCAGCAGTTGTGTGGAGGAGGGAATAGTACCGTCATGGAGAACATAGTAATACCAAAGGGTGGAGGCGAGTGAGAGCCATCGGAAGAACAGAGAAGGAAGATGCAAGTAGCAGAAAGAGTGAGGGGCGGTGAGCAGTGAACATAGGGACAGGGAGAGGAATACTTGGGCATGGTAGAAAGGAGAAAGAGGCGGGCAGAGTGTAAGGCACAATACAAAACCCCTTTAGATTACTAAACTCGAAGTATGGGGACAGTATAGAAAGTTTGTGAGGGAGACAGTTTAGATGGAGAGGGCACCTTGCCTTTAGATCACTTTCAGCTTATGATAGAACCTAGACAGTAGGGGACCAATTAATATCCACTAACCTGTGGTTGGGGACACCTGTGTTACGGAGGAAGTGTTTCTCTAGACGAGAGGGAGCTGGCCATAGGCCCCATTGAAATCTTAATACAAACAATTGAACTGTCCGTGAGACTTTAGTGTGTCTTGAGCCATCCATAACAATAAAACAAGCAAATTACATTTTTTATTTAGTTTTATTGATTATAGCCAGAATTGGGATTGGCATTTTTATACAGTAGTACAATACTGCTCTTGGGAGGAGCCACACCATGAGTGTTGTAGTTAATTTTGGGCTGATGGTAAAGTTAGTACTACTTATAAAATTGTGGCTAATAGTTCTTTTGTGCGTCATAGCTTTTTCTAAACCTTAGTCCCATATATTTTGCGCTACACCCTTATTTTAATAAGTCCTAGAGAATTGGCACACTTTTAATTTGCACTGTAATTGTATTTATTTTTATACATATAAAAATGTTTTTATATTTATATACACTAATTATAATCTATATAAATAAAAATGTAAATGTTTGTTCAAAATCTTAAATCTATGAAAGTTCTTCACTGATTGCTTTGAAATTTTGACACAATGTTGCATTCGAAAAAAGGAGCATGTTTTTATATACCTACTATACATAGATGTCACACTTGCGACAGGTAAAAACATGCTTTTTCTGAAAAACAGCGCCATCTCTTGGACGTAAAAGCAACACACGCTATACTCAATATTGTATTATTCCATTTAAATGTTTCCGATTTAGAATGGCTTAAATACGTGCCGATGAAGCAGCAGAGCGACGTGCAGCCAGACTTCAGGATGCACGGTTGCGAGCACAGCGATCGCGTTCTGCAGCTTTAGATCTGCTTCGTTCTCAACAGAATGAACGCGACAGGCAGAGAGTGGCTGAAGGACGTCAATTAGAAACAGCAGATCCGCGTCAAACACAACTCCGTGCTCAGAAATCAAGCGAATACAATCGCCTTGCATTCCGGTACAACCCAGCTGATGATTATAGTTTGAGCCGGCATGTTCTCATCGGCACCATGACTGAAGTGTCCTTCTTGCAAGGCTCTGAAATTTAATGGAGAAACGAAAGGAATGTGTTGCACCGCCGGAAAAATTAAACTGCCTCAACTTGGAGAACCGCCAGAGCCATTAAAAACTACCCACAAGCATTGTGAAATTAAACATATTAGAAACGTGTGCTTTCTCTTTTCTTCCTTTACCATTTAACCAGACTGAGCCACAGCAACGCGTGGCCGGGGACAGCTAGTTACTTATAATGTATTCCATTTGCACTATAGTGCCAGCTAAAGCACTTGGGTTAGCAACCTGGACACTACCGTTCCTATGTCTACAACTCTCACCCGCACGCCTGGGCAACCTGCGTGTCCATCTACCCACCCCTTCCCTCGCAACCCTCCCCATAATCCACACTGTGCCAGCATTTTTATCTCAATCAGCGACTGTGGAACTAGTGAGACCACATCTCTCCTCCTTCCAGACCGCTCATGTCGGACTGCTCTGCTGTACACCAAACTGCCCTGCTGTGATCTGGACCCCACCGGACCCTACAGGACCCCATCGGACTACTCTCTTCTATTCTCCTTCTGTTACGCTCACCTGGTTCCCACTGGGGCGTCGACCGGACCCGGACAGCTGCGATCTCCACCAATGTGATGCGTAGTGCCGAGATGACTGTCTGGACTGGCCCGCCTAATCTCGTCTGCTTGATCCGTAGAAGTATTCTCCTGCAAGTGGAGAAAGGGATTAGCCACCCATGGATTTTAGTGATGGCCCCCTCCCACTGTTCTCGTTCTCCCTCTTGTCACCTCCGATATCCCCTTTAGTAACCTCACCTTATGTTTTTAAAAGATGAGCTCTCCATCCTGCATGGCATGCAGGGGCACGTAGATACCAGTTACTTCACTGGTTTGAGGGTGCTGGAGGAGTTCCAGAGGAATATTGACTCCGGGGTTTATAAGTTCAAAGAGTTCAATATGTCCGATGTTCACTCTTATTCCATTCCCTTGTTGAATTGCAACTGGTTCAAAAGAATATTGCCTGGAGGCAGCTGATGGCGTTCAGGTAAGAGTCTGTATTACCCAACACTGTCCGGTGTAAGTTGCATGAGTTTAACTTGTGGTTTTCTCCCTTTATAGGTGCGGCAAATAAAGATGAGGCGTATTAACGGGTAATGCCTCCGGTGGTAAATCAGGTAAGCCTACGATGGTAAGAGATTGTATTTGACGGCTCTCTTGGCTCACCTTGTTGTTTCTTTTGTTTTTCCCCCCAGGTGCTGGAGTTCGGCGAAGAAAATGATGGAGGCAGCGCCGGATCGAAAAATGCTGTGAGGACTGGTGAGTATGGCGCGGCGCTGCAGCTGGCGATGCGACGCATGCAGAAATAATGTCCTTTTCAAGTTCGAAGACGTGATGGATTCGGAATCAGGTAAGGATTGAAATAATGTTGTTGTTCTAACCTTTCCTTCTTCTTTCCTCTTTTGCTAGGAGCTCAGGATTCAAGACGGGCGTAGCTGAAGACTGGATGCTGACTGCAGGCACGGTGAGCGTTACGCTGCTGGATGCAGAATAACGCGAAGCGTGTGTTTCTGATCGGGCGTGGTTTAAATAGCCTCCAAAGTAGTTCCAGGTAAGAAGTTCCCCAGAACCAGACCGGAGTAAAAAATAGTCCCTGTAACAAAATAGTCCAATCCAAGCCTCACGTTGGCTTGGATTCATTTGCAGCATGGTCTGCATGAGGTAAGTAATGTCTATGAGCCTGGCGCCTATGGCGCCAGGACTGATTCCTATTATGAGCCTGGTGCCTAAGGCGCCAGGACTGAACCCAGACAGCCCCTAGCCGGGGCTGCTGGGGTTTTAATTCATATCTGGATGCCTGCTCCCGGGGCTGATGGGCTTGGTCCGGATGCCCGGGGGGTAGGCGTCATGACACCTTCTCTCAGGCTGTACACATCGGTGTGGTGCCCTTAGATCCGGTCCGCAGTGCTGTGCACCCCTCCGATCACCACTCCTCAGCCTGTGCTCATCGGACTGCTCTACTGATTACCGGACTGATCTACTGGGCCCCAGACCTCTCCGGCGAGCTCTTCATCCCAGCTTCACTATCAAGAGTGCTGTACTGCCGGATCTCTAAATTGACATCTCCTACTTTTTGGCTTCGCACATTGGACTGTTCTACTGTGTCGCAACCTCTGTGCCTATTCCCGTTGAATTCCCCCAGCTATCCTCATCCTCGCCACACGCCCCCCCAGCATACTCCCCATAAAAGTCTCTCTGCCACATTCCAACGACCTCACTGCCAGCACCTCCTCACATCTTTCTCCCACCCAAGCTTCCACCTTGCCTACCCTGCATCTACCTCCTGCACTCTCCCCACACCTCCCCCCCTCTCCTCACCAGGAATGCACTATACCAACTACCATTACCCTCCACCCCACACCCTACCCCCTTCCCTGCCCCTCCTCAAAACCCTCTGCCTCATCACCATGACCATCTCCACACTTAACCTTTCCTCTCCGTCCCATCCCCCCATCTACCCCGACCCACCGACCCAACCTAATCTATTCTCCAATTGTTGAAACCTTCAGCGTCATCGACATCGCCCTTTGGAACGCACAATCTCTGTAACAAAACTGCAGCTGTTCTAGACATGTTTCTACGACTAAACCTTAATTTCCTGTGTATTACCGAAACCTGGATCCTCCCCCTTTAATTTAACTGTACCTGCTTCACTCTCCTCCTCCTTTACTCATGTCTCCTGCCCGTCTGGCCGCAGAGGTGGTATCGGTCTACCCTTTCACCCCAAATGCCTATCGACCCCCCTCCCCCTGTCCAACACCTCTCACAATCTTCCCCTCTTTTGAATATTTGTATAAAATCTTCTCCTCCCCCACTCAATTTCCTTTCTCATCATTTACTGTCCTCCCGATCCCCTCTCATCCTTCTATGAGGACATTGACCACATCCTCTCCCTCATCTCCCCGACCCCCACTCCCGAAATAGTACTTGGCGCCTTTAACCTCCATCTGTCCTCCTCTCGCCATACATCCCCCTATTATCTATACTCGACTCCTACCTTCTTACCCCCCCCCCTTACCTCACCTACCCACTCTTCTGGCTCAACTCTTGACCTCATCTTAGTCTCTTCTTTCTCCCCCTCAGTCTCCATCCTCCCTACCTACCTATCGGACCATGCTCTACTCTCCTTCTCCCTCTTTCCCCCCTCTCTCCTCCTGCTCCCCCCTTCCTCCATCTTTCTCCCAACGCGACCTCCGTAACTTCAATCCCTCTCACTTATACGACACCTGCGCCTTCTCTCTCCCACTTCTCATCTCTATCAGCAGACAACGCTCTTTCTTCTCTATCCTCTTCCTTCTCTTCCAGTCTTGACCTACTACACCCTCTTACCCCTTTACGCCCCTCCCATAAACCCTCCCAATCTTGGCTCTCCTCACATCTTCTTTCCATGTGCCGCCTGCACCGACTCCTTGAAAGACGTTGGCTCAAACACTGTTCACCAGCCAACAAATCCTCCTACTTCTCTTACCACTCCCATTACGACACTTGCATCAACTCAGCCAAACGATCCTACTTCTCTAATCTCCTCCACTCTCACTCCTCACACCCACGCCCTATCTTCCAAACCTTATCTCGCCTTCTCTCTCCTCCTACCCCTGACCACTCTGCTGCCTCTCCTCTCTCACCCTCTGACTTTGCAGACGACTTCTCTTCTAAAATACTCACCTTACGCCAGAACATTCTAAGCTCTCTCCCCTGCCCCATCTCCCACCACCCCTCCCTCCTACTTGTCTAACTTCACTCCTGTCTCTCACTCTGATGTCTCCCTCCTATCCAAAACTCCCCATACTGCTGCGCCCTCTTAGCCCATCCCCACCCCCCTGATTCCCAAAGTTTACCCTCTTCTCATTCCTTCTCACCTCCTTCAACATCTGTCTCACAATCTTTACCTTTCCTTCAGCCTTCAAACACGCTACAATTATCCCTATCCTGAAAAAGCTTCTGCTAATCCCCTCTTGGCTTCCAACTTTCGTCTAATCTCCCTTTTACCCTTCGTCTCTAAACTCCTGGAATGCCTCGTCTATTCCTACTCGCCACATTTATCTCTAATCTCGCTCTCCTCACCCCCCGCACCCAGTCTGGGTTTTGTCCCAAACACTCAACTGAAACTGCCCTCACTTCCGTTCTTAACTCACTCCTCACAGCTTGCTACTCCAAACACTCCTCCGTTCTCATCCTCCTAGACCTCTCAGCCGCCTTTGACACTGTTGATCACCCCTTTCTCCTAGGCACTCTTTCCTCCTTTGGTCTCAAAGGCTCTGTCCTTAACTGGTTCTCCTCCTAATCGCTCCTTCGCGGTCTCTTGGGGCGGCCGCACCTCCCCAACCCACTCCCTTGACTTCGGTGTTCCTCAAGGATCTGTACTTGGCCCTTTTCTCTTCTCACTATATACCTCCTTCCTAGTCCCGATCATCTCTTCCTTTATTTCCCACCACTTCTATGCCGATGACGCCCAACTCTTCCTTTCCTTCTCTTCCTTTACTCCAGACATCCACATTCTACTCTCCTCCTGTCTTACCGCTATCAAAGCCTGGATGTCCTCCCACTTTCTCATTCTAAATACTGACAAAACTGAAGTCCTATTCCTTCCTGCCAACACACTGTTTCCCCTCACCTTCCCCCTCCTTTTCCTCTGCACAACTCCACTTTTCTGCCTCTACCCACAACCTCAGCCTCCACTTCGCCTGAAACCTATCCTTTTCTCACCACTTCTCTCTAACCTCCCATTCCTGTCGCTTCCATCTCTATAATGTTCGCAAAATTAGATCTTCCCTCACCTTTCACGCCACTAAACTCCTAATTTCCTCCCTAATCTTTTCTCTTCTACTGCTCAGCTCTCCTTTTTGGCCTCCTCGCCTCACATCTCACCCCCCTTAAATCCCTCTACCACTCTGCCATCCGTGCACTCTGTTCCCTCTCTCCTCTTGACTCCATCTCCCCTTTGCTCTCCTCTCTTGGCTGGCTTTCTTTTCACTCTCAACTCAAATTCAATTTCCTCTGTCTTGTCTTTCAAATCTCTTCACGATCTAGCCCCTCCCTACCTATCCTCCTCTCTTTCTACTCCCCCTCTCGTCCTCTCCGCTCTGCTGATCACGGCCTACTCTGTCCCACCTGCACCATGTGCCCCTTCCGCTTCTTCCAGCTCCTTGCCCCTCTCCACTGGAACTCTTCCTCTACCTATCCGCTCCATCTCCTCATACTCATCTTTCTGCTCTTCCCTAAAATCCCACCTACTCCTACCCCCTCCTGACCACCTTATACTACTTCTCATCTTCAATAGCCTACTCAGGTTGTACTCCAACCCACCCATGAAATTGTTCAACATATTGTTCTTGGCTCATGTTTTGTACTGCTTCTCATGTATTCTTTTTGTTTTATGTGTAAAGCGCTTTGGCTTACATCGCTATATGAAATTTAATAAATACAAATACTTTTGATTGGAGAAAACAGTTTAATGATGCAATCAAAAATCATAGAATGCTAAATATTTCAGTTTTTGATCTAGAAGTCTGGTGTGTTCTTAGTTTATACCCTGGTGAATTTAATTTCCCTCCCTTTGCAATGCACCCAGAAACCTAACCCCAGTTCCTTAATCTGGAATCCTTTTCTATTATGTATTAGGTTAATTGATCTTGGTTGGGATTCTGGGGGGTGGGGGGAGTAACTGATTCCCGTTCTGCGGGAGGTCAGGAAAAACTGCTTTTACACTACATTTAATACTTAATGTTGTATTCACATTTTTTTTTGTTCTGATATTTAATGCCTTCTCTGTCTCTCCCATCTCTCTCTCAGTGGGTTAACGAGACGATTTTGGTCCCTCTTGTCCATGAGATTGAGTCGGTGAACACGCAGATGCGAAGACTTGGTTGTCCTGAGCTGAAGATTGGAGGTATGCATGGATCGCTAGAACAAATTAATCTCAGCATGGGAAGAATCCTCCAAGGCTAATATGTGATCCAAGGTGTTAAATTGAAATGGGAAGCACAGGATCTCCATTTTAGGAGAGTTGAAGTTGTATTGCTTAAAGCAGCTGTCAAAATGCTTTCTTCACTCCTTTCAAACAAGCTAAACTGTCTATAGAGTTCTGGAAAACATACCTTGTGTTTTAAAAATCTGAATAAACTTGGATGACAAATATTATAAAACATTTTAACACAACTCTGCAATGTTTAGGGTTGGTAGTATTTGATCTTATGGACCCTCTGCATTTGACTAAACGTTATGCATTAAGAATTCTCATTTCTGTGAATTGCAAGTGATGTTTCCTGGTGTATTGAATTGCAGAAGCAAGCATCAGCAGTCTTAAGCAAGCAGCTTTGGTTAAAGCACCTCTCATTCCCACACTGAACACCATAGTGCAGTACCTGGAAGTAACCCCCAACCAGGAGTACTTGTTTGAAAGGATCAAAGGTAAGCAGTGCATGACTTATAATGGGGCTTCAGGTTACTGTTTTTTCTTAAATGTCCCATTTTCTAATGCTCTAGCCTGTATTGGATGCACTCAGGCGTATGTTGGTCATCCACAAATGAGAGCTCTGCATTCATTTTATGCCTCAAAATTATTCTCTTGAATTGTTTTCAGTCCGTGATCAACAAAGAATTTGCAGAATATCCTATTGGAAGTCTTTATTCTATTATAGGCACTGAAGCACGTCTTATGCTTCTCTTTCTCTGTTGGAAGCCCAGGCTGCTAAACCTTTAAACTCTTCTCAAATTGGCAGCCACTAGCACAGCTAGAGATTGCAAGGGATGATGGAAAGAAAAGAAAATGGTGCAGTGGCCTGAGATTTATTTTAATGTTGTCTTTGAGGTTCTTGAAACTTAATCTGTATCTAACCATTACCGATTGGACTTTGATTGGTTATCCCAAAGACATTGGAAGATCCTTTCCTGGCAATCATTACTAAACCAAGAGACTACAGATACATGAAGAAATATTTAATTGGTTCACAATGAACACAAACTGGACCTTGCAGAAGTCATGCAGAATTTGCTTACACAGAGAAAAGGTGTCCCTTGATTAGTACTTCCAATCAGCCACTCCTCTCTCCATTGTCCTTTACCTTTTTCGTCAGTGCTAATGGCACATCATAACGTGTCCTTCGACATAACTAATGTCTACATTACAAAACTGAACCATCTTGGCCGGGAAAGTGCTTCTGCTGCCCCTTTAATAATTTCATCCCTGTCCCTGAAAGAACATAGGGATCAGCCAGAAGGGCAATGTAAATCTCTTTTGCAAATACAACAATTTTGATAACATAAGAACAATCTTCTTTAAATGAGATACAATAGATCATCACATTGACAGTCAGATCAACTTTCCATATATTTAAATTGGGCCAGGTAATGCTTGCCTTTTAATGGATTGCTCCCATAATTTGAAAATTCGTCCTTTTTTGGCAAGACTGGAGACTAGCGTTATGCTATTTTTAAAACGTACTCGCTACTGAAGCCGATTTATCAATGGGCTTGAGATGGAAGACTTGGTCTGATTCGCCAGACCTGTTGGCAGCTCTCCCAAATGTCCTCCAGGTTAGCATCGTTTGGAGTCTTTAGAATGTAGAATGCTGAAAGGCATTACAATTATCACACCACCTGTCAATCAGTATTCTGCCCTTTGGGCTGTGAATTAAGTGCTGAATCTTGTTCAGAGCTCGCCAGACAATGATGGCTTTTCTAGGATCGCCTTGTCGCTGAGTCTTTGCACCTTTCCCAAACGGCTTAGCATTGCCCAACAGGCCTGGAAATCCTCCAGCCTTGAGGAACAATGCCCATAATTCACTTAGTGGGTCAGTTAGATCTGTATTTTCGAGAGCAGCTGGAAACCAATACTTGCATGGTCCACAAAAGTGTTGTCACAACTAGCTCCACATTCTCTTTTCAAAGTCCTGCCCTGCATTCTGTTGATTGTTGTGAATGGGATGAAAGCATAGTTCATTTGTCTTCAATGAATGCAGGGACGCATCAAATGCTGCTGTCAGGCTTTGCTTCCCAGTGAGGTGGAAGCTGAGCATTCAGCCAGGATGAGTTTAATCGATGAGTAACTCTCCCCAGTATCTGTTCAGCATCTCAATGATATCCTCGTTCAGCTTCCAGTAACTGGATATCTGAGATTCCAGACTGCTGTTAAGTCGGTCAGCCCCAGATGTACTAGTCACTGAAATGTGGTTGTCTAGGCAGTAGTGCTAGCGGTTCTCTGCTAGCTCCATTCATAGCTAATACTGTGTCCCTACGAGAAGGTCCACATGTTGTCTGCTGATATATGTTGTCCATTTTGAGTAGGGTACAACAATCCACTAATTTGTTGGCGAGCGTTTTCTCTATGAAGGAGCCCTCAAACCATTGTGGGCAGTTGCTTTACAGATTGAGCTCTTCGCAAGACCAATTGTCTTCCACCAAAGCTGTCTTTTGTCGGTCCCCCAGCCTGCTTTGCTAGTGTCTGCTTCAATAAAGAATTATATGTGAGGATGAGCCAAACATTGCCCTGTCATTACAGGCCTCTATAGCCTCTACCCTTCAGTGCAGCACTACTGTCATTTCCTCCAACAGTGGTACTTGTTGGGAAAGATTTCCCTTTTAGGCAATTTTCCCTCCATATTCTATGGACCCCAAAACCTTTTGCTTTTGTTTGTTTCGCATTTTGTCATGGGGAATCGAATCTGTCTGTAAGACTCAGTACTGGGAAACTTTCCCTTTTGCCTTTTCCTTTTGACCTGTTTTGGTATTTTCAAACGGTGCACACAGCATCTTACAATGCAGTACATGGGGATACCTTTGTATTACCATAGCCCTTTACACTGGGGATTTTGGGGTCACTTTTTAATGTGTCTAAGGACTAGCTGGTGGCAGCAGTTAATTGTTCCCATTTTTGCATGTATTTTTGTATGCACATTCACGTTTACAGCGTCTGGATACTAAATGTGACTAGTGCCAGGTTTATTGCTTGCCCTTTGGCCATTTTGTTTCCTGGCCTTCTTCCTGCCCTCTCAGTTCAGGGAATCCCTAATATGGTTTTGCATTAGACCGGGGAAGCTGCTGTTTTCACGGGCTAGTCCGTGCCATTTGTGTCTGGATACAGGAAGTGGGTCGGACTGTCTGGTCCCAGTCCACAACTATAGTGCCTGAAAGTCTAGTGTGCATGCATGAGTAAAACCTGCAGTGGTCTCTGATTGGACCACTGCTGGCTGAATGAGTGGGTCAGCTCCTTGCTATTGTAGGGCTGAGTTTGATCACTCACCTGAATTTAGGATAAGAGGAGTCCTGCAGCCATTCCAGTAGATCAGCAATGGAGCCAAGTGTCCTGTGTAGCAGACTCCAGACCCGTGAACGACTTTTCCTGCAACTGTCCCGGTGAATCCCTGCTGGACTACCTGATCTGAAAAGGCCCCTGTGGGTGTTTCGACTCTTGGACTGGTGGAACCAACATGTCTTGACATCGTCTCAGGTTCCTGCAGTTTGGAGCCTTCAGGACTTTCCTTGGACCACTCGCTGGACCGACCAGCTCTGAATTGGGCTATCGCTTCAGAAGCCTCACCGTAACGCGTTTTCGTCCGGTGGTCGTTTTACAAGTCTCCTTCCTGCGACGTTTCAGCTTTCCAGCATCAAGGGATCCTGTCCTGGAAGGCAGTTTTCGTTTGTGACTGAAGAGACACCTGCTGTCACTAGTGTGCAGTGTGCGTCGCTGGAACCGGCTCCCCTCCGTATGGTAGTGTCCTGAAGAGGCCTGCATCAGTGCCTGCTGCAAGGCCCATTTCAACATGGGGTTTGTACTTAAAAATTTAGTTCTTCATTTTTGTTAACTGATTTTCCTTAATGCATAATTACTTACCTTCCTTTCAAGTGTTTAAGTGAATTGTATGTGTTTCTACAAACCAAAGGTGATTGTATATATTTTATTTATTTATTTTGTTCATTTATAAAGCGCACTACGCCCAAAGGCATTGAGGCGCTGTTTACATGAAAGTGTACGTAGGCATGAGTACATTTAGGACATGCGGTTACTTGGTTACATCATATGTGCTAGGTTACAGAGTACAGCTGGGCATACAAGATGGTTCCAGAGAGTACACAGTGAGAGCAAGGACTGACATTTGGCTGGTTTTGATGGCTTTGCGGAACGCCAGGTGGGAGTTGATTACCCTAATGTGTGAGGGTAGTGCTTTCCAGTGGGTGGCAGCGATAGCTGGGAAGCTGGAGCCCCCTGCACGCACTCTGCAAGTTTTGGGCTTGGTGATCATGTTGGTGTAGGCTAGGCTAGATGGCCTCATGGAAGTGGGCAGGGCGATGCACTGGGCGAGGTAGGCGGGGGGTGCCAGATCATGGAGGCATTTATGAGTGATGGAGAGGATTTTAAAGATGATTCTCTGTTTAACAGGAAGCCAGTGAACCTGTCTCCTTGGGTCCAATATGTGGTCCTTTTTAGGGAATCCAGTTGCAGCCCTAAGGGCGTTGTTCTGGACAAGTTGGAGTTTGGCAATGTTTTTGCTGGAAGTGCCTCCTAGGAGAGCATTACAGTAGTCCAGTCTTGAGCCAATAGTGGCTCTAGCGATGGTAAGGCAGTTCTGTGTGGTTAAGAAGGGTCTTACTGCGTTGAGCAGTTTTGAGTAGTATGCCGATGAGGAAGCAATGGCGTTGACCTGCCTATTCATGGTTAGATTAGAGTCTAGGTAGACTCCCAGAGTTTTAACTGTATGGCGACACAGCAATTGGTATATTATCGATGGTGAAGGAGCGATAGTTCTTGTCGAGGTTGCCCAGGATGGTTGGTGACCCAATGAGCAGAAGCTCGGTTTTGTCACTGTTTAGGCACAGCCAATTTTCAGCCATCCAGGCTTGGATGGTGCAGTAGATGAAGTTAAGGGTGATCCTATCTGCCTCATAGTCACCTGTGAGAGGGATGAGCACCTGGGTGTCATCAGCGTAGTTTATATATGAGATGTCCAGGGTATCAAGAAGGTTGAAGAGGGGCCTAGTAAATAGGTTGTAGAGGGTGGGCGCAATGCAGGAGCCCTGAGGCACCCCACATTTGATGTGACTAGGGGAAGAGCATGCTGAGTCGGAGAAGACTTTCATGGCCCTTTCCTGTAGAAATTAGGTGATCCATGCACATGCATTAGGGGAGAAGCTGGCTGCGATGGAGAGGTGATGGCAGAGAGTATTGTGGGCCACGAGGTCAAACGTGGCCGATAGGTCAAGAAGCAGAAGGAGCGCTGGAGCGCTGGTTTGCCTGCGTCTCTGATGTCGTCCATTTGATTTTTTTTAAGTCGAGGAGGGCCGTTTCAGTGCTGTGTCGTGGCCTGAAGCCAGACTGCCGAAGGCCCAGAAGGTGGTGATCCTCGAGGAATTTCTGGACTTGCAGGTAGGCTGCTTTGTCCAGAATTTTAAGCAGGAAGGGGACGGTGGTAATGGGCCTGTAGTTCCCTGGTGCCGCAGGGTCAAGGGAAGGCTTCTTGAAGAGCGGTCGTACACAGGCCTCCTTGTGGTCAGAAGGGACATGGCCAGACTGGAAGGAGGCATTGATGAATGCTGTCAGGAAGGGGGCAAGTGTCGCGCCACAGTCCTCAATGAGCTGAGCGGGGCAGGCGTCGCCCTTACAGTTAGATGGTTTGATGGTTTTTAGGAGGGAGATGACTTCGGATTCAGTCATGTCCTTGAAGTTGAATACCGGAGAGGATTTGATTTTGGTCTCTTTATTCTGTTTACTATTCTAAGTGGCAATTTGGAGAGTAAGGGGCTTTTGGTGAGGTAGGATTTTTGTTTGTAGGGTATTTAGTTTAAGCATGGCAGATTGGATGTCGTTGCACCATTTTTCATCCTTTAGGTGGGTGGCAGGGTGGAAGGGGTTTCCAGCTCCCTAAAAATGGCAAAGATTTCCTTGGTGCCAGATTTGGCATTGGCTATCCTGGTGTTAAAGGAGTTTGCTTTAGCATGGACTATGCCTAGTTTATAGTCTTTGGAGATGGTCTTGAAAGCTAGTTTGGTTGTGTCATTGGGGTTGGCTTTCCAAGCGGCGAGGGCGGCTCGTTTTTTTGAACACATTTGGAGCAGATCCTGGGAGAACTAGGCATTGGTGTGCTTGGTTTTCTTGGCTTTCCTGAGAGTGAGGGGGGCAATAGCGTCAACTTCTTGGGAGATAGCTAGCTTGAAGGATCTGGCAAGGGTTTCTGGTTCCTGCGAGAAGGGAGCCTGGAGTGTAGGCACTTTAAGGAATGGGGTGATGTTTTCCGCAGTGAGTTGACGGGAGCTTCTGGAGAGACCTGGAGGGAGGGGGATAGTGGGCAGGGGGGCTCTTTGGAGGTATCGAGGTTGAATTGGATGTAGTGGTGGTCGGACCACGGGATGGGTGAGTTCTCAGTAAGAAGTACTGGGCAGTTGTGGTGGCTAATCCAATCCACTGAACGTCCTTTAGAGTGCGTAGGATGGGAGATGGCTTGCCCGAATCCTAAGGTGGATAGGGCTTTTTCCAAGGTGGCTGCGTGGGCGTCATTGGGATCATTAAGGCCAAGATTGAGGTCAACTGCGAGTAGGACTTTGGATGTCTTTTTCAGCTTGCTGGAGAGGGAGTGAATAAGGGATTCATGGAATTCAGTGATAGGCCCCGGGGGGCGATAAACGAGGTGGACGGCCAGAGTCATGTTAGGGGAGAGATTGATTTTAAGTGGGAGGTAGTCACAGTTGTGGCCAAGGTTACCTTCTGTTCTTCTAATAGCAAGGCTTTCTTTGGCAATGAGAGCTACTCCGCCGCCCCTAGTGAGGGGTCTATCTTACCTGTGGATAGTGTAACCATCTGGGATAGCAAGGGCGAGGGCTGGCCCGAAGTTTCATTCAGCCAAGTTTCAGTGATAATGAGGTCTGTCTTATTTTTGAGTATGAGGTCATGAATATCCAAGGCATGGGCTGTGATAGATCGGGCTTTGACCAGACCACATTTCAGAGAGGTGGTAGGTACAGTTCTGTGTACAGGCTTGGGGACTTGGGGAGCCACGGGGCACCATTAGTTGTTGGCATAAGGGTAGAGAGGTCCAAGGGGGGCCTCAAGCACCGTAATAACAGTGTGCGCATCAGGCGCAGGCAGAGTAGCAGCAATGGGGGCATCATGCACAATAATAACAGTGTGCGCATCAGGCGCAGGCAGTGTAGCAGCAATAGATGTTTTATGATTGAGTGCTGTGTGATAGTATTACCTGCTTGATTAATTTTTCTATTGTGTTTTTGAGCCTGTAATAGAGTTGTTTTGTACTTGCCTTTCTAAGCAGAGTCATTGTGTATTTTGCTGCGTCGGCTCATTGTGGAACCCTGACCCCACTCACCTCTCATGAGACTAATCCTTGACCACTCTTCAAGCTTACCTTAATTTGGTTTGGCTAACCTTTGCGTTCCCCTATGCACAATAACTACGGCCAGATTTTAGAAATCCATTTGAACAATACTCTTTGGGCAGATGAGACGTCATTCAGGTAGCGATTCTTTTAGCCTCTTTAGTGCCAAAAGCAGCCTGGATGGAGGTAAACAGCAGGGCTATGATTTAGGTTGTGAGTGACAAATCCCCCTTCCCCAAAATTAGCTGAATCTCCTGCCTGATGTTCTCTGGTGCCAGTGCGGCATTGACGGTGTCCACTTGTAAACCCAAGATATACATAACTTGAGCAAATGCTGGGTCTAATCCGAATTGACTTGAAATCCCAGATCTTGTTAGATCCCTTCTGCCATGTTTGCATTTGATTTTTTTAAAAAAAAATTTCTTTCTTGCTTGTGACCTAAAAATTGTGTGCTACCTCGGGGTCCATGACTGTCGTGAAGCAACTGGGGGCAGAAGAGAGCCATTATGGCAAGCTTACAAACTTGATACCTGCCTGTTGGAATTAGATAAAACTGCAATGCAACTTGAAGATCAGAATCAAGAGAGGAGCATCCTTGCAGACTGGCAGGACCAGCTAGCACCTCTGGAGGAGGGCTCTGAAGAGCACATTGATGCTCTCTGTCTTGAAATGATCACTATTCCACAGCACACAATTGTGGTGGGAATATACATAGGCTACTCTTCATGTAATGCCTTTATGCCTTACTTGCATAGCTAAAGCGCCACTGGTATTTGGCATATTAGATCTTGATGCACGGCCGTAAACCAGCCCAACTGTGCATTTCCTAACCAAATGTACTCGACTATGCTGGGAGAAGCAGCCCACTTCATGGATTGTTTGCTTCTTGGTGAGTCTGCTTCAGTAAGTAGAATTAGCAACATTAGGCGGACAAGGCCCTTCCTGAGTCCTGTGAGAACTATAGGCGAAGGAACGTCTTCTGGAAATAGAACTCCCAACCGAAGAGGAAGAGGTCAACCATCTCGACGACAAAACAATGGAGGAAGAAGAGGTAATCAGGGCCGTTTTTTATACCAGGCCCCAAACAGAAGCAGCTGGGACGACCCAAAACAAACCAGAAGCGGGAATCGCTTTTGATTAATCTTTCTGATTACACTCTTACTGATACAGAACAACAAGTGCTTAATAAAGGTCTGGGCTTCGTGATGACTAAACTACATGATCCTTTTGAATTTTTAATTGATTTCAAAAAATTAATGAGGAAAATCCATCTGAAAGAATTCTTTTCCTCAGACACCGCAAGTACCTCAGAAGGACCTACGAATTATACGGGACTCCGTAAACCCTCCACCTTCTACCCTCCATCACAGAGTTTCTCTCCTGAATCGCTGGTTTTTGAAAAGAAAGTGATCGCGGAAATTAAAGCCTTGGAAAGTAAACCTTCGAAACCTTTCCACAATCTTTCTAATCTGGAACTTCAAGCACTTGACTCTCTGTCAAAAAACTCTCAAATTGTCATCAAGAAAGCGGATAAAGGTGGAGGTATTGTGGTTCTCAACCGCACTGATTACATTACGGAATGCGAAAGACAACTGAGTGATATTCACTATTATCGTCCCCTTACTCTGGACCCAACCCCTGAACTCATAGCACTTGTCGCTGATAAAGTGTCCAAAGCTAAAGACCGAGAGTGGATCTCTAAGCAAGAGGCTGATTTTCTCATCAATAAAAAACCTAGCATCCCCACGTTCTACACCTTACCTAAGGTGCACAAAACGTTGGTCAACCCTCCAGGACGACCCATTGTGGCAGGGATTAACTCCGTTCTCGAACCTCTCTCCACTTTTGCAGACCATTATTTGAAGGGATTCGTGCAAAAAATGTTATCCTATGTAAAAGACTCTCGAGATGTTATCAATAGTTACGAAAATCTGACCTTCGATTCCAATACCCAGTTGCTACTTGGTTTGGACATCGTATCTCTCTACACCAATATTCCCCAGCAAGCATCCTAAGATGCGATTGAAGAAATACTTCTCGGCCGTGTTGATAAGGATCCGGTCCCTACGTCTTTTATCCTTTGGTGTGTTGAACTGGCGTTGAAACGCAACTACTTTGAGTTCAATGGTAGGATTTTTCAACAAATTGAAGGGACCGCCATGGGTGCCACTATGGCTCCGAGTGTCGCTAACTTATATGTAGAGACTTTTGAGAAAAGTAACATCTATAGCAATCTCAATCCCTACAGTAATAACATCGTGAAATGGAGTCGGTATATTGATGACATCCTGGTCATATGGAGAGGTACTTTGACTGAAGCTAACAACTTTTTCAACTGGCTGAATAACATCCTCACCTCCAGTTTACTATGACGTCTAGCAACGAGTTCACTAATTTTCTTGACTTAACCATTTTTGCCACTAATGGAGTCCTGAAAATTAAGCCCTATCATAAACCCACTGATAAAAATTCCCTTCTGGACTACTCCAGCCATCACATTAAACACCTTCGTGACAACCTCCCCTTTGGCCAGTTTCTACGCCTTAAAAGGAATAGTTCTACTAAAGAAACATATGAGGCGGAGGCTAATATCCTTGCGAAAAAACTGAGACAGAGAGGGTACCCTAAGAAACTGGTGGAAAAATCTGCCAAAAGGGCTTTCAACAACAATCGAGAGGCATTATTAGAACCCAAACCAATCAAACCTAAAGATGATCGTATTGTGTGTGTGAGTACCTTTTCTAACCAGAGCTTTGATATTACCAACATCATTAAGAAGAATTGGAAAATCTTTCAATCCTCCTCTCCTACTATGAATATGCCAATTTTTGCTTATAAAAGAAGCACTACGATAGGCAACAGAGTTAGTAATAGCAAACTGAAATCTATCTCAATCCAGGAACCCAGATTGACCACTCTATGGGGTCTACCTGAACCCACCGGTCACTACCCTTGTGGTTCATGCGGGGTTTGCAAATTGACCTCTATAACTAAAAATGTTGATGTTGGGCTCTCAAAACTCTGGACACAGAAAAACCTAACTAACTGTAACACCGAATTTGTGGTTTACTTGATCACTTGTAAATGTGGACTGCATTATGTGGGGAAAACTACTCGCAAGGCCAAAGTCCGGATCATGGAACACCGGAGCTGCCTCAAGAACAGAACTGAAAATGCCCCCATGGTGAAACATTTCAATCTTCTGAAACACCACTATGAAGATTTCAAATGGACAATATTGTTATCACTCAAAGGATCTAATTATGCCATCCGTGAGAAAAAACTGTTTAATATGGAGCAAAAGATGATATATACTTTGCAAAGTGATACCAGGGGTCTTAATGACTCTGTCGAATGGTATAATATCTAATTGCCCGCATTTTTCTGACCCTTTACCTTCTAGCTCTGTATTTTGTGTACCAGGTACCTCAGAGTTTAAAAGAGTGATACTGGTGTCTGTAATACTCGCTGCACCCTTTACCATGCATTCTACACCTGTAAGGCTGACTGTCCACCCATTTCCACCTTTATTTCTTTACATGTTAATTTAACTCTCTTCTTGTTTCTAACGATTATATCTACTGATGTTTCGTTTTTACAATTGATTTTATACACTTTATATGGTTCCTACCTTTCTGGACTAGTTCCGTATTAATTGTCACAGCTAGTGTGCTTTCTCTAGTAGTCTATTCTAGTGTTTATCTTTTTCGCTCTTATGAGTTCATTATCTGTTCCATGACTGGCTTTGCCATTCTAAGATGGCGGCCGTTTAGAACCACTCTGGTTTGCATGCTGTCTTTCTGACCAGACATAGTTGTAGGACTATTGTATCTCCATGACTACCGTCCTAGCATCGGTCATCCGGTCTAGTAACACCGCTGCCTCCTTAGCACACAGTGCTCGCTGTACGTACCACACAGCATTTATCGCTGGCTGCAGGATCTTTCACCGGAGCCGTTTGCTAGATCCATTTACGCTCGGTGCAGCTACTTTCAATTCGAAGGTAAGGCTCGATACACATTGGTTCCCTGTCGGGTGGCCGCCGTCTATGGATGACTCGCTTGGTTCCGTTTAGCGTTTTACCACGGTATCCTTGCCACTCGAGTTTCTTAATTCCTTCACACTGGGGCATGCTGGCACCGGTTTAGCACTAGACATAGAGTCACGCTACGTTTAATCTTTTTTGGCTGGAGTTACTTAATGTACTTCAGCTTGGAGCGACTTATGAGGCACACTGTGGACACGTCATTTCGTTTTTCAACACTGGGCTTCCTCTGCCTAGATTTCTATCTCTATATGGTTCGTATTTCACACTAACCTCAATAGCTGCTAAGCTGAAGCACTTATCCTGCTTTTTTGAGTGAGCTACTATTTAGCGCTCATACGTATGTTTTCTTACTCCAGGTAGGAACGACCCTCGGTCCCATACCGCCTACTACTTTTTGAGTAGAGAGCACCCACAAGGCATCAATGGAGGTATTTATTTCCCTCTACTTTGATACCCTAGTCCATGGATTTTGGACATGCAACAATAATGGCTAATTTTAAGCTTATGTTTTGCGTTTTTTTTGTCTTTTACTTTACAGATGCTACGAATACCGCGAATGTTATTAGTTGTCTACTGATTGTTGTCTTGGTTACGTGGTTAATTATATACCTCCTGATGAATGTTCCAGAATAACTGTAGGAACTGAAACATGTCGAGCTAATACTCTGTATTGTTACCAGAGTTACTAATTTGTTGGCATACTAAACCTAACCACTGTAGGGTACGGTACACTATTTGTAAAAATGTACCTACTGATGAATGCGTCTATGGTTTGATACATTGTCAATCAGCTAGATTATAGCTTGTCACGTAACGACTGTTTGTTTTCTTGTTACTCTGTTTATGAATTGTATGTATTGTGGACCACATTATTTAATCACTTTTTAGATCCTACCCCATTAAATTTGATGTTTATCATTTTTTTAAAATGACTGGTCCTTGTGTGGTCTCCCGACTCTGGGAGTCCTGTATATGTGTGGCATCTACACTATAGCTCTGTCTCCGCTTTAAATACAGAACTATAGTTATGCCAGAATCTGCGGACTTGCTAAATATAGATCTGTCTGCTCCACGTTGCAAAGTGCCATCATACATACGTGAGAAAGTAGTCAATGCCTACGTAGCGTGTTATGAGAACCATGTAGAACAGGCTGCCGATCACTCGCTACATCGTAGACTGTCCATCGAAAGATGTTTGGTATGCCCCTTTTATAGAGGACCATGTTATGTGGCGATATAAATGCCATGGAAACCAAGGAAGTGGGATGACATTTCAGTGTTCAATCTAAACATGTGGATTGGAGTGTTTCGTGTTGTCCCGTTCTGTGGATGCTGCTTTTGCCTACTGCCATTCAAGATGCTTACCAACCTTGCATGAGATTGGACTGTTAGCTGAGTGGGGAATTGTTCCCCAACATTAAAGTTGTTGAAGTATTGCAAACAGATAACTGGCCTCCTGCTTCCTACATACTTAGAAGCTGTTGGGGTGTCTGACCGATGTCCCAACCTCGTCCATAATCCACCATGCCTTCTGGGAAAAGTGAAGAACCTTTGTTTCCTGCAGGCTATAGCCCACTACTTGTGGTGCAAATCACACCCTTCCTTTGCAGGAGCCTGTTGTCTGGCAAGATTTCTCCAGCTGCAGGCATGCGCTCTTCCTCTGGAAGGGAAGAACAAATCTTTCTTTTCTTGCCAGTATTGGAATGCTGCCCAGCCATACTAGGACCACCTGCTCGGTAGTATCGATACGGAGTACGGCCACTTCCTCTCCTGGGTTTGTAGATGACCTTAGATGAGAAGAGCTGATTGATTGAGGATTGCGCTCTTGAGCTGGTCTTGTAGGTCCCTACATATTGAACCAATTTCTTTGTAAACTGCTCCTGAAAGGAAACCCCTGTACTGAGAGTCTGGTTCTCCATCATTGGTAACATCCGCACATAACCGACAGCTCCCCTTTATTTTGTGTTCTTTTCTCGCGCTGCTAGAACTTCGCCAGTTGGTAATAAATTTAATCGAAATCTTAGAAATTCAGCTTGCCAGATAGAGTTCCGGAAATGTTTCAAATAGGTTTGCTAAACAGCCCCTCGGTTTATCAAAACAGGACCAAGATTTATGCAACTTGTAACTGGACATGTATCTATAGTATATATCCAATCACTTCTCATAATTGCCCATTTTACCCCCATAGGGTTTACTACCAGGTCTTCAACAGACAGAGAGCAATTTGCCAAAATTGAAACTACGACTCGTCCCCTCCAGCAACATTGAATTTAGACTGACAAATACGTGAGGGCTTAGTGCCTCATTTATTTTTGCCAGATAGAGGTTAATGCACCCTTGCCTCCCACCTCTTTCCGTGTTAACAGGCTGAGCCAGATGACCCGGCCCATCTAGTCTGACTTGTATCCTTGTGTTTTTATGCAAATGGTCTATAAGGATAACAAATTTGAGAGCAATCCCCAGTGTTTTAATTTAGACCAAAGTTGCCCCTTATTAATAGTGTTGTTAAATGCCTTTGATAGGTCAGTCAGTGCACCGTAGAGAGGGGGAATACCCTTAGTCCATGCCTTCCCGCAAAGGATATTGATGACCAAGACATTCAACAAAGTCGACATGCCCTTTCTATAACAAATTTGTGATTTATTTAATATGTCTCAAGTATCGGCCCACTTTTCTAATTCCTGGAGAACCGCTGCAGCATTACTGTCTTCGGCGAGAAGGGCGATAGTCGACTATCAGCCTGATCGCCCTTCTTATAGATGGGTATTATAATGGCGGTTCTCCAAGACTGAGGGCACCGTCTCTGCCTGATCACACTATTGAACAGGGCCCAGAGTATTGTGGGCCAAAGAGTGATATCTGATTTTAAGATGATATAAGTCAGGCCGTTCAGCCCTGCAGCTCTCGAAGAAGATTAATTTGATTTCAATTGAGCTATATCTTAACTGGTCAGCTGTAACTTCCACGGCCCACTCTCGCTCCACCCAATATCTGCCCCAGCCGGTTTCCTATACAGTTCAGTGACGCGACTTATCCAGGCACTCTCAGACACAGAGTTGCTTTGCTGATGGTACTGTACCCCATTTGCCTGGTTTACCAACAACCAGAAATCACATGAATTTTTGGTGGCTTGAGTTGTCAACATTACCTTGCCCTCTTTGAATATTAAGGAATCGCTTCCCGCTAGACTATTCTTTTTTTTTTATATTCTGAATTTAATTTCTTTTTCTCCCTTTGGAAATTTATCATTGGGAGGTGGCTACTATTAAGGACCCCGATATTCATTCTTAATTTCCACATACGCTCCCAAGTTTATTGGTCAGTCATGTTTGTGTTTTACATTCAGTTTTGTTCAAATATGCTTAGGATGGTCCTTCTCCCAAATGAAATCCATAAAGTTAGATGGGGCACAAACTCTGGTCAGCTGCTCATGCGCCATACAAAGCAGTGTCTTATGCAAATCTTAACTCCCCTTTCGAGGGGATTGGGTCCTCCGACGTATTCCATATCTATGACCGGTAATGTCCACAGCTGTGCTGCTTCGGAAAATCTTTAGCGTCTGCGTCGATGACGTTCTCCCTGCCAGATGCAATCAGCATGTTATGGTTGCTGTAACTAGACTCCTTGATCTGCATAGTTCTACAGCGGTCAAACATGCCTCTCGATAATATCAGATAACCTATGATGGAGCTGGAGGAACCATTTTTCCAAGTGGATGCTGAGTGGAGATCTCTCCTCTACACTTCCATTGGCCAGAAGCAGATCCCACTCCTCAAAATAATTCATCCACTTTGCCCCATTATCAGGTGCAACAGAATTTGTACAGACAGATTTGTGGGGTGGTAAGCAATGTGAACTGCCATCACTATACCAATTTCGTCATTTGATGAACCTGCATTCATTTATGTCGGACAAAAATTCCATGAAAGCTTTCAAGAGGAGCTTTCCGGTTTCCAATAGCGGTTCACTATTATTAAGGTTTGCATTATTTGATCTAACTGGAAATATACTCTCACTGCTAGGGTACCTTGGTAATTCGCTGGCAATATTTCTAATTTCTTTTCCATTGAATTTCAGGTAGCAATTATTAATCCCTCATACAGGTGGCCACTGTTGCAATGGTTGGCCTTCTGCTCCACGATTGTAAACCTGTCAATTTTAAAACCCACAGTTAACCAGGTTTCCTGCAGCATGATTAGATCAAAATGACCAAATATTTCAGATCTTGAGATGTTGTTTGTGAAACTCGTATGGCCCCTTGTGATCCAACTTAACAAAGCCAAACCCTGATATACAAAAGCATCGCATTACTTTTCCCCCAACTTCTGAAACACCTGGTACAGAATATCTGGAAGAAATGACCACACCTTGCTCCTCCTGTCCAAGAGAGCACAATACAGAATTCTGTCTCCTGCCCCTCTTCAATTCTTATTACTATCTTTATTCCCTGTTAGATATTTAGCATATGATAGTTCACTCCTTCCCCTCCCATCCTTTGTTTTCTAACAAAACCATTGTTCTCTTTTCCGGCATACAGTTTGAAACCCAGCTTCTGAAACTAAGCTCTTGCCGCCAAGGCCGCATTTCTCGGGAGGATAGCTCGGGGGCAACATGCTCGTCTTGGAAGCAAGACGACACGGAGCACCACAGGTTTGATCCCCGGATCCGTGCTTGGAAACCTCTGGGTAGTAAGCATGTTATAAATAACCCATCATATCCAATCATATCATTTACCCCCAATCTTGATTTCATGCCCACTTCTACAGTATTTGTGCGGTCTTCATAAGGGAAATGTATATAATCGATGTCATGGGAAGAGAAGAGAACGATCCGGGATATCCTTTGTTATATGAAGGATCGCACTTCTATTCAAGACTAGATGTTCCTCTGATTCTGAAACATATTCAATCCACCGTCTCGGGCAGGAAAACCATTGGGTGGTATCTACTGATGATTTTGGATCTCTTTCCTTGACCAATCTTGTCGTTGAGCATGCCAATGTCAAGATTGGAATCTGAGAGGGCCCTGTGGACAATACAGACTTGCTAGATTGATTACAGAATTTAAATTGTCTTCTAAATTTAGCCCATCTGTTTGAGAATGTTCTGTCGTGTTTTTTTTTTCCTCTTCCTCTGCCATTTCATTTGGAGCCAGTTTTGCATAGTAAAATATTGATTCCCATTTTACCGGAGATACTGTAGGTAGTTTGTACCTCGTCTAAATGTCCTTGAGATGTTGTAATATTTGAAAGCAATTTGAGAGCAATGCATCCCTTCGAGACTTCAGGATCATCAGGATCATCAGGGTCAGCATTGTCTGTTTCACATCTTTCATTATTAGTCTTGTCCTATTTTTATCTTTATTATCCTTGGAGTCATTTCCACTTGATATGTCCAATCGTTCTAATATACGATTGCTGCTATGTAAGCTGTTCATCGAATTTGCTTTTTTGTTTTCTTTCTGTGTTGGAGTACTGCTGCCTTTTTTCACTTGGTGTACGATTTGCATTTCACTTTTATCCCGCAAATTCAAATTTTGCAAACATTTCTCAGCATTTCTCCTCGATTGCTTTCTACCATTCTTTTCTTCTCAGACTTTTTTTGGAGGAGATTTTGCATGGAGAACTGAGGCACATTTTCCATCCGTTGGTTAGTATCTTTAATCAGCAGAGCCACCCCATTTATTTCAGATGTTTGTGCTATTGTTTCTTGTGCTACCCTTAACTTTTTGGTTTCTAGTGACGTCGCCAAAGAAGGAACGATTGTTAATTCTTCTATGACCGGTGTGGGTTGAGAACAATTCCAGATCAGCGCTGAGGGTTCATTAATGAGCTCCACACTGACCCTCATTAATCACTTTTGTCAGTGATACAGCTTTTTCTACTTGAGTCCCTTTCACTACTTCATTCTCTTTGTCCAAGGCCTATTTCACCTTCCTCCCGGTCACCTTGCTTTCATTTTCTTTGTTTTCCATCGCCTCTTAACAAGAATAAAGCAGTCTTCATCTTATTTAATTGTAAGGTGTGCCCTGTGAGTTTTACCTTTTAATATTCTCATAGAGGCTAATGAAGGAACTTAACACTAAGTTTAAGGCCATAATGCAGGCTGCTTTTAATTTTACCCTTTCATCCATTTCCCATAGTGTTTCATGTAGGCCATTATTCATTCCGTCCTGGGGATAAAATGGAACTTAGCGGCAGGTGTTCTGATAATATTGAGACAATCTCTCCTGTATTTAACTGTGAGTTAGCTTGAATCAGATCCTCATCTATCTGTACTATGTTTGATTCCAAGGGATGGATTATAGAAGTATCACCCTCCTCGAGCTGGGTGACTACCTCTAAAATACTTCCATCCTTCATGAAATGTACTGCCAATTCTCCATCTTCATGCTTGTTTACTCGTGTCCATGCTTGTGCCCGCTTTTTGAAATAAGTCAAACTTCTTCGTTGGGTGGTTTTGATTATACTTGTAGAAGTAGATCTTGCACATATTTCTGAGTAAACTAAGCCCATGCGAGCAAAGGGGGCGTGATATAGAGGGACTACCTGCTGTTGTGCTGTGGCTGCGTCCCCTTAGCTGTCGTTTCAGCTGTCTGAATCAGGAAGAACAGGAAGAAATCCTCCCGGAATCAAAGGAGCGAGGAGAAGCGCTGTTGCGCCGAGTAGCCCCAACCCCTCTGCTCCGGGTCCCGCCTATGCAGGAATCGTGCCTACAAAACATTGCCCGAGGAACCCTTGCGGCGCTAAGCCCGTGCGAGCAAAGGGTGTGATATAGAGGGACTACCTGCTGTTGTGCTGTTTGGCTGCTTGCTGTGGCTTTGCCAGCCAACTAACCTCACGGCAGAGGACAGCCAAATCCAGCAAAGAGGGAAGCTTGAAGAGGAGCTGCACGACGAAATGAAGTCACTACCTGTGGAAACGCCGACCGCGGGTCTAAGAACCCGCCTTCAGGTAAGACAAAGATTTACCTCCCTCCCAGAAGTCGAGGGAAACCCTGACCATTCACTTAGAATGATGCAAAAGGATCTTCCTACGTTAAAACGGACACGCTTACCTTTTAGCACTAAGTGCCTCTCGGTGGGGGCTGATCTGACAATTGCAAAGAACACACTGCTACCCCTGGAAACTGAGGACAAATCAGTTCCTGCCCCTAAGCTCCTTGATCCACATAATGCCCGCACCATCCCAATCCCAGCGGAGAGCACAAGCAAGCCACCCATGGATCCTGGCATAACCCAGTCGTCGGAAGTTCGTCTGGACCATGGGATCTTGGAAGATCAAGATGATTGCAATTCAGGGGAAAATGGCCAGACAGATTGCTCCATCCCCTTTAAAGAGCCCCGAATCTGCTTGGCCCAAACAAGATTGGAACTGTGTGAGTATCTTGATAAAGCCCTAGACAGGTCGAGAACAGAAATTGAGAAAGATAATCCAGAGCTGAGTGAAATATCTAGAGCAAGCGAGGAAGATTACTCTATTAACTCCTCTGTGGAGGGCCACAACTCCCTGATAAGGGCGAAGGTGAGCAAGTCGGAAGTCAAAATTCGAAAATGCCCGCTTCAGTCAAGGGAACAAATGACTGTCCATCAGGTAATGTGATTGAAAGCATGTCAGGGGAGGAATCTAAGATACCCATTGACGGTCTTAATAGTGCAAGGGTACTCCTTAATCAAACCCCATGCGCATCTGCAGCCTCTGAGGCCTTATTAGAAAATGCAGGTCCTTGGGACTTGACTGAGCTAGGCCATTTGGAAAAAGCCCTACAGGACTCTTCTATTACCGTGGGGAAAAAGTTCCAGAAAATAGGTCTTACAGGTGCAGAACCAGAAGTTTTTGACATCTTCCAGCCATACACGGAAGATCACCGAAACCAAGGATACAAGGGCAGAGACTACCAAAAAAGCCAACAAAATGAAGCAATGGCTACGGTTAATAAAAAGCTAGGAGATAAAGGAAGCCACTACGCAAGCCCAATCCAGGAAATGGTTATGGCGACCCCCAAATTTGGGTGTCGCAATAAAGCCCGGATGCTAGCTGAGAGAGTGAAACTGTCAGGAAGTTTAAGAGACAACGAATATCCAAACTCGCCAGCAGCCAGCCTGAGCAATTCAAGTCTAGCGAATAAAATCATGCAAGACATAACGATCCTGACGGGGAAAATTGAAAGAGAAATGTGCTCTTTCATAAATGAGAAGATGGCAGCATTGGATAAAGAACAAGCTAAAGAGAGATCTTTTGATGATGAGGACCCTGTCATAATCCCGTCTAAGCCCCATGAGAAAAAAAACATCAACTAAAATGACTCAAACATCAGCTTTTGAAGATGAAAGCCTGCGTCAAGCGAAGCTATCTAAAGAGCAAATCTCACAAATCAATGATGTTTGTAAAACTGAAAGACTAAAGGACACTGAACACACTCAAGAAGTGATCATGGCATCTTTAAATATCACTCTCGCCCCATTCTTAAAACTCTGAGGTGGTAAAGGACGCTGTTCAAGAAGTTACCAGCACTAATACACAAATCAGAGGCAAATCTGCTAATGGAATCCTCCCTGCAGAGATTGGACATACGAATGAACAAGGAAGCAGAGCAAACGCAACTCTGGCAAAACCGCCTCAGCGAATTAGCGGGAAGAGACGCTAATGATAAAACACTACTGATGGAGGCAGTCCTTGAGGACTGGAAATGGATAAGAGGTCTTTACAAACAGAAAAACGAGCTGGACCCGTTGGCCGATAATATAAAGGCAGGAAAGGGCCCAATGAAATTAAAACAAGGTGGAGGTACTCACCCAAAACAAACAGGCCAACCTTTTGAAGATGTAATCTTGGTCTCTGTTCGAAAGAAGGCGGAGGATAGAGGAGTGCCTGCACCTAAACCGGATCAATCAAATTTTGCCATTTTTGCAGGTGGTACCTCCAGCGGCCAGGACCTTCAGAAGGGAAAGGGGGCGCCAAAGAAAAACTAGAAAATGAAAAAAAATCAAAGAATGAAACCCTAAAACTGAAAGTCAATGGTTTGAGAGCTTTCCTGAGGAATTTGAGAACACCACCCAAAAGAGAAAGCATACAGTGTGCAAAGAAGCCCAGAAGAGAATTGATAATGTGTGAGCTGTATACTCTAGAGGACGACAGGGAAAAGGAACCCAAAAACACTGCTGCAATAGATGAGGAAGAATGGGAAGAGACGGAGCAATCTGCAGACCTAAGTGACCTCATTGAAATAATGGACAAAAACAGGGAAGAGGAAGAATGGGATAGCATCAGTTTATCTGATTGCCAAACCATAGATAACTGGGAAACCGTCGACCCGGGAGCGGAACCAAAAGATCGAAAGCTGCTGAAACCCCAAAGAGAAACAGACAAAGACGACCAAGAAACCAGAGAAAAAGGCAGACTCTTCACATAGAGGTCCCCTCTGTGAGGATCAACGAGACTCCATCCATTTCAAAACCTTGGAGCAAAAAAGGAAGGAGCTTGATATCAAAGATAAGAATGCATGACAACAAGGAAAGCTCCACCAAAAAGTAACAAAAAAGGAGAATACTGAAGATGACCCGAGCCATGTCTCTCCTCCAAAGTCTGAGAAAATCTAGGCCACCTAAAGGTTGCTATCTAAAACTAGAAACAACATCAAAAGGCCCAAGAAGGGGTGGTGTTAAATAGCTGTGATGACTCTCTGTAATCAAACTTCAGTACTACACACAATATTATCAGATGACATAACAATTGTGGAATTCCCAAAAGAAAAGCGGATGGATCAAGTTATATTACATCTAACCTCCAATAAGATCAAGCAGAAATTGCTGGAGGCCTGACATCATTTTTTAAAAAAAGGGTTTCCGATTAGAAACTCTGGAGGATAATCTCAAGCCTGACAGTATAAAAGAAACAAAGAAGGAAGAAAAGGAACACAAGGAGATGTTATGTTAATGTTAAAGGTCATTTGTACCGCGCACTATCACCACCGGAGTGGTCCCCTGGAAAAGTATATAACATGGAAAAAGCCATCGACAAGGAGTGTAGTGAAAAAACCAGACCGATCCCAGTGGATGATATAAAAAAGGACTCAAGAGAATGCACAAAAGAAGACCCAAAAATCCAAAGGGAAAACTTAACCACAATAAAAAAAAAAAAAGCGCAGACAAATTGAAAACCCTAAGGTTTACTGTGGGTAATTCAGGGAACCTGAGGAAGGGTAAAATAAACCCTAATGAAGTGAAAAAGAAGTCCAATGACTGGGCTTGGATGGCTAGCACTTTAAACACAAAGAAGAAACAATAGATTGATGAGTCCCAAAGATCGGTCTACTGCGCCTCATGGAACACCAGAGGCTTTAAACATCTGTTTTCTAAAGACAGTAGCTTCTTGGGCAAATACGACCTCATCTCTATTCAGAAATCCTGGCTGCGTGAACCACCAGTGTGTGAGGGATATGAAGTGTATATAAAACTGGCCAGAAAGGGGCCAAAAGGGAGACCACTTGCAGGCCTTATGATTCTAAAAAAAATTAGATAGCCCCCTACAAGTGCTGGAACACTATATCCCGAACCCCTACGTGCAAATATTAAAAATAGCATTCAAATCCGAGGAGAAAGAAGAGCCAGTAAGGATGATATTGGTCCACACCTATTGGAGCGAAAATATGCCGAAACTGGAGGGCTACCTAAAAGCCATTATGAATGCCATCGATAAATCAATGACGGAGGAAAAAGACCAGCTGATACTCCTTAGCAGGGACTTAAATATTAAACGGCTGGACATGGAGGGTAAAATCAAAAGGACAGAATATCTAGTAGGGAAAGAACAAAAATGGATGGAGGAAATGCGAATCCGAGACATGAGGATGCTAAATAGCCACACGAGAGGTAACCTGATGGGTGCTAATACATGGCACTGTGGAAAATCGGGAGCTTGTCTGGATTATTGCTTCGTAGGAGGTAATACTCTTGCATGGATAAACTCATTCACAATAAAGGAGCAAGCAAACAGCGACCATAGCCTACTGGAAACGGAACTTGCCTGGAAAATAAGATCAATTCCAGGGGAAAAAAGAATGCTGGAAACAGAGGTGTCCTGGGGAAGAAATCGATTAAGGCTTAAACAGGCAATACCAAAGCTGGTGCAAGACTATAACAAGGCCATTCGGGACGGTGAAGACGTGGTTGAATACAAATGGCTGCTTAAAGACTTCGAGGTCAAGTTTGATCCTAATAGAGTGAAAACAATTGAAAAGAAACATGCTTATGATGAACTTTTAGTGGCCAGAAAGAAACAATACAGAGCTGATCTGACACGTATAAAAAAGGCTAACTCCGGTGAAAAATATGATCTACGGAGGAAGTGTCTGCAAACATATAAACTGGCTATGCTCCACTCTATTTCTGAGAGCACAAAGAGATGCAGAAAGAATGCTAGCCGCAATGTCAACAAACAATGCAAGAAGCACGTGGGACATAATTAACAGAGACCTTAACCAATCTGCAATAGGTGTTAACCAAGTTTTGGAGGAAAATTGGTTTAACCATTATACCCAATTGTATCATGGGAAAAACGAGAAAAAGGCTACAGAGAAGATCCCTGATACAACTCCCTGGGCTCTGGAATTCGACAGACGACATCGTAATGTTGTTAAAAAAAACTTAGTGCATCCAGGGCAGCGGGCCCAGATGGCATCTCGAATAAGATGCTTAAAGACAGCTGCAAAGACTGGTCGGACTTAATATATTCGCTGTTTCAACGAATAAAACAAGCAAGGCAAATCCCCTCTTCGTGGACACAGGCATACATCGTGCCAATCTATAAAAAAGGGGACCGAGGTAACCCCAGAAATTATAGGCCGATAGCGTTGCTGGATTCAATCGGCAAACTATTTGTGTCCATCCTGTTAAGGGACTTAAAAAAATGGGCGACACAGGAGAAAATCCTGGACGAGAGACAAACCGCTTTCATCAGCGGAGTAGGAACTGCCTTAAATCTATTCCTGATCTGATGAAAGCAAAGCCCCTGGAAGGAAAAAAAGCGACCTACTTGGCCTTTACTGATCTCGAGCAGGCGTTCGACGGGATAAACCCGGAGCACCTGTGGCTCACAATGAAGAACTGGGGATGCCCGGTAGACCTTTTACAAGCTATCCAAGCCTTGTACACTGGCACCACGATACAAACTACAGCTAATGGAGGGCTATCCAGAAAGATCGGAACTTCCCGTGGAATTAAACAGGGATGCGACTTAGCCCCCTTTCTATTTGTCATATAAATGGCAGATATGAAGATTATGCTAGCCCAGACCCGTGCCTTCCCCCCCAAAGATAAATGGGACTGAAGTGCTGTGGATGTTGTATGCTGATGATGTTGTATTTGCCGACCTAACGCCCATAGGGCTTCAGCGATGGATAGAGGCCTTTAATAAGTACCTAATAGAAAATGACATGAAAATAAACATCAAGAAGTCTATGGTACTAATAATGAAGTCCTGTCGAGGTAAAAACCGGCAGGGAAACATCACGACTGGCCGCTGGAGAAGGAAAAACTGGCAGTGGTGGACACAACATTATATCTTGTGATAAGGATAAATAAAAACTGCAATGAAGTTGGGCACATTGATCTGGGAAAAGCGAACGACCTTGACCAACCAAGGGCTAGTTATACACCGAAGGTACGGAAAGTTCTCTTTAACACCCATAACAACTTTTTATAAACAAAAGGTGATGGCCGTAATTACTTATGGAGCGGAGGCCCTGCTAGCCCTGCGCTGGGAAGTCTGGAATCTGTGTGAGTCTTACTTTTGGCGGAAGATCTTATGCCTGTTAGGGAGCATTCTCTCTTTAGGCTGAATTTCCTAACCTAGTGAGTCCCCCAGCAGCTTTGCTGGATTTCTGGAGATGTTTTTTTTTTTTCCTCCTGCCAAGAGCGAGACTCTTTTTCTCCCACTCTTGGACATGATTTATGGTATTCCTTTGACTGGTAATGTGTTTTATGGGCTATGGGGTCCTTTACTCCATAGGGTCTCATGTGTTTTTCCTATGTGTGTTACACAGCACCCTCCGTGCAGTAACACAGGGGTGTCATAGTGACACCCCACCATAGACTCCATACCCTGGGGCTGACTACTGCCTACCAGGGCATGTTAAGTCACCATTGGCTTTACTAGTCACAAATTCTTAACAGAAACCAGTACAAACCATCATATTGTGGACGTACTGGTCGGGGCAATTCGATTGCCCCGGGGTCTGTTAGTCGAGGGGGCACGTCTCCGTCCCCTCTGATCGAGTTTTGGCTGGTGGCAGTGGAAACTACTTTTTATATTCGACCGCGAATATTTTCCTATGGGATTTTCCCATTGTTCGAGGCTACCAACTTTAATTATTTAATTCTCATAGCCTCGAACATACCGCCGGCTTATTTAATTAATATTAATTCGCCGGTTGGTATTTTTTTTTTCTAAAATGGCGTTTGTGTTCTCTTCTGTGACTCCAACCCAAGTCGAGCCCTTTGTTCCACTTTTTGGCGGGCTTCTCCACAGAAGCCTCCAAAAGTGGTGCCACTGTCTGGGTACCACAGGGGGTGTGGGAGGGGGTTTAGGCACCCTGGACTGAGTTACCTTGGTAACTCAAGTCGCACTCTTGTGTGATTGGCCCAAGTGGTGAGCCGGCCGGCTCACCACTTAGCATGTTTGAGTGACAGCTAGGCTGAGTGAATGGGGGTTTTCTGCATAAAAGCAGGGCTTTGGGGACTGGAACTTCAGAAGTCGCCACAGGACCTGAGAATCCGACGAGGGAGAAGCTGAGCCGACTTACCACGACGACACCACCGGTGGAGCCCTGCAGAACCGACTCACCACTTCCCGACGACAGAGAAGATCTCCCGGCTGGAGAGGCTTCTTCCCCTGACTGGTGGGCACAACCAGTTTACCTTCCTTTCTTCGCACCCCAGCCCGGTTTGTGGTCGAACTGCCCGTGCCAAGCACCCCGGCGGCCGGATAGCCACTCACCACTGAACCGCGAATCACCGGACAGCTCCTTGTACCTGAGAAACTCAGTGGCTGGTTTCTTCTCTGGCAGTGCAACGGACTCCTGTCTTCCTCCACAACGAGATCCCCTCTTCCCCTGGACGAAGCACTTACTTGCACCCGCTGCCAGGAACAACTGCCCCTGCTGGAGCGTTCTCACCACTTTAAGGTACCGTGTCCGCCAGGCCTCCCTTTCGAGGGGATTGGGTCCTCCAACGTATTCCATATCTATGACAGGTAATGTCCACAGCTGTGCTGCTTCGGAAAATCTTTGGCGTCTGTGTCCTGCATCGATGACGTCGATGCGCCGTCCCCAAGGACGACCTCCGACGGCCGATGTCACCCGATGTGATAAGTAGGATGCACGACGCCCATAGCCTCAGATCCGTTTTTTCCGCGAACTTGTTCGCTTCGTGAATCTCGGTACACCTCGACTCGTTGGAGTTTGCTGTTTTCTATTCTCGGTTCGTTGAACCTGTTCGGTTGGTTGTGAAGACCTGTTTGTGGCGATGTCTTTCTCATCTTCGCCCCCGCGTCCGGGCTTCAAGAACTGCGGGGACTGTGGGTCCAAGATGTCGGTCACGGACTCGCACGACGCCTGCCTCTGGTGCCTCGGGGAGGCCCACGATACGGACGACTGTGTCGACTGCCAGTGGCTCACGGCAAAGGCCTTGCGGGAACGCAAGAAGAAGCTGGCGGTAGGCCGGGTGTCTAAGCCCCGGAAGTCGAGGTCTGCGGGCCTTTTGACCGGTGACTCGAGGGGTGACTCTCTGCGTCGTCGTCGGAAGTCCGGTGGGTCTCTTTCCAGGAGTCTGTCTCGCCACTCCTCCGCCTCTTCTAGGCATTCCAGGAAGCGCCGGCATAGGTCGCCTTCCCCGTCCTCTTCCGAGGACTCAGCCCGTCTGCGGGTCGCTTATCCCTCCATGCAAGCGACACCGGAGGAGTGGGCTTCATTCGGGAAGCAGATGCTAGCGATTCTGGAATCGCAGGGCACCGGTCAGTCCGCGCCTCCGAGTGGGGTCGGTCGGCACCGGTCGAGAGACACCGCCCATATGCCTTCGGGCTCGGGTGGTCGGCACGGCTTGCGGGAGAGGTCCCGCTCGGACAAGGGTAGCCGTTCTCGCCATGCCCGTTCCAGGTCCCGGTCCTCGACGCGCTCGAGACCGCGTGATCCTGTGCCGTCTTCGAAGAAGACGTCGACGCCTGTGGCGCCGAGGTCGTCGACTATTTCTCTCGAGATTCTGTCTCCGAGGGGGTCGTCGACGCTGTCGGCGCCCAGGTTGTCGAGAGACACGCTCGGAGCTCTGGCTTCGAGGACTGTGTTGACGCCGCCGATGCTGGTGGCGCTGCAGCTGTCGTCGACGCCGATTCGCTCGATGTCGACGCCTTTTCTGTCAACGCCGGCGCCGATTCGTTCGGCGCCCTCGATGCCTTTTCTGTCGACGCCGGCGCATTTCGAGGCGGTGGTGTCGGAGGGGACCCGTGGCACGGGGTTTGCCCCTAGAAAGGCTATGGCTAAAGTCCGGCACTGCTTTGGTCCGCAGAGTTCTTCCTCTCCCCGCCTGGAGTACATTTCAGAGGGTGATGAAGGCTCTGATGGCGGCCTGGTTCCGGTTACGGTTCCAGATGACCTTATCTCGGGCCATAGCCAGTTTGATGACCTGAGGCAGTCGCTGCATGAAGCCAGTGGACTGGACACCTCTCCGGAGGTGGAGTTTTGTCGGCCGGAGCCTGGCACTCATGCCGATTCTTCATATCAGCGCCTTATGTCTCGGGTTACCGAGTACTTGGGTTGGTCAGCTCCCCCAGGGGAGTTCGTTCAGGATGATCTCACGGACATCCTTGATCTCGGTCCACCCACTGACCCAGTTTTGCCTTTTCATATGGCTCTGCAGAGAAGTGTGGCGGCGGCTTGGACTGCTCCGGAGAGTCTCCCGGCAGTGGGCAAGTCTTTGTCGCGAAAATACCGTCCAGCCAGTAGCAACCCCTGCTACTTGTCTAGGCACCCCACCCAGGAGAGTTTGGTGGTGCAGGCGGCTACGGCCCCGGCATGCATTAGCGGCTGATCATATTACCGAAGGGGACGAACAGGATGGTTTCCTTGCTATGGTTCAGGATGGCAAGGATGCTATGTGTGAGGCCGTTCAGTCGGGTTTGGACTTGGCGGATTGTGTCAGCCGGTCCATGGCGGCGAGCACCGTAATGCGCAGGTTTGCGTGGTTGCGGAAGTCTGGGTTCGCTCCTGATGTGCAGTCCCGGCTCCTCAACATGCCTTTTGACGGTGAACACCTTTTTGGCAGCAAGGCTGACTAGAGTCTTGAGAGGTTGCAGACCTCCAAAGCTGCAGCAAAATCGTTGGGTGCTGCAGTTCGCCAACCTCCGCCTTTTCGTCCTAGGGGACAGCAATGGAGGGGAGGTTCCTTTCGCTATTACTCCTTCAGTAAAGCGAGAGGAGCTATCAGTCAAAGAGGCCATCGTAAGAGTGCCAGAGGTGGAAACAAAGGTACTCGAGGTGCCAAGGCCGCTCGGTCAGTTGCCTCTTTGCCCACAGGCAACGCCGCAGCCGCTACCACTCAGTCATGAGGCAAGGTCCCATGGTTCGCCGGTTGGGGGAAGGCTGGTGCAGCATCTTGTAGAGTGGCAAGCCATTACTTCGGATGTGTGGGTTCTGGAGATCATAACCCACGGCTACCGTCTTCCTTTTCGGCAGAGGCCTCACGACAATCCACCAGGGAACCTCTCTTTGAAGAGTCCAGATCCGCTCCTTGCGCAGGAAATTCAAGCCCTGCTGGAGAAAGGCGCCATAGAACTGGTGCCTGTAGCGGAGAGGAACAAGGGATGGTATTCCCCTTATTTTTTGATTTCAAAGAAAGACGGGGGATTGAGACCCATCATGGACTTGAGCTGTTTGAACAAACTCCTCAGGAAGGACGAGTTCAAGATGGTGAGACTTTCTCAAGTCCTCCAGGCCCTTCAACTTCAGGACTGGTTGGTGTCTCTCGACCTCAAGGATGCTTACTTCCATGTGCCGATCCATCCCAAGCACAAGAAGTGCCTGAGGTTCGTGGTTGGCGACTCGCACTTTCAGTTTCGGGTCCTGCCGTTCGGATTGACCTCCGCCCCAAGGTTTTTCACCAAGCTGATGGTGGTGGTGGCAGCGCATCTCAGGAAAGGGGGGATTCACCTCTACCCCTACCTGGACGATTGGTTGATCAGGGGGAGCTCTCCCGAGCAAGTCCTGGATCATCTGTCCGTCACCTGCCGCTCCCTTCACAGGCTGGGCTTCTCCCTCAATTTAAAGAAGTCCCATTTGACACCAACGCAGCGGCTCCAGTACATCGGAGTAGTGCTTGACACGTCCCTGGGGCTGTGTTTTCCTCCTCACATTCAGCAGATGGTGCACAAGTTTCAGTTTGCCCAGAATCTCCCAGCGTCCGAGTTCTTGAGACTGCTCGGCCTCATGGCATCCTGCATTCTTCTGGTGCCAGAGGCTCGTCTGCGGATGAGATCTTTGCAGTGGTCACTCAAGCTCCAGTGGTCTCAGTCCTCCGGCAGGCTGTCGGACCCTGTTCAGGTGCCGCCCTCGGTAGCCTGGGACCTTCTCGGGTGGGCCGTCGAGGGCAATCTGATGAAGGGGGCCCCATTTTGGCTGCCCTGGCCGGAGGTGACGATCGTGACGGACGCATCCCTCACGGGATGGGGAGCTCATGCCAACGAGTTGACAGTCAGCGGTCGTTGGTCTCCGTCGGAGTCCAGACTCCATATCAATCTGTTGGAGCTGAGGGCCGTCAGGCTAGCCCTGAAGGCTTGTCTGCCGACTGTGAAAGAGTGTTCTGATTCTAACGGACAACACGGTGGCCATGCACTACCTCAACAAAAAGGGGGGGGCAGGGTCACTTCCACTGTGCAGAGAGGCGATGCAGCTCGAATTCTGGGCCATCCAGCAGGAAGTTTCGATCTCGGCTGTTCATCTGGCCGGAGACGACAACGAGACGGCGGACGCTCTGAGCAGGCAGAGCTCGATCTCTCACAAGTGGGAGCTGGCTCAGGCGATTCTCCTAGAGATCTTCGCCCTTTGGGGACCCCTCAAGTGGATCTCTTCGCTTCCAGTGTCAACCGGAAGTGCGAGAGGTTTTGCTCGCGGGAATTTCCTCCAAAAGGAGCCTTAGGAGACGCGTTCGTGGTGGAGTGGTCATTCCCACTGCTGTACGCGTTTCCTTCAGTCCCCGTCATCCCGCAAGTGCTGCGGAGGTTACGGAGGTTCGGTTCCCGGATGATCCTCATTGCTCTGGTGTGGTCCCGGAGGACGTGGTACCCGGACCTTCTAGACTTGTCCATCTGCCCTCTACGTCGTCTTCCCTACCAAGACAATCTGCTCTCACGGGAGGGGGGGTCAGGTTCTCCATCCAGGGGTCAGGTCCCTAAATCTTCACGCTTGGCTTCTGAAAGGTTGAGGTATAAGGATTGGGACCTCCCTGAAGACATGATGGAGGTGTTGCTTTCGGCCAGGCTGCCGGCAACAAAGTCTCTGTACTGTTGCCGTTGGGGAAAGTTCTGCGACTGGTGCAGAGTTCAGAATGTGGATCCTTTTGAATGTGACATTCCCATGGTTCTGTCTTTTTTGCTTTCTTTGGCCCACAGGGGCTTGCAAGTGGGGACCATTAAAGGTTACCTGGCGGCGCTGTCCATATTTAAGTGCTCGTCTGAAGAGTGTTCCCCTTTTAGGATTCCCTTAATTTCGCAGTTTTTGAAAGGGCTCACTAATGTGTTCCCCCGTCACCTTTTTTGGTGCCAGGTTGGGATTTGAACCTTGTTCTTAAGTTTCTTATGGGTGCTCCGTTTGAGCCTTTACATTCTTGCCCTTTGAGGCTGTTAACTCTGAAAACTGTGTTTTTGGTTGCGGTTACTTCCGCTCGCCGAGTGAGTGAGTTACAGGCACTTTCAGTTAAGCCACCCTTCACTGTTTCATAAGGACAGGGTTGTCCTTGGAGTTCGTCGTCCTTTTCTTCCGAAGGTGGTTTCGGATTTTCCTTTGAGCCAGAAGGTTGTTCTTCCGGCGTTCTATCCTCCTCCACATCCTGGTAAGGAAGAGGAGAGGCTCCATAGGTTTGATCCTCGGAGAGCATTGAGCTTTTATATTTCGCGCATGTCCCAGGTCAGAGTGGACATGGACAATCAACTTTTCGTTGGTTACGCTGGAAAGCGTTTGGGGCAAGCTGTGACGAAACAGACTTTGTCTCGGATTATTTTAGCTATCTCTGAGTGTTACCGCTTGGCGGGTAAGGACCCTCCGGCTGGCCTGCGGGCCCATTCTACCAGAGGAGTGGCTGCGTCTACTGCCCTGCAGAGGGGAGTTCCTATTCGTCACATCTGTGATGCAGCCACCTGGGCTTCAGTACATACTTTTGTACGTCACTATTCCCTTGATTCCATCAAAGGGCAAGATCTGGCCTTTGGCAAGGCAGTTCTCTATTCCGCAATTTGATTGGGCATGTTAAATTTGTATTCTAAATTCGTTCCCGCCTCCTTGCTTGGTACTGCTTTGGGAGTCTGTCGTAGATATGGAATACGTCGGAGGACCCAATCCCCTCGAAGAACAAGTTACTTTCTTACCTGGTAATGTTCTTTCGATGGGATGGTCTGACGACATATTCCATATCGCTCCCTCCCTGCCTTCTCCGCTGCAGAATTTCTTTTGTGATTGCAGCTTGCGTTCCGCAAGGCCTTGTGTGTCTGACTGGCAGAAAACTGGTGGCACACGTTCTGGGAAAAAACTATAACTGAGGCTATGGGCGTCGTGCGTCCTACTTATCACATCGGGTGACTTTGGCCGTTGGAGGAGGTCCTCGGGGACGGCGCATCGACGTCATCGACGCAGGACGCAGACGCCAAAGATTTTCCGAAGCAGCACAGCTGTGGACATTACCTGTCATAGATATGGAATACGTCGTCGGACCATCCCATCGAAAGAACGTTACCAGGTAAGAAAGTAACTTGTTCTTCTAAAGATTGCTACAAGGTAATAATAACCCCTTAACCTTCTGGACTGGGCTGGCCGCCTTGACCCTCTAACTGGTCCCTTTCTTTGGTCCAACTCCTTTTTGAACCTTTACAAGACTCTTGTGCACTGCAACCGTGTGACCTTGGACACATTTCGTTTGGATCCTCTGAAAGTGGATCCGGCCGCTTGAACTCTAACTTCACGGTTTTACGTTGCCTTTCCCTCTTGTTATGAGAAAAGTGTTGGGATCTGTTTCAACTTGTTCTCTGCTCTTCTCTCCCTTTTTAAAACAAACTATTAGAGTGCCATCTATGTTAAGCGCTCACCGCTGTCTGAAAATAAGTGGGGCTTTACTTAAGACTTGTCTAATATTCTTTTAAGGGAGTGTATATCTTTTAGTGACCTTGTTTTTGAATTGCTTAGTATTAGTGCCTGTGTGTTTTTCTAGATGTGGTTTTAAATAAATAATTATATCTCTTTTACACCAAGCCCTGGTCAGTGTTTACTTGTTCTACTGTGTTCTCCTGACCTATTGTGAATACTCTGTATACTGCCTAACTCTTCTTGAGGGAAGTCTGACTGCTCAGCCGCAGCTACCAAGTGAATCTGTGTGGTACAGACTGCTACCAAGTGGGTTTGCTGCCAAACACCTGTAGTCCTAAATCTTTTGCAGTGGTCCCAGAGGGAACTGCACAGGTTTCCGCCTAACAATGCCTCCCGAATTCGCTGCTGATTGAGCTCATAAGAACGGAATTAAGGCTCCAATCCTTGGTATCAATTGTGCTGTGGAAAACCCTCTCTCTTTACAGAAAATGTATCCTTGATAAACCACCTCAACCGTATGAAATACTAGCACAGGCAGGGGACAATAAATGGAGACACGATATTCCAATATTGGAAAATGAAATGTAAAGCTATTTTGGAACAGTTCGGCATCTCTGAGGACACCTTGAAATTCAATCCAGATGAGGCTAAAAGAACCATCCAGGAAAAGGACTGGGAGGAAACTCGGGCGATCAGACTGATAAGAAATCAGAGCCATTACATCATATGAGAGCGAAAAGCTTTAAACAAGCTCCCCACCGTACACCAAGAAATTCCCATCAAGCCACTACAGAGACCTCCTGCTAAGATTCAGACTAAATATCTGGAACTCTAGAGAGGTAAAATGGAGAAGAAAGCTAATGGAAAAGTCAAAAGCGTATTGTAGGTTCTGTGAAAACAAAGAACATCTGGAATCCATTAGACGTGATGCTAGACTGCATCGAAACGCCAGGTAGCTATGGGAAGCTATACTACCAACATCTCCTCTGTGGCGGAAGAGGAATACTGGGAGAGATTGACAGTTGAAAAGGTTGGCAGAACATTAGATGCCCTAAAATTCGTGGAATCCCTAAAATTGGGATTGGAGGAAGAAGGACCTGAAGAGTGAAAAATCAAGCAGGCCCACAATTCCCTCGCTTAAAACCGGCATAGGAAAGATCATTACATATCAATAAACAATGGACATCTACTTGATATGATGTAATTGAAGATGGAGAAATGTTAAAAGGTTTTATCTGTTTAACCAATAACACATTTTAAAAAAAAATATCTGAGTTATGCACTGAGAAAATCTTTTCCTTCAATTGGTCTGTTATGACAGTTCTTCCTTGTAGTTTCGTTGGACCATTATTCATTAATTTTGTCATTGTTCGGGGCTTAGGTGTGGATACATTCTACATCTCAACCATATGGTCCCCTGCTACAAAGGCAATTATAGATTGACTCAGAGTTGAGATTGGCTTCCAGGCCATGGGCGGGATCCTTACACTGCCATTTATGACGATTATAGAGAGTTTATTTTTCAGTAGATCAGGTCCCTCCCCAATTTGGTCTTGATGGTTGATATGACCTCGGGCCTCTGTGGGTCACTAGCTGCACTCACTTCCTCCCTTTCTAAGATCATTGGAGTAACTTCCAGGAGTGCCTGCATTTTCTTATGGCCACTACTCAAATCATACATAGGAATTTGCCAAAATAGAAATAATGTAAGCAAGACGGGACCCCCGAACCTCCTTTTTGTTCGTTTCTGTTACAGTTGGAATGGCTCTGTCAGGTCCATGGTTAACAGAAGGCATTAGGTTAGCCTTTGTCAAGTGTTTATAGTAGATAGATTAGGTTAATTGCATATAAAGACATTTCCTTAACCTAATCATATATCGGCCAGCAACTATTGTCCCAGCTCAAGATGGTGGAATACTTCCTGACCAGCAGTGATTGGCTGATGACTACTGTGATGCAGTTTGGAACCTTAGGAAAGGTTCTAAACTGCCTTTCATTCAAGATCAGTTTATGGATGGTCAGTGCTTTAGAGCTCCAGTGTAATCTGAAGAAAAGACTAAAGAAATCACAGAATTCCAGTTACCCATTCATCAGAGAAAACCAGAGAAGAGAAAACTCAGATAAGTGACTGACTATTACAAAAAGCAAACTTGTGAGAAATTGTTTTCATATTCAAATATGTCAGTTCTAGTTCAGCCTGTGAAAGTCATTTAATATTCATAATATTGACGAAAAGTAAAGACTATAAGTTATACTGCAAATGTAGGTAGTTCTGGAAAAAGAAAAGGATAACAATGTATTTTTGAACGTTCATTAAAAATTGTGTGCCAGCGTATAAGTAAAGGAAATCTCTGCTTGCGCGCGACTCTTGAAAGCGTATCATAATAAACAGTAGCGCTTGTGTAAGCCTTGCGTGCCTGCCGTGTTAGAAAAAAGGACCCTATAACGTAACGCAGCGTGACCAGGAAGTATTGTCCGGCGTCGCAATCCGTTTCGTCGGTTCCTGAGGTGTTTTATCTGATCCTGTGGGGGAGTGTGATGTAGACAGTGTGTGCATGCACGCAAGCGATAATAAGACGTGTATTTGTTTCGTTTGAATCTTGTGGAGATTCATTTAATCCTGCAGCGGTGTGTGTGTGTGTGTGTGTGTGTGTGTGTGTGTGTGTGTGTGTGTGTGTGTGTGTGTGTGTGTGTGTGTGTGTGTGTGTGTGTGTGTGTGTGTGTGTGTGTGTGTGTGTGTGTGCGTGCGTGCGCAAGAAAAGAATAAAAGTAAGCAGCATTTTCTCAATCAGTTATTTGAAGAGGTGAGCGTGTAAAACAATCCTTATTTAACGTGAATCAGTTACAACGTGGAAATCCATGCAGCTTGTGTTTTCATATTAAGAGACTTTCAGCTTTGTACAAAGTTTTAACATTAGTATTGTTTTGGAGTTTACTTAAAGTTCTGGAAAATAATTTAAGAGCAAATAAAGACTTCATACATTTACAGCAGAAGTAAAAGAAAAAGTTTCAGATCTTTCTCACAAGCATAGAGTTTACTTTCTTGAAGCACAGAGAGATTAAAAAGTAAAAATAGCAAAACAAAATCAATTTTCAAATGAGGAGAATTCAGTAATAGTTTAGTGCTGCTCTTTATCAGAAGTTACAACTTAATACTGAAGAATCCAGATAGTGTATGGAGAGAGAGAAATCTTAAAGCATCCATCTGAGTAAAGTCAAGTTCACAAGAAAGATAATTACTTCAAGGGTCTCTCAGTAATGAAACGGCGACAGTCGGGTAACAAGGGTATTTTAGGAAGGTACATATTAAAAAGTTAGTGAAGATTTATTCAGATATTAATTATTGCTATGTCATTTGCAGGTAAAGAGTTCAGAGGTGCCAAGCAGTTAAGGACTCCAGTGTTATCCTGACCGTTTATTTTCTCCAAATCCACTTTTCCCCCATTCTAGTCAATCCAATAATTGTTCAATTGATTGTTGGTTATACTGGTTTGAGGGACTAGGTGGGCTATTCGTCTGCTCCTGCAGGAGATTAGCGCTGGGACCTGATAGGCTCAAAGGTACCTTGGCCTGCAGTCACTGCTCCAATGAAGACGATCTTAATTTGAGTAATTGCAAAAAAGTCTACAACTGTATGTTCTATATTCCACTGAGGGCTCAAACAAAGACACTGCGACCACGATCCGCTCCAACACAGCACAGCTCCTCAATAAATACACAGGTCAGCTCCCACCAATCACTACCCTTATGTAGTCCAATTTAGTTTGTGGGTGGAGAGGATAACACTCACGTTTCTATTAATAATCCAGATTCAGTGGGGAGAGATTGAATATCTTGAATTGTATTCGGTGAGATAACCGTGTGTCAGTGTGTTATCACAAGCTCCACGGCAGCAGCTGTGTGCTAATTGTTCAGCAGGGGGCTCACAGTCCTCGCCACCTGTGTAGAAATTCATTTGAGGTGGAATACAAATCTACCTCCATCGGACGGTTTAATTAAGTTCTAGGAATTCAGAAACAGCGTACTCCCATTCATTTCTGAATTAATTGTGAACATTTTTAAAAATGGTTCTGTTGTCAATGCTAGTGTCAGTGTCTGTATTCGCGGACAAAGAAAGAAAATATGATATCCAAAACTGGTTCACTGAATGAACTCACTGATTGGTAGCCTCCACTGATCGGTAACCGCCTTTCTGCTCTACAAACACCAGACACTTTCCTCACACACTTCGTGCAGGCAGGGAAGATTTTAACAAACTGCTGTACAATTAAAAGGGCCAGCTGCCAACAGGTCACATGCAGTGATGGCTCTTGAAAGCACAAATGGTCCATACTGCTGCTCTCACCAAACACTTTCCTCCCACACTTTGCCACTTCCACTATTTTTCCTCTGCCCGTCTTTTCAGCTCCTCCGGAGATACCGTTTTGGCATCCTCTCATTGATGCCATGGACCAGTCCGTGAAGCTAGGCTGACACCAGGAAGAACAGCCTTTTTAAGACCCATGCTATCTGCCATCTCTATGTGGAGGATCTCCACAACGACTGCCTCTACTGTTTTTATCCTGACCGACAGATTGGCGAGTGTTCCATCTTTGTCATTCTCCAACAAACTCTTTGATACAGTCACTGAAGGTTAGTGACGTGGTTGGATGATGGTGCTGGAGCCTCCAATATGTTGATACTTCGCTCGGGCCGGTCAGGCCCCTGCAACGCACCTCTTCATCAAGGAGGTAATGATCCCACGAGGACACTTCCCGTGGGCAAAGGGCAAAAAAAGTAATTCAATCCAACCTTTAACTGCCAGTTTGTCAGTTCGTCCACATCTGCGGTCCCATCATCAATGATTTGAAAACTGTTTTTTCTTAGACTACGAAAACACCTGTCTGCATCTTCTAATCTGCTATCATCTATCAAGAAACACTCCACACCTTGCCGGTTGATGACTTCATCTACAACCCCACCGATGACTCAAAGAGCAAATCCTCTGTTCCTGTACACTACCTCGTCGACTATTACGTCTGCACCAATTCCGACAATGACTTCATCAGTGTCTGTCACCACTATGACCATTTCATCTATGGCAAAAGTGCATGGCTCCTTGTGGACTGCTCAGTGAGGTTTCTCTCCGGCTGGACATTCTGCTTCTGCGCTTTCTGCACTTCCAAGGCCCACACATACCCATCAACTGTTTACGCCATGCCCATATGTCCCTCCTGTTGTTCCTGGTCCTACTATACTTTCTCAAGAGGATATTTTGCAACCTGCCAGTGAGGCAGAGTGAGCAGGGATGTGTCCGACGACTACACCGACGACACTCTAGTTAGAGGCTCTACCATCTGCTCCCGCTGGGGTTTCCACAAATATGCCACCCCAAGGGCACTTTCTGCTCCTGCTGGTCCATCTTCAAGGCTGGCTCCCACTCAACCGGAGCCCTGCAACCTCACCTTGGGCACCCTATCCACCCTGCAAACTTTGGTGTCTGAATTGCAGCCTAGGCTTCCAGCCCTTTCTGTGCCTTCATGCCTGGAGCTCCCAGCGGGCCCATTGCCTGCTCCTCCACCACCTGCTCTTCCTCCTCCAGCCACCCTTATGTATGCTGATATGAAGGATGATGTCTCCCAAAGAACACCTTCGATGAGCTCGATAATGTAATTCCAGGGGACAACGAACCTTCCACGCCTTGATGTTTAGGGCGGCCAAGTTATTTGATCTCGTCCCTGGAACTAAGGCTTCTTTTGCCTGTGATGAGGGCAAACAAGGTCTGTGGTTGCCATACCTGTCCTCAACAACATCTGGGAAGTCGGTCTTCTTACCATGATAAATCCTTTTGCTGCCACTCCAAAGGACAGATTTGTGAAAAAATAAGGCTCCTGACTCTGTGCCTAAATGTTTGTGAATGCAACCCAGTCCAGAGACTGGTCTCAGCATGGAAACGTTCGGCAAATTCTTACTCCCTGTGTTCAGTGCCTCCCGACAAGGAGGGGAAACAGCTGGACTCCTTCGGGAAGCAAATCATCTCCACGGCTGCAGCTACCATCAAGACTGCTAATGCGAAGGTTCAAGATGGTCCCAATCTTAGATTTCCTTCTAGATTACAAGAAGGATGAATTCTTAAAACCAGCCTGACCAGGCTCTGCCCTCGCTCCTCAACTTTCACACGCAAGTGGGAGGGTGACTCTTCAAGTTTGCTGAGCAATTGCATACCATCACCACGGACGAATGGGTGTTGTCGCTGATCCAATAGAGCCACAAGCTAAAATTAACCGGGCACCCGCCCTCCATTCCTCCCCTGTCTAAGGTCGACAAGCACTTGCCGTTACTCCTGTAAGAAGTCTCCTGTCCAAAGGGGCGTAGGAGAACATCCACCTCCAGCAACAAGGTTGATGAGTGTACTCTAGATGCTTTCTCGTAAGGAAGAAATCAGGGGGTAGGGGGGAAGGTTGGAGGCCCGTTCTTGACTAGCACCTTCTCACCAAGTTCCTGAGAGCTCAAACTTTTAAGATGGTCTTCCTCCAGCATATTCTCACGCAGCTGCAGGAAGGGGATTACCCATCGTTCTTGGGCCTACTTTCACATCCCAATCCTTCTCCGGCATCAAAAGTACCATTGCAGGCTGACCTTTTCAGTTCAAAGCCTTGCCCGTTGGCCTCTGTTCCGCTCCAAGAGTATTCACATAGTGTTTGGCTCTGGTGGACGCTCATTTACGTCAGTCAGGGATGCATGTCTACCCGTACCTAGACGGTAGATTGGCTGGTTCAAGCAAACTCTCTTCTACTGTCCCATCGGCACACAGAGGCCACAATCCATTGCTTGACATCACTGGGGTTCTCCATCAACTTTCCCAATTCCTGATTGACCGCCTCACAACACGCTCTATTCTTAGTGTCTCCGCTGCACACACTGCCCTGCAATGCTAACCCTTTGGAGTACAGAGTGAAAGCCATGCTAGCAAAAACTACTGCTATCGCAGAAGAAGTTGACTTCAGTTTGCATGTTGAAGTCCCTTCTAGGGATGAGGTAATCCCGCAAGCCTGTTAATCCAGCACTGCAGGCTTCAAATGCCGTCTCTCCAGTGAATTCTTCAATGTTGGATGGAAACCGGTCTCCAGCGCATGGGCAGACAGGGTTCTTTTGAGTCGCCCCTTTCATGTCGCTCTTCACTGGTGAATGCTTTGCTCAAATCTCACCCAGGGAGCACCCTTCAGTCTGCCTGACCACCAGGTCAAAGTCACTACAGGTGCATCTCTGGAGGGCTGAGGAGTCCAGAGGCTATCTTCATGCCAGGGGTCTCTGGTCGCAAGAGGAGAGAACATTGCACATCAATGCCCTAGAACTACCCTCTGTGTTCTGGGCCCTGAAGTCTTCTACCGCATCTTCATGTAGTCTGTGTGTTTACCGATAACACAACAATGTTTTGCATCCGCAAGCAAGGTGTCACCTGGTCTCTGTTCTGTCAACGGAAGCTCGAGATCTATGGGCATAGGCTCTGGCCCACAACCTCTTCCTCGTCCCATTCCATCTACCAGGGATACACAACAAAGTGGTGGATTCCCTTACCAGGGAGTTGCTTTTCTGTAACTAGTGGGAACTTGGGACGATCAAGTCTGCAGTTTTGTCAGAAGGTGCAGGGTTGGAGGGTGGGAGGGGGGAGGCACCAGAGGTTGATCTCTTTGCAAACAAGGAGAACAGAAAATGTGTGGCTTTTGCCTGCAGATTCCACCACACAGGCTCCTTGGGGACGTCTTTGAGTGGGACGGCATGTTCCAGTGCGCATTCCCTGTAATTACTCAGGCCCCACAAGTGATCAATCTGTGTAGACTCGTCGGTGCACACTAATATTGGTGGCTCCTGCTTGGCTGAGGCAATCTTTTTTTCGGATTTTCTCGGCCTCTTGTCTGCACCTCCCTTCAAGCTACCTCTGCTTGTCAACCTTCTGTCTAGACACCACACAGCAGTTTTACACCTCGACCCACCCTCAATCAGACGGCCTGGCTCCTGCTTTATTACAGTTTGGAAGAATACCTAGGCCACCTGAGTGTCCTGAGATTCAGGCCAAAGCCTGGGCTTCTTCCATGGTTTCCTGTTACAAGAGCAAGTGGAAGCGTTTCTCCACTTGGTGTTCTGGTTGTGGCCTCTACCCCTTCCATGTGCAAGCTTAGGATATCTTGCCCTATCTGTTGTCTTTGGTGAAGGCCGGTCTGGCCCATTATTTCTTCAATGTACACCTTGCTGCCATCTCCAGGTTTAAGTGTTCCCCTGGGATGCCTTCTCTTTGGTCGCACAGACTCATCAAGGAATTCCTTAAAGGGCTGCTCTGCTCTTTCACTCCTGTCAGAGCAACTTCTCCTGCATGAACGTTGTCCTCTCCAGACTCATGGGACCTCCTTTCGGGCCGTTACACAAAGCCTCTCTAAAGTGTTTGTCCCGGAAGACTGTTCTGTTGGTTGCCATCACCTCAAAAAAATGTGTAGGGGAAATCCAGCTTCTTGTGCAGGACACGCTGCTCGACATTCCACAGATCCCACTAACCCAACCTTCATACCTTAGGTTCCATCTGCATTTCACTTGAACTGGTGATGCTGCCTGTCATTTCTAGCTCAGTCATCTCCTGCGGAGTGCTGGTTGCATTCCCTGGACATGGTACAATCCCTAAAGATAGAAGTTTCCTGCACAAAAGGTTTTTGCAATTCTCCACACATTTTTAGGACGACTTTTGGTCCGACTGGCATGGGCAATGCCATTTCCAAAGCCTCCATTGCTCGTTGGCTGTTTTGCAGCATTTCCTATTGTCATCAACCGGCTAACATACCTCTCCAGGCAGGCCCAAAGCCTGTTCCACCCATGCATTGGCTGCTACGACGGTTGGTGTTCCCCTCCTGGATATTTGTTGGGCTGCCACATGGAGATCTGTGCATACTGTTACAAGGTTTAACGGTGTCGACAGGGATTCCCAGAGGAGTCGAGGTTCAGGTAGGCAATGCTACGCAACCTGTTTGGGATGTTTTCTGAGGTGAGTGCTTCCTTTAGGTGGGCTTTACCTATGCCCATTGTTGGTTTGTGTGTGTACTGCTTTACAATCTACTCTAACATTTGAATTCAATATTGGAGAAGGAATAGGTTACTTACCTGTAACTCCTGTTCTCCAGCATTGGTATCTTTCATAAATTCACATGTGTCCCTCCCGCCTACCCTTCTTTGCTCATATTGCCAGATTCGCGTGCGAATGCCAAAATTTGAAGATGGCCTCCGTGGGTGAGTGAAGCAAGACTGTCAATTGGCTGTGGGCAATACAACACAAAATGACTAATAGAGCACTAAAGTGACAGACATTTTAAACTTTAAAATGCTTTACTATTACAAAGGGTTGCCAGCCTGACAGGGAATATTAAACCAGCATGTGGCTCTATGAAAGATACCAATGCTGAGGAACAGGAATTACAGGGAAGTAACATTCCTTTCAGATGTAGCCTGCTCTCCCTGGAGTCGATCCCCCTGAGAATACCTTTGTGTTGCCCTGAGTAGGTTGTGTAAATTATATTGCCTAGAAGACCTGCAGTTCTTTCCTCCTAGGCAGCTAGCAGAGTCAATCAAGTTTCTGGAATCTTGCTATCTCGTGGTCGGATCCAAAGTATTGGTTAATAGGCCAGTGGCATCCTGACATAAGGGCAAGTCTGTCATTTCCATTTTTGGGATTCATGACCGATTTGCCCAGAAAGAAAATTCAGCATAATGTTTTCTTGTCAAGATGATTTTCGTTCTTGCTCGAGCCTGCAGTACTTAATTGGAACCTGTCCTCTTTAACTGTAGTCTTCCTGACGTGTAGCCTGAAATCTTTGACCACCTTTGCTGAAGAGGTCCAGTCGGATGACTTGACTATTGGTGAGGCTTCTTCATTAAGGCCCGTTTGGACTTACTCTTGGTATTACTGTGAGTCTCCGGCAAGCTCCCCTTTCTCTCCTGGGAAGTCATGTTTCATCTTACTTAACACATGTTGCAGCTATGTTGGAATGATAAAGTGCCACCTAGTGTGGGTAGTTTGAGGGGCCCTAGCATTTTTTTCATGCCCCTTTTCTTGTCCTTCTTATTGCGTATTCTGGCTTGGAATTTACCGTCTCTTAAATGTTCCTCTCTCATTTAGACAGAACTGAAGGGGCAGTAGCATCTTGGAGAGTGCCTTCTTTATAAAGCATTCTACAACTCTTTTGAAGCTTGTTACCAGACTTGCCGTGGATAGCTGCCCCTCATCAGACCAATCTTTAACTGCCATTTCACCCGTTATCCTGGGTACATCTTACTGAGACTTGTCCTCTTGGTAGAAGAGAATCTAAATGCTGCTGCTGAGTTTGTCTGAGACATGTCCTGGATCTCGCACTGCACATTTGAGTATTATCACAGCTCTGAACAAGTAAAAGGGAACTGTCCACCTTACAGCTTGCTGCAGAACAGAGTTTTGTGTGAGCCCTAAAAAACAAGCTTGAACCAATGCTGTATTCAAAATTCGACCCCAACTGCAATACAAATTGCTGCTTGGACTGCTCCAGAGAAAACCGCGTTAAGGGTCAATCGAAGGCCACAGTGTCGGCACACACAACGTGAGCATCTGATGCCCTGGCGGTCCTAGCGCCTCCTTCTACTCGTGATGGTTCTGGGTGTGGACTGCCAGGGCTCGTACCAGGATCGTACCCCAGGGATGATCGTATGGCAGGTAGTTTGAGAGTGCATACCTCCAAAGCGCCCCGTGGTCAGGCACGGGTACATAGCTGACAATTGTTGATGGGCACCACATAACTTAAATAATAAATGCTTAGAGAAGGTCTAGGAAAGCCACCTGCCCTGATAAAATAAGAGTGGCACCACATGGGCTTGAGAAATACAGAAAAGCTCTCAAGTGTGACTGAAGCAATCTTCTGTTAGTCACTGCACATGTAACACGATAACAAATGATCAGTGTGCAGAATAACAGATCAATCGGTATTTCAAGAATATGACTGCGAAGTTACAACCTGCAAACTGCCTCTGCATTCATTGCCTTGTTTTACCGCTGCAGTTTTGGACCAAACTAATTTCATGTTCCATTCTGCGTTTTGGGTTAAACCAGCAGATGCATTCTGGTACTTGTATGCTGTCCAAAAGGAAGAGGGCTGGAGGAGGCATACGAATTACATTTGTTTGTAGCAAGCTACTAAGAGCTGGAGATGCCCCGATTGCATTCACCTGTTCCAAGCTACTGCATGCTTGGCTGCAGAACCCTTAATTACAAACCACTGCTGTAGGCTACTGAAGCTAGGGCTGGGCTTAATTGAACACAGCTGCCTGAGACTGCAATCCGCTCCACCCTGTTGGGCTGTTCGCTGGGAGGGCCTTTATAAGCTCACTGAACAGAAGCGGTTCCACTAGAAGTTTGTGCTTGTGTGCTCCTGTGACCAGTATTTGAACCTTACCTGAATACCCTGATTTTGGCTTTTGAATCCTGTTTGCTGTTGTTGCTTTGCAGCACCCTTTGCAGTCTGCTTTCGTAGTATGCCTGTTTTTCAACCTTTCCTTGATTTCCAGATTTTGACTTCTGAAACCTTGTCCTGTTTTGCTGTTTGACATGTCATTCTTTACTGACATCTTTTCTGCCTTTCTGACAACACCCTAATTTCTGTAAGCATTTCTGCTTCTCATACTTGTCCTATTTCTGTCTTGCTTTTCTCTGCAATCCCAGCCTTTTGAAGTGTTACTGTTTGTTCTTGCCTGCAAATTTACCCAGCTTCAGTCCATAGTTTTAGTTCCTGTTCTTAAGAACTGAGTTTCCTGAATCCCTTGTATTTGCTTTGTTGGCAGCGACCTATCTTGCCTGAGTCATTTGCTTTGTGTATTCTGATATTCCTGTCTCTGCTTTGTACTTTGTTTCTCTATCCTGCCCTGTCCCTGGTTATTTCTTTCAATGCTTTTCTTCTTGTATTACATCTTGGTCCACTGTTGTGCCTCCGCTTTGAATCCATTTACAGTGTGACCCCTGGGTTGATCTCCGTTCAGACGAGGGAAAAGCGTATGTTGCCTTTGCCTAGTCCGTTAAAGTCTTCTCTGCCTCACTATATGGTCTCCAGTTTTACCCTTGCACAGAGTACAACAGTCTCTTTGACATGCCTAACTCATGACGCTGCTGTATGGCCATTGTTCAGAGTAATCTGCTGGTTCCGATCCCAAGGGCTTTCCCTAATCCCTGGAGGCCCCTTATGATATTCCAACACACCCTTTATTCTGATCAGTGTTGCCCAGTATATTTGCTTTCTTTGCCTTCTCTCTGTCTTTTTGCTTAGAGCCAGCTTCTGCCCCTTAAGTTCATGTGAATACCTGTTTCAACTCAGATCAGCTTGGTATGTACCTTGTTAGTTATATGCTAGCATTGCCGCAGGACTCTACCCTAATCTACAGCGCATACTGCGAGATATAGCCTTTGCCCTGTGCTCCCCAACCAGACTCCTAACACTAAATCACATTAAATTTAAGTATTTCAAGATCCCAAAAGAAGCAAGTATTACTTTTAACACACACACACGTTTGAGGAAGTTCGAGTTGTACCTACCCGATCAGTATAGAAAATGAACAACTAAAAGCAAGACAGATCTTGAAGGCAAATAATTTAGTGATTGACCAGGTATAAACTACTTTATTTTAAACTACATATTCCCCTGCAGGTTCAAGGGAAATGTATTTTTGTGACATGAGCTGCTGCTTGGCTTATAATAAAGAAAAGCATAATGTTCATATCTGGTCTTGCAAAAGAATTGTACGTGGCATGGGTCACATTTTCTCTGTGTAAGTGAATTCTACTTCAACATCATGAGTTATCTTTTAGGCATGTCATTCCTTCTTGTTTTCTGTTGTGAATTTGTAACACATATTTCTATTGTAGGGTTCTTGAGAGTCTTGTTTAGTAATGATTGCCGTTATTAGGAGATCATCTTGCAATTTATTTGGGCTACCTAATCATGGTTCAATCAGCAATACATACCTATGACTTAACAAGTAAAGCTGCCATGAAACAAATCTGTCAGCTGCACCATTGTATGTTCTTCCTGTTCCCTAACCATCTATAATTGTGCTACTCAATTTGTCAGGAACTTTCGGGAAGATTTTGAACTGTTTATTTGCGTTATTGTTCTTAGCTGAAAGTTTAGTCAGGATCTGCAAACTGTTACAAGCTAAACAATCAAAGAAGAATGGGGGCCTAGATTCTTCATTGAAAGTTTTAGGGTTGTCTAGAGTATTTCCTGTCTGAAATCGCCAAATGTGGATATTTCCATACCTTTATTACCCCTAAAAATTTTGAGATGCAGCTAATTTCTTATGCCTACATGTAGACCTAAACGTATGCTAAGACTTATGTTTTGCGTTGTTGTAAGGTGCTAACCATGAGCAGTGTAGTTTTGTAACGCCCGCCCAGAGCGTAAGTGAAAAGGAGGGGGAGTCTGATCATTTACAGGTTATGGGAACATTGAGATTGGTGAAGTGCAAAGGGTGAGGCACAGCAAGGGAAGCTTAGTGCATCAATGTGCAAACAACTGCATGGTATTTAAGAACCAAACTGCTTAGAACATCACAGGTGAATGAAGTCACAAGTGCAGGCAAGATGAAGGCAAAAGGTGGGTAAAACAATTTCCTGGAACAAAATTGTATTGGGACTGGACCCAGGAGCAGTTGAGTTCACGTGGGGAGAATGTGTGAAAGAAGAAAATTAATAATCCAAAGTGGGACAAGGCCATAGGATTTACTAAAAAGGAAAGTCTTCAATCTTTTACGGTAGTAAACATGGTTATCTACTTCTCCGATGGTGACTGCCAAACTGTACCAGATGCTGGATCCATCAGACCCACGGCGTCGGCCCCACTGAAAGCAGAGACCACTTGAAGACTTCATGTCTTGTACAGAAGTATTTTTGTTACTTCCTTTTGTACTACAGTAATGTGTTCCAGTATGCTCTATGGATGAGGCGAAGGATTTTAAAGTAAATGTGGCCTGACAGGGAGCCAGTACAGCAAAGTGACAGCAAGATGTGATCCTAGGTTTGAGGCCTAGGAAGAGTCTTACTATCTTATTCTGAATAACTTGCAGTTGATGTGTGAGGTTGTGGCAGAGCTCGGAGGAAGCTGTTACAGTAACCTGGGTGTGCAAGAGCCATCACAGAGGTGACCTGAATTGTTTTACAACATTGGGAAGCAGGAGGTTGTGCCTTGGTACTTGAAGATTTAAAGGGGACTGCTTGGTGAGTTAAAAATGTGAGGAGCAAATGTCAAAGGTGACACCGAGGCTTTTAGCGGAGGTTACAAGGTTAGGTGGGGGCGGGGCGAAGGAGGGAAACCAGGTGAAGGAAAGATCAGCAGGAATGGAATTGTCTGAGTAGTTCATCTGTTTGAATTATTCAAGCAAAAGTTATTGTGTTATCATTCAGTCCTGGATCAGGAGTAAGCAATCCAAGAATTAGAGGTGGGCTTATTCAGATTCTCAAAAATTGAAGGATATCTTTATCAGCATAGGTTTGAAAATTGTGCATATGGGCTGATGAGATCTGCATGATGTGCTAGGCAGGCAATTAAAAGCCATGGAGATCAGGTGGAAAATTTACTTTTCTTTATGAAGAGGGCCTGATCGAGTTTATATGTCAAATATCAGCATTTTAAAGACCGAACACAAAAAAGACTGTATTTCTTTTCCAGACGTTTTTGTGTCTGCTTTAAAATGCTGAAATATGACACATTCCCCCTTCCCGATGCTCTCCCACTAGTTTTTTTCTAAATCGCAGGAGTTTAACCCCCCTAATTCCACTTTTTTCCCCCCACCCACTACCCCCTTCCCGCACAACACACACTGACTATGCGCACGCACACACAACCCCACATTCACTTACCCGACACTCTTATGCCTGTCAAGCACCTGCCCGCACTCGTGCGCGACAGGGGCGTGACAGTTCTATTTAGAAAGACTGCTCTATGCGGTCACAGAGCAGTCTTTGTAAATCGTTTTTTTTTTTTTTAAAGGTCTTTTGAGCTAATACCCCTGATCGAACCTGAATGTCCTGGATGAACAAAAAGATCTCAGACTGAAAGCAATAACAGATGCTAAATGAAGTTTCTCAGGCGGTGAATTGTGTTGTTGACCATGACCTATGCCGTTGGGAGTTCAAGGAGAATAAGAATGGAAAGTGCCATAGATGGCTTATGAATCACTCCCATGCTCGGTGGCGGTTCAAGGATTTTTAATAGAATATTTTGTGAGGCATATGGCTGTCCCTCTTACATCTCGTTTCAAACCTCCAGCCTAACCTAGAAGTCATGCTCTCGAGTTAGTGTCTACTGAGGGTTGACCCCCCCGCCCCCTGTCTGCAATAACCTAAATGCGGTATTGTCCTATCTCTATAGACTCCCTCTGGGACTTCCTAACTCTCCCTACGCTATCCAAAGACTTTTCCAATGGGACATTGGGATAATGCCTTGTAAATGCATGGGTTGATTTAGGCCTGTTCTACGACGCTCTTACATGTCTTTTTTTTTTTCTCCCTATTCTTCCACTCTACTTCTCCTTCCATTCGTACATCCCAATTCTGTTCTCACGCCTCCCTACTTCTTGCCTGCACTCTTTGCCACTGCACCCTCCTCTGCGCTGCTGCTCCCTCCTCCACGCTCCTACTCTACAGTCACCTGTTGGGTGTCCTGACCCACGTTTGAGCTATCATGCTGCAACATTTGGTGCTGTGGGCTTAGAAAATCCAAGATGGCCAAAAAGCCCACATGTGCACCAAAATCCAGGAGAACCACACAGTTTGTGCACACTAAAATGGTTGCCTAACTTGCCACCCACCAGTGCGAGCAGGATGAGCCGGGGTGCCATGAGTGAAATGTGTGCCAAAGGAAAAACCGCACTTTAAAATTACCTTTGGTTTCTCTGAATGCCAGCTCAAAATGCCTAGTTTCAAACATTGCAACACATCCAAAAATCTCACTGAACACCAGCGGACATCTGGCAGAATGAAGTATGTGTGCATACTAAATCTGGGAAGTTGAAGAGCCCCAAAACAATGTTCATAACAAGACTGGCTGAGCTCTGCAGGTCTGCAGCAGCCTAACTGAAACTGGATTTAAAACTACCAAAAATCGAAAATGTTTAAATTAACTGAGTGACCTACTTTTGAGTGTCACATAGTTTGTAACTGTTAAAATGTCATAGTTTTGAACTTAGAATCAGCATTCTAGCTGCATATGTAAAAATTGTCTTGACTTAAACTGGGGAACAAAAAGTGACATTTTACCTGAAACCTGGCTTAAGGAAACTGGAATTCTGCCAGACAGCTACCCCCTACAGGAGTGGGGGCATGCCCAACAAATGCATTCCCAGGCCTGGCTGCATTCTGTTGCTCCTGCCAAAAGGAGGTCACACACTCTCTGATTGAATTACCAGGGGATTGCAAGAAACTAAAGAAAGGGCCCAGGCAGATGGTTTATTAGGGTGGTCGTAAATGGCTTCCTTTTGAACAAAGCCCTGCCTTGACTCAGGCAGATGGTTCATTGGGGGGACCATAAAACAGCTTCCTCTTGGCAGAAGCTGGGAGGGGCAGGGTCTCTGAGCTTGGCAGAAACTGGATAAACTGGTTTCTATACCATGTGACCTGAAAAGACACACCCCTGTTGGCCAGAATGCTTCTAAGAAAGATGTATAACTCACAGTGCGGACTTGTCAAAATTATTTAAATGATACCATAATTCTTGTGATTTTTCGGTGCACGTTTTAAGACGCGTTGGGAATTTGTGTGATGTTCTGGGGCAAAACCCCGCTATTTATTGACACCACAGACTCTGTGTTTAAGCTAGAGACATGGGCATTTACTGGAGTATATATGGACAGGCCGTGTATATGTGTATAATTTTTAATGAAAAACCAATGTTGCAAAACCAGTTAAAAAACGCAAAATGTTGCCAGTTCTGAATGCGAGCTCTTAGAAACATCAGAGTTTGAACAGAGTATACCTCATGTGATCCGTGATGGGTGCATGTAATTTCAAACCACTGTGTATCTATGAAATATGTCTTTAGGTCAAATATAGATTTGTGTGTAATTTGACAGGGGAGTGTCCTTTCTGCAAGCCATTAAATGACATCATTCTGACACACAATCCTGTTCTCCAGTGAGAACGCAAAGAATTCTCCAACCTATCCGAACTCTGAAGGGGTTGGGCCTAGAAAGCTAGCCTCTCCACCCACTTTCAAAACACATAAAAAGAGACTGCTGGGACAGGTAGGGACATGCAATTCCATTTGCTGCGGAGCATGCTGACCGACGACTTCACATCCAGAGATCCTACACTTAGACTTCCAAGCTAAACAGAGACTACAGAACTTTGAACCAAGAAGGCCCACTGCAAGCAAAAGTATTTGTCAGCAGGCCCAAAAATCATTTGCAGACTATCAACAGCTGGGCGAGCTGTTTGAATTCCCTGCCTAGAACATTGCTGTGTCCGGAGAAAGCGGGACTAGGAGGCGTGCAGGCCGGTGCTAGACCAGACCAGCAGAACCCAAGATCCAGGAGCAGTGCCGGTGACCCAGAAAGCAGAGCTGTACTCGGAACCGGAGACCAGATCGCTGTGAAGTGCTGTGCGCAGTGACCGGATCCGTGACAGTCGTCTTCCTGTCCAAAATCTCTTGTGAGTACTCAGCAAAACTCAGAACATATCCCTTAGTTTAATATAATATAATTCAATCTATTTAACCTAAGTAGAACTGTCACCTGTCATTTTCTAGCTGCAAGCTGTAACCTGTCGCTTTGAACTTTTAAAATTTCAAATCCGAAAAACTACCTTTATTTAATCGTCCGTATCTCTGGAACCGTTTGGGCTAGGACCTTGGTTTAACTTTCCTCTGAAAGCTTAGAATCTCCGCTTTTCAACAAGCTTAGAACCGACCTGCTACTCCTTATACTTTTGACGTAATCGCGATTCACGCATTCGCGAATTTTGCCGCGATTCGCGATTTGGTTAAAAATCCAGCCACGTGTGAAAACAGCAGCTTCCTTGCTTTCCTTTGCCAAAAATTCGTTTAACCTGCTAGTTACTCCTAGATCCTTGCTAAAGTGAGCCTGAACTCATCCCAAGTATATTTCACTCACCCTGAACCTCCTAAAGGGAATTAAAACCATTTTCAGCATATTCCTCACTTCATTGCCAGCACATATAAAAGCATTTTGGGCCTGTGTTTCAAACTTCTGTAGTCTAAGCTTGCTGGGGTGAACTGAATTACATTTGATTGCATTTCTAAGAACTGTGTGCTCTCCTCTTCATTTCCTTACATTGCATAAGGGGGGGAGTGGATTGCCAGAGAAAAGTGATTACATTGTTTTGTTGAAATCATATTGAGTATTTTCTGTATTGCATTTTCATTCAACATTGCATCCATCTGAAACTAGATAAAGCATTCTCTACCACCTTATTCTTCTGTTCCTATTCCCAAGCGTGCTACCTCATCCTTTATACTACTCCTGGGTAATCAAATCAGTTTATTAGTAGAACATTACCCATTGTTGTCAACTGCTCATGTTCTGAAGTGTGATATTAATTATTAATTTATTACAAAAGGGTGATATATATATATTGTTTACATTCTCAAATAAACCGTTTCAACTTGCAAAACAGAACTACTTCTTGGCTCAGGGGGGTTCCAAGAGAGGGATGTTATATAGGGGTAGTCATCCCGAACTCATGAACTGGACATAAAGATATATCAATAAGGGTTTCCATTCAGTATCCCAGACTAGGCATTGACTTAGCTGTAGTGCTGGATTGAATCCTCTTACACACCCTCTTTTCCCCCAGTATTTATTCACTTCACAATCATGCCTTAAACTATCTCATCTAAACACTTGCGCCACACACACACACATGCATTCACACTGCAGTGCCACTTTCACACCCTAGCCAATACCTCACCTCCTCCACGAATCTTCTCCACAATCCACCGCTCCTTCGTATCTCCTGCTGGTCTCTAGGTCATCCTCTACCCCCACCCGAAAAAATCCATCCTTCCTGCTTCTTAGTCCCTGCTTTTATTACCTCTTTCTTGGCCTGAAGAACTTTGTTCTTAATGGTCTTGGCAGGGTTCAACCTGCTCAGAGTAGGCTTTCATTTTCTTAACCAGCATCTGAAGATCTGATTGAGGTATCTGGGAGAAAGAGAAGAGAGCATTAGTTTCCAGATCTGTGATGGGTGGAGCGGAGGACCTAGGTTGTTTACACTGTCTTATTAATGGTGTTTTTTTCTATAAAGAAATGGCAGAGGAAGTTGGATGTTTTGGGCACTACTAAAGAACATTCTAATGGAGATCAACGTTCCTTGTAAATCTGGATATTTCCTACATATGGATTGGGGACTGATGCAATACAGTTGCGTAAGAAGGATTTTTTTCTTCCATTGGATAGTTGCATTATAACTAAGGTTTCCAGATTTACATTTTTACTGATTTTTACACATAAATACAGGCGGAAATCAATCTGCTTTCTTTCTATTTATAAAAATAGAAAAACATGTCTTTCCCTCTGGTTCTCTGTCGTCACTGGCACATCGCAGGCCAATCGCATTTGCAGAGAGTGCAAAATTTGTAAAAGTTGTACAAATACAGTATTAATGTTCCTTAAATTGCTGACGGTGCATACCTTAAGGCAGCAGCAGTCACAGGAGCAACAGTTTGTTGTGGTTGAAACAATTGAGCTAGCATTTCTTTCCTACATGGCTGCATGTATGCTTTAATAAACGTATTTTTTCATTAGAATAAATGCAGAAAAAAACTGGTTTGCAAATTTTTCTATAACAAAAAATAAATACAGAGAAAAAGGCCAACAAATAAATATGGCTAAATACAGACGGAAATGGGAGAAAAATAAATGCCATGAAACCGGAAGCCTTAATTATAACCCATTTGATGCCGCAGGCATGCTGTTTTATCCTCCTGATACTTGGATTTCCACCTGCATTGTTAAATAAAACTGCCACTTCAGATTAGAACCAAAGGTTGACTTTAAAGGGGGACTGACGAATTACATGGTCAAAGAATGTTCGGTTTGGCAGTTCAGTGTGACTATCCTCCAAAATGGTGCTGCGGATGGAGTGGGGGCACTATGGACAAAGGTAGGTAAAGGTAAATTATCTCCAAAAGAAACCTCTTGTCCGACAAACACTCCACGGCCAACCAGATCTCCACGATTATAGAAAATACCGCCCCTCTTCAACTTCACACCAGTCTCTCATGATACAGTACTTAATACTATAGCCAAACTTAAAGCGTCCAACTGCAAAGGAGATAGCTTTCCAGCCACCTAATTAAACTCTGTGCCCCCACTCTCACGCCTATAATCACTAACTTTGTAAATACCTCCTTCTCCACTAATCAGGTCCCAGTCAGCATTAAAGCGGCTTGGGTCACCCCTCTACTAAAAAAGCCCACACTAGACCCACAAACTACCGGCCCATAACGACTGTCCCATTCTTACTTAAAATCATTGATAAAATAGCTTACAACCAACTACAAACTCACCTAGAACAAAATAACCTGCTAGGAGCCAGACAATCAAGGTTTTAGCCTAATCACAGCACTGAGACAGCCCTCCTGGATCTTAAAATACAAATAGACTCTATTAGAGATTCAGGCAAACTAGCCACACTACTGCTACTGGACCGATCATCAGCATTCGACTTGGTAGATCATGACAAACTATGCAACACTCTAAAAAAAGATTTGAATCTTTCCAACAACGCCACACACTGGATCAAATCCTTTCTCACTGACCGTACATCCAGAGTTGCCATTGGAAACTTTGCAGCGGACCCCATAATAGTACCCATTGGAGTCCCCCAGGGATCCTGCCTCTCCCCCACCCTCTATAATGCATATACTAAACTTTTATTCTCAGCCTTAGACGATATGGGCGTCATTTACACCAACTTCGCAGATGACACACAGATCCTCATCCCTATTACAGGCGACTACACCCAAGACACCCTCACCATTAATAAAGTTTATTCCATAATCCAAAACTGGATGGCCCTGAACAGTCTCTGCCTAAATGATGAGAAAACGGAGGTCCTCATTGTGGGCTCCCAAAAATGAATAAGCACCCTCCACCCGGACTACTCTCACATATAGACGGTACCCGGATCCCAGTACTTAAACAAGTCAAAACATTAGGTGTCTACATTGACGCCAACCTCTCCATGCATAAACAAATAGCAGCCCTTTCCTCGTCCACAGCCTACACAGCAAAACTTATTGCACTCAGTCGCCAATTTCTCACCCCTGTAAATTGCATCACCCTGGCTAGAGCCCTAATCCTAACAAAACTAGATTACTGTAACGTCCTCTTCCTAGGAACTTCCAAAACCAATTTAAACAAAATCCAATTACTACAGAATAAAGCCCTCAGAGCGGCTTTAGGGATAAAGAAATCTGAACATATATCCAGCACTAGAAGAGAAAACCACTGGCTGCCAATTGAAGCAAGGATCATATCCAAAACCCTTAGTATCGTCTACAAATGTACCACCAACAAAGCGCCCAGCTACCTCAACAACTCCATTAAAAAAAATGTCATGTAGGTCGCTGAGATCTAATAATCTTGCCCTCTTAGAAGTTCCTCAATACAAATACAGCAGAGCAGGAGGAAGTAGTTTCAAGGTTCTAGCCCCTTTGCACTGGAACGCACTACCTCTGAGTATCAAAAACGAGGATTCCTTACGAAAATTCTAAAAAGCATTGAAAACCTGGTTATTCAATAAATATTAACCGTTCAAGCCCTACCCTCCCATGACCATCTACACTGCTTAGGGCAGCCGCTGTACTGCAAATAAGGCTGAAACAAAATGGGAAGGGCCAACTGACCAATTGGAATCTGGTATATGACTACATGATATCTTGTAACCTATGTATAAAGAAAAATGTATTATTTGTATTGTAACTGCAACATTGTATAATAATGAGTTTAACTCTCCTGTATCTTTCGCCGTGATACCCTAGGGTCTGGGCGAGTAACAAATGTAATAAGTAAATAGGTTGGGGAAAGTTGTAGAGAAAGAAGCAGAAGTTCTCCAGCATGCGGTCTAGCATGGATTCACATGCTCTTGAATATTCCCAGTCATCTGGCTGGCAATCCTCTGTAAAAGAAAAGTTTCCCTTTCATTTAAAAACTGTATTTCTCCTTTAAACCAATCACTGTCCTATGGGTCGTACTGCCCCCAAACAATGACAGTCCTCTCCCTAAGCCTCTCCTCTGGCAGCCATCTTCAGATTTTTACTGCACGCTTCAGTGTTGGGAGTCCTCGAGAGTCAGTGTTGTCTTTTTACTTCATGTGACTACAGAAGGGATCCGTTGTATTTGAAGTTCTGTGCTCCTCAAGGGCCAAGATCCATCGAAGATTCTACAAGGCCATCGTGGGACTACTTTGCGCCCTCCGACCATGACGTAGGAGGAGGAAGGATGGTCACTCTTCAGGCTCTGCACCAAATACAGGCTATGGAATGTGTTTGTGGAGGACAAGCACCTGCAATGCCTCTATTGCCTGCACCCGGACCACAAGGAAGTAGATTGCAAGATCTGCCTCGGTTTCTCCAAGAAAATGACAAATGAAAGGCATAGTATACTGGCAGCATGTCTTCACACGAACAAGACCTCTGACCCATGCTCCGAGCAGGGTCATGCCTTGGCCAGGACCGGCCGGTGATTTGAGAGCGCCTCATCCGTGGGGGCCCAAGATAAGATCAAGAGCGGCAAGTCCGAGGCCACCAGGTTCGCCGCATAAGTGGGTCCCAAAGGATGCAACATCAATCAGCATTGTACCTGCTCGAGGAGGACAGAAGAAGGAAATGATCCTTGGGGTGGCCATTCCACATGAGGAGCCCTGCCTACGTGCTTCCAGTACCATCATAGTCCGACATCTCTTTCCGGGGGATCATGTGCCTGGCAAATATAAATCTGGATGTACATAGACCCAGGAAAAGCATGGGTGTAATTTTCGTAAGCAAAACAAAAGAAGTGAAATCTGCACTAGTTTAAGCTTATGCATGCGCTTCAGAAACTGCAGTTCACACACTTCTTTTACATGTTTTGTGCACCTTATAGAACTTTATTCCAAAATGTTGCTTGCGTGTTTTACGCATCTGGAATAACTTTATGTATTCTGAAATTTTGTACCGCTTTTTCTAGGGATCTGTCGAATGCTGCACGAATACCTAATTTCAGGTCAACAGCATAAGTGCAGGATATATGGGTGCATTAGACTAGCCCTGGCGGTATTGTCAAGCAAAAAAGGCTGTGGACTGAGTTTGCACAAAATTGAAATTATAAGCATACCCCCAGCAAACGTCCAATCAGAGCATGTTTTCGGTGGCACTGGGCAGATAGTGACAGAAAAGAGGACATTTTTGTCGACAGCAAGCTTATTGAGACTGACTTTCTGAAAATTTAACATAACTTCATGCTCAAAATCCCTCGATTTGCACTTTCCTCTTTTCGAGACAGATGCCAGCAGCAGTGTTGATGAGTTGCAGTGGTTATAAATTATTCCTCACAAATCAATTAGAACTTGAGTCTTCTGCCATGCTTGTTACAGTTTGAAATAACTTGTGTGCTTTCAAGTAAATTTCACAAACTTCTTCTTTCTGTTAATATACACCACTGCAAAATGCAGTAACTTTTTTAAATGTGTCGCGTGTTAGCATAAGCCCTATATGTCTGACAAAGTGCAGGAGGTTGCATACCACATTGGATTCTACTATACAAAGTGAAAGAAAACGAGTATGTACCAATGTTTACTCTGTATCTGCTGTCTTCATTGGTTTTCTGGCAGTGCCCCTACACCATCCCTTGCCCCGCCATCACCACCTCTCCTTCCCAGTCATCTCTGCTAGGGGAAGATAAAAGGAAAAGGTTTGTTTCTTCAGTAAGAAACAGAGAGGGGAGCGCATGAGAGAGAGGAGAAAAGAATAGGGGCTCTTCCTGTGAATAGCTTGGTCCTAACTGGGCATCCTGCTCATCCTGGCAGGCCTCCTCTTGTCCTGAGTCCTGACACCTTCAACCCGGGGGTCGGCAGAGCTGTGTGTAGGCGCCCCCTCAGACGTATCGCCGGTAATAAGGGCGTAGCCCCTCAGCCATGGTGCCGGTAAAAGGGCGGAGCCCCTCGGGTGGTCCCTCCACACAGCGCCCGGGAAGATCCAAGGATCCCTCGACCCGAAGGACGGTAGCTGAAGCAGCCTCGGTGCATGTGCTGGTAGGACCTTGCCGGACCCTCCCGCGTAGGAGATTCCCTGGGAAGGAGTCTCCCTTGCAGGGTGCGCTGGAAAATATCGTCCCCACCTTGGGCCTGGTTCAATGCTTCACAAAGTTCTTGAGATCCTCTGGGGGTGACTTCTGGAAGAGCTCCCTTCAGCGCCTTCGAGGACAGCGAGTCACACACCGAACATGATGGCCAAACGTGGTCTAGGCCAAGGCAACATAGGCAGAGGGCGTTGGGGGTCTGAAGTTGGGAAGAGACTGTTGCAGGACGGGCACCTGCTGAACACGGTAGCAGACATGTGCTGAGGGGGGTGAGGAGAATGAGGGAGAGAGAGGGAGAAAAAAAAAATCTGGGTAGGCCATGCTCCCTGGGCCGCACCCCTGTGTGCCTTGAAATTTAATGGGGAAGAAGGTTTTTTCTGGTGAAAAAGGTTGTTTCCCGGAAGGGACGCCCATACAGTATGGAGGAAAGGGGACGGGAGGTAAGAGTAAGGAAAGCAGGGAGTCGAAGATGACCCAGAGGGTCTTAGCCTCACAGGAGCGAGCAGGAAGAGGGCCAAGGTTCATGTCTCATAACATATGGAACATACTGACTGTTTCTGCAGGTTTCAGGAATATGGACGAGATGCTGCTGCGAAGACAATTGTGACTCATACAACTGATTTTAAGCCAGAAGTACAACATTCCTAGTTTTTCCATTGGATGCAGTACTACTCTGTAGGTGTGTAGTAAGTTCATATGGAACACTGATAACAACTAAGTCAGTGAATGAGCTTTACAATTTATAACATCCAGAGATCTGGCCACTATTCTTCGTTTTGGAAGAGGGCGGTCCCCTTGCAGAAATTAGCCTTACTCTCTGGCTCCATCTATGTTCTTAGTTATCAGCCAAGGAAAGTGTCCTTTTGCTTCGCGCATAAAGTATGCAGTAGACACCATGGCTCCACCCCCGAGCCCAGCAGACTAAGGAAGCCTTACTTCTCCTGCTTGCCTTCCATGTATGAGCCATTCTATTGTGTAGTCCCTCCACCTCACTTTGGTCCTTTATGGCCCCAACCAATGAAGTGACAGGGTTTAAGCTCTGCCCCAGTTAGCCATCTTCTGATTTTTCACTGCAGTCTATCAGACAGAAGAAATCCTCCAGCCCTCTGAGCTTTCAAATTTATTTCACCTTTTGTGTGTGGTTTATATTCTTGTAATATATTCTACTGGTTTCCCCTTCTTAGGGGCTTTCTATTCTGAGCCTTTGGGCCTCTGAAAAACTTTTTTCTTGGCACTTTTTCGTTCAGTGAAATTTCTCCTCAGCATGGCTGGGCTTCAGTCTGCCAAGAAGCCTTCCCTGTTTAGGGACTGCAAGAGGTGCAGGAAGAAACTGGTCTACATGAAGGATCCACATGACCACTTTTTACTGCTCATATCCACATGACATCAACAAATGTGATGTTTGCAGGACTTTCTCCACCAAAACCTTGCAAGACAGACACAGGAGACTTCTGTTACACCAAGAAGCCAAAGGTCTGTCTTCTGACGAGGAGTCTGCCAAGACGGCTCCTGTATCGTCTACTAAACCATCTGAGAGACAAACTTCTAAGAGAAGGGCCTCTTCAGTGGAAAGGAGTTCCTCTCCCTCTCATAAACTAAAAGAAAGTTGGAAGCCACTTCTTCTATTCCTTCCTTAGACTCGGGACACCACAAGGCATGTCATCCTGAAGAAAAAATGACCTCCAAAGGCATTTTCAGAAAACCGGGCGGGGGCAGCAGCAAGGTCAGGGACCCGCCGTTGACAAGGCCACCATCAACTACGACAACACTCCAAGCCTCATCGTCCACGACTAAATCCTAGTCTAAGTCATCGTCCACGGAGCAGTCGTCGACGAAGGAAGCTCATCACTCGTCGACGAAGCTCTCGTCGACGGATCAAGCATCTTCAAAGTCTTCATCCACAAGTCTTTGGTAGCAACGTCTCCAATTTCAGATACTCCTGAGCCAGTTGGCGCACAACTGTCCCCTTTAAAAGATGACAAAACAGCCCTCCTTGGCAACCGTAGTCAGAGGACATGGCTGTTCCTTATGACCCGGGGCTCATGGCATTGATGCAAAGAATCATTGAGGAATTTAACAGGTACCAAGAGCAAAAGAATAGGGCTTCTGTACTGAAAGAGCCAAGAACCCCTACCCCCCCCCCCCCTCTGGAACCTCCCCCTGAGGGATGCTTCACCTCGGCATAACACACCTAGACACTTCCCGTTCCAGGAGTATGCCACAGAAAAGAGCACGATCACATGAGCCTCCACGTAGATCCAGGAGCAGAACACTCTTCACCGACAAGAGTCCCCTCTCCAGCATCACCGCATAGACCTCGATCGCCAGTTCGAGATCCAACTACGGTACCGTCATCTGTGTCTGTATCTGATTGGCAAGAAGACCTGTTCAGGGATTTTTCGGATCCTGAGGAAGGGGAGATTACACAGGAGCCTGATGGTCCCAGTGAATGGGATGATATCGTCGAGAAACCCAGGAAGAAAGACTCCCCAGGTGATTCCTCACCTCCAGATGATTTGGTATTGTTTCATACTATAATTGGTAAAGCTGCGGACTTGTTCAAAATACAGGTTTCATCGGAAGAGAAGAAGTTGTTGCTTTATGAGCACAGAGACAAACGCAGAACGGATCCCACCATTCCTCTTCTCAACACCATATGGGAGTCTGGGTCGAAGATACTGGCCACACCTTTATCCACACCTCCGTTAGTGTCAAGACCTGAAAAGTACAAGGCACCTGACTCGGCACCGCTTTGTTTAAGGGGTCATACTAAGCCGGACTCAATCACAGTTGCGGCCAGAAAGATGTTAGCCAACCCATCATCACCACTGTCAGCACCACCAGGCAAGGAAGGTTGTAAGCTGGAAGCCATGGGTAGAAAGGTGTCTTCCTCAGCATCTCTCACGATTAGAGCAGGCAATGCATTAGCCATGACAGCCAGGTTTGACTGGGAGCTTAGCATGTCCAAGCTGAAAAAACATCTACCAGCAGATTTACAGGAAGAAGCCAGGTCCATCATTGCGGACGGAGAAGCTACTTCAGACCACATGATCGACGCTGCTGTCGATGTGTCTGAGTCAGGTTTCAGACAAATGGCCCACGGCACGGTGCTAAGGAGACAGGCATGGATGAAGGCCACGAATTTCAGGCCTGAGGTGCAGGCATACATTTTGGACATGCCCCTTGATGGGCAAGAGCTATTTGGCAAAAAAGTAGATGACCACCTAAAAGGAATTAAAACTGACACAGCTCCAGGCATCAGTTCCTTGAAGGATAGATATAAAGACTGCAGGTCTTTTCGACCCTTTCTAGGTTCGGCATCAAAAGACAGAGGATATACGCATTCCTTCTATGGTCAAAAGTCGCAAGGTAACACATTCCAAGGTAACGGATATCAATCCGCCAACAGGTATTCCCAGAGAGGAAGGCACGGCTCTTCACATGGTAAAGCCCAGAACAAACAAAATTGACCATTCGATTCTCCCCCCCCCTCCCCCCCCCCCCTGTCGAACACCTGTAGGGACGGGGCGAAGGGTAAGCCAATTTTTTCAACGCTGGAATTCGATAACATCAGACAAATGGGTATTACAGGTGGTCCGCAGGGGTCACACCATAGAATTCCTAGACCACCCTCCATCCCTTGCCCCCACCCCTCGCAAAGTTCACATACTGCAGAACGTCATGGCAGAAGTTCAAAAAGACCTGCACAAAGCAGGTATAGAACCATTTCCTTATTCCCAAAAGGAAAAGGTTTCTATTCCCGCTTCTTTCTAATCAAAAAGAAAAACGGTCAATGGGGGCACTCAACAAATACATCAAATTCAAAATTATATCCTTGCAAGGCGTCTTACCGTGGCTGAACAGAAACAACTTCCTAGCCACTCTGGACTTAGAAGACGCATATTTCCACATTCCAATTCATCCTGCCCACAGACCGTTCCTCCGGTTCGCTATAGGAGACCTACATTTCCAATTCATTGTACTCCCGTTCGGGCTGAAATCGGCACCAAGGGTATTTACCAAATGTCTGGTGCCCATAGCAGCGAACCTCAGAAGTTTGGGAACAGAGGTCTTTCCATACTTGGACGACCGGTTGATAAGGGCAAGCTCCTGCAGTCGAGCTCAATTGGCAGTATCAAACGATAAAACTCCTAAAAGGGTTAGGTTTTTCGATAAACATAAAATCTAGCCCAGTACCCAGCAAGACCGTTCTCTTTCTGGGGGACGAGTTCGACACCACCATTCCCAGGGTAAGACTATCGGCGGACAGAGTAACAGCCATCCTCCGCTCGACATCCTTGTTCCTAGAAAAAGAGACGACCACGGTACGCTCTTTCAAATCCCTCCTGGGCATGATGTCCTCCATGTATATTTCTCATACCAAATTGCAGACTTTGCATGAGACCAATCCAGGAAGCGCTGGACCACCAATGGAAACAAGCCATGGGTTCATGGAAAATGTAGTCCAGATATTGATGGCAGTGCACAAGCACTTCGATGGTGGAATACTCCCCCGAACCTGCTTCAAGGGGTGCCATTCCAGGCACCAACGTCTACTCTTCTCTTAAGGACAGATGCGTCCCTTTCGGGATGGGGAGCACACTTGGCAGACCTCCAGACAAACGGGGTTTGGTCAGACCAGGAATCACAGCTCCACATCAATGTCCTAGAGCTCAGGGCGATACGTTGGGCTCCAAAAGCTTTCCTTCCAGTAGTGGCGGGTCAAGTCTTGACCAGCCAGACAGACAATACAACCTCCATGCATTACACAAACAAACAAGGGGGCACGAAGTCAGAAAGCTTATCACAGGAAGCTCAACTACTATGGTCATGGGCCTTGCACCACAAAGTCCAGAACATCTCCCGGGAGTGGACAATGTCTTAGCAGACAAACTGAGCAGGGAGTACGCATCATCACACGAATGGGAGTTGAACGAAAAGGAAATTCAACTGATTTTCTCCGTATGGGGCCATCCACAGATCGACATCTTTGCCACCAGAGTCAACAGAAAATGTCAAGCATTTGCCTCAAGGTACCCTGAACATCAGTCAGCAGGAGATGCATTCTCGGTGGACTGGACAAGGAAGTTCATTTATGCCTTTCACCCCATTCCACTCATAGCCAGAGTTCTGCACAGAATGTAGGTGTTGGTGAGAATTCTCTGTAAAGGCTAATTTCCCAAACCTAGTGAGTCCCCCAGCAGCTTTGCTGGATTGTTGGGGTTTATTTTTTTCTCCTGCTAAGAGTGAGACTCTTTTCCTCCCACTCTTAGACATGATTTGAGGTGTTCCTTTTGACTTTGTATGTGTGCTATGGGGTCCTTTACCCCATAGGGCTTCATGTGTTTTTGGTATATGGGTTACACAGCACCCTCCGTGCCGTAACCCAGGGGAGTCGTAGCGACCCCCAAACATAGACTCCATACCCTGGGTCTGACTACTGTTTCCCAGGGCATGTAAAGTCACCATTGGCTTTACTAGTCTCAAATTGTGAACAGAACCAGTACAAATCATCCTATTGTGGACGTACTGGTCGGGGCAATTCGATTGCCCCGAGGTCTGTTGTTCGAGGGGGCACTGTCCAGTCCCCCCCGACCGTGTTTTGGCTGGTGGCAGTGGATACTACTTTTTATATTCGACCGCGAATATATTTCTATGGGATTTTCCCATTGTTCGAGGCTACCACTTTTTAGGTAAGCCTCGAACATACCGCCGATTTATTAAATTAATATAAATTCACCGGTTGGTATTTTTTGCCGAAACTTGGTTCCAAAATGGCGTTTGTGTTCGCTTCTGTGACTCCAACCCAAGTTGAGCCCTTTGTTCCACTTTTTGGCGGGCTTCTCCCCAGAAGCCTCCAAAAGTGGTGCCACTCTGTCTGGGTACCACAGGGGGTGTGGGAGGGGGTTTAGGCACCCTGGACTGAGTTGCCTCGGCAACTCAAGTCGCACTCTTGTGTGATTGGCCCAAGTGGTGAGCCGCCCGGCTCACCACGTAGCATGTTTGAGTGACAGCTAGGCTGAATGAATGGGGGTTTTCTGCATAAAAGCAGGGCTTTGGGGACTGGAACTTCAGAAGTCTCCACAGGACCTAAATAATCCAAGGAGGGAGAAGCCGAGCTGACCTGCAATGACGACACCCCCGGCGGAGCCCTGCTGAACCGTCTCACCACTTTTCCCAACGACAGAGGAGATCTCCAGTCCGGAGAGTCTTCTTCCTTTGACTGGTGGGGATAACCAGTTTTCCCATCTTTTCGCCTTCCTGGACCATCTCGTGGCCGCCTTGCCCGTGCCAAGCACCCCGGCAACCGGAATACCACGGTTTACCACTAGCGCAAAGAAAAGGGTGGTACCTTGTAACCGGGAAACTCCGCGGCTGGTTTCTTCCCTGGCAGCGCAACGACCTTCAGCTTTCCTCCACGTCGAGACCTCCTCTTCCTCTGGACGAAACACCGACTTGCACCCGCTGCCAGGAACAAATGCCCCCGCTGGAGCGTTCTTCCCACTTTCAGGTACTGTGTCCCGCCTGGCTTCCCTTGCGACAGATCGTTCGGGGTGACAGTAAATCCTCGACTTTCTAACCTGGGTTAGCCTGGGACCTGTTAACTAACTTTTCCTGACTTGATCTCAATCTTTTTTTGAACTATTTACAAAGACTCTTTGGGCATAACCCCAGTGTGTGATCCTGGACACATTTCGCTTGCTCTCTCTAAGAGTGGGCCTGGCATTTGAACTTCCTTGCTCTCCAGTAGACTTTGGCTAACCTGCCTCACTGTGGTTCTTTGAAAAGTATTGAAATTTGTGTGCTTTCATAACTGTCTTTTTCCCTCCCTTTTTAATAACTTATTAGAGTGCCATCTTATATTAAGCGCTCACCTCTGTCTGAAAATAAGTGATGTTTCTCATTAAGACTTGTCTAATAAGTAATTAGGGTTGTGTATATATATATATATATATATATATATAATGGTGACTGTGTGTTGAATTTATTTACCTCTCTTTGTGCCAGTGTAATTTACAAGTGTGTCTTTAAATAAATAAATAATGATATACTTTTACACCAAAGCTCTGGTCAGTGTTTGCTTGTGCTACTGTATCTCTGTACCTATTGTGTATACTCTGTATACTGCCTAACTCATCTTGAGAGAAGTCTGACTGCTCAGCCACAGCTACCAGGTAAATCTGGGTGGTACAGACTGCTACCAATTGGGTTTGCTGCCAACCACCTGTAGTCCTAAATGTTTTGCAGTGGTCCCTAAGGGAACTGCACAGGTTTCTGCCTAACAGTAGGAACGGGAATGCTCCATGATCCTAATAGCACTGGACTGGGCGTGACAGATCTGGTCCCTGACTCTTCTGCAGCATCTATCCCGGTGGCCTCCAATTCGCCTCCAGGCATATCAATACCTCTTGAGTCAGCAGAACCACAAAGTCCTCCACCACGACCCAGCGAGCCTCTCCCTGAAGGCCTGGTTCCTGAGCAGTGCAAACTCATGAACTTGAACGTTCCGGCGGACCGCTGGGACATAATCGAGGCCTCTAGAGCCCCCTTGACAAGGGTCACCTACGTGCGGAAATGGACCCGCTTCTCTAAGTGGTGTGAAACCTCTACGATTAACCCACTTACAGCTTTGGTAGAACAGATACTACCTTACTTATTACATTTGGCTAAGACAGGTCTCTCCCTATCCTCCATCAAAGTTCACCTGTCGGCCATATCGGCATAGACGACGACTCCAGAAGCGCAGTCATTACTCTCTTTCGTCTATCAAGATCTTCCTGAAGGGGTTGATGTGTACTTACCCTCCTACGCCCTCATCAGTTCCTTCCTGGAGCCTAAACACTGTACTAACGGCCCTCATGGAACCCCCTTTCGAACCCATTCACAGATGGGCAAATAAAATTCTTATCTTGGAAAACGGCTTTTTTGATAGCCATGACTTTGGCCAGGAGAATCAGTGAATTACAAGCCTTGTCTTCAGAACCTTCTTTTACTTTGTTTCAGCAGGACCGTGTCATTTTGAAGACACACCCAAAGTTTCTGCCCAAGGTCTTATCGGAAATAACACTCACAGAGCGCATTGTTCTTCCATCTTACCTCGGAGGCGGAAAGAGCTTTACATTCCCTAGATGTGACTAGGGTTTTGAAATTCTACTTGCAGAGAACTAAGGAGTTCCGCTTATCCAACACACTGTTCATTGCCTTCGCTGGCCTCACAAAAGGGCAACATATCTCCAAACAAAGTCTGGCAAGATGGGTCTCGTTATGCATCACCCATTGTCATCAAATGAAGGGCGACCACCTCTCCAGATCACCTTCAGCACACTCCACCAGACGGAGAGCGGCATCAGTAGTGTTTCACGCAGGGGTGCCCTTGAAGGACATCTGCAGAGCCGCTACCTGGAGCACTCTGCACACGTTCGCCAAACACTACTGCCTAGCAGAAGATGCCAACAAGGAATCTGCAGTTGGACAGGCAGTGCTCCGCCACCTCTTTGCATAAGGTAGGACCAGCCTCCTTTCCCGCCTTTCCCTGAGTAGGTAACCATTGTCTTGCTACATGGTAAAGGTTTGTCAGAAATAACGTTCCTGCATCTATGCTTATATATGTATACAGGTATATATATGGTGGCATGCTTTAACTGCTTGGTATTCTATTCAAGCATCTGAATCTATGAAAGATCCAATGCTGGAGAAGTCTTGGTTACTTACCTGTAACTGTATTTCTCCAGGATTGGTATCTTTAATATCTTATCTTTAATAGATTCACATGCGTCCACCCGACTCCCCTGAGAGGCTGCTCCTATGCTGTAGTTCCTACGGTTCAAAATCTGAAGATGGCTGACTGGGGTGGAGCTTAAACCCTGTCACCTCATTGGTTGGGGCCCTAAAGGACCAAATTGAAGTGGAGGGACTACACAGTAGAATGGCTCATAGGCCACAATGGAGTATTTACATGCACATTCTCTAAGGGATGTATATTAAAAAATGTTAATAATTTTTTTATCACCGAGGATTCCCAGTCTGACGATGAGGAATATCCAAGCATATGAATCTATGAAAGATACCAATGCTGGAGAAATACAGTTACATGTAAGTAACTAAGACTTCCTGATGAGGGATTTTTCTTAAAAGTGGTAGCTTCAGACTTAGTTTAGCTCTAATCGTTTTTACAAAGTTTTCTGGCTCTTGTAGCAATTCATTTGATACTTTTTGAGTACATTTTTAGCCTTGCCTAACCAATTGGCTAATTCAGTCATCAACTATATATTAGCAAAGAAGACCATTCAGCAGACATTGCATTTACTATTTTAACTGGGGTGTTTGATCAATCTGGGAAAGTCAACAGTCAAGCTGTTGTAGTTTACAGATTCTAGGAGTTCTATTCAGTACAGAGATGCATCAAGTGAAACCGACCACTCAAAAAGACCAAGTCGCTCCAGTGCTTGGATTGTTTATTGTAGAAATAGAACAGTGTACAGGATCAGTGTTTTATGAGGATCTTAGGGTCTCTTGTATTCTCACATATCCCTGATACCGTTTTTCAGGCTGCAGATGAGACCTCTGCATTAGCAATTCAGTGGTTTCTTGCTCAAATGGGACTGGAAAGACTAGTTTTGAACAATCGACTTGATTAAGTGTGCATTTGCAAGGCACTTAAAGTAAATTGGGTTCCAAAGCGTGTGAACTGAAAATAAATAAGTGCAAGCCTGTGATAGCACAGGCCAGTGGGTGCCAAGGCAAGTGCTGGGAGCGGACGGAGGCTGAAGGTGATTGGGTGTAGGAGGCCAAGACCCCCGGTGGACACATAATGGTCCCCAATCTCAGCAACTGTGGGATTTAACACAGGATTGAGGAGGGGAAAGGAAGGTCTTGAGGAGCTTCTGAAAATTGAGGAGATCCGGCTGAAGAGGAAGGTGGGTGGGGGGGTGGCGGTGTTCCATAGGAAGGAGCTGTTTAGCAAAGCGCTTGACACACAGAGTTGGTGCCTGAGGAACATAAAGATCTGGAGGGAGAGTATTTAGAGAGTCAGTTGTAGATGGCGTGGTCCCATGCGGTCCCTGGGCTTGAGGCAAGGATAAGTCTTGCAGCCCTATTCTGGATTAGCTTGAGGGGTAGATTAAGGAAGAGGTTATTGCAGTAGTCTAGTCTAGAGAAAACCCGAGCTTCTGGGGTAAAGTAAGGATTGAGAAGGTGGAGTTGAAAGTCTGCCTTCTTGGCAAGGTCCTGAATGTGAAGGAGGAAGAACAGAGATGGGTCAAAGATAACTTCAAGGTTTCTGGCTTCAGATGAAGCAGAAGGGGGAGGAGGGCATAGACGGTGGCCAGAGTGAGGGGAAGAAAAAGGGAGCAGGGGTCCCAATGGGAATGATCTCACTCTTGCTGGCATTGAGGCAGAGATCATTGGAGGCACAGCAGGACTGGATGGCAGATAGGCAGTCACGAAGGATGGAGGAAGTAAGGAGAGGACCAAAGGAAAGTTTGAAGAAATAACACTAGAAGTTGGGGGAGAAGACTGGACGGCAGATGGGCAGAAATTGTATGATGTGGCATTTATAAAGTGCCTGTACGCAAGTGTTTCTTGACAAGACAAGTGGGGGGGGCGGAAACAAAGGGAGGACAAAATAACGATCTTACTAGGCCTTGTCATTCAGATCGCGCTAGTGCTGGGAAGAAGGAAAGGAAGAAGTGCCAGGGGGAGGCTGATTAAAGGGGAAGTGCAGTTAACTCACAAGTGCAACCAGCGGGTGGCTCATAAGTGAAGAGAGAAGGGACTGTAGGTTTGCAGATACAGAACCTTAAGCGCTGGGAAGCCCGGAGGCAGTGCAAGGGAAACTGGACATTCAGGAGCCTGGGCCTGAGTTCAGAGGATGAGCAGGTGAACAGTGCGTGGAGCAGGGGCGAGGAAGAGAGAAAGCGTAAGCAAAATGGAAGGTCTTGAGTTGCTTCCGGAACCTGAGGTGGTTCTGCAAGTTTGAGAGAGGCAGGGCGGCTGTTCCAGAGGGAGGCCCCAGCTGAGGAGATGGTTGTGCCCCCAACTCTCTGCTTGGAGAAGCGTCTGACACTGAGTTGGAGGAGCGGAGAGCTCGAAGATGTTTTGGAAGAGAAAGTTGGAGGTAGAGTGGTGTCGGGCCACAGAAAGCCTTGCGGACGATGCAGAAGGTATTGAACTTGATCCTTGCAGCCATGGGGAGCAAGTGAAGAGATTTCAGAGCTGTAGAAATACGATCCCTGGGCTTGAGGTCAAGGACAAGTCTTGCACTCCTGTTCTGGATAAGTTGTAAAGGTTGAAGAGTAGAGGCAGGAAGGTCTAGAAAGAGGCTGTTGCAATAGTCCTGCCTAGAATGCTCCTGTGGGAAAGTGAGAAAAGCTTGGCTTGGCACTCAACCCACATTGCTGAAAGGAATGCTGTTTCTGGAATAAATGCATCAGGTGATATTCATACCCGACACATCAATATGATGGTGTGTTGACATCTGAATCAGTATCTGTTCCACGGCCTGTGTTTGGAGACGGAAGCCAAGCTTCAGATGAACATGATGGAGTTGATGATGAGCCAATGGGCGCAGAGGAACTTTCTGCTACTTGTGGTTGGCAACACAGCCTGGATACAAAGACAATGCAACAGCAATGCATTAAATGCACAAACCATGGTGGAGGAACCAATTGATGCAGATGTTGAAAGACGTTCAAGATCTGTGGCACTGGGCATACTGCAAGTTTCCGTTTTTCATCATGCAGGAAAGAAAAATTTAATTACAAATCACTAAAGCAAAATGTTAAGTGTCACAAATGGGAAGCTATTACCTCTTAAATTGGATCTGGCCTTTCTTTTTTTTCTTTTTTTCTTTAATGCTTTTTGCTAATGAATTAAACCTTTTGCATACATTACAAAGTGATGAGTAATTTTTAAAACAACAAAATATACACTAGAGAAAAAAAAGAAAAGATCATGAAACAATGAATAAAATACTAAAAATACATATGATGACATCAATACCTAAATATACTCAATTCATTTACTACAATTTGATAGACGACATTTTTTTAAAAATGCCTGTTCAGTCAAATTATTAAAATTGATACGTTTCCAAACAGCGTTATCCATGTTCAACTATTATGTGCTTATGTGTCTATCCTGTTCATGAAAGACATGGCAGATTTGAACTATTTCAAGTATTCAAATCCGTTCCTTAGCTCTTAGTTTAAGTGCATTTAATAGTCTCCCAAATGTACATTGCTGTGGCGGTAATCATAAGGGAGTCGGCGGCTACTCTGGCCTTTCACAGATAGCGTCATCCAAATATTGCTGAAAATAAAACTGCTTGAAAGTTGCACTTATGTTGCATCATCAGTCTGTGGCGGAAGCATTCATTAATTGTCGCGGCCAATATGCTTTTCTACCAATTTTGCTACTTTACAGCGATTGAGTTGGATCAGGAGTGCACTTTGCAAAGGCAGTGGTGCTGATGTGAACCAGCCAACAGTGGTACACTGAACTGTTGCTGAGACTTCTCATCCCCTTGAATTATATTCACAGCTTGTGTCAGGGCAAAGTGTTCCTGAAGACTCCCTTTCTCAGTCTGTCAGTATGGCTGCTGGAGTTCAGACTTTTGAAAATGAGCCAGGACGGTTGAAAATGAGCCAGGACTGCTTAGATGTTATAGGAGAGGCAAGACATGTTAAATATTGCCAAGTTGGCGAAACACTTGCAAGGTTGGGATTGCGGCTAGGAGAGTGCATTTGCCTGCTGTTACCAGATTCAGGAAGAGATCTGTCGCACATCGTAGCTTACTGCTGCAGTAATGACCAAGTTCCTCAGTTTATTTTCACAAGATGCTATCAACTTGCATATCATCTGCAGTATTGAAATTCAGAGGTATTGTCAAAGTTGATTCATGATCTATGCCAACCAATGCGTTCTTGAGATATTCTGGAAAGTCTTATTTGGCCATAACCTCAGCATGAATTGTCAGTAATGCAATCTATATCGGCCCAGGAAAGGAACCATTTTGTAAATGTTTGAGATGCGGTACTTTTGTTCCAAAGGCAGTTAGCATTTCTATTTGAACAGCAATATGCCCATGGATGTTTATTTTTTTATTTGGAGAATTCTCTCAATTGGGTTCTTGGATGTAAAAACAATTGGTAATCTTACTTGCAAAGGACAAAGACATTCAGGATTACTGATGATGTATTGTTTTTTATTCTGAACTGCACTGTTAAGAAAAGTCAAGGAATACCTAGATGGATGTTATGAATTACGGTACACATACAGTAAGAATGTAGCAACTGGTGCTTGCTGCATGTTGTAGTTATAAGCAACATATGAATCTTTGCCATAATGCATTATGCAATACATGGATAACAGACAGTGGCTTTTCTCAATCTCTTCAGCCGAAGTAAAAACCTGATGAACAAGGCATGGGCCAAGCAGGATCACAGCGAGGAACATGAAGACAATATCAGAGGGAGGAGTGGCATGTACAAAAAAGAGTGAAAGTAGGAAAGCGTGGCACAAGTTATACACAGTTGGCGCAGATAGTGGTTAGGGGGTGTTTTGTGGATATTCAGACAAATGGTAGCATTGAGTAACGTTTAAGTAGTGAGTGAATGCTGGTTATTATCGATTTGCCAATACTGCTACTGAGCTACACGATTCTGTAGTCCTTTAGTTCTTCAACACATTAACACCTCATCTGCTGGCGATAATGAAGGTTACCGACATTTCTCCCAGCCAGCATGTTTCGGCCACGTGCATTACCTTTTAAGAAGTGCCAACTTAATAGAACTTGGTGGGGGATGTAATGGAGGGAATGTTTGTGAGAGTTATCACGAGCTGGCTAGCACTCTACTCGTAGCTTCTAGTGATCATGAGTTGGCAAGTACTCCTCTTGTGGCTCTTAGTGCTAATCAGGAGTCTTGCGAGAGTCTGGCACTACCTCTATACGCTGGAACACTCCCTTACTGCAGCTTGCTGGGTTTTCCTGATATTATAGTTTTGGAAGGTTCGTTTGGCATCACGGTCGGCACTGGTATGGATCCCAATTTGATCAATGTTCCACTGGAGACCTGTGTGAAATCTAATAGAAATGGGGTCTCTTCGCCAATATCTTAAATACCAGTGCAAATTGAAGGGCCTTCTGAGAGTCTGAATTCTGACGGCAACGGAAAAGTAGAGCAGTCCGGGAAGAAGGGTAAATGAAAGGTGACATTTGGAGATGATTCGTTCTTGGACTTCTGTGAATCAGTGGAAAGAGATCATACGCAGGCCGTGTTAAATAGTAATTATAACACTCCTAATTTTGACAGGCTTCACGATAACATCCGTCTGGTGACCCTAAAGGATTGTGTTAATCTCTTTTAATTATTGCACCGCATAAAATTGTTGGGGGCCATTTTGGATAAAGTCTTATTGTCAACAGAGAAAATGGGGCATGCAAACCGTAGAAGGTGTGTATGCCGTGGTGGCGATTTTGTGACTGCCGAGGATACCCAGGAGCAACAGCATGCAAGAATGTTAAGTGAGGTGGTACAATGCATCAATCTCAGCAATCTGATGCATCCGTTTAGGTCATTGGCACACGTTCAGCCATTTCTGAGGGTCCGTCAGTTTGTCTACAAGGAGACCAGTAATGATGGTACATTATCTTTAACAGAGTTGCCTGTGACTGGGAAGCAACAAGACTCCTACATAGACAGCTTCTCCCCATGGGCATGTGTTGCCTCCTTTCAGACGAAAGACCTGCAGGAAGAAAGTCTGAAAACATGTGGGGCAAAACGATCAAGCTCAAGGATGTTCTTAAGGAGTTTGTATATTGAGCAAAACAACGTTATGGTGACCCCTGTGGGGTTAGAGGAGGAGAATCCGGACTTATTGGTACAACCAATTTTACAGGAATAGGATCCAAATATCAGGAAAAAGAAGTGAAAGAAAAATGTTGATCTACAAAAGGTTGGGGCTCTACATAATGCATCATGCATAACTTCTCAAACAAAAAAAATGAACTACCAGCTGATCTCTTCTATAGTTCCCTTCCTGAAGAAAGTTCAGGTCACTGTGGACACGTCCAATACTGGTAGTATGGATCATGTTTCTGCAGATATTTCCACAACAAACAGGCCTGTTAAATCTGACTACTCCATTCTTTGATGGAAGAGAACTGTGCAGATTATGCAATCAATTTACATGGTGGGTACTCGGTTTCTCATAATTCTGAGTGTCGTTTTACAAACATCAAGAGCCCAAAATTATTGCGAAGGTGTTTCCTGTCCAGTTTTTGATCAACGTGTAAGGACTGCATTAAATCCTGCAGGCCACTGTATGACTTCGAAATGCACTATGTGCATGCAATTGTTATTCTGCTGACATGCAGACTGAAGGGACACCTATGTGGTGATTGGGTGTGGAAAGCATTTTTTAGGATATGGATTGCCCGATTTCCAATCGTTCTGTGATTTTCTCCTTCTCTGCAATACCAGCTCTAAGGCTAATTGAATTGCGGGATATTGATCAAGTTGAGTTTATAGACAAGCCTAGACTAGATTTTGTAGTTCTCCATATTGGTTCTAGATTCGTCTTCAACCTTCCACTTTGACAAACTGAATCCTTTTTTTATCAGTGTGGATTGATGTCTTTCCGTGGCTGTCCAAACAGGGTACTAACTTGAAGGAGTGTATTAGATCAAGGCCCACAGTGTCCTTTGCTAATAGCGATAAGCAGGGAGAGTTAATAAAATATGCCATTAATGCCAGGAGGAAACTTTTTTGAGAAGTCTTGTCTAATTGTAAAGCACTTGGGGGTGCAGAAAGGCGCTAGCTCCTCCCCAACACCTGTAAGGGAAATCCCAAAAGTCAGTTAACAGTAAGGCATCCTTTTGGTCGAACTATTCAAAGTTTAAAAAAAAAAAAGGATTTAAGGAAAGATGTCAGTTTGTTGGCTCCAATTTTTAGGGAATGAACCATCCGGCCTATAAGTAAGGCAAAAGGAAACTACAGCAGAGTTAAACAAATTGAATTAAGTATTATAAAATCATGACAAATTGCATATCAAGCTCAACAATGGTGCAAGCTTTAACATTGCATAATTCAAAAGATGTTTGGCAGCTAATTAATGGGTTTGGACTGTCACAGTATGAGATCCACTGTATCTCTGAAGATGTCTGATGTGAATATTATAAGGGAACATTTAAAAGGAAAGCCCATATTAAATTGTATTTCATTCAGATAAGGTGCCTGGTTGGAATAAGAGCTTTGAACAAGAAGTAATAGAAGAACTGATTATCAAACCTAAGAAAACCAGAGTGGTGGGCCCTAATGCTCTAAGTATCTTGGCATTGAAGGCTGAACCGAGATTGTAGTAGGTTACACTGTGTGGTTTGTTCACAGAAATTAATACAAAGTGTTTGGTATCGAGGCATGGTGCCAAGGTTTTTTCAGATTTCTTTTTTAAAAAAGGGCTTTAAGATGCACCCACAGAGCTATCACTGAATAGCTCTGTTGGATTCTTCTAGTAAACATGTTTCCAAATTAGTTCTACAAGACCTAGACAAATGGGCAATTGAGACCAACATTATTCCAAAATACCAGACTGGATTCAGGTCAGGATTGGGTTGTACGCTAAATGGTATTGTTAATTTATTACAGAAAAGTGCATTTTGTGAATCTGGTCAAACTCTATACATGGCATGCATTGACCATAGCTCTGCGTTAGATTATGTTGATCGCCCTCTGCTATGGAATAAGTTGCATGGTTAGGGTATTACTGAGGGGTAATTAAAGATTCTGAAAACCCTACACAAGGATACCACGATACAAGCAATATTAAACATGCCAGGTCATGTCACTAGGGAGGTCAAGACGACGCATGGGTTAAGGCAGGGCTTGTGCTCGCGCTTGCGCCTTTTTAACTTGTATATGTCCGACTTGTTTGAACATCGGGAACTCAATGCTGTGAAAAATTGGTATCCTCAAAATTGGTGCTTTGGCATTCGCAGATGACCTGATATTCGATAGGACCTCATTGTACTATCAAGATCCCGGTCTGCATTTGACGGTTACATAGATGACTGTGGATGTAAAATAAGCGCGCTGAAGTTATCTGTAATGGCATGCTGCAAAGGGGGGAAAAACTATGAAATACAAAAGTTATCTGGTTCCTTTGAATATTTTCGATCATATTGTCTACCTAGGATTCCCATTAGATTCTGTTAGGAGTTCTGGGAAAGTTAGAGTCTTCATGTTAAGCTGATGCCCTTGGCTGTGCAAATGCATAAAATATACCTCAAATATTGTGCCTATAGAATGCACCCACTTCTTGACTATTTTAAGGGTAAAATAATACTGGTATTAATATATGGTCTTGAAGTACTATAGTACTAGGAAGTATTCTTTACGTAGAATGGAGGGCTTATATGGACGTGTAATCTTCAGCTCCCTGGGTATTTAACAACTGGCTTCTTGAGCGGGTGAGCTTGGGTTCGATCTTTGAACTCCAGCGTCATGTATAAGTTGATGTTATTAAATAAAATGTTGAGTCCTGGCAAGCATTTTTTATTCGAAGATCCTGGTAAAATCTGTCAAGCAGGCACATCAAATGTGATAAATTGTACTCTATGTATAACCGTTTTATGATGTGATATTTTATTTATAGTGTGCTTATACACAAATGTTTCAAAGCGCAACAAGGCAGGGGAGGGGAACAGGGGGGGACATGACAATGATCTTACTAGGCCCAGTGACATTGAGATTGTGCAAGGGCAGGGGAGAGGAAAGGGGAAAAAGGGGAAGGGGAGGAGGAGGAAGTGCAGGACAAAGGATCTAAACAATGAAAAAAGAACTTTAAGTGCAGCCAGCAGGTGGCAGTGCAGGGTTAAGTGCATACAGCAAGTGTTAGTGCCGGTAGGGGGACTGTAGGGTTGCAGATACAGCCCCAAGTGCAGGGTTGCCAGGAGGCAGTGTAGGTGTGCAACTAGAAGGGTAGGGACCGGGGCCTAGGGTTGAGGGTAGCCCGGTAACCAGTGCAGTATCAGATCTCAGACAGGAGATCAGCACAGAAGAGGGAGAGGAGGCAGAAGTCTGGAGCTGCTTCCGGAACCAGAGATTGCTCTGCTCAAGTTTCAGAGAGGCAGGGAGGCTGTTCCAGAGGGAGGTGCCAGCCGAAGATCGAGATCTGCCCCCAGCTCGTTGCTTGGAAAAGCGACTGACCCTCAAGTAGTTGGAGGTGGAGGAGCGAATAGCTCCAGTAGGAAGATACTTCAGAACAGAAAGCTGGAGATATTTTGGTCCCAGGCCTCAGGCGGCCTTGTGGCCAATGCAAAGGGACTTGAACTTGATCCTTGCAGCTACTGGGAGCCAATAGAGAGATTTCAGTGCTGGAAATATACGATCCCAGGGCTTGAGGCCAAGGACAAGTCTTGTAGTCATTTTCTGGATGGGTTGCAGAGGGCCAAGAGTAGAGGCGGGCAGATTTAAAGAGGCTGTCACAGTAGTCAAGCCTAGAGTGAATCAGAGCTTGAGATACAGTGAGCTTCTGGGGAAGGAGAGGAAAGGAAGACTACCTCTGAGGAGGTACAGTTGGCAGTTTGACTTCTTAGAGACGCTTGATGTGAGGAAAGAAGGAGAGTGTGGAGTTTAAGATAACCCAGAGGTTCTTTGCCTCACAGGTGGGAGCAGGAAGAGGGCCAAGGGAGGCCGGCCAGAGAGTGAAGGGAAAGAGGGGTGCAGGGGTGCTGATTAGGAGGATCTCCGTCTTGCTGGCAGTAACGTAGAGATCATTGGCGGAGCACCACTCTTGGATTGCAGACAGACAATCTGGGATGTGAGAGGGAGAAGAGGCGGAAGAGGGTGCCTGAAAGCAAGCTGGGTGTCATCCGCATAGCGCTGGAAGTTGGAGCAGAGAGCAGCAATGTGGTGGGCGAGAGGTGCTAGGTATTGGTTGAACAACCAGGGAGAAAGGTTAGACCCCTGGGGAACATTGCAGGTGGAGAGAGCGAGATGGAGGAAGGTCCCAAGTTGGAACTGGGAGGGTCGGTCAGAGAGGAAAGAAGTCAGCTAGGCTAGAGCCTGATCAGTGATAACTTATCACAGAGCCGGTTGAGCAGGATGGCATGGTTGACCATGTCAAAGGCAGAGGAGAGATCAAGTAGGATGAGCACAGTGGGGAGATTAGAATCCAGGTTAGAGAGCAGGTCTTCACGGATGTTTAAGAGATCGGTTTCTGTGCTTCTGGCTGCTCTGAAGCCAGACCGATGGTCATGGAGACAACCAACCGATTCAGTGTGAAGATTAAGCTGGGAGATGGCTAGCTTTTCCAGGAGTTTGCCCAGGAAAGGAGTGATAGAGATCGGGTGATAATTAGCCAAAAGGGAGGGGTCGGCTGAGGGTTTCTTAAGAGTGTGCACAAGAGTTCTTAACGGGGAGGGGGGTGGGAGTGGTTGCAGATGGTAGCAATGTGGTCCTTGATGGTTTTGGAAGAACAGGGAAGAACCTGTTTTGATGAGGTTTTCATATATCAGACTTAAGCCTTGTCAGGGGAGAAGAGAGGAAAGGCAGAGAAGGGAGGAGGGGTGGGTGCAAGGGGGCCGGAGGAAGGGGAGAGACTGGAGGGAGAAGCAGGGGAAACTGATTGGGTGGACAGGATGTCCTGGGTTTTAGAGATGAAGTGAGAAGCCAGTGACGTACATAGGGCCTGGGAAGGAACAGGAGGGGTAGAGACTGCAGCAGGATTGGCCAGCTCCATGCTGATTTTAAAGATTTTGCCCGAGTTGTTAGATGCCGTAGAAATTTGGGCTTGTATGTGAGCTCTCTTCTTAGTGAGGACAGACTCTATATTGCCTTTGGAACAGGCAGGAGGCTAGTTTGTCAGAGGATGTAGAAGATGCCAACCATTTCCTCTCAGCCACCCTACACTTTCGTTTAAGGGTGACGAGATCAGAGTCCTACCAGGAGTTGCACTTGGCTTTAGGCTTCATGCGGATCCTCATGACTGGGGCAAGTGCACTGAGAGTATCTGAGATGGCAGAGTGGAGCATGGAAATGGCTGTCTCAGGGTGTGAGTCGGCCATAGGTGCAGGAGGGGGAGAGAAAGAGGCGGCGAAAGCCTCATCTGACACACGCTTCATGGGTCGAATGACTGAGAAGGTGGGTGGCAGTGTGGGGGGTAGGCTTGGCCTGAAGGTGGTGGGGGAAGAGAGAGAGGGAGACTCGTCACTCCAGGAGAGAGCAGTGGTGAGAGGGTTAGAGAGAGGGAGGTCTGAGATCAGAACATCGAGAGTATGCCCTGTAGAGTGAGTTGGGCCAGAGGGAAGAATAGCGAGAGTCGCAAAGGTTAATGTTAAAAGGATATTTGTACCGCACACTATCACCACCGGAGTGGTCCCCTGGCGTCACAAAAGAGTCCTGTGGAGGGGCATGAAGCATCCAGGTGGATGTTGAAGTCTCCAAAGAGGAGTTGTTGTTGAGGCCAAGAGGGAGAAAGAGAGGTCTGCCCTCTCGGAGAGGAAGGGGGAGATATGACCAAGTGGGCGGTAGATAGCCACTGTGAGAGAGTGGCCATGTAAAAGAGAGAGTGCCTACAGACCGGGCATTCAAAGGAGGAGTAGGCCTGCATAGGAATGATGGAGGCAGGAGTACACTCTTTGAAGATCAGGGTTACACCCCCACCGGAACAGTTTGATATGGGCGCAGAGGGGATCTTCTAGCCAGCCATCAGGAAGGCGAGTATCAACTTTTGTAACCGAGCTGTCTGTGAACCATGTCTCGGTGAGAGAAGGACATCAAGGTAGAGTTCTTCCAAGAGACGGCAGATGTCAGATGAGCGTTTGACGGCTGAGCGAGAGTTAATAGTGGCGAGGCGGAGAAGGTTGCCATCCTTGAAAGACTTCCGGGGAGGGGTACAAATCAGAGGTACTCCCTGCGTAGGTGTAGAAAGAGCCTGAGGGAGGGCAGGGGAGGCAGGAGGAGAGGGCAAGGTAGCCGAGGAGGAAGGGGGCACCAGAGTATTGGCAGAGGGTGGAGGCAATGAAGCCAAAGAAGGGATAGCAGGAGTGGGAATTGATAAGGCGCAGGATGCGTCTATCAAAGAGGAGGTGGTTGGCCTGATGGCCTTGAGCCAAGACGGTGCCGTTGAGGTGAACCTTGATGATGACCTTAAAGGAGTGGAAGGAAGCCAGGAGGGCCTCCCACTGGGTGCCACCATTAATGGGAGAGCAAGAATAAGAAGAGAGCACAGAGACCATATGAAGAGGCCATAGGTCTGGCGAAGTGTCAAGACTTGACAGTCGTGTGGATTAGAAAGACCTCCGTCCCCAAGTACCACACAGAGAGATATGAGTACTCATTGTGCAATCTTTGAGGCCACAGGTGGCAGGTACTGGAACGGCAGAAACCCCTGGCTGCTGTAAGGCAAACAAGCAATTTCTTAGAACACCAATGTTAGAAAGAACAAGGCACCAAAGACCGGGTATGTAACAGAATGGAATAGCTTACCAAAGTGTAGGGGTAGGGAGATCTTGATGGGACCAAGGTGACTCTAAGTGTGAGTACCTTGGGAGGCGTTGTGTAGTACCCTCAGTGTAAGGTGAGAGTGTAAGCGGCAGCAGAGAGGCGTCGGCGGTGTCTGCCCCAGGCAGGAGTGACCTTAACACTGGAAGCCCCTGAGTTCATAAATGGTGTGTGATGCTGAATTCAGGAAGCGTTGAAACCAAAAGCGCTGTAGCCATGGGAGGAACCAGATACAATCCGTGACACAAAAATCTGTGGTCGGGTAAATCCAATGAATGCAGGCCGTAGATAACAAACAATTCCAAGGGTTAGGGCAAAGGCAGTCCAATGTACGTAGTCCGTGGTCCAAGAGAACAGGCGAGTGGTTCGTAAGGCGGGATTCTAAGGGATAAGGCAAAGGCAGGCCGAAGTACGTACTCTGTGATCCAAGAAAACGGGTAAGAGGTTCGCAAAGCAGGACGCCAAAACAGTGCTCAAACAGCTGTGAAGCACCGAATGTTGCCATGGGAACCACGTCATGTGAGCGTGCCTTGCGCGTCACTTGGCACTTAGTGGAACGTGGGAGCTTAGCAACGCCTTGCCCGGCCCGAAAACAGACACCTGGGCAGTTGCCAGTGAAAGAAAGGGCGTAAACGCCCAGAATGCTGCAGGCGTCTCTGCCCCGTCCTGAAGTGGTCAACAGTCCGTGAAGGAAATAAGCAGACATCCAACTGATGCCGCCATGATCGGAAATCGGAGGTAGAGGAGGGTGTGTTTGTTTTTGAAGCGAGGGTGTTTCGGGCATAGAGTGCATGACAGAAAGGAACAACCAAGAAGATGTCGGTGAGGGTCTGTTTGGAGGAAGCGCTAGTATAGGTATCGGAGATAGGGAGGCCAGGATATCCTTTTTGAACTTCTTATCAGACTTAGTGAGGAGGGTGGGATAGTCGATGGAGAAACTGTTGGAAAAGATAGGCGAAACGGAGAGCGCCATAGGTGATGTGGAAGAGGAGAGAGAGCAGGGGTGGGTGGGGACACTAGCAGAGAACACAGGGGCGGGTGGTGCAAGCAGAAGAGACGGAACAGCAGGACATATGAAAACATAATGCAGCCACTGGGCACTGCTAAATTCGAAATAGCAGGATATACGATAACACAATGCTGCGGCTAGGCACAGCTGAATTCGAAATTAGCAGGACATATGAAATCACAGTGCAGCCACTAGGCACAGCTAAATTCAAAATTAGCTGTTTTGGGAAATGTTGGGACTTCTGTTGATGAGTTCGGTCAAAATGTGGGACTGGTGTCATCAATGCAACATTAAATTGTATACTTGTTTGTAATGGTCATATGCCTTATATTTCCATATAATTTACCAGGTTACTTATTGTTTCCGAATTGCGGTTTCAGAGCAATATATATGCGATTCAGATTCAATATCCTGTGTACTTTAGATGCAATGGGTCCTAGGTGAGGGTTAGCCAGGGAGGGCCGACGGTGTAGTTTATGCAAGAGCAACAATGAGTCTTGGAAACATTTGATTGTGGAATGTCTGGAAGTAAATCTGCTTAGACATCGGTGGCTTCAGAACCTTATATCGCATAAAAGTTGTTTGTGCCAAGAATGATTGGGTTTTCAGTCATTAATACTTTATTCGGTATAAAAAACCATAAAGTACATATAAAAACAAACATACAAAACAAGAAAGATAAAACATTTAAAAAAATGTCAATGGTATTTTCAAATAACTTAGCCCTAAATAAGAAATATTTCTTTTCCCTTTTCGTTTTCTTTTCCTTATTAAAGCAGAGAGTATACGCTCCACCTCATTAAACCCCAAGTATAAATCAATCACTATGTCCTAAAATGTGAACACTATAAAGGTATTTTGACTCCCATCGGTTTTAACCTTATTTAGTAACTTCAATCTGAGCAACCAGGCCCTATGAATATAACGTGCTACTGCAAATAATATATGGTGCTCAGTAGGGAGTCTACAGAATTTCTTTGCTTCAGTAGTAGATCGTAAATTGGCTGCCCAGTAGTGGTCTTAAATATCTAATTCTCAGGTCTTTCAATTTGACACAGATAAAGTGGCTAACTCCATGCCTATGCCGCATAAAGGGCATATGCCTCATCCACCTTGGTCCCAGGTTTTAGTAAAGGAGGCTAAATAAAGTGTACCTATCCTAAAACGGATATGCAAGGATTTTTCATATGGTGGTGGTTTGTAATTAAAAAACCATTTCAAAGCCAAAATCTAGTTTACCCTCATTGTAGGCTGGTCCGAACTTGCCGTTTCCAGCATCAACTCTTTATCTCTCATTTTTATTGTTGTCTTACTCCTGTGCAAAACTGATTTATCTATATTGTTTGGAAATTCCCATAGTGCAGCTTCATTCAGCCCTATTAATTGCATCTCAACCTGTACAACCCATTGAATACTTTTCCCCCTGTCTAGGCTCAAAAGATGTTTTAATGCTTCTCGATATTTCCATAGGCTATCCGAACTCCACAGCCTAAGCCAGTAAGTAATATACTAGTTGTACAGCAAGTAGGTCTCCTTAACGGGCTATTGTCCGGTTCCAAATGTAATAGTGCAGACGGTGAACTCTGTGGCAATAAAAGATGTTCTCTATGACTCCAAAGCAGGCGGAATTGCCCCTCTCCCATGTAGCCCCACTATACTTTCCCAGGTTAGAACAAGCTTTGGCAAGTTGTGAAGACAATCCACAGTTCTCATGGAATCTGATTCCCAAGTAGTCATAGAACATTGTTAGTTCTAGTTTACCTTCTCTTACATAGATTTCCAGTTTATTACGCTTTGAGAACTGAGGCTTAAACACCATGATCTTTGTTTTGTCAGTATTCAATTGTAATCAGAGGGTCTCACATTTATTTAAAAATATTTCCAATGTCGTCCTTAGTCTCTGTACTGAGGTAGACAGTATCACTGCATCATCGGCGTAAAATAAAGCCGGATAGTAGTCCTGGCCCATCTTGGGGCAGTCTATACAACTATGGGTTAGTGCCTTGATTATTTCTTTAATATATATATATTAAAGAGTAGGGGGTCAAGGACAAAGCCTTGTTTCAACCCCTTTTGTTACTCTGGAGGATATGCTCACCTTGGAAACAAGACGACATGGAGCAACACAGGTTCGATCCCGGGTCTGTGTTTAGAAACCTCTGGGCATTAAGCGCGTTATAAATGACCTATCATATCTTATATCATATCATCAAATGGCGTATTTGATTCTCCTGCTAGTCCAAAAAATAAACAGCTGCCTTATTGTCAGTGTACAGCAGCCGAATAGCAGATCAGTTTAAAAGAGCCCCTCTCCCCCCCTTTCCCTCATCCACCACAGGGTTTCGTACGTTTCCCTGAGATCCACAAATACAGCATACAGTTTAATTTTCAACAATACGGTGTGGAAATTGCTGTTTCCCAAATGTATTTTCCACCTTGCAGTGCATATGACTGTATATTCACTGCACTGTTTATGCTAGCTTTTTATTTCTGTCAAGTGCTTGCGTGTTCCCCAGTGTGTGTATTTTGTCCTGTCCTGTATTTTAACTATTGCATTATCAAGGCTTCATTGTGCTTGGTTCCAACATTGCCTGATAACTATTTTGTACCGTCATAACACCTATAGTTGCTTGTTTCTGGAACACTGGATATTGCACACCTGGGGATTCCACTACCAGGCAACCAGCCTACAGCCAGTAACAAAGGCATCGCATTCCTCCCAAAGACCTGGCCAACTCCCCTGTCAGAAAACCTGTTCAGCAGCCTCCTTGAGCCTGAAACCAGCCCCAGTGTAATCTACTGCGTAGCCCTGAATCTTTACCTCCCCCCCATTTTTTTAAACCCCCCCCCCCACTACCCAGTGACAGTTGCCCTGCCCTTTTACACCCTGTCAGTCCACTTGTGCCCATCATAGGTGGTGGGAGGGAGAGTTCTGGAAACCCACTTATCCCACAGAATGTTATTATCCCTTTCTGGGAACCTCCTTCAACTTGGGACCAAACTGCCCTGCACTTTCACACTGAGTCTAGCTTCCCTTATTTTGGGAATGGGTAGGGGTGGGCTCTAAAGGTTCTCCACCTTGCAAGTAATTGAAAATGTGGATCATGCCCTGAATCCCATCTCCCCTAGAAACCAAACAAAACGTGTCCCCGTCTGCGCCCCCCGTCTGTTCAAGAGACAAGATACTGGCTAAATCCTTGGTGGGGGGGAGAAGCTGCAAGAGCTAGGCAAGTTCTGAGGGGACTCGAAGAGGGCAAGTGCAAGGGAATTGCATGGGGTGCAGTGAGAGAAGGTCCACATGGTAAGGGTGGTGGGCTGGAGTCCTGTAGAACTCTGAGGAAGCCAGACAGTGAGTCACTCAGGCAGAGGGAGTGATTAGCAGAGGAGGGGAGAAGGAAGGAAGAAGAGAAAAGGGATTTCAGGGGGAGAGGGTCCCCATGCAAGTGTGAGGAGAGGGGGGAGCTTGTGGGGGTGGGCCTGTAGAACCCAGAGGCAGGCAGGCAGGCAGTGACTAAGGCAGGGGTGTGTTAGCAGGGGAGGGGGAGAGTGAAGGCAGAAGAGAAAAGGAGGGTATTGAGGAGCTTCCGGAATTTAAGGGGTTCTGGCTCAAGCCTGAGGGGCAGGCAGACCGCTCCAGAGGGGGGCTCCTGCGTAGGACCGAGATCTACCAGCCACTCTCTGCTTAGCGAAGCGTCTGATCTGCAGAGAGTTGGAGCTAGAAGATGGAAGGGCTCTAGCTGGAAGGCATTTAGGAAGAGAGTTGGATGATGTGGGGTCCCAGGCACCAGAAAGCCTTGTGGATGATGCAGAGGGCCTATCACTTGATCCTAGCAGCAACTGTGAGGCTGGAGGGATGTGGTCCCTGGGATTGTGGTGAAGGATAAGTTTTGAAGTCCTATTCTGGATTAGTTGAAGGAGGTGAAGAGCATAAAGGTAGATTGAGGAAGAGGCTGTTGCGGTACTCCAGCCTAGACAGGGCCAGAGCTCCAGAAACAATGAGTTTCAATGGGGGAATGTGAGGAAAGAAAGAATGCCTGTCGTGGGGGGGGGGGGGGGGAGAAGAGAGCGAGAGAGAGAGAGATTTTTTGCCTCGCAAAAGGGTGAGGGGAGGGCAGCAGCCAGATTGTAGGAGGGAGCTGGGGGCCCAATGAGAAGGATCTCAGTCTTCTAAGGCAGAAATCATTAGCAGCAGTGCAGGCGACTGCCTAAGGTTCAAGCCTCTAGGGGGCACCAGTCACACTCCAACAACGCCACTGTCATGCAGCATGATGCATCATTTAATTATTGGAATAAAGTATGCACCCAAAAAACTAAATACTACCTATGAAATCATATTCACACTTATTCAGGCTAGCACCCCCTGGGGTCTCTACAAGACCCGGATGCCGGGACTTAAGCAACAAATGTTGCTTTTATCAGTTCCCTGGCCTGACTGCATGTGCCTCATCCTCAGCGCATGCACTAGAGTTGGGAGCCATTGTGTTGATTGGGCTAGGCTGCTCAGTCAGCTCAGTTCGGACGATTGTCGGACAGGGACTGAGATTAGAATCTCTACAGAAGCATGCAGCCTGAGCCTACCAGCTGGCTCGACGGGAAGAACAAGGTCCATGTAGCAGGGCAGGCCAGCCACTACCAAGCCCCTGCCGGTCACCCGCTACCACAAACTGAACTGGCTTGCGGCCTGCCACTGCCAGTGAAAGGTGGATCGCTCTGGGTAACCCGACCTGCTGCCGGCTGCAGACAGTGTATTGCACAAATCGAGGGTACGTGGGCAGGGCTTTCTGCCCCGTGTCCCAATTAATCTGAGTGTGTGCAGCTCATGATGCTACCACACTTTAAACACATGAATAAATGGGGCACCGAAAAAGGAAACTGTGCATATCAAGAGGAAGTGCAGGAGGCAGAGAGAGTAATAGCATAAACATATTCCTTGCTGAACAGAATGCCAAATCAAGAAGTGGGGCAATAACAATAGCATGGAGGGCATTGGATATAGCGCAAAATGAGAAGGCCAAACCAAAATAATGATGGAACATTGAGGAAGCTGTGGGTAGAATTCATGTCACATCACTGGTACTTGTATCACAGCCATCTTTCATTGCAAAATTTCTAGCAAATGCACACGTTCCCTGAAGTCAAAGTCCTGACATAGGGATGCTGCCTTTGCCATTTACCGTAGATCGGCTGCATTAAAAGGCAGAAGTTACAGCACACCCAACGCTATGTTCAAATGTCTGCACTGTTATTTATGGGGAAGGAGGTCCCCACACACTGCATGCACACTCATGAAATGTGGTACTGACATGACATGCAGCATGTGGCTGTTCAATGGAGCCTGTGCTTTATATCACAACAATTTGAACAGTAGGAATTCACAGCCATTGCCACACAAGGACTTGTGGGTGCTACAAAATGCCTGGAAACAACTGATGTGGGTGTGGGAAAAGGCTAGAGAAAGGCAGTGGTCGGCAGATGTGATATCTAAGGCCTCTATCTAGGGATACATTTTGGGGAGCAGGGGGGCGCCAACAATGTTTCCTGCCTGGGGTGCAGTCTGGTCTAAGACTGGCCTTGATTAGCAACACACCATGGGATGAGAGTGGAGGAAGAGTTAGTAGAGGGATGTTTGAAGGAGAGCTGCATGTTAAGAGGCATGGCGAGAGGATAGAGCATTGAGGGACGCCGCAAGTGGAGAGTGATGGGGGAGAGAAAAGGGCCCAGTTGAACCTGGGAAGGATGGTTGGATCAGAGAGGAACGAGGTCAGCCAGTCCATTGCCGGGCCCATGATGCCAAGTGTGTCATGGAGCCGATTACTCATGGTGGCATGATTGACTGTGTCAAAGGCAGAGGAAAGATCCAGAAGGATAAGAACAGATGGAGAGATGGAGTTACGTTTTGAGAGCAGGTCTTCATGGGTGTTTAGTAGAGTAGTTTCCGTGCCTCTGGCTGCTTGGAAGCCAGGCTGGTGGTCGTGGAGACAGCCAACAGATTCAGTGTCAAGGATTAGTTGGGCGATAGCAAGCTTCTCCAAGCGTTTGCCCAGGAAGGGGGTAATGGAGATAGGACGATAGTTAGCTGGGCAGGGAGATATGGGGGGTGGGGGGGGGTCAGCAGAGGGTTTTTTGAGGAGAGGATGCACAAGCTAGTGCTTTTTGGGATGGACCGGTGGGGGGCGGGAAGGAGCCAGTGACAATGGAGTGATTACTGAAATCTGGCGCTACAGAGACAATGTTGTCCTTGAGGGTTCTGGAGGAGCATGGAGCACCTGTTTATAGGAGACTTTCATAGAGAGGACTTGTCTAGAGACCTCATCCAGTGCTATGGGACGAGAAGGGGGGGGCAAAGGAGCATTGAGAGCTGGGGAGGGAGGGTAGTAGAGGACAAGATGTCCTGAGTTTTGGTTAAGAAGTGAGAGGCCAGTGAAGTACATGGGGTCACTGAAGGCAGCGAAGACCTGCGACAGTGAACATGAGGAAACCTTTATTAACGCTGTTTGGATGCCATAAACTAAGTACGGAGGTGTCATTCCTCTCCCTGGAGGCAGAGAAAGCTTTTGATCGCATAGAATGGCAATTTGTTTTTGAGACGCTCAGAAGAATTAGAATTGGGTCAAGATTTATATAGTGGAATAAATAGCTATACAATAAAATTTAGCGATGCTAACAAAAGGATGTACTTCAGAGAACATAGATTTAGAAAGGGCAACAAAGCAAGAACTCCCTTTTTCACCCGTTTTCCATCATAGCCATGGAAAACCCCATGCGTTTTCATTGAAAGAAGGTTGTAGAATACAAGGGGTGAAACATGGAGGGATTGAACACAAACTGGCTATACGTTGATGATATGCTACTTGTGTTACCAAATAACGCTTCCCTGCCTGCTCTCTTGGAACAGATTGACAACTTCAAGATTATTTCTGGTTACAAAATTAACTGACTGAAATCTGAGGCCATGCCTGCTTCTCAAGGAACAAAGGCGATTTTTCAAATTATGGGTTCCGTTGGTGCTAAATGAGGATGAACTATCTCAGAGTTTGGCTGAGTGACGTGACTCAATTGATGAGGGAGAACATGAAAGAGATGTTGAACCTGAAGATGGACTTGGATTGTTGGAGTTTGATTAAACCTCGCCCTGAGGGGCAAAGTCAATGCTATAAAGATGACAATAACACCACAAATTAACAATTTTTCAAATGTGATCCCTCTTCCTACGGATACGGATGCCTTGGGCAATATTGACACCGATACAAGATTTCCTGTGGGACCATAAACCACCTCCCCTGAAATTGTGGCAACGACTCCCATATGACGGCAGAGGAATGAGTGTGCCCAGCGTTTCTGCATATGTTCTGGCATTTATGGCGTGGCACTTGGTCCCTTTCCTTGAAGATTCCCCAAATGAAAGGACCCAGCTGGAAGCAAATCGGAGTATGCCACTTGAACTGAGAGCGCTACCACCAACAAGAAACCTACAGGGGAAGGTGAAGGTAACATTGTGCCTCCTTCTCTAGGACCGCCCTTGTAACTCTACCTTGTTTTGGGGGTGGCACCCTGCAAACCCCAATGCCCCCACTATGTAGCTCCCTGTCACCCTACTCCCTTAGGTATCATGAGCCTTCTTACCTTTTCAGTGCTCCGAACATACCCCTCAGAAACCCCTAGTTGTCCTCGTCACCGGTGAAACCCCACCCTTATCAAGATCTAATGGGTCTTCATCGCCAATCTCCTGTTCCTAAAGCAAACCAGCTATCCAAGCGCATCAACCGCTCCATACCACTGCCGGGGACACCTGTTACTCCCGGTCTTATCACTTACTGGGTGGCCCATTGATATGTTCAGGAAGTAACTCTCACACCCTGTGTTCAGCATAACCCCGGACCTCTTACCCTTTGAGAGGTCCGCCTGTACTTGAATATTCTCCCGTACGTACTTCCGGGTGACGCCCTCTCCGGGCAACCCATTTGGCCATTTGCCCTAACCGCTCATCTGCGCAAGTGACCCATTGCCAGTTTCTGCAAGCCATTTGCCTTTAGGCACCACGTCACAGAACGTCATGCATCTCTGCTGCTACCTGGACCTGCACCTAGCACTCATGTATGCTTACAGTGGTCCCAGAGCATCAGGGCCAAGCACCAGGTTTTTTTTTGTTTTTTTTCCTCCCATGATATGGTCCCCTTTCTCAACGACCCTACGGATCGTCTTTCCAGGAGGTCCACACACAATTTGTGTGTCTTACCTCACATGCACAAGCTCACCTTACCAGTCCTGCTCTTACCAACCCTTCTGGGCTGTTGCCACACTGAATCTCTTTCCCGGTGAACCTCTCCCCGGTCCTTTGATCCTGCAAAACAAATGACAAAATTAGTTTAGGCAGTACATGCCCCAACAAAATTGCAATGACAAAATCCGACCTTCACTGCTCACTTGTTTCTGGACCCAACGGATAGACATTCCCTGAGTGCTCCTTGCAATCTGCATGCATTACCAGGAACTTTGTCCGCCATATATCCCTACACCCCTTAAGTCTTGTATTGATCTAATCTAACCCTTATGCATAGATGGTCCCAAATGCACAGAGTTAAAATCCAATGTGCATCTAGTCATCAGTCTGTGTCGTGGTAGCTGTTCATATGAAGCTGCTAACTCGCTCCCTGCAATTTTGTTGCAGGCCGCCTGGTACCCAGGAGCAGTAATGCTTCAGTAAATTCTGCTCCCTTGTTACTTTTTTCCTTTATACCACCCTGCGGCTGTACCTCGCCCATATTCAAATATAATTATCGAAATCTAACTTCTGCATAAGATGCCAACCTCTCACTTTGTCCACCATTTAAAATCCCTCCCCCTTTAACTATTGTATAGGTCTCTGTGACCAATCAATGCCTGGGGCACCAGAGGTCCAGGGATGAATATCGGTTTCTAAACCATCAATCAGCCCCACACCTGTAGTACACCAGAAAGGATCCAAACAGATTATAACACAAGTGAATTATAAACCACCTTGTCCAATTATTAGTAACGTGGGTGGAACGGCAGGCTTATCCCTGCAAGGTTGTGGATCGTTGGTTAGTTGCAACACAGCGAAAATACAATTACCCAATGATAAAAGGGACTGTCCAGTCAAGGTTGCATGATATTTATAACGCGCCTATACACAAGTGTTTCAAGGCGCGACGAGGCAAGGGAGAGGGAACAGAGGGAAGACTGACAACGATCCTACTAGGCCAGGTGTCATTAAGATCGCGCAAGGGAAGGGGGAACAAGCAAAGTGCGGGGGTGGGGGATAGGGGTGAGGGGAAAGTGCAGTACATGGGATAATAATAATCACATAAAATAAATATAGAACGGCCAGCTGGTGGCAAGTGCAGACATAAGTGCAAACATAAGTGCTGGTTTGGGGACTGTAGGGCTACAGAAAACAGTCCCCAGGTGCAGGGGTTGTCAGGGAGGCAGTGCAAGCATGCAACTAGCGTGGTTAGGGTCAGAGTTCAGATGGGTGGCCAGGTAACCCGTTCGGTCTCATTGTCAGCTAGGACTTCAGCAGGGGAGAGGGGGGAGAAAGCAGAAGCAAAGAGGAAGGTTTTTAGGTGCTTCCGGAACCGAAGATGGTTCTCCTCAAGTCTCAGGGGGGCGGGGAGGCTGTTCCAGAGGGAGGCCCCAGCAAAAGAGAGATCTACCACCAACTCGTTGCTTGGAGAAGCGACTGACCCTGAGGGAGTTGGAGGCGGATGAGCTAAGAGCTGGAGAGGGAAGATATTTAGGAAGAGAGAGTTGAAGGTATTGAGGCACCAAGCCCCAATGGCCTTGTGGACTATGCAGATGGTTTTAAACTTAATCCTCGCAGCCACAGGGAGCCAGTGCAGAGATTTCAGTCCTGGAGAGATACGATCCCTGGGCTTGAGGCCAAGGACAAGTCTTGCAGTCCTGTTTTGGATGAGTTGCAGAGGGCGTAGAGTAGAAGCAGGCAGATTTAGAAAGAGCCTGTCGCAGTAGTCCAGCCTAGAGAGAACCATAGCTCTGGAGACAGTGAGCTTCTGGGGGAAGGAGGGGAAAGGAAGAATACCTCTGAGGAGGTGCAGCTGGTAGTGTGACTTCTTAGAGACATCAGATGTGAGGGGAGAAAGAGAGTTTGGAGTCGAAGATGACCCCCCCCCCCAGATTTTTTTGCCTTGCAGGTGGGAGCAGGAAGAGGTCCAAGAGAGACCGACCAGAGAGCTACAGGAAAGGAGGGAGTGGGTGTGCTGATGAGGAGAATCTGTCTTATTGGCATTAAGGCAGAGGTGAGGGAGGAGGGTGAGGTGGCTGAAGGTAGCCTGAAAATGAGCTGCGTCATCCGCATAGCAATGAAAGTTGGGGCAAAGAGTGGCAATGCGGTGGGCAAGGAGTGCCAGGTATTGGTTTAACAGCCAGGGAGAGAGGTTAGACCCCTGCGGGACTCTCCAACCAACAAGGAGTTAAAGGGGGAAAAAAATGTAAACGGTTTATCCAAACTGACCCCCTAACTTAGGTAAACCTAAACAAAATAGACTACGGGTTTGGTAAACCGTTGTCACAGGAGGGAAGTCCACCTTCCCCTGGAGAAAGTCTCAATGGGAACAGGTTTGCAACTGTAAAGAACCGATGGCCAGGTGTGCTGGAAATTAAACAACCTTAGCACTTAGTAATACACAGCGAGCAAAACATGTAGCACATACATTTTATTAATACAATTAACAATAGAAATAATATCACTAATAGATACAAAAATACCTTCCACAATTATTACAATTGTTCAAAATACTGCGATAAAAATTGCACGAAAACTGCTAAAGTAACCACACTGGGGCACCACAACAATAAATCACACAGGGGGGGAGGGGGTTGTGGGGGTAGTGTAAATAAACACAAAACCTAAGGTTTAGAAACCAGACAAAGAAACAAAAAATTAATGTAAATTAGCTGTCTGTTAATGGCCTAAGCTAAGCGAATTAATACATTTCTAAAAAGAAAGAGAAGGATAAACTTAATTCACCACTCGTTCTCACACTTCCATTCCCATTCAACCCAACATGTTTCATTTCTCACTCATTCTAAACACACAGTCAGGGGAAATTCGTCAGGGGCATATACTCCTATTTAAGAGCAAGTCGTGCCAAAAATGTTTAAATAATTGGAAGGGCTACAGACTCAGAATGTTTTAAGTCAGACTCCTGGGGCACACCACAGGTAGAGAAAAAGATAGCACAGAGGAAGGACCCAAGTTGGACCTGGGAGGGTCTGTCGGAGAGAAAGGAAGTCAGCCACGCCAGGGCCTGAACGGTGATACCTAGGTTATCACGGAGATGCTTTGACACGGTCAACCATGCCATCCTGCTAAAGGAAGAAGAGAGATCAAGCAAGATGAGGACACAGGGGGTGGGTGTTAGAGTCAAGGTTGGAGAGAAGGTCTTCATGGATGTTCAGGAGAGCAGTTTCTGTGCAGGGTTGAGCAATAGGACAAGACGGCAACACTCAGGATTAAGGAACTATCCAAATGCACGTTGGCGGATCTAAAATATCTACTTTATTATTACTACAACAGACAGTTCTAGCACACTACAAAATACAACCCACCCTTTAAATGAACACAGGACAGACAGTTTCACGAAGGAAAGGGATGCACTCTGGATACTGAAAGGAGGGTAGTTGGTAAAGTAATCAGTCTTACTGTTAAAGATTATTTGGTTTTAGCACCAAGGGGGCAAAGGGGCGTAACTGTCTCTAGGGGCCTTCAGAGAAGGACCAGGGGGGCATAACCACAATGCGCCTGGTGCTGAAGAAGTTCTTGCTGTTCAAGGGTGCTTTGCAGCCCTTGAGACAGTTGGTGTCGGGAGACATCTGCGGGTACCAAGTGGCAGGCAGTTCGGCAAGCAAGGCTGGACAGACGTCTGCAGGCTGTCCGGTGCGTGGCCAAGAATCATAGTCTCTGTGCTGGTTGGCGGATCTGGAATGCTGGTTGAGGCGTGTCGGACGGCTCCGGTGACTGTGGCGTGAACAGTCGGCAGTGCAGCCAGATACGGTTCGAGGGCTCGACTATCTCGAAAATGTCCTTAAAAGATGGACGCTGGATGATGCTTGTGTGGCACACCTCCTAGCTTTTTTACAGGGCTTGTGACGTTTCAAGGCAGACGGCTCAAAGCTCAGGATAGTGTTTGCAGGCAAAATCCTTGTCCTTAGTTGAGATAATCTCCGACACTTCCCACCTAGGAAGATTTCTGGCAGAACCTAGCAGGGCATGCTTTGTGCTGGCTGGGTACCGGTTCTAGAGCTGCTGGACGGGCCCTCTGAGTCTAGTGTCTCCCTCTGTTCCCTGGGTGATATTCAGGGGAGAGATCTTGCTTCCCTCTTGGAACTCCTGTCCTTCCTTCACTGGCGGAAGATGTAAGGTAGACTGTACCTTCACCTCTGGTCCAAATGAGTCGTCCTTACTCCTTTCAAAGTCTTCAGATCTGCTAAGTGAGGGTTTCAGCCCTCTTTTAAAGCCAAATGGGCCCCAGTGATTGGTGCAGGCTAAGCCCACCATAGTGAACCAATCCTGGGTCCCCGCCAACAATCTTCTGTTATGCATGAGACCAGGCACACAACAACTTTATAGAGACGTGGAGCCTATTTAACGACGTGATGACCAGGCCCCTCACACAACAATGGAGGACAATCCTACAACAAGAGATCACTTCACGTCACTGGTTACCCCTTCGGGTGCCCCCCAGGCCAGAATTACCTAGTACTTGTAACAAATAGGTACTAAGTCAACACATCATTTATATATCACAATTTTATTTAGATAAACATCACATATTTTTATCACAATTTATAAAACACATTTTCTAAAAATAAAAAAATTCCTAAAAAACCTAATACAAAAATGTCTCATAAAAACCATTACCATACATAAAACAGCCTGTGTTGTGCTTAACCCCGTGACATCCTACCTATACAAAGCCGAATCCTGTATAGTATTTTGAAGGAGAACACTCTGTCTCTAGACACACAATGGTCGGTAGCTTACTGGTTCCTGATTATTAAAGGAGACCACTCATCACATCTAACATTGATTCAATATAGTTCTACCCCAACAAGTGCTACCCGGGGGTGAAGTCAAACTAAATTTCTATTTATACTATATCATCACAAAATCACAATACTATAATTGCCCAACATGTTTCGTTCAACAATACTGTTCAACACAATGTTAAAGAACTTCATCAGGGGGACCATCTGTACCCTTCAACCATCTCACTTCTTTTTTAGTTGGTTCGATCCTGCCCAACGCATCACTCTAAAAGATGTTCACAAGCTATAACTGACACTACAATATCTGATTCTTGACCTGGGGACACACAAAACAAGAAAGAGGGGAAAACCAAAAAACAACAGTCAGTAATGTACAGTTTTTTTTGCTGTTGGTCAACTTAGACAGTACCTAAGTTTACTGAATTAAGGCTTACCGTATTGTGCTTTCACAAAGTCACTCGACAACGGTTACTTAAGGGGAGAGCCCCAACAATTATGCCGGACTACTCAATTCCTGAAAAACACGAAAAACAAAACGCTCGATCGGTGTGAATCCTGAGTAAAACTTGCATGCTATTACCGAAACAATCAACATATCAAAAATGGTTTTTTCTTCATGTGTCCTGGTGTCAACCCGAAGGCTACCCAGGACAACGCTGTTAGTCGATCTCCCTGTGGTGCAACAACCTGAGATTGTGTTGACTACTGTTACTACTCATCAGTGACTAGAGTTATATTGTCAACGTGTGTGACAGCGTCGCTCATAACTCTCTCTGTGAGTCCCATAATAAAGTGTACAATTGCCTCACACCATGTGCAAAACGCAAGACGATGTCATTACCTGATGTCTGTACGGAACAGCTCTCCTTAGAAACTGATTCCTATGTGCACGAAACCAGCTCTCTTAATGCCGCATATGGGATCAAACTTCCGCAAAGCACCATGCATGAGACCAGGTCCAGATAGGACAGACAAGGGGGAGACAACGTATACCAAAGTCCCACTCATGTCCCTGTCTGTTGTAGATCAAAGTGTCTGTCTGGTTAACTGAGCCCTCTGTGACTCTTGATTAAAGCACAGGGTTCTCTTGAAGTTTGTGCTAGGATCAAACTTCCTCTCTCCCCCAAACCACATACTTCATCCCTCTGTAAGGGGTCAGCTCTGCAGGGGTTTGCCTACAGTAAATAGTGGACCCAGGCATGCATTTCACTGCCCTTCATACGGAGGGGTGGGAACTAGCTTCAAGTTGACACATTGCATACCAAAGGGGTGTTAGCCCCGCCTTTCCTGTTGTCTATTCCGGCAACCAAGCCCCTTCAGGCTTGCTTCAATTGCCTGTCATTAGTATGCACTGCCACCATCCGGATGACAAAGGAAAGCAGATCCATGGGTCCTTTGATATTTAAATTAGGAAGGAGGAAGGTGTGCATTTCCCCTCCTTGAAATGCTTTGATGAACCCGTAGCTGTCACATTCCAGCTGAATGTGACCGGGGAAGATGGCGCCTGTAGACTGTGTCTTCCCGGACTACGTGCGACTATGCGTTTTGTGCGGGAAGCAGGTGGACTGTGTGTGGAATGGCCTTACACAGTCATCGGATGTTGGTGTCCCATCATTCCTTTTCGTTATTAAAAAAATAAAAAAAAAAGCCCTGGCGGTTGCACACTCTCCCTGTACGAATGGGCCAATTCCTCACAATCTCTGCATAATGTAAACTGTAATTGCCTCTTTTTGCACCCCTTCCACCTGTGCTGCCATTGCTGCATCCCCCAATACACAGGGATACCCCTTGCGTCCCTCACATAAAATGTGCACCGATGTCAGTCATATGGCAGTCTAGCGGCAATTAATGCCCCGGCATCTAGATAGTACTATTAAATGCCTTAACCAAGCCTATTTCATTTGGCATAATGGAAAACGTTCCCACTTTCAAGTGGTTATGTATCTGAACCTGCGCCTGCGAATTTACCAGAAGGGGAAATTGCGTGTTGGATTGTCCGTGCAGTTGAATTACAGAAGCCCTATTAAAGTTTGCGCACCGCAGCAATCCCCTAGACCCAAACAGTGCCGTAAAAATGTCAATCTTCTAATCATTCAAACAGTATGTGCAATGTCCTGACCAAATTCTTTCAACCCTAAATACTCGATAGATGAGAACGTTTCATTTGCGGCAAGCAGATTAAACCAACTGCGGCCTGCTCGGGAATAGATTCTCTAAGTCGGATCTCTTCTTTGTCATCAACTACCCTGAATCATTCTACGTTTTATGATGCTTCATTTGGGGTTGGAGGGGTACTATTCTGTGCCTGGCTGCACACTTTCCATCAGTGGTTCATGCACATTGCTTTGTGTCTTTCTGCCTTCATCATTCTGAAAGACTTTCACTGGCAAGTTGCCAGACCCACTTTTTTTTTTTTATCAACTTTATTTAATAATTATACAAAACATAATACAACTGAGTAACAGAATGGGAACAAGCAAAAGATTACTCCATATACATCAGTGCAACAAAATGCAAATTACTACTAAAGTAACAGCTATTCAAAACGAAATCCAAAAACATCCCCACCCTCCTATCTCATGGCAAGACGTGACAACACAAAACACACAAAAAAAAGGACAAAACATACACCCCTACCATTACCTCGTGCCTGAAGCAAAGTCAACTGTTATGTCTTACATATGCCCACTGCGTAAGTGGGAATAGAGACCCACAGTGAACTGGGCTGCTACATGCTTGAAACATTGCATCATGGGAATTTGAGTCTTTGGAAATACAGAACCAAACTGAGCTTGGCGCTTAAACTGAGGGAACAGCCAAACACAACACCAAGACAAAAACCTAACCAAAAACACAAATCCACTGAGTGCACCACACTCCATGAGCCAGAACATACTATTTGCCCTCCAAGTCCAATTGAAATGCTTGGTATGGCGAGTGATCACTAGGAGGGAACCAATAGACACATCGAGTCCTGCACATACTTTGGGACAGCAGAACCACCAAATCAAGCCTGCAATGCCCCCTGTGTGGGCTGGAGCACCTGCTGAGTCGTAGTTCCGCTGTGGTGACCGGTCAGCACTGAGACCCCAGGTCTGGTTTGCAGCCAAGCACAAGCTGTAACAAAGAGAAAGCCACAGTGTTGTCCCCTAGCTGCAAAGCTTCAGAAAAATGTCCTTTTTGAGGGGTGGCTCTATAGTTAACGCCCCTCTAACATTTGATTGTTAAACCTTTGTGACAAACAGCCTCTGTATTTTAAACGTGTTATCTTCATCTCTACCCTGAAACAAGAAAACCTTTTAAGTCCTTTGTGTAGAATACTGTTAACCACGTTTGTGACTTTCTTTAAACCCTTTCCCTTACCTTCTACTTAAGAAAGAAAACCCTTTGTTAATCCTCGATGTACACTTTGGGGTGGCCATTTTAAACTTTTTGAGACACCCTTTACCTTAGTCCTTACCCCCTCACCTCAAAGTTAATATCATTGAAGGAACCACCTCCTACACTTGTGGGATAATAGCTGGAGGGCTTCGGTGAGGGCCAAGGTTGATTTAAATCTGAGGTATATTCACCATCGTCTTTTAGGCCGTATTTATTGGACACCAGTGAAAATGAAGGAGAGGGGCTTGGCTGATGTAGATCTGTGCTGGGGGTGTGGGGGCTCGAGAGGGACCTATCTACATATGCTCTGGGAGTGTAGTAGAGTGCTGGACTTTTGGAGAGAAGTTTTGGATTGCATTGATATGGTAACTAGTATGACACTGCCTCTTACTTTTCTGTCAGTGATTTTCCTTTCAACTGATAGTCGAAGTGTGGAGATGTTGGATTGTTCGGAATGGATTGATAGAGCATTGTTGATGGCCATAAAACAAATAATGAAGGTGTGGAAATCCAGGAAGAAGCCACATTGCGAGAACTGGGTGTCGGATATGCGGACTCTCGCTTGGTATGAGAAGACTTAGGCAGTTCGACAACATCGGGAAACTGAGTACGAGGAGAGACGGGGGTCATTCAGGGATTTATGTGCATGATGTGTAGGCTTTGGTTTATTTTGTGGATATTGAGGTTGGGGATTGGTAGGGGTGTATGTTTTGTCCTTTTTTTTTTGTGTTTTGTGTTGTCACGTCTTGCCATGAGATAGGAGGGTGGGGATGTTTTTGGATTTCGTTTTGAATAGCTGTTACTTTAGTAGTAATTTGCATTTTGTTGCACTGATGTATATGGAGTAATCTTTTGCTTGTTCCCATTCTGTTACTCGGTTGTATTATGTTTTGTATAATTATTAAATAAAGTTGATAAAAAAAGTGGGTCTGGCAACTTGTCAGTGAAAGTCTTTCAGAATGATGAAGGCAGAAAGCCACAAAGCAATGTGCATGAACCACTGATGGAAAGTGTGCAGCCAGGCACAGAATAGTAGCATAGGATCATTGCGTGGGGTCCCACAACTGATGTGGGAGGAGTTGGCAGAAACCTCTGGGATTCTTTGGGAGTATTTTGTGGTTGAGAGCAGGAGAAGCCGATGGCAGCAAATGAGGTTGTAGCAAGAGGTCGGTGGCCAGGAGAAGCAGAAGAAAGACAGTAAAGGCAGGTGCAGGATATGGAAATTAGCTGGAGGGGCAGGAGGGGAACACGAGGAGGAACCACAAGGTGAAAGAGGGGCAGAAGTTGAACATAGAGGTAATGTGGGAAAGTTGAAGGAACACAAGGAGGCAGATGTGGGGCAGCACGTAAAAAAGGCTGTTTTGCGTCAGCAGTTGGAGTACAAGGGGGATGTGTGCTAACGTGCAGTATGTAAAGGTGGAACACAAGGTGTATGTGGAGTAGGTGTGTCAACAGGCAGGACACCAGGCAGATGAGGGTCAGCAGGAGTAAAACAAGGATGAAGATGAGATAGAGGAAGGAGGAGGCAGCTGACTGATCTGATGGCTAATATCCAGTGAGGGGGAAGGCAGACCGAATTATGGGACGTATTGAGTACTGCCCTTTTGTGACGGGGATCAGGGGCTTGATCCTGATCGAGGGGGAATGGCACTCCTCTTGACCTGAGCTAGGCGGTCTACCATGGTATATGCCAGAGCTGATCCAACCCCAGAGGCGGGTTGAGAGAGTTTAGAGAGCCCCAGTCCCTGATCCCTCTTTTTGTGCCGTGATTGTAGACCCGGGTACCACTGTCGATCACCCAATGCCCTGCACCCTCCATTCTCAAGCAAGCTTTCTTTATGGCCTTGCACGACTGCTTTACCCATAGTGCAATGTGGTAACCTACTCTTTTTCATGTTGGAACAAACCAAAGTAGGAACCAATTGGTAAAGAGATTGCCTGGGCTTTTAAATATTTTATACAATAAAATGGGAAATTACCATTGATGGTAAAATACTTTAGATGCTTCGGTCATATCAGTGTTTCAGTAGAGACTGCGCCGAGGAACAGTTTTAAAAATAAATTGTTGCACAAGAAGATTGATCTTTGCCAACTTTCACGAACTTTTCCTCACACGAACAAAAATTGAAAAGTTATTACTTTTAGCTCATCCTTTTGAGTTTCATTGTTACAGCATGAAAGATAAGTATTCATTTTCTGGCTTTCAGGTTCTGAAGAAAGTTTTACTTTTAAATTCATGTATCTCGGGAAGTTGTTTTGCTTCATCCTGTCACCCGTTTCTTGCCATTGTGTCCCAGATTTAAATTTCCTCTGTCCATTTTTTGTTCTAGAGCTTTCCCACGGAGGTTGCATGAGCTCGTTCCGGTGGAATGCAGGAGGAGAATTCAAGGGGCGCAAATGGGACACAGATCAGCCCACAGACTCTGCTGTAAGTCTTTAGTGTTTTACAGTAGCTCATTTTATACTTTAATCTTGGTTACCAAAAAAACCTATCAAATTCAAACAACCTCTTAATCTGACAAGCCATTCTTACAGGCATTGTTGCAGTGATGGCAAATGTTTTTTTCCCTCTGTGATTATTGTGTTCAGGCCATTTGGAAAATGCTGTATCTAATTCCCAGACATTAGATGGAACAAGGAAGCACTGGAGTCTGACTTTGGTATCGAAGTAGTGAATTCAATTCAAAACAAATCTGAGAACGTTTTCCCAGCAACTTCAACAGTTCAATTAACACTGATTTTAAGGAGGTTCACCAGTGGATGTAGCACCTTTGCACAAGTACGATTAATGGTTTTGTCTTCCATATGAACACATGGAGGGCAGTATAGCAGATTTAAATGTATAGAGCGTTTGAGCTCATGCATACAAGCCCTAGGCAGTACAGCTGCTAAGAGCAGCTCTACGGATAAAGGGTGTATTGGCCACTTTTCCTCCATAAAATTGGCCAGTACTACCAAAAATCAAAAGTGTGGAGTAAAAATACTCCCAACAAAAAATGAGGAAAAAGAAATGTAGAATCTTGCGCCCCTGCTTTCCCCCCTCACAGCTTCCATGGATATTTTGGAACTAGTAGTTCACGTCGTACCAAGTAACTACTAACTGCCTGAGTGGCAGAAGTAAACTTGTATCTTTTAATGTGCATGAATAACTTGGTGCAAGGAAATAATTATTACAAAAACATTTTCAATGAAAACATATTTTTACTTGCTTATAAAATACTCTCATTGGGAAGTTGACTTACATTTCGACTCACTAAAAAATCATTTTACTCCGAGTAAAATACTCCCACTTCCAAAGCTTATCTGGAGCACTGGCTAAGAGACGGGAATATCTGACAAGTTACAGGGGTTGTGTAGCCTCCCATAACAAAGCATGAACAACTTCATCACTGAGTGAGCTACATGAAATTGTGGACATTGTCTTACCTGGGTTTTTCCTTTTATTCATAACTTTTAAAATGCTAAATAGCCATCTGGTGGAGTTCACAGAAGCTATTCTAATAACAAAAATAACCTTTCATTATTTGTTTTGGAAAGGTATAAAAGTGCTGTGCCTCAAAAACTTCCACTTATAACTAGAGTATAATTCACATGGTAATCCGTTGCATGTGAACCATTTTAAGTTTGTTTTCAGCATGCATGATTAGCATGGCTTTTGGAAAGGCATTTGTGAGTGTTTGTTCTGTATTTCGCAGTAAGGTGGGCAACGCCAAGATAAATGTCTTGCCGTGAGTTTTCTCTCAACTACAAGCGGTGTCTCACGAAAACGTACATTAATTCAAAACAGGACTTTTGATTGGACCAGAGTTTCTGCAAAAATGACATTTTAAATTTTATAATAACATCGTAAAACCATTGCTCTCAATCAATTGAACATAAAAACACATACTTAAGAAATCATTTTTCAATTGCATCAAATAATGCATAAATTCAACAAATTAAGTGGTACACAGCATAACAATTAATGTACACATTCAATCTAACACAAAAACTCATGCATTGAAAAACTACTTTAAATCTCAAAAAATACAATTAATTATATCATGCAAGACAAGCAATTCACATTGACCAGGGAGTTCAAGGCATGGGTACTGCATACATCCATCTTAACCTAGTACGCGCCCCAACACATGATACCTCAGTACACGTCTGAGACCCTACAGTGCTTTACTTCTCTCAGATACATCAAAGATTCAATGGAGAGAAAGGGACACATATAATAGTCATTTGTCTACTAGATGAGGTCCCAATCATCTTGTTTGTTTTTTACATCGTATGGACCTTCCCTTCTCCCAATTTCAACCAAAAAGGTGTCCAAAACCACAATAGTGCTGATGCCTATCTTCCCCAGGACTAGACTGTTTTTCAAATAAAAATCTTCAAGAACCACCACCACAAGTTCATACTATCCGTAACATAAAAAGCATACATCGAAAACATTAAAAACCAAATCTCTGCAGAACTGACTATCCACAAAACCAATCAAAGTCCACAAAATGGCTCAGATATATAATAATTTGTGAGCAATTATCATACCCATTGCTCATAAGTGGGTGCCCAATCAGGTTGCTCTCTTCCCGGGTAACTGCAGTATATCATTCCTGCAGATTAAAACGGGCAAGAGGAAGTAAAACAAAATTAGCCTCTTGAACTGTTTCACTTCATTGTATAGATAATTGTAATGAGCGTGAAAGAAACCACCAAACCTACCTCCCGTGTGTTTCCAATTATAATATCTCCGAGTGCCTCCCCGTTTTGAACTGGGGAAGAGTTTAGTGTCTTCCTCGTTTAAGCAGACAGCAAATGACCCCTGAAATAAGGAAAATCTAGCTTCAAGAAAAATGGATAAACCGATATTTTGTGTTCTCATCCATATTATGACATCCCGGAGAGCACCTATTGACATAACTATCTCTCAACATGGTAGACGCAGCATAACCAAACAATGTAGCATTTGCATGTGTGAGGGATTATACATTGGCTCTTTCAGAGGAGTAGCAGTGTTCAAACCATACCCTAGTGCAAAAGCTGAGATCATGCTCTTGCATAACATTTAGAGAATGCGTTTAGTTGGTCAATCGTAAAAGCAATTCTGTTCCCTGCCTAGTAAAACACGTCCTAAACAGAGATAGTCCACCGTTACCTGCAAAGATATGGGAAGATGGAACCAAAAAGCAGCAAAATACAGCGTGTTTAAAGCTGCCATTTGTTCCATGCGGATGCAGACGTTTATTGTTATTGCTACCGGCTTTGACCCCACAATGTAGTTGCAAACAGATACATTCGTCAAAGTGCAGCATATCCGGCCATTTGTTTGAACCTAGCATTAGTGCAGCTGCACGCCATTGTAATAAATGCTATTAGTCTACATGCTGCCTGGCTTGAGCACACATCATTGCCACATTAAAATACATATAACGGAACAGCACTTACCCGCATATCGCCTGTGCTCGAAAGCCGATAAACACGTCAAGGAGTGTGACAGTCAGTTGCTTAATCCCTCTTCCATTTTATAACCCACATCCCTTTGAAGAAAGGTATAGAAATCGGACTAGAAACAACAAACAGCAGCACGCAAAAGTTTCCTGTGATGTATTTCAAGGCAACTCGGAAAACGGCAGAATGACTACACTGGCACACTAGACACAAATGTATGTGCAATGACATTAACTTCTAAAGAAGCCCTACCCAGAACAAAATAGGGGAGGTTTAGATACAGATGGATAACCACAAGTACATATGTCTAAAGCAAACCCCTTATAGATGGAAAAAGGGGAGTAAAGGAACAGAAAAATGATGATTGAATTTTTCAGTATAACTATATGAACTGATTCCATTCTTGCTGGTTGTTCAATCTTGCATATGACTCGGTTTGATATATCCACCATCTGTTCCACAAACGTTTTCTAATGCCCACCATTTAAGGTCTTCTGGAACATGTTCATCCAGGAAGTGTACCACCCAAGGGGAAGTGGTACTAAATGTTCTTATTTTTGGCTTGTGTTCTACACCAGTGAAAACACGGATTACAGAAGTTTTCCCTATATAGGTCTTATTGCAAGGGCACATGATTGCGTATATAACGTTTGAACTATTGCAAGTCGTTTCACTATGCAATGTCCACGTTTTTCTGTTTATTTTAAGTGCACTGCAGGCAGATGTAAGTCCGCAATTAATGCAGCTACCGCAGGGTGAATGGACAACTACAAATGTCATACCCCACATAGACGTCAGTCATTTGTTGGGGCTTAGTGGCCCTGTCTGCTCTAGATAGCCAGTCTTTCAAATTCTTTCCTTTTTTGAATGCGAACATGGGACGCAATAAATGTGGATCATTCAGCTGCAAAAGGGGTCAATGTTTAATAATTGACTTCTTAATGTCATTATGACATGTATTGAAGGTCATAGTGCACATCAGGTGATTAGTATTTTTCTTTCACCTGCCATCCTTATTTAAAAGGTACTCAACAATCTAGAAGGTTAGCCTCTTTTCAAAAGGCGTTCAGAAATGAAATCCGATTGCACTATAAAATCCTTCAATCGCGTGCAGTTTCTCCTTACTCTCAGAAATTGCCCATATGGGATGTTTTCTCTTAATGCCTGTGCATGAAAGCTGTCATATCGCAGTATAGTGTTCCCATCAGTCTCCTTACGAAAAAGATCTACTATTAGTGAACCATTTTCTTCCTTAATTAGTAAATCCAGAAAAGATATTTCACTACTCCTAAAATGCATGGTGAATTTCAAATTGGCATGTTGGTCATTTTTCCAATTAAGGAAAAGATTGAGGTCACCCTCTTTTTTTTTTTGTATTTTTTTTTTTTGTCCCAGATGATAAAAACATCATCTATATAGCGTTTGTATAGTTTTAGCGCTTTTCTGAATGGATTAGTGTTGATAAGAATACAGGCTTGTTCAAACCACCACATGAACAATGTTGCGAAATTTGGGGCAAACGCTGCCCCCTTCGCCATACCTTTTTATTTGCATATAATACAGATTTTTAAAGTGAAAATAATTCTTAATGAGCAGGACCTCTAGGAACTCGCTGGGAACCTTTTGGTGACCTTCCCTCTTGTCAAGAACATTTCTCATAATGTTAAAGGACTCCCTCTGAGGGATATTGGAGTTTAAAGATTTCACATCTAACCTAATGAGTACTTCAGTACTCTTGTCAAAATGCATGCTCTCTATTGTATTACATCCGTAGTGTCTGCCAGGTAAGTATCAGAATGCCCTGCCAGAGGTTTCCGTGAGTTTTTAAATTTTTTTTTTTGGTTTGTCTGCTCCATGCACACTGCCCTTGTCCGCCCTGAATCTTGTACCGGTGCCAAGCACTTTTAATAGCACCATTAGCCCCAACAGCTGAGGCCTCATAATGTCTGTAATTATTGGACAGGCTGAAGACGAAATATAAAATGGAATGGAAGAAAGTTTGTTCCTACAGCCCCCCATTTTTGGCCCCCCCATGTTTGTCTTGTGCAACCATTTTTATTTCAAAACAAGTTCATGTTTTACATGGCTTGTTACAATGTTTTATTCATGGGAACGGGTCAATGCAGTCCTGACCTTTTAATTCCTTAATACAATGTCTAGACATTTATTTTTATCAGGGCTTTAACTCCCAATTGTGACTCATAATCAAGATTTTCATCATGGAAATGGAAAATTCTGTTCTCTGAAACTTCATTAGTATAATGCCTTTAGCAGCAACCGGCAACAGTAAGGAATACTTTTGAATATGATACTCATGGCAGCTTCTCAAGAGTGGATTGGTATATTCTTTACTTGTTCTATACCTATACATAGCAGTGCATAAGGTGGCAGTCCGGTATGCAGTTTCAAATGCTTTTTTTCTGTGTTTTAATTTATTTAATTTGTGTCTGGGTAATGTGCTGGACCTTTGGCATAATGTTTGGTACATTCAGGAAACAATGTGGTAAGAGCTGTCAAGTGAAATGCAATTACATTTGCAAGACTTGGCCACCTTCTTGTCTCAGCCGGCCAATAAATTATGTTCCCTGGTACGTATTTGTAGTGTAAAGTGAATTTCCCGCGAAGGTGTCTGCTAACCCACTTACAATTGTAACTGGTGCTAAATAACACTGTTGCTTCTAAAGAAAACCTAACCCCACCCAGCATATTCTATAACCTACTTCTACGACGTGACCTGGTTTCATTTTTCTGGCACACTTCAGATCGACATGCTCCAAGGGCCATAACTGCCATTCTGTGCCAATACTTTAGCAATAATCCTGTATTCTGATTCTGCGGGCTACACTGCCCGGTAACGGCCCAGGTTACTGCGCCTGGTGTAGCCAGCATAATGCAGTATTATTGCTATAAGCACCCTGAGGCAAACCCTTGAGGTGCTATGAGCAATAAGGAAACACAAAACCCCTGCAGCGCAGCTTCATTCGCAGCAGCGGCTGGGGAGAGTCTGCGTTGCCATGGATATGGGCGGGGGGGGCTCCACTGGGAGCCCCTCTTCAATTTCCATGATAATGATCTAGTAAGCCATGCAGCCTGGGTGGTAGGAGCCACTCAGGTAAAGTGTTGGATTTGGGGTGGGGGGGGCAGGGGAGGAGGGAGAAAACAGCACCAGGTGCTGTAATCACTCGGGTTGCTCTGAACCCGGGCATGCGTCAGTAGATCCAGCTTGGGTTTGGAGCAATCTGATTAGCTGCTGCACCTGCCGAGGATACTAAATAACCATATAGCTAACATTCTCTCTGGGGTGCTGAACATAAACATGTTGGCTCTGTCTTGATCTGCCACACATCTCTGCAGATTATCCAGTCCCACGGACACCCTGGCCAAGTTCTGGGTAGTATCCGACCAGTAGGAGCCCGAACTTCTTGATGGGGTCATTAGCTTGAAATGAACACTGAGAATGCTGGCATTTCCAGCTGGAAAAGCCAGTACTTCCATAGTTAGGAGAAATCCCAGACTTGCGTGAGCTCTCTTGGCCAGATTTCATGTTCACAACCTCAAGAAACCTCAGCAACTATTCATTGAGGAAATCCTGCACCTGCAAACAAGCAACATCCCTTTTAAATCCTTCACCTGTGACTCTAACATTTCACATCAGAATAGTCAGCAGGTCCATGGTGATAGTATTCATTGCAGCGTCTCTCTGCTAGCTGACGCTAGCTGACGCTAGCTGACGCTAGCTTTGATGTTAGTTGTGACCCGGTTATAAGGCTGATTGCTTATTCTTGCCCCAATCTGTTGTCCAATGTATTTATTACATTTGTGGAGCACCCATACCCTGGGGTAACACACGCGCTTGAACGTGAATGGGTAAAATAACCCGATAAATTGGAGACAGCGAGAGGATATCGGCACTGCTGCCTTAGTCATATTTGTCAAACAGCCAGGTTTTGGCTAGTTTCCTAAAGGCTCTGTAGGATGGCTCATTTTTTTATGTTGGAGGGTAATGAGTTCCAGATATTGGGTGCAGTGCCACAGAAACTGGTGCCACCTGCTAGTTTGTTTTTCCATCTGGGAGCTGAGAAAGCTAGATTGGCAGACGATTGAAGTAGACGTCCCTTAGCTTAGGTTTTAAGGAGAAGCAGTGCTTAAGGTAGGAAGGGGCATCACTGTGGATGCAGCAGTGGGCGACAGTCAGTTTTGAACTCTATGCTTTCCTTGATGGTGAGCAAGTGAGCATCGCGTCTAATTTTTGAGATATGTGCTGAGTGTCTGAATCCCAGGGCAGCCCTGAGGGCTTTATTTTAAAGTAATTGGAGCTCGGCAATGTTAGCAGAGGTACCCAAGAGAAGCACATTACAGTAGTCCAGTTTACTGCCTGTGATGGCTCTGGCCATCAGTAAACAGTTGTCTGGTGAAAGGAATTGTCTGCTTAGAGAGATCAGTTTGGCTGTGTAAGCCGTAAAGGATACCAGAGCATACATGTGTTTCGTTGCATTGACCCCTGCGTCCAGGTAGACACCAAAGGTCTTTGTGTTTCATAACTGGGATTGGGATGCCGCCAATGGTAAATGAAGAAAAGGCAGGGTCTGTGTTCTTGAGCTGGAAGGGGGAGCGCACAATGAGCAGCTATGTTTTTGTCGTCGTTGAGGCAGAGGTTATGGGTGGCCACCCAGTTTTGAATGATACTGAAGATAGTTGGAGTCCGTGTCATGGGAATAGTTTCCTATGATGGTGAGGAGGATTTGAGTATCATCGGCGAAATTGGAATGCTGAGCGTGTCTAAATGGTCAAAGAGAGGCTTGGTGCAAATGTTATCGAGTGGGGGAGATATGGGAGCCATTGTGGAACACCAATGGGGATAGTGATGGGGTCAGCGCTGACGATGGAAACTATTAATGTACGTTCTCTGAGGAATTATTTAATCCAGACAGCAGCCTCCTTGGAGAAGTAAACGTTTATCTTTTAATATGCATGAATTACTAGGTACAAAGAAATCATTATTACAAAATCATTTTTCTTTTCAATTAAAACATATTTTTGCTCACTTATAAAAAAATACTCTCATTGGGAAATTGTACTCCCTAAAAATTCATTTTACTCCCAACTTAAAAAAATCGCGAGTAAAATACTCCCACTTCCAAAGCTTATCTGGAGCACTGGCTAAGAGACCGGAATATCTAACAATTTACAGGGGTTGTGTAAACTGATTGCTGTGATCCGAGTAGGTGGTGATGTTCTGGGAAGAGTTGGATCTGGAGTACGCCATACGATCTAAGATTGTGAGGAGAAAGGGGACGGTGTTGATGGGATGGTATTTTGGGCGGGGGGAGGTTAGGAGTGGTGTGACCCACGCTGCTTTGAGGCAGGAGGGAGCAGAGTTGGTGGTGAAGAATACATTGATGACGTCAGTGATGGTGGTGGGGGAAGAGTTTCTGAGCATCATTTGACAATGTGAGCAGGGCAGGTGTCTCCTTTGCAATTAGGGGAATTGAGCAGTTGAATGGTCTTGAGGACTTCTGCATGGGGGACTGAGGTAAAGTTGAAGGGGGTTTGGGGGATGTTCATCTCCGGGTGGGTGAATAGCTGCAATGCTAAGGGACGGGCGTTTATGGAGAGTTGGATCTTTTTGGCTACCTTTCTTCCCCTCAATTTAGTTATTTTTGTTGGAGATGGCAGTTTGCAATGTGGTGCACCAGGCTTTGACTTTACAGACCTGAGAAGGGGTTTGAGAGGGGCAGTGTTCTCTAGCTCTTTGAGAATGGCAAAAATCTCTTTAGTGTTGGATTTCACAATTCTTGTCTTATAACATTTAGCTTTAGTAGCAATCAGTGTGTTTTTATATGTTTTAGCTGAGGTGGCGTAGGCTTAGAGGTTACCTGGGATAGGGTGTTTTCTGCAGGTGTGCTATAATGTACGTTTGTGTCTGCAGAGGGAGCGACGATTTTCTGAGAACCATGTGTTGGCATGCATACGTTGTTAAATAATTTTAGGTTTGATTGGGGCATGTTGGTCCATAGTGTTCCGAAGAGCCCGGTTGTAGTGGTAACTGGGAACTGCGGATAGTTGCCGTTTGGGGTTCAGACAGTGAGCGTATCTGTTGCAGGGTGGGGCGAGAATTCTTTGTGAGTTTATGGGTATTGCAGACTAATACTGGTGGCTGGTTTAGTGATGGGATAGTGGGGGTGTGGGAATGAGAATGAGACACTTGGAAATCAAACGAGTGGTCAGACCAGGGTTGAGGGCTGATGGAAGTAAAACTGAGGTCAGTATTAAGGATTAGAATCCAATCAAGGGTGCAGCCTTTAGTGTGGGTAGGTGAGGCGACCTATTGGATGATGTTAATTTCAAAAAGTGAATTACTAAGTGCTGTGGCTTTAGCATCAAGAGGGTCGTTGTAACCTAAATTAAAGTCACCTAAAAGGATGAGCTTCATGGTTAGTTTGATGAAAGGTGTGATGAGTCGGGGAATATCAGATGCAGCCGAGCTCTGGGAGTTCGGTTGCCTGTAAAGCACTATCAGATTTAGTTGAACGTCAATTTCATAGCATAGCATGGCAGTGCATGGAGGGGGGACCTCTAACAGGGTAGTACGATTTTGGCAATAACACTGCCTGAGGTTTGGAAGGACGGTCTGATCTGAGAATAGTGTAGCCAGGAGGTATAGCAATGGAGATTGACAGGCCCACAACTGTGTGGAGCCAAGATTCCGAGATGGCCAGGAAATCAAGGTGATTTTTTACAATGAGGTCATGTATATGAGTAGCGTGGGCACATGGCGCGCGTTGATTAGGGCGCACCTGATTTGTGATATGTGGGGGGTTTTGCAAGTGCTCTTGGGGCTGGGAGGTGGTATAGCTTGGTGTGCCATAGTGGGCGGTGGGTGAGGGGGCAGGGATGGGGGGAGCTGCGAGTAGAGAGTCTGAGTCATCTAGTATCTTAAGTGCTGGAAGTGTAGCCACATATAGTGAAGGAGGCTTGTATGTTCATACGGGAGCATGAATTAGCAGTTTTTGGAGGACCAGTGCACGGGAGAGGGGTGGTGAGTATAGAAGGAGGATGGGCAGGGGGGATATAAATTGCAAACGGATGGTGTGGAGGGGGTTTAGGAAGCGAGTATGAATGGGTAGGAGTTGCAGTGTTGCATATGGTGTGTATGTAAAGCCGGTAGTGAGTCTGGTGGGGTCATCAGATCGATGTGGACATCCAGACGTAGTGATTGAGCCTGTCACTTGGTTAGGGTAGAGAGAGGGCTGGAAGGAGGTAGGTGGGTAGGTAGGTGGTGAGTGAGCGGTTTCAGCAAAACGATCATAACAGACATTAGTTCTTATAACTGCTAGCTGGCTTACCTTGAGCAGTGCTTGCCAGTTTGGAGGGGAGAGTCTGTAGACCGTCGGAACACTGTGGTGACGGTGGGTTAGGGTGGCAGGCTTCTTTCAAGATTGGCTGCTCTGTATTAGTGCGTGGAAGTAACAGAGGGTAAGGGCATGGGTGTATGAGGTTTACAATTCGCTGAGCGTATGTGCATGTCTGGACAGGCAGAAGCCTTAATTGAAGGCCTTGCTTAGAGGCCAGCTTCTCCTGCCGGCTTGATCCCTCGTTGACAGTAGGAGTAGGAAACCAATCGTGGCAGCCAGAGGTCTGGGCACCTGGAAGGGTGAGAGTGCAGGGTTAAGGCTCGTCCTGGTCGGCAGGGGTGGCCATGTTGGAAGGGGATAAAGGGGCTCTGCCAAGAGGTGGATCCTCTCTGAGGGTTGGTCGCTCAGAGATTGAGTGGTCGTTGTAGACACTTAAGCCTGCAAGTGCAGCATTTGCTTCATTCCACATTGAACCTCTCCACCCAGCTTACTGCATGTGAGGAAAAATGCTCTGCTGTGCTAGACAAATGGCTGCACCTTTGGAGCAGATCAGGAACTGGGAAGGCATGGCAAACTGATAATGCCTATAGTGACTTTTAAAATAAACTACCTGTATTCTGATATATCTAGTCTGTTTTGTACCACAGCTCCTGACCCACAACAGTGGTAAGGAATTAAAATTATGTTGTAGTCATAACACAGGGGACAGAATAGTAATTAACGGTGCAGGATACGTTCTGCTAAATACGTTTGCATGCAGAATAGACAAGATTTGTCTTTCCATACTGTTTTGGTGGGGTTATTGACCAATATGTCTCCAGAAAACAGTAGGTCCATCTCCCATTGACCAATTCGAGGCCAATGCTGCAAAAACCGGGGGGGGGGGGGCAACAACTATGTCTACTGCTTCGGGAAGGGTAACCTTGCGGCATGTGTCCTGGCCATTAACATTTTTTTATAGTTCACTATCAGTTACTTAAGACTTAACATCTGTGTGCTGTTTTATTAACCTTTTGTAGTTTCATGCTCTGAAAAATACAAGTATTACCACAATACCAGACAAGATTGATCATATGAGATGTTCTGTTGCACATAGATTCATCTGATTTTCTCTTGTCCATTTGGGTAATGAAAACCATAGAAACTGTAGGCTTATATGGTAGCAGAGATTGCTTTGTCTTCATCTGATATCTAGTGGGAAGAGCTATACATGGAGGGCGATCCTGTCCTACTTTACACTCTGCTGCTGACCGAATAAAACCAATAGTCCACTCCACTGTTACCTGACTCAACAAGCACACAGTTCCCTCCGCGTCAGGCCACTATATGTAGTTTTCTCCGCCATCGCCTCAGCCCTACCATGGTAATAGCGGTGCTGCAAATGACAGCTTGACATATGTTTTAGGTGATTTCCCAGTTTCAATCCAATGTCTTTGTACCAGAGTCCCAAGTCATCAAACAGTATTTAAAGATACAGCAATATGGTACTAGCTTGCACCAGACATTATTCATCCCTTGGAGCTTCACCTCTTAGAGTGGATTGCATGCACCCAGGCAGGAGCTCCTTTACCTTCACAGCATCGTGCACCTTTCACTGCCTGGACAACATTTTCTGCTGGTGTACCTTCACATACACACAATATCTGTGCGTCAATGAATGACTCACCTGCTCTTGTTCCTTTAAAAAGGCTTCTTTCATTTGCTAGTGGACAGACTTAATAAAGGTGATGCATTTTGCTGTATTCCAGCATCGTGTCAGCAGTGAAATGAGCATCTCTATAAGACTAATTTGAATGGATTGTGTCCTCCAACGTATACCACATCTTTGACATGTAATGTCCACAGCTGTGTACTTCGGAAACTTTTTCGGCAGAAGGTATTTTGCTTCGATGATGTTGGGTCGATGTCCCTCGAAGGCCTCCGTTGAGAGCGACGTCACCGGATGTTATAAATACGATGCACGGCACCCGTAGCCTCAGTTCTGTTTTTTCCGCAAACATGTTTCTTTTGAGAACTCGGCACGCCTCGTGTGTTTCATCGTAGAGATGTCTTCATATTCGACCCCTTCGAATCCATGGTCTGGCTTCAAGACTTGCCGGGACTGCAAGTCTGAAATGTCAATGACCGACCTGCATCGCATTTGTTTGTGGTATTTGGGCAAGAGTCACGACACCGACGACTGTTCAAAATGCCAGTCGCTGACTGCCAGGCCTTGCAGGAGCGTAAGGGGAAGCTTCAGATAGGTCGGGGTTCTAAACCCAGTAAGTCCCAAAAATCTAAATCGTCCAAGGGGGTGTTCACCGACGACTTGAGAGGCGATTCTCTGCGTCGGGAGGAGGCCCGGAGATCTCGGTCCCGGAGTGGTTCCCGCCATTCTTATACCTCATTCTGGCATTCTAGGAAGCGTCGTCACTGGTCGCCTTCCCCATCCTCCTCAGAGGATGGAGCCGCAAGGAAAGTGGCATGCCCGACGAAGTCCTCGACTCCGGAGGAATGGGCTGCCTTTAAGGAGCAGATGTTGGTGATTTTTCAATCGCAATGCACGGTTACGGCCGCGCCTTCTGATGAAGCCGGCAAGGACTGGTCTCGTAACGTGGCTTGCACGCCTTCAGGCTCGGGTCCTCGACGCCACTCGCATCGGGATCCTTCGAGGTCCCGTTCGGACAAGGCTTAGGATAGTCGCAAGAGATGTGCTTCCAGGTCGTCCCCCAGCGAGACCGCAGAAACCTGCTAAGGGCTCGAAGCCTCCGTCGGCGACGTGTCCGTCGGATTCAGACATATGGGCTTTGCCTTCTTATCAGCCTTCTCTGCCATCAGCACCATTGTCGACGCCAAAGCCTTCAGCACTCTCGACGCCGAAGCAGTCGACCCTCTTGGCGTCAAAGCCTTTGGCGCCCTTGACGCGTTCAGGGATTTTTGGCCAAAATTTGCCATTGGAGTTCCCTGAAACAGTGGATCCTCCAAGGAAGCCTACTGCTAAGTCTGTGAGGCCAGTGGTGGACTCCATGCCCTCTTCTGTCCCGAGGCAAGGTTTTTACCTCCCTCTGGACGACCTATATGAGGATGAGGAAAGGTCTGACTTTGAGGACCCTGTTGAGCCTGATGTGGCCCCTGTCTTTTGTTGGGACAGTCAATTGGAGGAGTTGAGGCAAACCCTTCATGATGCCAGTGGGTTGGACACTTCTCCGGAAGTGGAATTTGGCAGGCCTGAGTCTGGGGCTCACGCTGAGTCATCATTCAGTAAGCTCATGGCTAGGGTCACGGAGGATCTGGGCTGGTCCAGTCCTCCTGAAGATTTTGTACAAGATGATCTAACGAATATTTTAGATAAAGGTCCGTCCTCTGACCCGGTGTTACCTTTTTATCTCACTTTACAGAAAAGGGTGGCGGCTGCTTGACATTCACCAGAATCTTTTCCGGCTGTTAACAAACAGTTGACAAAGAAGTACCGCCCTTCCGTTAGCGACCCCAGCTACTTATCCACTCACTCCACTACTGAGAGTTTGGTGGTTCGGGCGGCTATGACCACCTCGAGGCAGGCGGCGTACCCTACCATCCCTCCTGATAGGGACGACGCTTTGAAGGTTGGGCTCGCAAGGTATTTTCTGCAGGGTGTATGGCAATCAAATTAGCCAACTCCACTTGTGCCTTAGCAAGATTTTCACACACTCTGTGTAACTGTGTTTCTCTAGTGGCTGAGCATATTCCCGAAGGGTGAGAAAGGGATGGGTTCCTTGCTCTCGTGTAAGATGGCAAGGATGTCATGTGCGAATCCCTTTAGTCGGGTTTGGACACGGCCGACGGTGTTAGCCGGTCCATGACTGCGAGCACTGTTATACGCAGATTTGCCTGGTTGTGGAAGTCTGGTTTTGCCCCGGATGTGCAAGCCCGTCTTTTGAACATGCCCTTTGATGGCGCGCATTTGTTTGGCAGCAAGGCTAACAAGAGCCTCGAGAGGTTGCAGACCTCAAACGCTGCGGCGAAATCTTTAAGCGCAGCTGTGCTTCAACCTCTGCCTTTTCGTCCTAGGGGACAGCAGTGGAGAAATGGTTCTTTTCGTTTGTACTCCTCCTTTGGTAAAACGAGAGAAGCCGCCAGTCAAAGGGGAGGAGCCGCCAGTCAAAGGGGTCAGCGGAAAAGTACCCATGGTGGTCCGGGAAATAGAGGTGCCAAAGACACTCAGGCAGCTGCCTCTTTGCCTTCAGGCGCCGCCGCAGCCGCTCCAAAACAGTCATGAGGCCATGTCCCATGGTTCGCCGGTTGGGGGCAGACTGTCTCAGCATCTCGAAGAGTGCCGAGCCATTACTTCGGATGAGTGGGTTCTGGATACTATCGCCCACGGCTACTGTCTTCCCTTCCTAAAGCGGCCTCACGACAATCCACCGGGGAATCTGTTTGAAGCTTCCGGATCCGCTCCTTGCGCAGGAGATCTTGTCCCTGCTGGAGAAAGGCGCTATAGAACTAGTGCCTGTAGCGGAGAGGAACAAGAGATGGTATTCGCCTTATTTTATGATCCCAAAGAAAGACGGGGGATTGAGACCCATCCTGGACTTGCGTTGGTTGAACAAAATTCTCAGGAAAGACAAGTTCAAGATCGTCATTCTTTCTCAAGTCCTCCAGGCCCTTCAACTTCAGGATTGGTTGGTGTCTCTGGACCTACAGGATGCTTACTTTCATGTGCAGATTCATCCCAAGCACAGAAAGTACCTGAGGTTTGCGGCTGGCGACTCGCACTTTCAGTTTCGGGTCCTGCCCTTCGGATTGACTTCTGCCCTGAGGGTCTTCACCAAGCTAATGGTGGTGGTGGTGGAAGCGTATCTCAGCCGAGGGGGGGGGGATTCACGTCTACCCCTACCTGGACAACTGGCTGAACCGTGCGCGTTCTCCCGAGCAAGCATTGAATCACCTCGGTCTCACCTGCCGCGTTCTCCCCAGGCTGGGTTTCTCCCTCAATTTCAAGAAGTTGCATCTGACACCTTCTCAACAGCTCCAGTACATCGGGCTGTGTTGGGCACGTCTTTGGGGAAGTGCTCGCCTCCCAATGTGAGGGCTCATCACATTGTGAAGATGATGGACAAGTTTCAACATGCGCAGAGTATCCCGACTTTCGAATTCTTAAGGTTGCTCTGCCTCATGGCATCCTGCATTTGCATTTTTCTTGTGCCAGAGGCCAGGCTGAGGTTGAGATCCCTGCAATGTGTCCTCAAGATGCAGTGGTTGCAGTTCTCAGGCATGATGTCGGATCCCGTTCAGATTCCATTCTGTCTCCCAGGATCTTTTGTGGTGGGCCAATGAAGGGAACCTGATGAAGGGGGAGCCGTTTTGGCAACCGTGGCCGGAGGTGACTGTAGTGACGGATGCTTCCCTCACAGGATGGGGCGCTCCTGCCAACGACTTGACCGCCAGCGGTCGTTGGTCTCTGTCTGAGTCCAAACTCCACATCAATCTGTTAGAGCTGAGGGCCATCAGGCTAGCCCTGAAGGCCTTTCTGCCATCTCTGTGGGGGAAGAGTGTCCTGATCATGACGGACAACACAGTGACCATGCATTAACTCAACAAAAAAGGGGAGGTAGGGTCACTCCCGTTGTGCAGAGAGGCAATGCAGCTCTCGTTCTGGGCCATCCAGCAGGGAATTTCGATCTCAGCAATTCATCTTGCAGGAGACGTAAATGCAGCGGCGGATGCTATGAGCAGGCAGAGCACGATCTCTCAGGAGTGGGAGTTGGCTCAGGAAGTCCTTATGGAGATCTTCGCCCTTTGGGGAACCCCACAAGTGGATCTCTTCACCACCAGTGCCAACTGGAAGTGCGAGAGATTCTCTTTGAGAAGAGCCTTAGGAGACTCATTCGTAGTGGATTGGTCATTCTCACTGCTATACGCGTTTCCTCCAGTCCCCGTCATTCCTCAAGTTTTACGGAGGTGAGGTTCCCACATGATCCTCATTGTTCCCGATTGGGCCAGGAGAGCGTGGTACCCGGATCTTCTAGAAATGTCCATCTGCCCTCCACGCCGTCTTCCCTACCGAGAGGATCTGCTCTCGCGAGAGAGGGGTCAGGTTCTCCATCCAGAGGTCAAACCTCTCAACCTTCACGCTTGGTATCTGAAAGGTTGAGATGCCAGGATTGGGACCTCCCGGATGATGTGATGGAGGTGTTGCTTTCGGCCAGGAGGCCAGCAACAAAATCCCTGTACCGTTGGCGTAAGGTTTGCGACTGGTGCAGAGGACAAAATGTTGATCCTTTTCAGTGTTCCATCCCTATGATTTTGTCTTTCTTACTTTGTTTGGCCCACAGGGGCCTTCAAGTAGGTACCATTAAAGGTTACCTGGAGGCACTGTCTATATTTAAGCGCTCGTCTGAAGAATGCTCTTTCTTTGAGAAATTGAGAAATCAAAGGAATCTTAAAAGACTGACTAATGTGTTCCCGCCGTCCCCTTTCCAGGTGCCGGTTTGGGATTGGAATTTGGTTTTGAAATTTCTAATGGGTTCTCCGTTTGAACCTTTGCACTCTCTTCCTTTGAGATTATTGTCCTTCAAGATTGCGGTGACTTGGTTGCGGTGACTTCTGCTCGCAGAGTGAGTGTATTGCAGGCACTTTCCTCTAAGGCGCCCTTTACTGTGTTCCACAAGGACAGGGTTGTACTTAGGGTACATCCTTCCTTTCTACCTAAGGTAGTATCTGAATTTCATTTGAGCCAGAAAGTGATTCTTCCTTCTTTATATCCTCCTCATCCTGGTAAGGAAGAGGAGCGACTCCATAGGTTGGATCCTAGGAGAGCTGTGAGCTTTTATATGTCTAGGATGTCCATGGTCAGAGTGGACGTTCAACTCTTTGTGGGATATGTTGGATACCGATTGGGCCAGGCTGTTACCAAACCGACCCTGTCCAAATGGATTATTCTCGCCATTACCGAGTGTTAACGATTGGCGGGTTAGGACCCTCCTGAAGGGTTGAGAGCTCATTCCACTAGGAGTGTGGCTACTTCCACAGCCCTCCAACGGGGAGTTCCTATTAGGAATATTTGTGATGCTGCCACATGAGCTTCTATCCATACCTTTGTTAAACATTACTTTACATTAAGGGTCAGACAGTTCTGAAGCAGAAAATACCATCCTCCATGAAGGAGCACCGCTAGGAGCATATCATTCATGTTGAACTGCCTTTTACAACAGTGCTAGCAAGACAGACCGGCACCTGGACTACTGATTAGGCGTGGCTTCTGCTCGGCTTCAAGGATGTTCAGTAGGGAAAAAAATGTATTTTTGTACAGTCCTGCATTCTTGTCTGGGTTGGCATTTCAGAGTTCAAGCCATGGCCTCGCACCATGTGCGGATCTAAGCATAGAATACATTTGCAAAGTGTTACACGAAGAGAAAATGGCCGGCGTTACACAAAATGGACTCCCTTTGGTTACATTCAGGTTTCTCGGATTGCGATGTTTGTCACATGATGCGATTTGCTTCTGGCCAACATGTTATACGTATCATTTGGCTATGGGGTTACTTTTCAGTATAACACTTTGGAGAATTTACTATGCGATTGCAGCTTACGTTTCCGCAAGGCTATGTGCAGTTAAGGAGGCATTGGATGGGTACCACACGTTATGGGGGAAAAAACATAAACTGAGGCTACAGGCGCCATGTGTCCTATTTATAACATCCGGTGACGTCGCCCTCGGCAGAGGCCTTCAAGGGACATTGACCCAACGTCATTGACGCAGGACGCCCTCTACCGAAAACGTTTCCGAAGTGCACAGCTGTGGACATTACATGTGAAAGAGGTGGAATACGTTGGAGAAACATCCAGTCGAAAGAATGTTACCAGTTGGTAAATAACTTGTTCTTCCGTGGTGATGATGAGTGAAGACTTAAAAGGTGGCCCATCAGTACTTCATGAGGGACATGCATGCTAAAAGGTACCAGTGTTGAGGCATTTGTCTATTTGAGGATTATTTCAACGACGTAGCTTATCCAACTTGTTTGTGGTTCCATTGTACCTCTCAACCACACCGGCTGGTCAGATGCAGTTGTTTGTTGTATTTCAGTGTTGTGCACAATTCTTTCACCACCTGTATGGAAATACTGTTCCCCCCGACCCTATTTATTCCTGCTTGAACTCTGTTCCGGGGCAAATCCCTTATTACTTACCACTGTCCTGAAATAAGATTTGTTATGGTGGTATGCTTTGATGGATATCAAGTGTCCACAAGGAAGAGTACGTATTGATGACCACAACATCTTTGCAGTTGGATGAAATCAGGCTGGAGATTAACAGTCCTCGGAAACTCTGGTGCATGCCTGGGGTCGCTTTCACTGCCTTAAAAGCAAAGTGAAGGATACCAACACTGCACTAAAGAAAGGAGAAATTCTCTTCCAAAACAAACAACCCTCAGGAGGCACGATTGGTGCGTATGATCCCGAATAATCAGGTGGGTGCTCCCACCTATTGTATGCTGTAAAGGAGATTTGTAACCTATAAAGACATTTGACGACCTGCATCAAGCTCCAGAAAGATCATACCAATGTGGCAACTACTTGGCACAAGGTTTGAAGAAAACAGCAGCAGCTCTGTGAGGTGGGCAGGAAAACCCAACACCCCTCAAACATAAGCTGTGATCCGCACCACCATCATTAAGAACCTATCCACTTGTGAAGAGTGCATGGCACACCTGATGAAAGCCCCAAAATATCATTGCATCATGAATTGTAGAATTAGGAGTACCTGAAGCAGTAGCTATAACAGAAACCAGGAAAGTGGCTATTAAGAGTGTTTAGTGTGTTATACCTTCCTGTGGTGCTAGTACAGAGGGGAGCAAATTCCTGTTGCAGCATATGCTTTGGATCGATGTGTTGGGTCCTGAGAGACTCAATCATTTGATGAGTTAGAGTTCAGCAACACCAACAAGCCGCCAGGTGAGAACAGCACTATCGTGAATTATGGAGCACGACTGCATCAAGGGCAGATAAGACATGCTGCTGAAGAAGCTTGAAATTCAGGTGAAGTGCCGTGATCTGAAGGCATGCCACATTGTTCTGGAACACCATTGCTTAGGTGATGCGAACAGTGGCCTGGCCTTGGCACATCAAAGGCTTCCATTCAGCGCAAGTAAGAAGTCTGTGGAATTTAGTCCTCCAACATCAGGATTCTGCAAAAGGCAACAAAACACTGTCATTCCAACAACAGTTCTTTGAACTGCAAATTCTTCCGGAGGAAATCTGGAGGCATTAAGTACCCAGAAGTGAAAGGAAAATGGAATTTGAATGCCATTCAGGGTGGAATCCTCCTTTGTAACATGATGTATTGACTTAACAAAGGTGTCAATCACTCAATGCGATGCGAACAACTGAAACAAACGTGCTGTGGTGCCAGCACTTCAAACGGCAATCTGGTTAAGGCACCGGTTGGTACAATGAGCAGCAATCTTGGAGACGTGTGCATTCCGGAGAAGGCTGGGAGTCTGCTTTCCTTGAGCTGCTGACAGCAAACAGTCGGGGAGGATGGACTATTTTCCCAAAAAGATGGTGCTGTGATTTTCCTGTGGATACCTGTCAGATTGTTGGGTACTTTCTTGTGTCAGCACAATGACACCCCCATTGCAAGTTCAGAGGTCCATAAAGCTATAGGTCGGAATCCATTGGATGCAACGTCTATACTAGTTGGCCCAACATATCGTGATGTTGAGTTAACTCTATTCTAGGTTTTTTAGGATTTTCTCCATTCTTGTAAAGTATCAAGGTTAGGATTGGCTTTCTTTTGGTAACTGTGAAGCAGACCTATTGCCAATATGAAATCTTCAGTTTTTGCCCTTGAATAATTTTATAGTGTACTATCATCATCATCAGGGAACCATCCCAAATTTGCATCGGCCATTAATTTGAGTTAATAGTTCTTTGCATGAAAGTTGCCAGGGAATATTGTGTTTTCAAAACCCAAAAAACAGCGGTACAGGTGATCATCCATTTAAACATGAACCATAAAGTGTACTCAACATGCTATGCTGCAGTTTGTGATGCACTTTCACGGCCTACATAGAACGTTATTTGCCTAGCCTGTCAGGGTAGAGTTGAACATTATGGTACAGTGCACTATTATTGACTTAAGCATGCTTCTGAAGTTGCATAAATGACTACGTTAGGGTGTGTGTGCTGTGTGAGAGGATCGGGGTAACAATCTTGAATGTTTTACTTCTTTTCTCTCTGGGTGAATCCAATTCATCCTGATTAAATCCTGAAGATGACCTCCCACCCCCACCCACCTCCCTGTGTCCTGCCCCAGGGATCCGTTCTGCCTCTGACCCTCTGATATGTGTATGGAACCGCTGGGAGAGCTCATCTCACAGTGGAAGGGTGTCGGTCCACCAATATGCTGTCTCTTCTGTATCCAAAGGTGCCCTCTTTTGCTGATGTCCGTCATTTGGGGCTTATCTGAGGTGCATTGAAGCCTAGATAGAAATGATTTCTTTGAATGGTAATGCCTAGAAACCCGATATCGAGGGGATTGAGTCCTCCGACGTATTCCATATCTATGACCGTAATCGCCACAGCTGTGCTGCTTCGGAAAATCTTTCGGCGTCTGCGTCCTACGTCGATACGCCGCCCTCGAGGACCTCCTCCGACGGCCGACGTCACCAGATGTTATAAGTAGGACGCACAACGCCCGTAGCCTCAGTTCTGTTTTTTCCGCGAACGTGTTCGCTTCGGGATTCTCGGCGCACCTCAACTCTTTGGAGTTTCTGTTTTCTCGGTTCTTCGAACCTGTTCGTTTTGTGAAGTTTCTTCTTCGTGAAGGATGTTTACCTGGTCTTCCACCCCGCGTCCGGGCTTTAAGGAGTGCGGGGACTGTGGGTCCTAGATGTCGGTGACGGACACGCACGATGCCTGCCTCTGGTGCCTCGGGGAGGCCCATGACACGGATGACTGCGTCGACTGCCAGTCACTCATGTCCAAAGTCTTGCAGGAGTGCAAGAAATTGTTGTCGGTAGGTAAGGTGTCCAAGCCACAGAAGTCGAGGTCTGCAGGGCTTTCGACAGACGATTCGAGGGGCGACTCTCTGCATAGTCGTCGAAGTCCAATGGGTCTTGGTCCCGGAGTCGATCTCGCCACTCCTCTGCCTCTTTGAGGCACTCCCGGAAGCGCCATCATCGGTCGCCTTCCCCGTCCTCATCCGAGAACTCTGCCCGTCGGCGAGTTGCTTATCCCACCAAGCATGCGACGCCGGAGGAATGGGCTTCCTTCGGGAAGAAAATGTTAGCGATTCTCGAATCGCAGGGCACTGGTCCGTCCGCGCCTCCGAGTGGGGTCGGTCGTGAGACACCGCTCGCACGCCTTCGGGCTCGGCATGATTCGCGTGAGAGGTCCCGCTCGGACAAAGGGAATCGTTCTCGTCATGCCCGGTCCAGGTCCCGGTCCTCGACACGCTCGAGACCGTGTGAACCTGTGGTGTCTTCGAGGAAGACGTCGACGCCAGCGGCGCCAATGTCGTCGACTGACTCTTTCGAGGCCCCGCCTCCGAAGAAGTCGTCGGCGCCCAGGCTGTCGAGGGACACGCTCGGGGCTCCGGCCTCGAGGTCTGTGGCGACGACATCAATGCTATCGGCGCCGCGTTCGGCGTAGACGCCGATTCACTCGATGCCCTCGACGCCTTTCGAGGCTGTGTCGGCGGGGGTACCCCGGGGCTCGGTGGAAACCCCTAGAAAGGCTCTGGCCAAGGTCAAGCATGGCTTTGGTTCACATTCTGTGCCTTCTTACTGCCATCTGGAGTTTATTTCAGAGGTGGATGAGGGCTCTGATGATGGCATGGTTCCTGATACGGTGCCAGACGAGATTCTCTCGGGCCATAGCCAATTTGAGGACCTGAGGCAGTCCCTGCACAATGCTAGTGGGCTGGACACCTCTCCGAAGGTGGAGTTTTGTATGCCTGAGCCTGGCACTCATGCCGACTCCTTGTACCGGCGCCTTATGTCTAGGGTCACCGAGTACTTGGGATGATCTGCTCCCCCAGGGGAGTTTCTTCAGGATGACCTTACGGATATCCTCGACCTTGGTCCACCAACTGACCCGGTACTGCCGTTTCATATGGCTCTACAGCGGAGGGTGGCGGCGGCTTGGACTGCTCCGGACAGTCTCCTGGCAGTGGGCAAGTCTTTGCCGTGAAAATACCGCCCAGCCAGTATCGACCCCTGCTACTTGTCCAAGCACCCCACTCCGGAGAGTTTGGTGGTGCAGGCGGCTACGGCCCTGACAAAGCAGGCGTCGTATTCTACCATCCCTCCTGATAGGGACGACAAGCGGTTTGACGGCTGGGCGAAGAAAGTGTTTTCTTCAGGGGGTATGGTGCTTCATGCGGCCAACTCCGTATGTGCCTTGTCACGTTTCACGCACACTCTGTGGAACTGTGTTTCCTTAGCGGCTGAGCATATTTCCAAAGGGGACGAACGGGATGGTTTCCTTGCCATGGTTCAGGATGGCAAGGATGCCATGTGAGGCCGTTCAGTCGGGTTTGGACATGGCAGATTGCGTCAGCCGGTCCATGGCGGCGAGCACCGTGATACGCAGGTTTGCGTGGTTGCTGAAGTCAGGGTTTGCTCCTGATGTGCAGGCCCGCCTCCTCAACATGCCCTTTGACGGGGAACATCTTTTTGGCAGCAAGGCTGAAGAGAGCCTTCAGAGGTTGCAGACCTCCAAAGCTGCAGCGAAGTCGTTGGGCGCTGCAGTTCGACAACCTGCGCCTTTTTGTCCTAGGGGACAGCAATGGAGGGGAGGTTCCTTTCGTTATTACTCATCCTTTGGTAAAGCGGGAGGAGCTGCCAGTCAAAGGGGCATCGTAAGAGTGCCAGAGGTGGAAAACAGGGTAATCGAGGTGCCAAGGCCGCTCATGCAGTTGCCTCTTTGCTCTCGGGCAACACTGCAGCCGCTTCAGCTCAGTCATGAGGCCATGTCTCATGGTTCGCCAGTTGGGGAAAGGCTGGCGCAGCATCTTGTAGAGTGGCGTGCCATTACTTCAGATGTGTGGGTTCTGGAGATCAAGCCCACGGCTACTGTCTTCCTTTCCGGCAGAGTCCTCACGACAATCCACCGGGGAATCTCTCTTTGAAGAGTGTTAGGCAGAAACCTGTGCAGTTCCCTCTGGGACCACTGCAAAAGATTTAGGACTACAGGTGTTTGGCAGTAAACCCACTTGTAAGCAGTCTGTATCACACAGATTCACTTGGTAGCTGTGGCTGAGCAGTCAGACTTCCCTCAAGAAGAGTTAGGCAGTATACAGAGTATTCACAATAAGTGAAGAGAACACAATTGAACAAGTAAACACTGACCACGGCTTGGTGTAAAAGAGAGATAATTATTTATTTAAAACCACATCTAGAAAAACACACAGGTACTAATACTAAGCAATTCAGAAACACGGTCACTAAAAGATATACACTCCCTTAAAAGAATATTAGACAAGTCTTAAGTAAAGCCCCACTTATTTTCAGACAGCGGTGAGCGCTTAACGTAGATGGCACTCTAATAATTGGTTTTTAAAGGGAGAGCAAAGCAGAGAATAAATTGAAACAGATCCCAACACTTTTTCACGAACACAACAAGGGAGGAAGGCAAAGTAACACTAGGAATTCAGAGTCAGTAGGCCGGATCCGCTTAAGAGGATCCAAACGAAATGTGTCCAAGGTCACACGGTTGCAGTGCACAAAAGTCTTGTACCAGTTCAAAAAGGAGTTGGATCAAAGAGAGGGACCAGTTAGAGGGTCAAGGCGGCCAGCCCAGTCCAGAAGGTTAAGGAGTTATTATTGTTGGGCAGAAACCTGTGCAGTTCCCTTGGGGAACACTGCAAAAGATTTAAGACTACAGGTGTTGGCAGTAAACCCACTTGGTAGCAGTCCGCACCACCCAGATTTACCTGGTAGCTGTGGCTGAGCAGTCAGACTTCCCTCAAGAAGAGTTAGGCAGTATGCAAAGTATACACAATAGGCACTCAGATACAAAAATACAAGCAAACACTGACCAGAGCTTTGGTATCAAAGTATATAATTATTTAAAAACACACTGTTTGAAACACTCCAGCACTCTTGTTGTAAAATATTCTAAACACAGTTACTATTATAATATATACACCCCTTTTTCCTCATCAGATAAGTCACAGTAAAACACCACTTATTTTCATACAGAGGTGAGCGCTTAACTAGATTGCACTCCAATAAGTTTGTGAGAAGGGGAGGGAAAAAGACAGAATATGGAAAGGTACACCACTCTAAGATTCAGGAACACTATTAGCAAGGCAGAAGAGCAAAAGTCATTGGTGAGCCAAAGTCCAAAGGCTGGGCCCACTCTTAGAGAGAGCAGAGCACAAATGCGCCCAAGATCACAGTTACACTAGGATTAGAAAGTCTTGCAGAGGGTTCAAAAAGAGTTTAGAGAGGCTTAGGAAAGTTTAGCCAGGGTGTCCCAGGCTAACCCAGGTTCGAAAGCCGGGGGCTAAATCTCCCCCGTACAGTCGGTAGCAAGGGAAGCCAGGCGGGACACGGTACCTTAAGTGGGAAGGATCCTCCAGCGGTGGCAGTTGTTCCTGGTAGTGGGTGCAAATTGCGTCGTCTTCCAGGGAAAACGAAGATCTGGACTTGGAGGAAAGATGAAGGTCTTGCACTACCAGGACAGAAACCAGCCGCGGAGTTTTCCGGTTAAAGGTGGTACCTTTGTTTCGCGGTCATGGTAAAACGTGGTATCCCGGTTGCCGGGGTGCTTGGCACGGGCAAGGCGGCCACGAGGTACGTCGAGAAAGCGAAGACGGTGAAACTGGTTATCCCCACCAGTCAAAGGAAGAAGACTCTCCGGCGGGAGATCTCCTCTGTCGTTGGGAAAAGTGGTGAGGCAGTCCAGCAGGGCTCCACCGGTGGTGGTGTCATGGCAGGTCGGCTCAGCTTCTCCCTCGTCGGATTCTTAGGTCCTGTGGTGACTTCTGAAGTTCCAGTCCCCAAAGCCCTGCTTTTATGCAGCAAACCCCCATTCACTCAGCCTAGCTGTCACTCAAACATGCTAAGTGGTGAGCCGGCCGGCTCACCACTTGGGCCAATCAGGATGGAGTGGACTTGAGTTGCCTAGGCAACTCAGGCCAGGGTACCTAAATTCCCCTCCACCCTTCCTAAGTACCCCAGACAGAGTGGCACCACTTTGGAGGGCTTCTGTGGAGAAGCCCGCCAAAAAGTGGAACAAAGGGCTCGACTTGGGTTGGAGTCACAGAAGAGAACACGAATGCCATTTTAGAATCAAGTTTTGGCAAAAAATACCAACCGGAGAATTTAATATTAATTAAATAAACCGGCGGTATGTTCGAGGCTACCGTAAATAATTAAAGATAGTATCCTAAAACAATGGGAAATCCCATAGGAAAATATTTGCGGTTGAATATAAAAAGTAATATCCACTGCCACCAGCCAAAACTCGATCAGGGGGGACGGAAACGTGCCCCCTCGACTAACAGACCCTGGGGCAATTACGTCCACAATATGATGGTTTGTACTGGTTCTGTTCAGAATTTAAGACTAGTAAAGTCAATGGTGACTTTACATGCCCTGGGAGACAGTAGTCAGTCCCAGGGTATGGAGTCTATACTGGGGGGTCACTATGACACCCCTGTGTCACTGCACTCAGGGTGCTGTGTAACACACATCACAAAAACACATGAAGCCCTATGGGGTACAAGACCCCATAGCCCATAAAACACATCTAGATCCAAAGAAACACACTCAAATCATGTCCAAGAGTGAGGGTAACAGTCTCACTCTTGGCAGGAGAAAAAAAATAAACCCCAAAAATCCAGCAAAGCTGCTGGGGGACTCACTAGGTTAGGAAATTCAGCCTAAACCGAGAATTCTCCCTAACAATTATTACCTTGTAGCAATCTTTAGAAAGGGCGGCCTGGCGGACACGGTACCTTAAAGTGGTGAGAACACTCCAGCGGGGGCATTTGTTCCTGGCAGCGGATGCAAGTCGGTGCTTCGTCCGGGGGAAGAGAGGATCTCGTCAGGGAGGAAGACAGGAGTCCGTTGCACTGCCAGGGAAGAAACCAGCCATGGAGTTTCTCAGGTACAAGGAGCGGTCCGTTGATTCGTGGTTCAGTGGTGAGTGGCTATCCGGCTGCCGGGGTGCTTGGCACGGGCAGTTCGACCACAAACCGGTATGGGGTGCGAAGAAAGAAGGTAAACTGGTTGTGCCCACCAGTCAGGGGAAGAAGCCTCTCCAGCCGGGAGATCTTCTCTGTCGTCGGGAAGTGGTGAGTCGGTTCCACAGGGCTCCACCGGTGGTGTCGTCGTGGTATGTCGGCTCAGCTTCTCCCTCGTCGGATTCTCAGGTCCTGTGGCGACTTCTGAAGTTCCAGTCCCCAAAGCCCTGCTTTTATGTAGCATACCCCCATTCACTCAGCCTAGCTGTCAATCAAACATGCTAAGTGGTGAGCCAGCCGGCTCACCACTTGGGCCAATCACACAAGAGTGCTACTTGAGTTACCAAGGTAACTCAGTCCAGGGTGCCTAAACCCCCTCCCACATCCCCTGTGGTACCCAGACAGAGTGGCACCACTTTTGGAGGTTTCTGTGGAGAAGCACGCCAAAAAGTGGAACCAAGGGCTCGACTTGGGTTGGAGTCGCAGAAGAGAACACAAACGCCATTTTAGAATCGAGTCTTGGCAAAAAATACCAACCGGCGAATTAATATTAAATAAATAAACCGGCAGTATGTTCAAGGCTATGAGAATTAAATTAATTAAAGTTGGTAGCCTCGAACAATGGGAAAATCCCATAGGGAAATATTTGCGGTCGAATTTAAAAAGTAGTATCCACTGCCACCAGCCAAAACTCGATCAGGGGGGACGGAGACTTGCCCCCTCGACTAATAGACCCCAGGGCAATCGAATTGCCCCGACCAGTACGTCCACAATATGATGGTTTGTACTGGTTTCTGTTAATAATTTGGGACTAGTAAAGCCAATGGTGACTTTACATGCCCTGGGAGACGGTAGTCAGTCCCAGGGTATGGAGTCTATGGTGGGGTGTCACTATGACACCCCTGTGTTACGGCACGGAGGGTGCTGTGTAACACACATAGTAAAAACACATGAGACCCTATGGAGTAAAGGACCCCATAGCCCATAAAACACATTAAGAGTCAAAGGAACACCATAAATCATGTCCAAGAGTGGGAGAAAAAGAGTCTCACTCTTGGCAGGAGAAAAAAACAAACTCCAGAAATCCAGCAAAGCTGCTGGGGGACTCACTAGGTTAGGAAATTCAGCCTAAAGAGAGAATTCTCCCTAACATAGAGTCCGGATCCGCTCCTTGCGCAGGAAATTCAATCCCTGCTGGAGAAAGGCGCCATAGAACTGGTGCCTGTAGCGGAGAGGAACAAGGGATGGTATTCCCCTTATTTTTTGATTTCCAAGAAAGACGGTGGATTGAGACCCATCATGGATTTGCACGGTTTGAACAAACTCCTCAGGAAGGACAAGTTCAAGATGGTTACTCTCTCTCAAGTCCTCCAGGCCCTTCAACTTCAGGACTGGTTGGTGTCTCTCGACCTCAAGGACGCTTATTTTCATGTGCCGATCCATCCAAAGCACAAGAAGTACCTGAGGTTTGTGGTTGGGGACTCGCACTTTCAGTTTCGGGTCCTGCCGTTCGGATTGACCTCCGCCCCAAGGGTCTTCACCAAGCTCATGGTAGTAGTGGCAGCGCATCTCTGGAAAGGGGGGGATTCACATCTACCCCTACCTGGACAATTGGTTGATCAGGTTGCGCTCTCCCGAGCAAGTCCTGGATCATCTGTCCATCACCTGCCACTCCCTCCACAAGCTGGGCTTCTCCCTCTACTTAAAGAAGTCCCATTAGACACCAACTCAGAGGCTCCAGTACATCGGAGCAGTGCTCGACACGTCCCTGGGGCAGTGTTTTCCTCCCCAGGTGAGGGCTCATCACATTCAGCAGATGGTGCACAGGTTTCAGCTTGCCCAGAGTCTCCCAGCGTTCGAGTTCTTGAGATTGCTCGGCCTCATGGCATCCTGCATTCTTCTGGTGCCAGAGGCCAGGTTGCGGATGAGATCTTTGCAATGGGCACTCAAGCTCCAGTGGTCTCAGTCCTCCGGCAGGATGTCGGACCCTGATCAGGTGCCGTCCTCGGTCGCCCAGGACCTTCTGTGGTGGGGCGAGGAAGGCAATCTGATGAGGGGGGCTCCATTTTGGCTACCCTGGCCGGAGGTGACTATCGTGAAGGACGCATCCCTGACGGGATGGTGAGCTCATGCCAACGAGTTGACAGTCAGCGGTCGTTGGTCTCCGTCGGAGTCCAGACTCCATATCAATCTGTTGGAGCTAAGGGCCGTCAGGCTAGCCCTGAAGGCTTTTCTGCCGACTGTGCGAGGAAAGAATGTCCTGATCCTGACGGACAACACGGTGGCCATGAAAAAGGGGGTGGGGGGCAGGGTCAGTTCCACTGTGCAGGGAGGCGATGCAGCTCTGGTTCTGGGCAATCCAGCAGGAGGTTTCGGTTTCGGCAGTTCATCTGGCCGGAGACGAAAACGAGACGGCGGACGCTCTGAGCAGGCAGAGCGCAATCTCTCGCGAGTGGGAGTTGGCTCAGGAGATTCTCCTGGAGATCTTCGCCCTTTGGGGGATCCCTCAAGTGGATCTCTTCGCCTCCAGTGCCAACCAGAAGTGCGAGCGGTTCTGCTCGCGGGAATTTCCTCCAAAAGGAGCCTTAGGAGACGCGTTCGTGGTGGAGTGGTCATTCCCACTGCTGTATGCGTTTCCTCCAGTCCCTGTCATCCCGCAAGTACTGCGGAGGTTACGGAGGTTCGGTTCCCGGATGATCCTCATTGCTCCGGCGTGGGCCCGGAGGACGTGGTACCCGGACCTTCTCGACTTGTCCATCTGCCCTCCACATCATCTTCCCTACCGAGATGATCTGCTATCATGGGAGGGGGGTCAGGTTCTCCATCTAGAGGTCAGATCCCTCAACCTTCACGCTTGGCTTCTGAAAGGTTGAGGTATAAGGATTGGGACCTCCCTGAAGACGTGATGGAGGTGTTGTTCTCGGCCAGACGGCCAGCAACAAAGTCCCTGTACCGTTGGCGTAAATTCTGCGACTGGTGCAGGGTTAAGAATGTGGATCCTTTTGCATGCGACATTCCCATGGTTCTGTCTTTTTTGCTTTCTTTGGCCCACAGGGGCTTGCAAGTGGGTACCGTTAAAGGTTACCTGGCAGCGCTGTCAATATTTAAGCGCTCGTCTGAAGAATGTTCTCCCTTTCTGAAAGGGCTCACTAATGTGTTCCCTCCGTCACCTTTCCAGGTGCCTGGTTGGGTTTTGAACTTTGTTCTCAAGTTTCTGATGGGTGCTCCGTTTGAGCCTTTGCATTCATGCCCTTTGAGACTGTTGGCTCTTAAAACTGTATTTTTGGTTGCAGTCACTTTGCTCGCAGAGTGAATGAGTTACAGGCACTTTCAGTTAGGGACACCCTTCACTGTGTTTCATAAGAACAGGGTTGTCCTTAGAGTTTGTCCTTCCTTTCTTCTGAAGGTGGTGTCGGAATTTCATTTAGGCCAGAAGGTTGTTCTTACGGCGTTTTATCCTCCTCCACATCCTGGTAAGGAAGAGGAGAGGCTCCATAGGCTTGATCCTAGGAGAGCGTTAAGCTTTTATATTTCACGCTTGTCCCGGATCAGAGTGGACGATCAACTCTTCATTGGTTACGCTGGAAAGCGTTTGGGACAAGCTGTGACGAAACAGACTTTGTCTCGCTGGATTATTTTGGCTATCTCTGAGTGTTACCGCTTGGCGGGTAAGGAACCACCGGTCGGCTTGCGGGCCCAGTCTACCAGGGGTATGGCTGCCTCTACTGCCCTACAGAGGGGTGTTCCTATTCGTAACATCTCTCATGCAGCCACCTGGGCTTCGGTACATACTTTTGTATGTCACTACTCCCTCGATTCCATCCGTGGGCAGGATCTGGCCTTTGGCAAGGCGGTCCTTTACTCCGCAATTTGATTGGGCATTCTAAATTTCTTTTTTCTAAATTCTTTTCCCACCACCTTGCATTGGTACTGCTTTGGGAGTCTGTCATAGATATGAAATACGTCGGAGGACCCAATCCCCTCGAAGAACAAGTTACTCTCTTACCTGGTAACGTTCTTTCGATGGGATGGTCCGACGATATATTCCATATCACTCCCTCCCTGCCTTCCCCGCTACAGAATTTCTTATGCGATTCCAGCTTACGTTTCCGCAAGGCTTTGTGTGTCAGACTGGCAGAAGACTGGTACCACACGTTCTGAGGGGAAAAAACTACAACTGAGGCTACGGGCGTTGTGCGTCCTACTTATAACATCTGGTGACGTCGGCGGTCGGAGGAGGTCCTCGAGGGCGGCATATCGACGTCATCGACGTCATCGACGCAGACGTCGAAAGATTTTCCAAAGCAGCACAGCTGTGGTGATTACTGTCATAGATATGGAATACGTGGTCGGACCATCCCATCGAAAGAACGTTACCAGGTAAGAGAGTAACTTGTTCTTTTCCCTCAATCTCCCCAGAAAAGGTTCAATAGATGCTACAAAAGTGGTTGGATGCTTTATCCCTCAGCTCCTTTGATTGTAAACTGGTACTACTGGGCTCTCAACTATGCCTTAATTCTCACAAGTAGAAAAGGACCCAGCTCGCATGCTATCAGTTAATGTTGTTCAATATAATTACACATTTCCTTCCACCTGAAAAATTCCCATCTTTGGTATGGACAATGGTGCATATTGATAGCGGTAACTCTCTATTCATGGATGTCCCAAAAAACATTCTTTCCACTTCAAAGATAGTTTTGCATGCAGCAACAAAGCCCATCATGGGAAAGGAGGAATATGACTCGGTTTCCCTTTTGCTGGTTCAACTGCATTGGCTTCCCTTAGAAATGCGTATTGCTGGGGAGCGCAGCCTGGCTAGCCTGGAGAAAACATTGATAACCCCCAACCCCCTCATTAAACCAGCTACAAAATGCATTATACGAAGATACATTAACTTGGACTTTAATGACCTGTCTAATCCCAAAGCAGCCCTGCTTATTCATGCACTCCAGGACATGAACTTCTCCCAAGTTGTCTCCGCCTCAACTCACATCAAAGATTGCACCCTTGACTGGATCCTGGCACTAACATCAACCTCAATATTGCTGCCATCAACCCAGTGCCTTGGCCTGATCATTACCTTATACAATTTGACCTTTCTCACGCCAAACTCCCCTTATCTCTCGCACCTCTGCTCAACCCCATTTTGATCAAAAACACTAAATAGCTCACGCATGAGATACTTAAGCCTACTGTGAGAAGCCAAAAGGTGTCTCGCTTGCTAGTCCCCGGGGATCTTTCAGGTGGCCAGGGCATGGTCATCGCCTTTTGGATCCAGACCCTGGGGGTGGACCAGTGTGGGAGGATCACCTGGGTGAGGGAGTGGGGGTGAGACAACTGATGGTGAGATGCGCTATCCCCCGCCCCCTTTCCCGTACCCATAGCCCATCCTATTTTATAGGATTCTCTGACATTCCAACCACCCCTCTCCCTTTTCTACACACACTGGACCAAGGAAGAGGAGAACTGAGAGTCAAAAGGCTAACCCTTGCATTTCCCGTTGGACATGTCCCGTTAATAAGATAAGGCAAAGTCAGGCACTTGACCTTAATCACATACATCTGATGCCAATTAGCTCCCCCCACACGGATAAAAGGCAGAACATGGAGACAAACAATGAGCAAGATGGACCACGAGAAGGAGCAGATCTTGCGGGCAAAGGCGAACACATAGGAGCAGGACGACCGATCGAGGGACCACAGTGAGGGGTGGGGGAACCCTGAACATCCCTGCAGGAGGTTGTTGCATCTGGGAAACTGAGATATGCAGAGAAAGCCAAAACCCAGACAAGAAGCCTGCATTGTGTTTCAAGGATGCCAGTGACCCTCCCGGATTAAACGGCAGAGTTGGGGAGGCGAGGCCAAGCCTGTGATATTAACCTTGACTTGTGAATCCAAGCAAAAGAGAACAGAAAAGAATGCACACAACCTGCGAGTTAGAGAGAGACTTGAAAGGCTGGTTTGTGTCGAGGAAAGATTGAAGCCGCAACAGTGTATCTCCGAATTGAAAGTTGCGCGTGTGCTAGACGCAAAGGAAAGCAAACCTGTAGTTAACTTTAAAGTCAACTGTAACTTTGAAGCCAGTGATCCAGAGTAGCGGAGTGGTCTGGCAAAAGACAAAAGCCCACTTCAAAGTCTGTGAAATGTTTGATGTTTGTTATAAAGCAACAAAGTGAATGATCTTTCAAATACGCGATAGTGAGGATGAAAGGGGAAGTAAAAAGGTGATTGGATATATGAGAAAGAGCTTTGAACTTTTCTGATTGTGTTGTGAAACTACCCGAGACACTGGGGCAAATACCACAAGGAAGAGTTGAAGTGAAAGCCGAAGTGGTCCTGTGGAGGTTTATGGAAAAGCCTTGCACTTTCAAAAGTCTTCAACATCAGTGAATGGTCCGAGTCCGGCTCAGGAAGACCAGGAACATGAAATAAGTTGGGGTAAAGGAACCCCTAACGAATGTGAATAGAGCTTTGGGAAGGAAACCCCTCCAAGTGCTGTGATTGCGAGGTCTGAGCCCAGCTGGGGGAGATCTACATTGAATCAGGTACTTTTGATGAGTTCCGAGCCCGACAGAGGGAGACATACACTAATTTTGTTGAATTGTGAAAAAACATTTTGGGGAATTCTAGTGACTTTGACATGGAAGGCCAAGCGGGCCTCGACCCATGTTTCGAACAGCCTTTTTTTGTTATAACCTGACCCAGAGTTTGTCTTCCTGTCTTCATGAGCCGCCTTACGCTAAGCAGTCCAGCGTGGGGAGGACAGTTGACTCAGCCATCCTTTGTTAGAACACTGACTTTCCATTGCATGCACATTCATTCCCCTTTATGCATTTTTTGTATAAGAGATGGGGCAGGCATTCGTTTTTTTTGTATAGGCCATTTTGATTTGACATAGACTGACTAGGGCTATGTTTTCTTTGGTATTTGATGGTAGAGACTACTCCCATCATAGCTATAGGGCAAAATATTTTTTCTTTTCCTCCAAACTCAAAGAATTTATAAAGGTTTTGAAACGTATACTGCTTATGTCAGTTGTAAACATTGATCTGTGTAGAACCCCATTGGTTGGAGGACTCTTCTTGACCCTCGAGTGATAGGGTCTTCCTAATACTTTTTGGCTAATTTTATTGAAAACCAATGTCCTTGGTCATGCTTTGGGTGTTCACGTTAATCATTTTCCAATCAACCATACATAGGCTTAACTTAATCTTTCAATCAAATTCTTAGTTTGATCATTATCGAGGCATGTAAATATAGTAGTATCTTGAAGTTGGTTTTAATTATTTATAAAATACAAGACAGCCATTTAAGGTGATCTGCAACTGTCCATTATTAAGAAAGATGGTCATCCCAGCCTTCAGAAAAACATTACAAATGGCATCTGACAATGCTATGTACTCTGCAGCAGGTTTAATTTCTTACTTGCTGATCTACCAGAGGATCTTGATAGAGTGAGGTTATTTTTCTCAGTTTCTTGAATCGATAAAGGAGTGCTTGTATAGGTGGGTACATTCTTATGGATCTCGCTCTCGTCGCATAGCTGAGGAAAATCCATGCAGTGGAGAACTACTGTATGGTTAGATTTTTAGAATGGTCTTGTTTGCAATATTGTTCTGGGGGAATCAGAAAAGAATTGCTCATTTAACAGTTTAACAAAAATACTCTTATTTGATTTAGGTACCAGGGAGGGTTGGAGTAAGAGTAACTGTTAGGAAAGATGTATCTTGGCAACTTTCCCAATCTTTTGACTTTGAACCTGTTCTGACTTTTTGAAAAGAAGTGAAGCCTTCAACCTAATTTGTTATGGGGCAACTGATCAGTCCTTCAGACTATCGGCACTGGAAAACTATGTATCCCTTTTTACCTATCACCTTTTGTGACTTTTTTATATTGTACACAGCATCTTACAATGCGGTACAATGGGGATGCTTTTGTATCACCCTAGCTTTTTACACTTGAGATTTTTTGTTACTTTTAAATGTGATTAAAGACAAGTTGGTCGTAGCAGATAATAATTGTATAAGTTTTGCGTTATTTCTAGTGTGTACATTTATGTTTTACCGCATATGGCTATTCAATTTGGCTAGTGCCCTAAAATGGCTGTGCCACGAGATTTCCACTTGTTCTTTGGCCATATTACAGTTTGGCCTTGTTCCTGCCTTGCCAGGGCAGGAAATCACATATAAGGTCATGCACTTTCCAGGGAAAGCTGCTGCTTTCACAGGCTAGTGCTACCTTTGTGTGTATGTATGTGTGGGTGCGGGGGCAGGAAGGGGGTTGGACTATCGGTGCCATTCCACACCCATGGTTTCATAGAGTCTAGGTGTGGGACATACTGAAATCAATAGCTGTTGACAATTGGACAACTACTGGCTGTATGAGTGGCACAGATCATTTACCATTGGTGGGCTCAGACTTGCTTCCAGACTAGATTTTGGATAAGAGGGCTCTGCGGAAATTCTTCAGATCAGCATTGGAGCCAAGAATACTTCATAGACTAATAACCGAATGAAGAGCCAAAGAAGACTCTTGAAGAGGCCTGGAATCCCTTCCTGTGTCTGGCCGGTGAAGCCCTGTTGGAATACCTGATCTCCGAAAAACCCTAAGCAGTGCTTCAGCCCTTGGACTAGTGGGACCTGCTAGTCTCTACGCCTTCACGAGGATCCAGCCGTCTTCAGCCTTGGCAGTGTCCCTGGACCAACCACTGAACACTGGCAGTGGACTGACTAGCTCTCTCATGGGCTACATCGCCAGAAGAGTCGCTGTTCCGTTGTTGCATCCGTAACTTTGGTTGTTGCCAGCTTGTGGTACAACTCGCCTTCCCTCAAATTTCAGCATGCCAGCCTCAAGGGATCCTGTCCTAGAGAAACTTCTTCAACCATGACTGGAAAGACGCCTGCCATCTGTGTGCGGTGGCTATTGCTGGAACTCACCTTCTCCCGTCCTTTGACGTGTCCTGAAGAGGCCTGCATCAGTCCATCTTGAATTTCTTCATCAGCAGTGGTTGCATCTTGCATCTCGGCCTGACTGGAAGAATCCTTGCACCCACAGATCCTGAACACCTCTCACCAGTTCAAATGGTTGGATATCCAAACTCCAGTCACGCCCTCCCCTGCCCCCCGATCCGACCCATCAAGTAATCTGGGAAAATTGGAGACAGGGGGTGGGGGATGCAAGTAAACGCAAAACATTTGTCCGCCCCTGACCTCCATAGGATAACATTCGGAACCAGTCCCTTTGTATTTTAATCTTTGTTAGGCAGAAACCTGTGCAGTTCCCTCTGGGACCACTGCAAAAGATTTAAGACTACAGGTGTTTGGCAGTAAACCCACTTGGTAGCAGTCTGTACCACACAGATTCACTTGGTAGCTGTGGCTGAGCAGTCAGACTTCCCTCAAGAAGAGTTAGGCAGTATACAGAGTATTCACAATAGGTCAAAAGGACACAGTAGAACAAGTAAACACTGACCAGAGCTTGGTGTAGAAGAGATATAATTATTTATTTAAAACCACATCTAATAAAACACACAGGCACTAATGTTAAGCAGTTCAAAAACACGGTCACTAAAAGATATACGTGAGTGTATATCTTTTAGTGACCGTGTTTTTGAACTGCTTAAAAGAATATTAGACAAGTCTTAAGTAAAGCCCCACTTATTTTCAGACAGCGGTGAGCGCTTAACGCAAATGGCACTCTAATAATTCGTTTTTAAAAAGGGAGAGAAAAGCAGAGTATAATTTGAAACAGAGCCCAATACTTTCACAAGAACACAACAAAAGAGGAAGGCAAAGTAAAACCGTGAAGTTAGAGTTCAGAAGGCCGGATCCACTTTAAGAGGATCAGAACGAAATGTGTCCAAGGTCACACGGTTGAAGTGCACAAAAGTCTTGAAAGGGTTCAGAAAGAGTTGGACCAAAGAAAGGGACCAGTTAGATGGTCAAGGCGGCCAGCCCAGTCCAGAAGTTTAAGGGATTATTATTACCTTGTAGCAATCTTTAGAAAGGTAGGCCTGGCGGACACAGTACCTTAAAGTGGTGAGAATACTCCAGCGGGGGCAGTTGTTCCTGGCAGCGGATGCAAGTCGGTGCTTCGTCCAGGGGAAGAGAGGATCTCGTCGGGGAGGAAGACAGGAGTCCGTTGCACTGCCAGGGAAGAAACCAGCCACGGAGTTCTCAGGTAAAAGGAGCGGTCCTTTTATTCGTGGTCCAGTGGTAAGTGACTATCCGGTTGCCGGGGTACTTGGCACGGGCAATTCAACGACAAGACGTCCTGGCATGCGAGGAAAAGAAGGTAAACTGTGCCCACCAGTCAGGGGAAGAAGCCTCTCCAGCCGGGAGATCTTCTCTGTCGTCGGGAAGTGGTGAGTCGGCTCCGCAGGGCTCCACTGGTGGCGGCTCACCACCTGGGCCAATCACACAAGAGTGCGACTTGAGTTACCAAGGTAACTCAGTCCAGGGTGCCTAAACCCCCTCCCACGCCCCCTGTGGTACCCAGACAGAGTGGCACCACTTTTGGAGGCTTCTGTGGAGAAGCCCGCCAAAAAGTGGAACAAAGGGCTCGACTTGGGTTGGATTCACAGAAGAGAACACAAACGCCATTTTAGAATCGGGTCCTGGCAAAAAATACCAACCGGCGAATTAATATTAAATAAATAAACCAGCGGTATGTTCGAGGCTATGAGAATTAAATAATTAAAGTTGGTAGCCTCGAACAATGGGAAAATCCCATAGGGATATATTCGCGGTCGAATATAAAAAGTAGTATCCACTGCCACCAGCCAATACTCGATCAGGGGGGACGGAGACGTGCCCCCTCGACTAACAGACCCCGGGGCAATCGAATTGCCCCGACCAGTACGTCCACAATATGATGGTTTGTACTGGTTTCTGTTCATAATTTGGGACTAGTAAATCCAATGGTGACTTTACATGCCCTGGGAGACAGTAGTCAGTCTCAGGGTATGGAGTCTATGGTGGGGTGTCACTATGACACCCCTGTGTCACTGCACGGAGGGTGCTGTGTAACACACATAGTAAAAACACATGAGACCCTATGGAGTAAAGGACCCCATAGCCCATAAAACACATTAACAGTCAAAGGAACACCATAAATCATGTCCAAGAGTGGGAGAAAGAGTCTCACTCTTGGCAGGAGAAAAAAACAAACTCCAGAAATCCAGCAAAGCTGCTGGGGGACTCACTAGGTTAGGAAATTCAGCCTAAAGAGAGAATTCTCCCTTACAATCTTCCATTCCACTGACTTGGTCGTCAGCCTGGGTAGTATTTTCTATATTATAAGAGCACATTACTTACCTGTTGAATATCTTTAAACTATCACCAACACAAGTAAAATAAATGGAATTTACCTACAGAGACTACATTCTGGGGAGAAGTGGTATGGCTCCTGTAACAAAGCCCCATTCTTCTTAGGGACTGGACGCTGAAGTTGGGGAAATTAACTTGACTTGATTCCATCTGTACTGTATTAACCTACTTGCCGCCTGTTTTATTTGAATGCATTTTAAGAATCTATGGTTGATGTATATATGTGTATTATGTAGTAGTGATTTTATCACATGCTAGTTTCATTTTTTTAGTGTGTAATGGGCCTAGAATAAATATTTGTATTTTTATAAATTTTGTGCTAAATTGAATTATTCGGTATTATATTGTGTGGGCTCATTGAGGGCCCCTAACCCAATTCACACACTCAAATAGCCTTGGCTGCTCTCCACATTTACCTTGATTATGTTTTGGCTAACCTCTGTGTCCCCTGTTCGCCAGGCCAGATTCTAGAAATCCATTTGAACAGTAGCTAAGACGAGACAAGATAAGTGTCTGTAAGAGTTCAGAACTAACCAAAACAAGTGTAGAAAATATCAAGCGTCATGATCTAGGCTACTGGCACGAGATTAGTGGTGTTAGTCAACAATTCATGGTCTGGGGAGGCTCTCCAGACTGATGTACTGAGTCATGCAGTTGGCTACCTGACTCGCTGATGAGACTTTCATCCTTGTCTCTCCCAGGTTGATTTTCAGACTATCCTCACTATAGCACCCTGGCAAATGCGATACTTTCAGGTGGGATACCTTCTGCTGACTCTATACCCTCCAAAGTAAGGGCCTGCCTTGGGTGTCTGCTGAATCTGAGCATACTACAAGCTCTTTGTCAAATTGCAAGTCTTGTTTCCTCCTTTGTGCGCCAGTACTTGAGCATCCCAGAGATCCCCCAAAAACTTTGTGGCTTGGTTTCTGTCTTTGTATTTTGCTGGTCACTTTTTTTTCACCAAATCTTCTGATTCAGCCTCAATTGGGATTCCGATGATGAGCCTTTTCCATACCTGGCTTGGATGCTAGGTCAGCCTTCCTGGCTCGGATTTAAAAAAACCCTCCTGACTCGGATTATTAATGGGCAAGACTTTAGTTCCCTTGGTGGGCTTGTCAGACTCTCCAACGTCTGAACTATGGCTCACAGCTAGCTTCTGTCAGCCGTTCAGACTTGCTGCTTTTTGGTTATTAGGCTTTGACCCCGTTCTATGAACCCATGTCAACAAGGCCCACTGCCTTTTTAGTACTGCTTCGTTGACTGCACCGATCCCACTGTCTTCACCACTTAAATCACAGCACTTTCTAGTCTTTGGCCCTTCTGGCTTGGCCAGTGTTTGTTCTTGGCTTACACCCTGTCAACCACCTTTCTGACCCTTCTCCTATGTTCTCTTCCCTCCTCTCTATTTGTATTTTGTATTTAGTTTATTTGTATAGCGCTCCTGGCCCCAAGGCATCTGGGCGCATTTCTTAGGTTTACAGAGTACAGATAAGTAGGTCAAAGTAGAGCATTACAAAAAACAATAACTCGGCACTATATACTCATTCAATGCAATGGTGAAGTTTTACAATTTACAGTGACTAATGCAGAAAATATACAAATTTACAATAAGTTATGCAGTGAAATTACCACCATGATACAGCTCAGCGGTCGAGGTCAAGGGTTCCAAGTGACCCAACCGGACACCTGGCCGGCGAGTGGTATTAGTTATTCTAGTCACGGGCATCTTTATCCTGTGCAAAGAGCCATGTTTTGGCTTAACTCTTGAATGAGTGGTAGGACGCTTCAGATCTGAGTGGGTTAGGGAGTGTGTTCCATAACTTAGCAGCGAGAACTGGGACGCTAGACCGCCTGCTTTCGGCAACTTGAATTTGGGCAAGGACAGGGAGTGGGTTTGAGCTGATCTGAGAGGGCGGGTGACAGTGTTGGAGGTAAAGCGATTGGCCAAATATTCAGGGGCATGGTTAGCCCTGCACTTGTGTAAGTGCAAGGGTTTTGAGGGCTATTCTTTGAGCAACAAGGAGCCAGTGGAGGCTACACCTCCGTCCTTCAATGTTACATTTCCTTTACCTTCTCCTCCTTTGTCCCTCCTAAGAGGCTTGCTCAAGTCCTCCTTCCTCGCGGATCTTTCCTTTGGCAGCAACCTTTCCCTTACTCTATTCCCGCATTCCTCAAATCTCCTGGTCTTTCCCGCCTCATCACCTTCCTTTTCCTTCTTTTATTTATTTATGTATTTATTTATATAGCACGCCGAGCCCTAGGGCATCTGGGCTCATTACTTGGTTACAATGACAGTACATTTACAGTTACATATGATACAGGTGGCGACACATTATTTACAGTTGCATATTGTTACAAATGCAATGCTACAAGACGAGTTAATTACAGTTACATATGGTACAAGAGTTGTAAATGACTTTACGGTGAGGAGAGGCAGTAATTAGTGAGGTGTTTCTGAGGGTTCTTAGTTTTCTTTTGAGAGAAGCCATGTTTGAGTTTTTTTTCTGAATTGGTGGAAGGAAGGTTCTGTTCTTCAGTTCAATGGTAGTGTGTTCCACAGTTTAGCGGCAAGCACTGGGAAGCTGCTGCCTCCAGCTTTCTGAAGCTTGAACCTGGGGACCTTCAGGCAGTGAGCTTGAGCCAATCTGGTGGGACGTGCAGTGGTGTTTCAAGAGAAGTTGTCGGCCAGGTAGCTAGGCGCCAAGTTGGCAAGGCACTTATGAGTGCGTGATAAGGTTTTGTACTCTATCCTTTGTGTGAGGGAGAGCCATTGGGTGTTGCGTCTAATATCCGATATATGTGATAATGCCTCTTGCCCCCTTCCTCCACTCTTCTGCTGACTCTTCCATCTACAGACTCCTCATCTACAGACTCCCACACTCTGAAATTGTGAGACACCTTTTTAAGCTTGTGACCCCTGTGTGATTGTCCTTATTTATTTGATATTTGTAAGGCGCCTATACAACAAATGAAGTTTTTTAAAAAACGGGGGATGGCAAGGGATAAATAGAATAATGTTGTGACATTCAGATTGTGCAAGTGCAGTAACGAGAAGTGCAAGGGAGCAGGGATGGTGGGGGGGGTGGGAGGGAAGTGCCAGTCTGCGCGAAAGCGAAGTGCTAGGGTGGGAAGAGAAGTGCAGGGTAAAGAGGAGAGTGCAAGAGAAGGGTGGGTGTAGCAGGGGGAGAGTGCAATGGGCTAGGCGAGTGCTAAGGGGAGGCCAGGAGGGCAAGTACAAGGGAACTGCGTGGGGTGCAGGTGGTGAGGGTCCACATGCTCAGTGCGAGGAGGGTGGATGGACTGGGAAGGGCGGGGGCTGGTGCCCTGTACGACTCAGAGGGATCCAGGCAGCCAGTCACTCAGGCAGACAGGGGTGTTAGCAGTGGAGGAGTAGAGGGAAGGAAGAAGAGATGGAGGGTCTTGAGGAGCTTCCAGAACTTGAGATCAGACTCAAGCCTGAGAGGGGCGGGCAGGGAGACCAGTGAGAGGCTCCAGAGGCTCCAGAGGGAGGCTGCTGCGCAGGAGCTAGAGATCTACCCCCCACTCTGCTTAGCGTAGCATCTGAGCTGCAGAGTTGTAGCTAGAACACCAGTCTCAAGCAGGCAGGTATTTAGGGGGAGTTGGATGTAGCAGAGTCCCAGACCCCAGAAAGCCTTGTGGATGATGCAGGGGGTATTTAATTTTATCCTAGCAGCAACTCAGAGCCAGCGGAGAGATTTTAGGGCTGGAGAGATGCAGAACCTGGGTTTGAGGCTGAGGATAAGTCTTGCAGTCCTATTTTGGATTAGTTGAAAGGAGAAAAGTGAGGGTAAAGGAAGATTGAGAAAGAGGCTGTTGCAGAAGTCCAGCCTACAGAGGACAGGCGCTCTGGAGACATTGAGTTTGTGGGGGAAAGTGAGGAAAGGGAGAATGCCTCTGTGGAGGTGCAGCTGATAGTGGGCCTTCTTGGCAAGATCTGCAATGTGAGGAGAGAAGGAGAGAAAGTCAAAGAGAACACCAAGGTTATTTGCCTCACAGGAGGGTGAAGGAGGGGGGGCACCCATGGAGGGTGACCAGAGGTTTGGGGGGAGAATGGGTCCCAATACGAAGGATCTCCATCTTACTGGCATTACAGCAGAGATCATTGCCAGCACATCATGCCTGAATAGCAGTCAGTCAGGGATGAGAGGAGAAAGAGGGGGCGGTAGAGGGAAGCTTGAAGGAAAGCTGTATGTCGTCTGCATAACACTGGAAGTGAGGAGAGATGGGCCAGAGGGGCAAGGTAGATGTTGAAAAGCCACAGCGAGAGAATAGAGCCTTCAGGGGCGCTGCTGGCCGAGTGTGATAATGGGAGAGAAAAGGGCGCAGTTGAACTTGGGAAGAACGGGGTCAACCAATCAAGTGCCCGGCCCGTGATTCCAATGGAGTCACGGAGCCGATAAGTCAGAGTGGCATGATTGACCGTGTTGAAGGCAGAAGAAAGATCCAGAAGGCTAAGAACTGATGGGGAGTTGGAGTCGAGATTTGAGAGCTAGCCTTCACTGGTGTTCAGTAGAGCAGTTTCCATGCCTTTAACTGCTCTGAAGCCAGACTGATGGTCATCGAGACAACCTACCGATTCAGTGTGTTGCATCAGTCTATATGAAGGCTTTAGCTGGAGACACTTGTGTGGGCTTATTAGCTTTGATGTCTAGACATGTTTGAGAAGCTCTACTCCATGTGTAGCCACTGTTGTATGGGAACTTGTTAGGCGACCCACAGCTCCATGGTCTGAGGCCATAGTGGGATTATGATTTTTGGAATCTGGCAGCCCGGCCTGCCATATTCCACAGCTCTCTCTACTCTGCGTGGGGCAGAGCTCCGGCAGTTTATCTGTTAATGGATATTTGTGTTAAGCTGGCACTCAGTTGGCTTGGACTTTTCTACTCTGGACTTGCTTCCTACCCAGGGACTGAAATCGTGAACCCAGTATGCAAAGCTAAGCAGTAGGCATGCATGTGGCTGGTACCAGAGGTTTGCAATGGCAAGCGGCCATGGGGGAAACCTCAGTTTACCACCTCAGGGGTATCATTATGGAGAGGTTGGTCTTCCAAACCCCAATTCCGCTTGCCCCATTTTCAACCCTCAGAAATGGTACTTTGTCCAAGCAGTTGTATAGAACTGTTTGTTTTCCTTTTGAATTTTACATGGACCATTCTCATCTGTTGGAATTGATGGTTTAATCTTGTGTTCTTTGCATTATGCACCTGTAAACTCTTGTTTGCTTGTTTTTCCCAAAGATCATAATGCACATATTTTGCACATACCTGGACTCCAGACTACCCCCTCATCCGAAATATCCTGATGGCAAAACATTCACTTCTCAACACTTCGTCCAGACGCCTGGTAAACCAGGTACAAAACTACTGAGCACAAAAGTTATATTTTTGCTTGCATAGAGGGAAGTCTTTGTTAAAGCATGGGCATGAGGGTTGACATTGAACTGAAGCCCTGATCTGTCTGTGTTGTCCTTGATTTTCAGATATTACAAATGAGAATGTATTCTGCATCTTTCAAAGCGGCATCAATCCTCCACACTACGAGTTGATCTACCAGCGGCATGCTTACAACTTACCCAAGGTACACCACTCTTGTAGAATGTTAGTGCTCTAGAGTGGCAACATGCTTACTGTTTCTCTAGGATTCATCAGACTGTATACTGATTGAAACTCTGTGTTCAAAGACTATGTGAATGCATATGCTCCACAAAGTCCAAGGGCGCACAAACTTATCTGGTCAATAGCAGAATACATAGGTGGGGTGAGGCATAAAAGCAGGCAATGGAGCACCCCAAAAATGGTCAAAACACATTTTCAGAGGTTTTTTTGGCTATGTGTGCTCCTTGTGGGAGAAGTGGTTATGTTTTTCCTACGTTTGGGTCTTGTACTCCAAATTGACAACAACTTAGTTCACTTCGGAAAACTTGGGATTTGGAAGTGACACTGATGCAAAGACATGGCTTATTGCATGCATGTAGTTATTTATTTTTCTCATGTATTTTGAATAACAAACCTAGAATGCTTGATACATTTTCTGGGCAAGGGAGCTGTTTAAGTATCGATGAGTTGTGCAGCTCTCAACGACTGCTGTTTTCAAACTTTGCAGAGGGGATTGTGCTATTGCCTCTGGAGAATATTTTGAGAAGGAATGTCCAGACAGCAGTATTTATTAAAAGGTGGTAATAACATACAAATAATTCAGGTTCAAGAAATCTGAGCATCTCAGTATCCTTGTTAGGATCATCAGTAAAGTCAAAGCTCAACAGAGATTTTCTAGACCGTTGGAATGCTGGTGTTACCATAGACTTGTATAAACTCAACGGTTCACAAGCCCTCCTAGGAATCAATAGGATGGACAGATCATCTCATTGGCGAGTGGGATTCTACTCCTGGTGCTGCACGGAACCCTATGTTAAGAATAGGACCCTAGTTAAAAGTCCGACTTGCCTTCAGAATCACGCAAGTGCCTTCCCAGAGGCAGGCCAAATGTTCATGTACTCACAGTAGGGATATCATTGACACTTTCTGACTTCTAGCAGTCAATGTTCTATCATCGCAAGATTAAGCTTACCATGGTGGTCCATGTGTTTGGGGTGTAGTAAGGTCAGTCTCTAGGCAAAGCAGAGTATCTTCACGTCGGGAATTCGGAAAAGCTGCTGTTGTGATGAAGGTAACTTAAAGTTTTGGTGTGCATTGCAAAGGTTTGATTTGCTGAAGACCCAGCTCCAGCACAGATATGCAGAGGCAGTTCAGATGGACTCATTGATGATCTTGCATCTCTTTTGGGTTTCTGTAGGTCGTCACATGGTTCTCTTTGGGCCAGCAACTATAGGCGTTGGGCATCTTGGTTGCGGGTTTGCTCTGTGGCAGGCGCTTCTGCTGCTTCACCTCTGGTCTGCTTATGAACTTGGAAGACCAGATCAAGGCTTTCCTGATCATGGAGGATCCTTGGGGGCTGTGGACTCTATTCAACTCACCTGGTACAGGGAGCGACTTGTCGGTTCAATAGAATTATGTTGCCTAAGACTGAGCATTGAGTCAGAAGTACTTGGGAGAGTGCTGGGCCCAACAGTTTTTTCACTATTCCTCTTCACAAAGGCATCATCTTTGCTTTGGGAGTCAGTCTACAAGTTCAACAACGTATGGATGTAGGTTGTCTGGCTTTAGAGGAAGTTGGGGGCTGTGTTGATAACTCTGCTTCCATTCGCAATTGTGGACCCAATTTGGACAGATTCTAAATTCGACAGTCTCTCGGTTTTTCACAAATGTGTCCCATGGCAGTAGCCATGACTATATATATATATATATATATATATATATATATATATATATATATATATATATATATATATATATATATATATATACTTCTGTGTGCCTCAAATTCACAAGCAATGTCTGCCCACTAGACTCTGTACTGTCTGTACTGGATTTACACAAGGGTTCCAAGTAGGGGACAGCCTTGCAGTTCAGCAGGTCATACTCAACTAGAAACAAAGCCTGTGACAGTCGTGTCCTCACCTTCATCACTAGATCTAGGGGAATGCTCTGCTGAGTTGCTGGCCTTACGGGGGTAAAAATCCAGAGGCAGTAAATGCGGTGTGCTACAGACTCCTCACCCCTTGAGTCAGTATCTAGGTCTTGGTTTAAGTGATGCCCAGGTCATTTCTGAAGAACTTGTTATCTCTACTAACTGAATATCTTACCATTGCCAACATGTAGGCAGATGAAACAGAGCCAAAGCCAGGCTTTGACCATGAAAGCAGTAAAACTACCAGCCTCGCAACAGGGCACAGGTGTGGAGGTGGGCTTGAGGCCCGATGTGGGAAACTGTCTAGAGACAGGTGTAAAGGTTGGCATGGAGACACGCAGGAGAGCCAGCAAGAGCAGAATATGCAGTAGCCAAGAGGCATAAAAGCTGGCAAGAACAATTGTGGATCCAGAACTGCAGAAGCCATAGCCTTCGGAGAAGAATGTGAAAGGCTGAACAGGAGCCACTTGTGGAGAACCCTTATGTTCCAGGGACGGTTAGCCTCACAGCTGTGGACAAACTTGAACCGGGACCCCAGGACTTTTTCCCTCTTTAAATCTTAAACCATGTGCCTAGCTTTGGTGCGAGGAGCACCATAGCCCTCTTGTGAGAAGGGGACTATATATCCCTTAGTGTGAGAAGGAGGGAGACTATCCTGATGCTGGGAAGGGCACTCTGTTCCATATATAGTAAAATGTAAGAGCCATCGGCAAAGGATCCCTTTAGTCAGTCAGTAAAGGGCACCCATACCAACCTTGGGAACTAGATCCCTGAATCGGGAAGCAGTGTGCCAGACACTATCCTTACGGTGTGGATTACCAATAGTGATTAGGGCACTATCCTATGAAGGGGACTGGGAGAAGAATCATATGGTCACTATTATTCATGGTGTGCGAAGCAGTGTGTCTGGTGGAGTTGGTGGCAAGTTTTACTCATACAGAGATTGAGTGTTGGAAATTATACTGTTTCACTTCATTGTAGCATTCAGTTTCTTAGTGTTTTGAGGACTAGTTTAAGTCCTATTTTGCTGCCTATTGCTGGCTGAAAGCTGACTGGAGGCAGACTGTAAAGAGGAAGTACCTTAAATAAGCATCACCGGCGCGGTGTGCGAAGCAGTTGTCTGGTGCCCCACTGCACGCTTCACTTAGTTTCTTATAAAATCACACCAATGCTGCGGAGCCGGATTGCAAATTGTACTCCTGATGCCTTTGAGTAAGTGAAGTTCGAATTGTATGACTCTTAATTATTGCCACCGGAAAGCTTGGTGAGTTCAGTGTTTGCCAGGAGTTTGGGTCAATGCAAGCCCCCGCGTGTGTTTGTGCCTCCGGCAGAGGGCATCTGGTGATTTGACAGTGGGGAGTGACTGCGGGCTGCAGCCTTTGAGCTCCCCGCGGGTGCAGCAGTTACCCCGAGCAGTTTCATTGTTCTGTAGGGAATAGACTTTCTTTACGTTTAAACGCCATCAGTACGGAGGTGCTCCGACAGACTTATACAGGGACTGCAGCTGTTAATACTTCACCGCTTTCATTGCTTATCGCATTATCGGCTGGAATTATTTATTCTGTTGTGTTATTTGATGAAGAATTCAGTGATTCTTTTTAACAGCCCCACTGCACTTGGTATGGGGTGGCATTGACTTTTATGAAATTGTATCAACATCGTCGGCATTTGACTCCTTGGCCTTTTTTAGCCTGTATTTCTGTGTTTTGTCTTTAAGTATACTCGAGGGGGATAACTGTTCTTATACCTTTTGGAGGGTAAATTGTGCATAGTTCTGTAATTTTAGGCTCATAATTACACACACCGCACTTTCAAACACACTGCTGTGGTTCATATTTGAAGTATTGCCTATTGCCTAAGATTGGTATTGTTTGTATAAGCACTTTCTTAATTTTAGCTTGCATATCAACCTAAAAATCCTGTTGGTTTGCTCCTACAATTTTCTATTGCAAAAGTAATTTAGGGGGCTTTTTGTGGGTGTGGACTAAATGGGGGTAATGCTGAGAAGTAGGGGGTGCACTGTTGAATCTGCGCAACCCCAGCAAAGAAATGAGGGTATTATGCGACCTCAGTCAAGGAAGGGGTGTAAATCCGGTTCTAATAATCACTATCCCTCTTACTTTGGGTAAGGTAACTTTGCCTTTAGCAGAGAGTGATAGAAAATCCCTGTCGGACAATGAAGTCCTGGAGCATGGGTCCCCGGTGCTTAAATAACAAGGGGACATGGTGGCTGGTGTGCTGGGAAATATAAACCAGGTGTTAACTGACATAGAGGGTAACTTAAGTTCAATGGTCACTGAGGATATGCTCCAGGAGGGTGATTTGGTTTCGGACGTCTCGATTTTGGCCCCGGCTATTCCTCAAGAGTTGGCCAAGCAAGTGCGTTTGTCATTAGATTTTAAAACTAACTAATGGACTTTTCCCAAATCACCTGGCCGAGAGGTTGGCCTTACTGAAATAATGCTACATCAGCACACAGGTAAAGTATCATGCATGAGTGAATGAGGTCCTACACTACGGTCACCAGTTATGTCTGATTTACGTGGTTATAATTGGGTGACAGAATCTGCCCCAGGTGACGTAATCAGGGATGAACCTCCCAAGGATCATATGATCGAGGTTGGGGTCAAGCCAGGAGGCGAGGAAGACGTAGCACCAGTTGTGGATGAGTTGTCCTTCCCTATCCTGGCCTGCATTCTTGACTCAGTGGACAGAGGTTATGATTCCCTCAATTTTGAGATCCGGGATTTAAGACACTCTGTTAAGGAATTGTTGGGTAAGGTACATTTCCTGGAAGAATATATCATTGCGGTATCAAATCAGAACACTACACTTAATAAAAGGGAAAATATCCCAGCTGAAGGCAACACTGGGGGTAATGAAGAAAATGGAAGATGGGGTGGTCTTGACCCCAGTTTCCCAGGCAGCGGTGGAACTTGATAAACCTTGTCAAAGTGTTGCGTTAGACAAGGAACTACTACTACCGTCAGCCTCGTTGCTAGGAATGGCACGGAAGCAGGGGGACATTGTTTTTTTATTTTTATAAAACTTTTTTTTATTTTCCAAAACAAGTCCTACAAACATACATCACATTCCATGCTATAACACATCGCGGCATTAGTGGGCATACTCAACACTCATGTACATTGATATATTAAATCACCTAATTTCTCCCCCCGGCCAACACCTGACATTCCGAAAGTTCTTAGACTGTCCCTCTTTCCCATTTACCTGCTTTCTTTGGACCTCCCCGTGCCGTATAAATTCCATTGCTGCACACATATCCACATCAGCAACCCATTGGGCCAGCACTGGGCATTCTGGTGCGCCTCATCGTTGGAATATGTTTCGTTTTTATCAGCCCCACTGCTGTGGACAAAAACTGTTTTTCCCCATCTTTTAATGGCATCGTCATTGGGACACCTAAAAGCAACATTTTAGGATCTAGAGCTCTAGTTCTCCCCAGGATCGCTGTTAGTTTGCCACAGCATTGTCTCCAGAAGGTTTTGATCCGGGGGCATTCCCACAGGATGTGTATGAAGGTGCCCTCCCCTTCCCGGCATCTTAGACAATTTGGATTAGAAGCATGTTTCCAGCTATGTAGCGCCACCCTGTGGTAATAAACTCTGTGGAGAATTTTAAATTGTACCGACCGAAGCTTGGAGGTAATGGCAATTTCTCGTGGGTACATAAAAACTTGTATCCAGTCTTCTGGTTCGATGGTTCCCATATCAGTTTCCCGTTTCGATCTAAGATTGGTCAGCTTCGGTGTAGCAAAGACCTTTGCTGCATTATACAGGATCGAGGTGACACTGGTGGGTATATGTTCCGTCATGTGATTGCGTTCCAAGGGTGAGCACTCGGTTGCGTTGGAAAGTGCTGGCAGGTGTCTCTTCAGGGTGTGGGTAAGTTGCATATAGTGATATTGCTCAGTCACTGGGAGCCCACATTTCTGTTGCAGAGTTTTGAATGGAGTAATAGCTCCTTCAGTAAGGATGTTGCCTACTTTGGTGACTCCTGCTTCTCTCCACGCGGCCACAAAACGAGTTTCCCTTTTTCTGCAAGATTGCTATTGTGCCAGAGAGGTTGCATCAGGGTCACCTTATTCTCCCACCCAATGTATGCGTGTGATTGCTTCCAGAGTATGGCGATGTGTGCTGCCATCGTTTGTGGGGGAGGCCTTGTGAGAGTCTGGTAAATATTCTTGATCACCATGGAGCAGATCGTTGATCACTGCCATTTGGCTTGCCCAATAATAGGATTGGAGTTGGTGGACCCCCTGCCCCCCTCCCAGACCGACCTTTGTAGCGTGGTTAAGGCGATACAGGGTCGCTTTCCTCCCCATATGAGTACCTTGAGGAGACTCTCAACTCGGTCAAATTCTGAGTCTGGTATCTTAAGTGGGGCATTTTGTAGCACATACAGGAAACGTGGTAATGCCATCATCTTAAAAAGTGCAGCCCTGCCCATCAGTGTCAGGGGGAGGAGTGTCCAGCGTTGGACATCTTGTGTAAGGCGATTGGTAAGCAGGTGTAGATTACGAGCCACATATTCCGAGAGGTCCCCAGAGATCAATATTCCCAGATAGCAAACGTCTTCATACTCTACCCGGTATAAGCAGTCACCAGGAACTGCGTGGTTCCCGCCCTTTACCGGGAAGAGAACCGATTTCCCCAGTTAACCTTCAGGCCGCTAAATTCGCCGAAGCGTGCCAACATCTGTGTTACTACTGGGCACAAGCGGGCTGGGTCACCTAAGTATATGAGAAGGTCGTCGGCGTAGAGGGATACCTTATCCTGATATCCTTACGGCCATTTGAATCCTGTCCATGTGTCGACCTGCCAGAGCCATTGGGCCAGTGGGAAGGATCTAGAGGGCCATCGTTCACCCTCACTTCTGCGTGTGGGGCTTCATATAATAGTTTCACCCAGCTCAGAAAGGTCTTGCCAAATCCCATACTTCGAATGGATTGTGTCCTCCCACGTATTCCTCATCTTAAATATTTATCCTTACCTTTAGTTTCGCCTCAGAACATTTTTCCTCTCTCCAGCAGAGGGCGCTCCACTCGAGGCGACAACGTTGTAGAAAGGTCTCGAGCATGCCCGTTGGCTTCAGTTCCGTTTTTCCGTTCACTTTGCTTCGGATCGGGATAAAACGGCGCTTCAGTCACAGCAAATTATGTCGTCTTCTTCGAACCCGTCTACTCCGAAAACGGGTTTTAAGAAATGCCTATGGTGTGGAAGAAAAATGTCGCTGACCGACCCTCATCGTGACTGCCTCTGGTGCCTCGGGTCCGAACATCAGATCGACGACTGCGGTTCTTGTCAATCTATGACCCATAAGGCCTTGAAAGAAAGACAAGGTAAACTGGCGGTGGGGGAGGAATCCTCAAAGTTTTCTTCGAGAGGGAAGACAGACTTGGCTGAGTCTTCGGTGAAACGCCATAAAAAATCCAGATCGAGGAGTAGATCAAGGAAGACCTCTTCTTCGTCCAAAAAAGCGAAGAAAAGACGACACCGATCTCCCTCTTCTTCTTCCTCAACTACATCGGAGGAAGTTATTACTTGTCTGACAAAACATGACTTCCCTAAAAAGTGGGAAGCATTTTGTATTTTGTATTTGTTTTATTTGTAACGCGCACCATCGGGCCCGGGGGCATCAGGGCGCAATTTAGACATGGTTACATAAGCATACAATTAAATAAATTAAAAGCATTAAACAGTACATAATATACAAGGCATACAGCAATATACATATTTACAGAAGGTAGATTAGAGCAGGAGTTTCCCAGGGCTGGTCCGGACATCATGGCTGGTTGGAGAGCCAGGATTTGGTTTTAACTTTGAAGGCACTAAAGCATTCTTCGGATCGGATGGTGAGAGGGAGGGCATTCCAAAGCTTAGAGGCTAGGACGGGGAAGCTAGATCCACCCGCCTTTTGTAGTTTGAACCTCGGGATGGTTAGGCAGTGGGTCTGAGCCGTTCTTTGCGGACGGGTGGCCGCGTGTCGGGATAGCCGGCTATAGAGGTATGGTGGGGCTTGGTTAGCTAGGCATTTGTGGGTGAGGCCTAAGGCTTTCAGTGAAATTCTCTGTTTGACCGGTAGCCAGTGTAAGTTAGATCTAGATTCCGAGATGTGGTGGTTACGTGGGATGTTTAGGGCTGCTCTGATAGCGTTATTCTGGGTGATTTGCAGTTTGTTCAGATTCTCTTGGCTCGTTCCAAGGTAGAGGGCGCTCGCATAGTCAATTTTGGCCATGATAAGAGTTCTAGCCAGAGTGACCGCGTTGCGGGTGGTCAGGAATGGCCTGCAAGCTGCAATGAGTTTGCAGGTGTATGCTGAAGAGGATCTGACTGCATTTGTTTGTCTGGATAGGGATAGGGTGGCGTCAAGATAGACACCTAAGGTTTTGGTGTCTTTTGAGACTTGGATGGTGTTGCCATCGATGACAAATGATTGGTAGGATGGCTCAAGTTTACTAAGGCGTTGCATAGTACCCAAGATGAGGAGCTCAGTCTTGTCATTGAGGCATAACTGGTGTTGTGCCATCCAGGCTTGGATAACCAAGTAGACCTCGTTCAAGGCCTTAGTGTCAGCCAGGTAGTCACCAGTGATGGGAATGAGTATCTGGGTGTCGTCAGCGTAGTTTGTATAGGAGACACCCAGATAGTCAAATACATCAAAAAGTGGTTTTGTAAAGACGTTATAGAGGGTTAGCGACACACAAGAGCCCTGGGGGGACGCTGCAATGAATCGGGGAAGGATCAGCAGCTGCAGATTGAGAGAAGACCCGCATAGATCTATTACTCAAGAATGATTTGATCCAGGCCGTGGCTGACGGTGAGAAATGGGCGGCCGAGTGAAGATGCTTGCATAGGATTTGGTGGCTGACCAAGTCGAAGGCCGCAGAGAGGTCGTGTAAGAGTAATAAGGCAAGTTTGCCGCTGTCCTTTAACACTTAGATTTGGGTTTTTAAGTCAAGTAGATCTGTCTCTGTTCCGTGTTTGAGCATCAATGATGAACATTTTTGAGAATGCGGCCCAGACCCCCTCAAAAATGCCTGTTGAAGATCATGCCTCTACGCACAAAAAAAGTGACAGGGGAAAGTCTAAAACTAGGAAATCCGACAAGAAATTGTCGAGGGTGTCTTCTAGAGACTCTTCCCAAACACCTAAAAAGAAAATCCTTCCAGTGCATAAACAGGAGGCAGACCTTAAGAAAAAGACTTTAGACGTTGATACATCATTAAGAACCTCGACGAAAACATCTTTGAAGCCTCCGTCAAAGGCTGTCGCGTATAAGGGGTCGACGACCCAGCTGAAAAATGTTACATCGAGTACTTTATCGACGACCTCGAAGACTCCTTCGACGGCGTTGATTGTTTCGAAGACTCCTTCGACAGCATTCGTAGCGCCTTCGAAAACATTGCAGAATACCTTGATAACATTGAAGGTAACGGCCATGACTTTTACGCCATTGACGCTTCTGTCGACATCGACACCAATTACAGGGGTGAAACCTATTCCTGAGAAAGTATTTCACCCTGAAAGCAGACATTATTTTTTCCAAACTATGTCATCTATATATGGAGAAATGTCTTCAGGAGGAGGATGAAAAAGAAGAAGATGAACCTAAAGTTTCATCAGCAGAGGTAAAATATGGTGCAAGGGAGGTCCCTGAGGAATTAATTGATCCTCAATCAAAAATGCAAGACCTGTATGAATGTTTACCGTCTGCAAGTGGACTAAATACGTCCCCTGAATACGAAGTTGAAAAACCAGATCCAGCAGAACATGCTGATTTGGGCTATAGAAAACATATGAACAAAGTAACAGAGTTTATGGTGTGGGGTAGGAACTCACCTGTATACCGGGATGATGGTATGACAGCGATTTTGTCAGGAGGTCTTCAACCAAATCCCATACTTCCCTTTCATATTGCCCTGAAAAGGAGAGTAAAATGCTGCTTGGGAAAAATCTGAATCCATTCAAGCAGTAAATAAAAAATATGTGGCAAAATACAGACCTTGTAACTCTGATCCACAGAATTTGATTAAGCATCCATCTCCTGAGAGTCTGGTAGTTCAGGCAGCCACATCAACAAAAAATGCTGCATACCCTACAATTCCCCCTGATAAGGATGACAAAAAGATTGATGCATGGTTGAAAAAGGTTTTTACATCAGGGAGCATGGCTCTAAAATCCACGAATGTATCTTGCACTCTGGCGAGATTCACTTATACTCTGTGGGACTGCATGTCAGCGGCAGCTCAACACATCCCGGAAGGAGAGGAACGTGATGGTTTCCTGTCCATAATTAAGGATGGCAAGGAGGCTTCGGGAGAATGTCTTTCTTCAGGTTTGGACACTGCTGACAGTATCAGCAGGTCCATGGCGTCTAGCGCAGTGCTACGCAGATTTGCGTAGCAAATCTGTCCCTTCAGCCGCTGCTAGAGCTGCCGCAAAACCACTCTGCGGTTTTGACTCACAAGACCCCAGTGGGAGGCAGGATCTCACAGCATCTGAAAGAATGGCGGGGCATTACTTCAGATGCTTGGGCGCTGGAAACAGTATCCCAAGGTTACTGCCTTCCCTTTCTAAAGAAACCTCAGAATGACCTCCCGGAATACAACTCTACCAAAAATCCAAACCCGCTCCTGTTGCAGGAAGTTTTTACCCTGCTACAGAAAGGTGTAATAGAACATGTGCCTGTAGCGGAAAGGAACAAGGGTTGGTATTCCCCATATTTCCTCATTCCAGGACTGAGACCCATCTTGGACTTGAGAAACTTGAACAAGTTCCCCAGGAAGGACAAGTTCAAGATGGTCACTCTTTCTCAGATCCTTCAGGCTCTCCAAATTCAAGACTGGTTGGTATCATTGGACCTTCAGGATGCTTACTTTCATGTGCCAATCCATCTCAAGCACAGAAAGTATCTGAGGTTCGCGATTGGCAATTCTCACTATCAGTTTCGAGTTCTGCCATTCGGGTTGACCTCCGCCCCAAGAGTTTTCATCAAGTTGATGGCGGTAGTGGCAGCGAGTTTCAGAAGAGGGGGGATTCATGTCTACCCCTATTTGGACGACTGGATGATCAGGGCACGTTCCCCAGAACAAGCCCATGACCATCTATCCAAGACTTGCCACTTCCTTCACAAACTAGCGTTTTCTCTGAATTTAAAAAAGTCAAACATGATACCATCACAGAAACTCCAGTTCATAGGAGCAGTCTTGGGTACTTGTTCGGGCAAAGCCTCGCCTCCGAAGAGAGCTCACCACATTCTGCAGATGGTAACAACATTCCAGGATGCCCAGTATCTACCAGCCTTCCACTTTCTCAGGTTGCTCGGTCTCATGGCATCCAGAGGCCAGATTGAGAATGAGATCTCTTCAATGGGCTCTCAGGACTCAATGGTCCCAGTTCTCAGGGGAAATGTCAGATCTTTTACAAGTTCCAACCAGGGTGGCACAGGATCTACAATGGTGGACTTGCAGACAGCACATCCTCAGAGGGGAATCTTTTTGGCAACCATGGCCGGAGATGACAGTAGTGACGGACGCCTCCCTTACGGGATGGGGAGCTCACGCCAACGAGTTGACGATCAGCGGTCGTTGGTCTCCATCAGAGTCCAAACTACATATCAACCTATTGGAGCTGAGGGCAATCAGACTAGCACTGAAGGCCTTCCTGCCAGCTGTACGGGGAAAGAATGTCCTGATAATGACGGACAGCACAGTGGCCATGTACTACCTCAACAAGAGAGGTGGTGTAGGGTCACAACCACTGTGCAGAGAGGCAATGCAGCTCTGGTTCTGGGCAATACCAGAAGGGATCTCTCTATCTGCCATTCATCTAGCAGAAGAGCAAAACATAGCGACGGACGCTCTGAGCAGGCAGAGAAGTCTCCCACGAGTGGGAGTTAGCTCAGGAAGTCCTTCTGGAGATCTTCACCCTTTGGTGAACCCCTCAAGTGGATCTGTTTACGACCAGTGTCAACAGGAAATGCGAACTGTTTTTGCTCAAGGGAATTTCCCCCGAGAGGAGCTCAAGGAGACTATTTTGTAGTGGACTGGGAGTTTCCACTGCCATACGCGTTTCCTCCAGTCCCTGTGATCCCTCAAGTAATCAGGAGGTTGAGGAAGTTCGGGAAAACCATGATCCTAATTGCCCCGGATTGGGCCAGGAGAACATGGTACCCGTACCTTCTAAACATGTCCATCTGCCCTCCAATACGTCTTCCAAAAAGAGAGGATCTTCTCTCACAAGAGGGAGGTCATGTTCTACATCCAGAGGTCAACATACTCAACCTTCACGCATGGCTTCTGAGAGGTTGAGATACAAGCATTTGGACCTTACGGATGATATGGAGATCTTACTTTCGGCCAGGCGGCCAGCAACAAAATCTTTGTACTGGTGTCGTTGGAACAAGTTCAGTAACTGGTGCAGGGATAAGAATGTGGATTCCTTTGAATGTGATATTCCAATGGTATCTTTTCTGTTACATTTAGCTAATCTGGGGCTCCAGGTTAGGATGATAAAAGGATACGTAGCAGTGCTATCTATCTTCAAGCGCTCGTCAGAAGAAATATCTTATTTTAAGATAACTTTTTAATAATACAATTTCTAAAAGGTTTAAACAATGTTTTTCCACCAATACCTTTTCAAGTTCCTGTGTGGGATTTAAATTTGGTACTGACATTTCTGACATGTGCACCCTTTGAGCCTTTACATTCTTGCCCGTTAAGGCTTCTTATTCTAAAAACTATACTTCTAATTGCATTGACATCAGCCCACAGAGTAAGTGAGTTGCAGGCACTTTCGAGTGGTCCTCCTCAAACCATCTCTCATAAAGATAAAGTTGTACTTCGAGTCAAGCCCTCTTTTCTGCCAAAAATAGTTTCAGACTTTCACCTGTCACAGAAAATAATTCTACCTACGTTCTACCCTCCTCATCACACAAGTAAGGAAGAGGAAAGACTGCATAGGCTAGATCCTAGAAGGGCTCTTAGCTTTTATATCTCAAGAGTATCAAAAATACGTCAGTGTGACCAACTGTTTGTGGGATACATTGGTCGTAAGTTAGGACTACCTGTAACTAAACAAACATTATCAACAGTGCCCCAGATAAGGTGCGTACCTTGCCTTTTTACGCATCCAATTATTGCAAATACGGAGCATTTCATTTTCCACTGCGTATTGGTTACGGAAGGTTTTCACATGATTTATTAATTTAAAAAAATACCTCTTTCCTCCACTAGATGGCGCTAAAGTCTGCATCATTAAACTCTACAGCACCACACGCAAGTTTCCTTTCCGAGACTGGCTTTAAACAGATGGGCAATGGGGTTGTGATGTGTAGACCAGGATGGCTCTGTTGCCCCGATTTTCGCCAGGACGTGCAACTTAAGGTAGAAGACATGCTTTTTTTTAGGGCAGAAATCTATTTGTTCCCAAGATAGACTAGGCAATGAAAGCCAATACCGACAAACCAGCTCGGTCGTTAACATCATTGCAAAGGAGAAGGAATTTTCCGTCCCTTCAGGGGTGCATCTATAAGAAACTATTCCTCTGCTAACGGCAATATTATTCACAGGGCTAGAAAATAAATGTCCTGATTCTGTCGTCCAAAAGAGTAAAAGATAACCACAATGCCGAAGAGGATCCTCCGGCACCCAAAGGGGTAAGGCGAAGCCTCCAGCATGATGACAACAGCAACATAAGAATAGGAGGGCAGGTAACACGCTATGCTCATAAGTGGCTCAACATAACGGACGGGTGGGTGCTACAAGTGGTTCAGCAAATGGCACTACTGGAATTCACTAAGCATCCAAATGACGTGCCTCCATTCAAAACGTCACCCCTGCACCTAAAGGTGTTCAAGCATGAAGTGAAACAAATTCTGGCCAGTGCCGAAGCATCAAGACAAAGGAGTTTACTCATGATACTTTGTTGTAAAGAAACCAGATGGAAAGTGGCATCCCATACTCGACTTGCGCAAATTAAATGTCCATCATAAAACGGTGAAAAATGGTGATGCAGCAATTCATACAGGCAGTACAACCAGGCAACTAACTGGCGTCCCTGGATTTACAAGACTCATACTTCCATATCCCAATCCATCCAAAACATTGGAATTGTCTGTGTTTTGTGGTAGGAAACACTACCAGTTGAAAAGTAATATACGTTTATTCCGAGCAACGTGTTGTTTAATTGCTTGCCTGCCCCCGGCAGGTAGCTTCCTACGGCAAAATAACCACTGGTGAAGTCTCACCTTCCTGCAAAATCACTCCTCCGCCATGAGGGAAAGCACCAGGTTAGACAATACCTTATCTTTTAGCCATATTCAGGATATTTTTCCCAAGGAACAGGGTGGTTGATTTAAACCACACGAGCTAAGAGGTGCTCCAACCCGACATTGTAAATCACCCAAACACTGCCAAAGACTCTGACTCTCTGCAGTGCTATATATGTTTATGCAGTTCTCGAAATTGCCGGAGTCCGTGCACCAGAATGTCAAGCAACGAAGCCTCTCGCACCCTCTCATATTCGCCTCTGATATTTGAGATGCGAAGGAGGGACCCCAAATGGTTTCAGAGGACTGAACCAAACAGCCTGCAACATAAGCGCCTGTCGCAACCACGATCGCCGCAGCCACCGGACAAACCAAACAGCCTTCCTCGCAGAGCACAGAGGGAAAGCACTCAACGTGTAAAGTCAATCCGCACTGTCATTAAACCCGAATTTCCAACCCAACTCCCAGATGGGACTTGAATGTTCTTTCAAGGATATTGGTACCCCCCTTAGAACCACACATGCACAAGGCTAGCATTAAGGCCCTCACCTATAAGCCTGCCTTCCTAGTGGTGTTCGCCTCTATAAGAATAGTCAACGAAGAACAGGCCCTTTCTGTTCAAGACCCCTTTGTGACTATTCACAAGGTAGTTTTGCGCACACACATGCATTGCGCCTTAATTTATCTGTTGCATGTGAATCGATCACAAGTCACTTCTTTGTCTATCTGGCAGCTGGTAGAGAAGGAGACCCTGTCTCTGAATTAGTGGTTTCCAAATGGATTGTAAATTGCATCACTGTTTCACTCTTGCCAAAAGAGATTGACCCTTTACGCCTAGAGCTCACTACTCTGGTTGCAGGCACCCCTGGATGTGCGCACTTGCCTTTTGTTAGACAGAGAGGCGAGGGAAGCCTTTCGCCGAAACTGGCGGTGTTAAAGTTTTACTGCGTTAGTTTAGAAAAATGTACTTGGAACAAACGCAGTAAAACTTTAAAGCTGTTACTTTCAAGAAAGACTTCCATCACATCTCTGCACATTGCGCTTTAAAATATACAATTCGATAATGTGTTGAATACGTTTTACTCTCTTGCAGAGGAGAAAACTCATTTTTACTCTCTTGATATTGCATTTACTCTCTAATTTGAAAAAGCATGCGTAAAATACTCCCACCTCAAAATCCTATCTGGAGCACTGATTATCAAGATGGATAATCCTAGCCATAACGGAGTGTTATAGGCTAGCTGGAAAAGATCCCCCCTGAGGGTTTTAGAGCTCATTCAACTAGGGGCATGGCAACTTCAACAGCACTTAAAAGGGGTGTCCCTGTACAAGATATTTGTGCAGCAACTACATGGTCATCCATGCATACTTTCATAAAACATTATGCTTTGGACTCAAATGCCTCTCAAGGAGGTCTATTTGCCAAATCTGTGCTACATTCAGTACATGACTAAAAAGATATCTGTACTCCCGCCTCCAATAGAAAACTGCTTTGGGAGTCTTTCTAAGATGAGGAATAAGTGGGAGGACACAATCCATTCGAAGAACAAGTTACTTACCAACTGTAACGTTCTTTTGATTGGATGTTCCTCCCACATATTCCTCATCGACCCTCCCAACCTACCCCACAGTACAATTTACGTGGTTTACACTCTGATTTCTTTTGAGGCTGGGGCGAAAAGAGGCACACTTTTAACAATGGTCATGGACTCTGATATACTGAAAAAACAGAACTAAAGCCAGCGGGCGCGCTCGAGGCCTTTATACAACGGATGATGTCGGTGCTCCACGGAGGCTGCCGAGGAACATCGACGTCACTGCCTCGAGTGGAGCGCCCTCTGCTGGAGAGAGGAAACATTTTCCGAGGCGAAACTAAAGGTAGGATATATATTTAAGGTGAGGAATGCGTGGGAGGAACATCCAATCAAAAGAACGTTACAGTTAGTAAGTAACTTGTTCTTCATTGTTTCCCAGAGGCTGTCCCATATCGCTGAGTAAAACGCTTTTTCGAAATCAATGGCGAGCAGGGCCAGTGGTGTATCTAGAATAGGGGCATGCTCCATGAGCAGGTGGAGACGACGTATATTCATTCGGGTCGACTTGTATGGCATGAAGCCACATTGGTCAGGGTGCACTAGGGAAGAGATGACTGCCTGCAATCTATTGGCTAGTAACTTGGCAAGAATGTTGTCGTCCCCATTGATTAACGAGAGGGCTCTGTATGAGGCGTATCATTTGGGAGGTTTACCATGCTTGGGGATGACTATGATGCTGGCTTTTCGCAGATCTGAAGGGAGGGCATCCTGTTCCTTAGCGTGGAGGAACATTTTATGAAGGGGAGTAGCCATCTTGTCTACGCCCAGTTTTTTCCAGGTCTCCACCGGGAACCTGTTGGGAACCAGCGTTTTCCCGGATTGTAGCTGGGCGATGGCTTCAGCAATTTGTTTCAGCGAGATCACAGTCTAGTTGTGTCCTCTGTTGCTCGGAAAGTTGAGGGGGCGTGATGTTATCTAGGAAGGAGGAGTTACTTGGGGACTTCTGGCTTCGGTACAGGGCGGCATAGAAGCTGGCAAAGGTCTCTGCTATGTCTGGGTCCGATTGGGCCCTATCATTTCGCTCATTCAGGACTTTACCGTATCGGTGCCCCTCCTCCCTACTCTCCGTCCAGGCCAGCATCTTGCCAGTTTTTTCACCGTGTTCATAGATCCGCGCCCTCTATTCCCGGTGTGCCCGTCTGGCGTTATCTAATGCAATATTCTGAAGACATTCCCTAGCTTTTAGAAGGGACCGATGCGTTTCAGGGGTTGTATTCAGTATATATCTAGCCTCCCATTCTTCTACCTCCCTTTCAGCCTCTGTCGCCTTCCGTAACTGTTCCCTCCTTTTATTGGACGTCCAGGAGATAATTTCCCCTTTAAGCACTGTCTTGAAAGCCTCCCATAGTACGACAGGGCGATCAACTGTGGCAGAAGTAATCGTTAGATTTCTCCGTGATCTGCTCAATGAGTTCAGGGAAACCCAGATAATAACTATTTAGCCTCCATGTCTTGCGGGGGGGGGGGATTAGGTCTATCCCCACGTAGCTCCATTAGTAAAGGCAAGTGGTCCGAGATGCCACAGGGCAGTAGTTCTACAGTTGTTACCCTGTCTACTTCTGGGATTGGGATGAAGAAGTAATCTAACCTGGATAAGGAAGCATGCCGTCCCGCCCCCCCCCCCCAACCCCCCCCCCCCCTCCCCGAGTGGAATGAATAGCCCTTGTCCATTGGGTGGAGTTCCCTCCATGTATCACAAAAGCTAAGTGCTGACGCGAATGTTGCTAGTTTTGTGGCAGTGTTTGGATTGCGGCTACGGTCCATTGTGTTATTCATAACGTAATTGAAATCTTCCCCTAGAACCCATATGTCTGGTTGATAATGTTTCACCAGGGTAGTTATTTAATCTACAAGTTCATCCCCAAGCCCCAAGGTGGGGCGTATATAGCCATTATAGCCAGAAATCGGCCCCTGGGGTCTTGCTCTACCGAGAGCAGTGTAAACGGTAAGAGTTTATGTATGAGAATTAAGACTTCCCGGGAGCCCATGGTATACCCTGCATAGAACACAGAGTGATAATTTGTTCTGTGGAAAAAGTTAAAGGTCGAAGTGCGTATCGGTAAGAAGGGCAACATCAGGGGAGTGTCTGTTCAGAAACTGGGTAATAAGATGTTGTTTCATTCCAGAGCCCATACCGTTCACATTCCAGGCAAGAAATTTGAGAGATTTACAGCAATTGGCGGTCATCGGCAGGGCTTGTCTGCACGTCATGAGTGGTATATAGAACCGGGATTGTGAGGATTATGTGACATGGACTTGAGGTGTGCATGGCCAGTGGATGTATTGTAGTTTCATAATAAACATGTAACAAAACCCAACAATATTCAATGATCCCCTCCCCTCACTATTCTCCGCCCCACAAGAAGTATCTGTCGCCCGAACATTGCTGACGGTTAAGGCTACCCCGTCAGCACTAGCCTAAAAAGTTTCTCAACCCTACTAACCAGTTGCACTGCCAATAAACACTCTTGCGACTCGGGCCGCTCAGCATGAATTGCTGAAACTGGGACCGTCGCTGCGTTCCAGTGACGGAGTATAGTTTTGCATTGGCCGAATCGTATCGTTTGAGTGGTGGCCTTGGATGTGATTCTCGGTGGGTTCAGCTCCTTGCCACTCAGTCATTATCCATGAGCAGTTCCATCTCTTGTCCCGGATCCCGTGGCGGGTGCTCTGGTGGTGGCCCGCTGGTCGGTTCCCCGGCCTGCCTCTTCTTCCTCTCCCATCTACCCTCTAATCCCTCTCCAAGTGCTGCTTCGGCCATCTCCATGCTTCTTTGGGGTCTGTGAAATGCAGTCGTGCCATTGTGGTACATTTTAAGTTGTGCAGGGAATAGTAGGCCATATTTGACGTTGAGGGTTTGTAAGCGTTTTTTAAGCTGATCAAATGATAGTTGCGCCTTCTGTACTGCCCTAGTGTAGTCTGGAAAAAAAGGCAATTCGAGACCCATTGAATGTGATAGAACCTTTTAGTTCTGGCCATCTGAAGCAGGGTGTTCCGATCCCTATAATTCAACAATTGAGCAATCACTGTGCACAGTGGTGCTCTGGGCGTCGGTCTTCCAGTTGACATTCGATGGGCCCGCTCAATAGAGAAGAACCTAGAAAAGGTCTTGGGGGCGAATAGGTCTGTGAGACATTGTTCAAGGAAAAATTCCATGCTTGGTCCTTCAGTTTTTTCAGGCAAGCTGAGGATGCGTATGTTGCGTCTCAATCTCCCCTCCCCTTCTTCCACGTGGTCTTATTTGTTGGCGCACGTTAAAGGGCCCCTCATCATTTTCCGATATGCAGGTTTCGGCTTCTCCTGTGCGAGAGGTCAACTTCTGCAAGTCGTGGCGCAGGAGAGACATGGCTGCGCTCAGCCTGTCTATTTGCTTCTCCATGTTGGATCTCAAATTAGCAATAGTATTCATCACATCCTTCAAAGAGATGTTGTCTTCTGTAGTTATTGTGTCTCCTGATTTTGTTTGTTCTACAGTGGGGGTCGGCTTGGCTGTTGCGTACTGTTCTATTGTGCTCTGGGTAACTGCCTTCTTATTCTTACCTTTGCCCATGCTTCAGTGCTCGCCTGTTTTTCCGTGGCCGGCTTCTGTTATATTTAGTGTTACTGCCTATACGACCTGGCAGAGGTCAGACCGGTTCTTGGAAGGGGTTACTATTGTGCACAGTCCAGCATGCTTCCACTGGTGTCCTGCGAGCTGGCGTGTTATTGCTCGGGTCTGGGTTCCGACAGTCAGTAGCTACACCCCTCAGTGTCCGCGCCTCCTGTAGTTGGTCACAACTGCCCCACCAAGTAAAAACTGGTACCTCAGTTGCTTTGAGTTCTTGTCTTGCTCAGGGTTGCCCTTCTCCTTCCCTGTTGGAGTCTGCCACTAGGGTAGTGTCTCATGGGGCCTCGTCGGCACCTTTCTCCCTGTTGTTCAGAGATTTCTCTGTGGTGCTTAAGCGCACTATCTTCTGTCTGCATTACGCCCTAATATGTTGTGCAAGCGGGATCAGCATCACCATTAGTTGGGTACTTTGTGTGCGGGGCAGCCTCATCCTGGAGGGTGGACACAAGCGCGACAGCAAAGGTGGAGGGCCGGAGAGCGGGCACTGTTGCATCAATCACCACTGCGGCCAGGATGTCTGCGTCCATGTATATTGATTTGGCTTTTACCCCTCCTCGCAAGGATGTGAGAGCTGGGCAGTTCTGTGTCAGCCCACCAGTGCTGGCAGTGCGTAGCGGCTAGGTGGGGATATTAGGTGCAATGTGGTCGCAGTCTGACTACTCAGTTCGGCTTAGATGCAGGGGACGCCGCCCCAGCGCACAATTGTTGAGAGGGGCCTGGGTATGTTGGTATCTTCCTCTCACTCGTCGTGGTCCTGTGTTCTTCCTGTTCCTGCTGGGGCGTTGCACCTTAATGGGCTGGGGGGGGGTCTTGTTCTTTTCAGTCCGCTATGTGCGATGGCCCCAGCCCCCCCCACTCCGCCCAGAGTCTGATGTCCTCCACTGACTCTGTGACTGATGCTCTGGCCTTCTCCCTCCCGGAGCTCTCCAGGTTGTGCTCTTGGGTCTCAGTGCGGGGCCGGCTCCCCCTTCCTACAAGGAGCAGGGTGGCAGTATGGTCCGGGGACGTAAGGCAGGCAGGGGTCTCACCCTCTACCAGGACGCTGCCGGGTAGTCGCAGGCGGTGTCGATATAGGTCCCCCTGGACTGGGGGAGGTCAGCCGTTGTGTATTCTCACAGTCTCCCACTCTCACCCAAGCGCCATAAGCGGTCTCGTGTCCCCTAGGGCAGGAGTATCGTGTAGGCTCGGCGCATCGCACGCCGGATTACGGCTCTGGCTCCGTCTCGAGCCCTCGGGAAAAGCGAGCAGCTGGCCGGCAAGATCAGAGCCTTTCGTCACAAATCCCGGCACTTCCGTGTATCGGCTGCAGCTCCCCACCAACCCATGGCGGCGTGGGGCCGTTTCCCACACCTCACCCTGGCCCTTCGTGCAGGACGTTGGAACACCGGGAGCCTCGCAGTCTACCAACCTCCTTCACTGTACGGATGCACCCCGATGTTGAAGCCACGGGCAGTCCGGGCCGGCCATTGTGGCTGTCTTCCCTCGTCTCTGTTCTACGGCTCCACAGCACTCCAACCGCAACGTCACTCAGCCGGTGGGGTATGTCTGGACAGGTGGAAAACTGATCACCTGCCAGGTCGGGTCTGCAAACCAAATTTGTTGTACCAGATCGTTGGCTGCACCGCCAGAAGAATCTCTGTGAGAGCGCTCTGCTACAGGCGAAGCTCCTCTGTAGTGCAGCTATGGCCGGCGGCCATTTTACCCTCTGATCGGCGTGCCAATGGGCGCAGCCCCACACTGCCAATATCTTCGGTATTACAGAACGGTTCTCCTTCGCTCCACTGTCAAAGCATTGCGGTTGTCATCAACATTGAGTAGGTGCGTTTCTGCGCAGTTTTGCCCGGAATTGCAGGATGTTTTACAGAATTAAACTGGCGGCCCCGGGAGATCTGAAGGACTCCTGTCCGCATAGCTTGCCTGCTCGCCACGCCCCTGGGACATTATGTTAAGTAGTAGTCCAAGGTTGAATCCACAGGAACTGAGTGACCGGTGTGTCCCAGCAAATAAGAATAAGATTCACCAGTTAGGGAAAAAACAAAATAATGGTAAATTGCCCCCTAAGCAAAACAATAGGGGCTCAAGAAAATTTCTGAGAAACCTGATCAGAGGTGGACAAGCACATTTCAGAAGACAGGAATAATCTGGAACAAAGGAAGAGATTTTTTTCAAATTAAAAAAAGGAAAGAGCACCAAACTCCCTTCAAAGGAGCAAGATTCTCACAGGGCGTTGGTACCCCTGGAAAGGAGACAGTGGAATAGGGGCTACATTGGAAGAATTGGGAGTGACAGTCTATTTGGTAAAGAAAAAGTTATCCAGACATGTGTGGTTTGCTCTCAGAACATTTAATGAAACATCAATGCTTTTGAGATCATTTTGACTGGCTAATAAAGAATTATAATACTGTTGCCCCCTACTTGAAAAAATACCCATCAAGGCACTTTAGGTCCCAGATTTTAAGATTTCGATAAAATCTAGTCTTAACTCAAGAAGTTTTAGGCAGACGAACGCAAGTTCCAAGGGAGCGGAGAATGTGTAGGTTTTGTCACAAGGATACAGACATTACAACATTTGTGTGTACTGTCCCAACCTACGTAGTTACTGAGGGGGTCACATTGTGTCTCTGAATTTTAGATCGACAGAATAGGACGTGTGGAGTAGGATTTTAAATACAAATGAACTTATTTCATTAATTCAAATCTTAAGGTTTTTAAAGGCATGTTTAGTGGACATTTAATCTCGTACCGTGTAATTAAGAGATTGTTTTTATTTTTAAGTAACAATGAATGCACTGAAATTGCAATTGATAAATAACTTTTTTTTATTGATAATGGATTATGTTTTGTGTTAAAAGTACAGACTGTACTGTAATAACAATAAAATATATTACTGAGACTGTATTTGAACCTGGGTGGTGTGAGGAAACCTGAGGGTGTTCTCACAGATCGATCCCGAGGATCTTTTGTTCAGGGGGCCAGGGCACAGCAATCGCCTTTGGAATCAGACCCTGGGGGTGGACCAGTGTGGGAGGATCACCTGGACAAGGGGTCCTTGGGGACTGTGGGAGGAATGCCCTCGGGAGGTATGGAGTATTCCACCTTTCTGACACACCCCTACCTGACACCCCCTCAGTCTAAATGGGATTCGTTAAATCCAATTTTCCCATGATTACCAGAAAAACTTCCCAACTCCCCCAGTCCCCTTTCTATACAAACACTGAGACGAAGAAGAGAAGGATTGAGAGAAGAATATCACTGAGAAGAAACATACTCAGACACAGAAGACAGATGTTTCCCTTTTAACAGACTGTCCCCTTACACGGACAGGCAAGGTCAGGCCTCCCTTGACAATCAGTCTCACATGAGACCTATAAAGCCTCCCCCTCACTATAAAAGGCAGAGCACACAGGCACACTCTGAGTGAGCTGGGGCTGTTGGATGGTGCACGGAAGCCATAGGGAGAAAACTCGAACTGGAGAGACCCTGTAAGGCCTGGAGGAAGGACTTCGTGATTCCTGGGCCTGTGAGTACAGGGGAGGCTTCAGTGTGGAAGGGAAACTGTACCTTCAGGAAGCCAAACCAGGGGCAGCTGGGCTTACCTGATGGTTCCCACACCCGAGCCCCTCCCTTGGGCAAAAGAAGGCAAGCCCAGGCCTTTGAGGGGCAGGTGGCGAGACCCTGACCTTGATGAGAATCCCCATAAACTCCTGCAGCTTCCAAAACAGCAAGCTTTTCCAAAATGGGGGAGCTATCGAAGTGGGCGCAAAATCAGAATGAAGGATTCTGGGACTGCAAGTCTGAAGACATTTGTTTTGTGAATTATGATGATTTATTAAGAGGGGTCCGAGCCCAGCTGTGGGAGACACATCTGTGAACTTTTGGAGTGGTCCGAGTCCGATCGAGCGAGATCCCTGGAGAAAACAAGGAAACCGAATTGTGCTTCAAGGATGCCAGCGCGACCCTCCCAGGTAAAAGGCAGAGTTTGGGAGGCAAGGCCAAGCCTGTGGTGTTAACCTAGACTCGTGGAAAACTGCAGAAACAAGAAGGAAGACTCGCACAACTGGTGAGTTGGCAAGCGACCTGAAAGACTGATGTTGTATTGATGAAAGTTGAGCCAAAGTGGTCCTGCAGAGGTCTGTAAAGCAAAGCAAGCCACGCACATTCGAAAGTCTTCGACCGCCAAAAGTGGCCTGAGCCTGGCTGAGGGACACCAAAGTGTAATAAAGCTTAGGGAAGGGAGCCCCCTTGCAAGTCTTGTTGAACATTGTTTGAAGAGGTCCGAGCCCAACAGAGGGGGGCCAACATGAACGTTTGTACTTTGAAAGGTCTGAGCCTGACTGAAGGAACCCTTCCTGAACTTGTTTTGAAAACGGTCCAAGCCCGACTGAGGGAGACAGGTGTGCACTTTTTTATTGAATTATATATTGAAGCTAAAAATGGACTCTTAAGCGTGGAGGGCCAAGCGGGTCTCAATCCACGTTATGAACTGCCTTTAATTTTGAAGAACCTGTGCTAGAGTGTCATTCTGTCTAGGGGATTGGTAGCCTTTCCCCATGCTGTCCAACGTCGGGAGTAGAGCTGACTCGGCCCCATGGATTGCACATTATTCTTTTTGCATACACATTTTTTCTCACATACATTTTGTTACATTAGTGTAAGGGCTGGCAATAGGTTTTGTTAGCATAGGCCATCTTGTTTTGACAGACTCCACTAGGACTGTTCGTTATTATTTGATGGTCGAGTGTGGTCCCATCCTAGACGTTGGGGCAAGATGGGCATTCTTCCAACCCAGTTTTCGAGAACAACAAAGGTTTTCCAAACTTCTCTTTTGTCTGTCTTGCTTTTGATACCATGCTTACCTTACAGTGGGGATCAGTATATGCATGATGGAGTAACCATGTCACTTTATTATTTGTCACCTACTGGCACTGTATTTTGATCACAACCAAGGTGGGCAGACAATAAGAACCTACGTCAATACAATATGCTTGTCGCTCAGTAAGATATTTGTACATTTTCGTTTTTAGATTGCTAACTGTTAATGAATTTTTAACTTTCTTTTTGCTTCTTTATTAAGAATGTGTTTTGAGTAATATATCGTGCAACATTTGGGGACAAACCGCACTGACTTTTAGGCGCGAGAGATAGCTGGTACTTTGAAGTTACCACTGCTCTGGTCAGGAACAGTCCTCTTTCTAGAGCCATAGGCTGCGCTATAAAGATGTGCTTGGAGCGGCCGTGCAGCGGATGCACCGTCTGTGTGGCCAATGCAAGCCCCTCTGTGCCCAAACCAGCAAGATCAGCCCCCTTTCCAGACGAAATGACCGATCAGTATATTACATCTAAGATTTTAAATAAATGTTCTTCTAATTACTCATTGAATGCAGATTGCATTCAAATGTTGAAACTAGAGAATGTATACCATATGATCCAGTTATTATAAGCTTTTTGCTTCCAAAGGTGGAATATGATCCCCCCACCCCCTCAAACTCTCAATCCAGTACAATATTAACATCGGCAATGTTTTTTTACTAAAACGAAGATCAGTAAATAGCAGATTTCTACTACATTATGTTGTATGAGATTTCGCTCTGGACTTAATTTGAATCATGGAAACAGGCATTCCTGGTGATAATACATACATTTATAATTATATTGTACCTGATGGTTTTCAATAAATCTAACTCCCCAATCACAAGACAAGGTGGAAGTCTTCCAATTATTGTTAAATTTCGATCTAAGCTTAACAATCCTACCTGATACTCTGCCACCATTTGCAGAAGCCTTTACCGTACAGGTCTAAAGGGAATCTGGACCAACCTTTACCATGGTGTTACTTTACAGGCCTCTCGGTGCTAAAGGTAGTTTTGTTCATGATATTTCAGAATTAACTTGCAACCTTTCAATGAAAATGGAAGAACTTCTGATTCTTGGTGAATTTAAGAGCTGGACTGAATGGAAGTCGGATTCTATTACAGCTACCCTTTTAAATTCTTTATACGGTCATCATTTGGCAGCACAGATCGATTATCCTGTTCATATAGCCAGCCATGCATTTGATCTGATTTTTGCCCGACCATATTTGAACTGATCGTATGGGAATTCTGTTTAAAATGTAATTCCCATACTCCTATAAAAGTAAGACTACTCTCTCGATCCCAACCGCTAAACTTCCCTGGAACCAGATAGCCACAGAAATAGTTCAAAGGAAAATGTTTACCTCCCCCAATGCCTCTGACGCCTCTAGGAGTGAACAACCCTTCTCCAGCATGGGGTCTGGCATGGATTCACATGCTCATGAATGTTCCCCGTCAGGCTGGGAATCCTCGGTAAAGAAAAAATCAGTATCAGTTTCGTTTCTGATCTGTCTTTCTTAGTAGTAACCATTCACTGATCTCTGGGTCATACTGCCCTCAGCCAATGACTGCCCTCTCCCTAAGCCCCGCCTCTGGCAGCCATCCTCAGATTTGGTAGCACGCAAAGTGGCAGTATGACCAAGTGAAGAGCCGCAGAGGGGTAGGTGGGAGTTTTCGCATGTGAATCCATGCCAGACCCATTCTGGAGAACAACAGTTACAGGTAAGTAACTTGTTCCTTCTCCAGCATGGGGTCTGGCATGGATTCACATGCTCATGAATAAAAGAATACTTAGCAGTATACACATGCACAACCACGGGAGGTGGCAAAGGCTCAACATTAAGCAGTACATCCAAAACTCAACATTAAGCATCTCTTACCTCCTCACCAGGCTCACCTTAGGCGAACAGGTTGCGCAGCACTGCTTGGCCAACCCTGGACTCCTCCCTGGAGTCCCGATCGACGCAGTAGAATCTTGTGAAGGTGTGCGTCGACTTCCACGTAGCAGCCCTGCAGATGTCCAGCAGGGGCCCACCAGACAGGAATGCTGTGGTAGCAGCGATCGATCTGGTCGAATGGGCTCTCGGACGGCCGGGCAGCGGTCGGTTTGCCAACCGGTGACAGTGCATGATGCAGCCGGAGAGCCATCTGGACATGGAAGTCTTCGAGAGAGCCTTCCCTTGATTCACAGACCCAAAGTTCACAAACAGTTGTGACGTCTTCCGAAAACTCTTTGTGCGGTCCACATAGAACTTCAGCGCTCTAGCTACATCCAGCGAGTGCAAAGTCCTCTCGGCCGGCGTCGAAGGCGATGGGAAGAAAACTGGTAACACCAAGGGCTCGTTGAGGTGGAAGTCCGACGGCACCTTGGGCATGAAGGAGGGGTGCATCCTCAGCACTACCCTCGTGTCATGAAAAGTCAAGTATGGAGGCTTGCAAGATAGGGCCTGGATCTCTCCCACTCGTCGTGCGGAGGTGATGGCCATGAGGAACGCTGTCTTCCATGACAGGAACTTCAAAGGCGCCGAATGCATAGGCTCGAATGGGGCCCCCATGAGCCTGGTCAGCACCACATTAAGCTCCCATGCTGGGGCAGGAGCTTTCACCGGCGGGAACGATCGGAATAGTCCCTTCATAAATTCCTTCACCAGGCGATGAGACCACAAGGACGCCCGTCCTGTAGTCCTGGTATATCGGGAGATGGCAGCCAGATGTATTTTGATGGAGGCGTGAGCCAGACCAGCTTTGGCCAGCGACAGTAGGTACGGCAGTACTTGAGGGGCCGTAATCCGCAGAGGGTTAATCTTCTGTGCACGGCACAAGACCGAGAACCTCTTCCACTTATGACCGTAACACTTAAGAGTTGAGGACGCCCTGGCTTTTGCAAGAACCTCTCTGCAGTCAGCCGGGATATCGTACCCTCCAAACTCTGGTGCTGCAGGCGCCAGGCCTGCAATTTCAGCGACTGTGGGTCGTGATGGAGAATGGCGCCTCCCTCTCTGGAGAGAAGATCCTCGTCCTCCGGCAGCTTGACTGGTGGGGACGTTGACAAGTCCAGAAGGTCTGGGAACCAGATCTGCCTCGGCCATGCCGGTGCAACGAGGATCATTCTGCACCTGGACTTCTTGAGCTGGTTGATGAGGCGGAGCAGCAACGGCAACGGAGGGAACGCGTATAGAAACAGGCCGTCCCAGGGGAACGAGAAAGCATCGCCCATGCTCCTCGGCTGCGGGATCCTCTGGCACTTGGAGTTCGTCGCCGGCGCAAAAAGGTCGATCCGGGGTTTGCCCCATCACCGAAAGAGCCGATCCACCTGGTCCTGACGTAGTTCCCACTCGTGGCACGAGCGCAGTTCCCTGCTGAGTGAGTCGTCGATGGTGTTTTTTATTCCTGCCAAGTGGAAGGGAACCAGAAACATCCCCTGGGCGACGGCCCAGTGCCACAGATCCTGGGCCTCCTTGGATAGGGCTGGGGATATGGTGCCCCCCTGCTTCCGTATGTAGAACATCGTGGTGGTGGTGGTGGTGAAGATCCTCACCACTTTGTACTTGAGGGACGGAAGGAACGACTTGAGCGCCCAGAACACTGCTCAGAGCTCCAGAATGTTGATGTGGAGAGACCTCTCCTCTGGGAGCCAAAGGCTTCTTGCGTGGAGATCTCCGGTGTGGGCCCCCCAACCCTCCAGAGAGGCGTCCGTCGTCACTGTCTCCTGAAACGCCGGGGTTTGAAAGTCCGTGCCTGTAGTCAGGTGAGCACGGGTACCCCACCATAGGAGGAGGCAATCAGGGCGAAGGTGTCCCAATAAGAAGAATCCCTGTCTTACTGGCATTAAGACAGTGGTTGTTGGCCTCACACCAGGCCTGGATAGGGGTCAGACAAGGAAGAGGAGGTAGTAGAGGGAAGTTTGAAGGAAAGCTGTGTCATCAGCATAACACTGGAAATTAAGAGAGAAAGAGGAGATCAGGTGAGCAAGAAGAGCAAGATGGATATTGAAGAGCCATGGCAATAGGATAGCGCCCTGGGGAACGCTGCAGGTAGAGAGTGAAGTGGTGGAGGAGAAAGGGCCCAGCTGCAACTGCAAGGTCAGCCAATCTAGTGCCCGGTCTGTGGGGCGGAGTATATCGGGTAGCTGTTTTGAGGATAGAATGGTTGACCATGGCAGAGGAGAGATCGAGGAGAATGAGAAATGCAGTAGAGTTAGTCTAGATTTGCCAGCATGTATTCACAGGTGTTCAGGAGAGCAGTTTCCATGCCTCTGGATCCCTGGAATACAGATTCATGATCATGGAGGCAACCAGCACGTTCAGTATGAAGGATCAGTTGGGGGAAGACCAACTTCTCCAGGAGTTGCAAGAAGGGGATGCAGCAGACAACTTTATTTTTGAAAAGGGTGCACAAGGGAGTGCTTGAGGGATAGAGGGAAAGAGCCAGTGGCGAAGGAGTGGTTACCGAAATCGGCAAGAGCTGGGGTGAGAGATGTTGTCCTTAATGGTTCTGGAAGAGCGGGGAGGGGACAGGGGAACACCCATTTGGATGAGACCTTCATAAAGCGGTCTGCTTTAGAGACTTCATCGGGTGCCATGGGCAGGTGGGAGAAGAAGTGCGGGGGTGAAGGGAGCGGAGCCAAAGGAGGCAGGAGAGTGGGAGTGGAGGGGGTGGTTGAGAGTGAGGACAGGATGTCCTGCGATTTAGATGAGAAATGGTAGGCCAATGCAGTGCAGAGGGCCTCGGAAAGAAGGAGAGGTGAAGACTGCAGTTGGATTGGCGAGTTCCTTGCAGATTTTGATAGGTTCTGCTGTTTTGTTAGCTCCAGAGATGCATGCTTGGATGTGGGCCCTCTTCTTGGAGTGGATAGAAAACCGGTATTGCCTTTGGAGCAAGCGTCGGGCCAGTTTGTTGGAGGATGAACCAGAGTTCTGCCACTTCCGTTCAGCAACTCTGCACTTGTGTTTCAGAGATGCTAGATTGGAGTCATACCAGCCTTTGCACTTGGAGGTATGTTACAGGTGGATCCTCATGACTGGGGCAAGGATGTCGAGGGTAGTAGATAGAAAGGTGCAGGTTGGCGAGGACATAATCCGCAGGGGCCAGAGGGGGGATGAAAGTGAAAGCAAAAGCAGCAACTGATACTTGCTTCATCAGTTGAATGAAGGTGAATGAGGCTGGCAGTGCGGGGGCAGTTCAAACAGAGGGCTGATGGGCCCCAAGCAGGAGGAGAGAGTGGTCAGACCAGGAGAGGGGGGTGGTGACCAAGTTAGAGATGGGGATAGGGATGTCTCCATAGATGAGGGCATCCAGTATGTATGGCTGAGTGGGTCGGACCGGAAGGAAGAATAGTGAGAGAGTCGGAGGTAGTGGACCAGTAAGGTGGATGATTCAGGATAGTTGAGGTGGATGTTGTAGTCACCGAGGAGGCAGAGGAGTTTGGAAGAAGAGGTCAAGAGGGAGGAGGTGAAGTCTGCCCATTCAGAGCGGAAGAGAGATTGGGCCAGGGGCGGGGGGCGAGGGTGAGTGAGAGAATATGAAAGACCCTGACCCTAAAGACGAGGCATTCAAAAGAGGGGTATATTTGAGTAGGTATGATGGAAGCAGGGACCTACTCAGGGTAAATCGGGGCCACTCCACCTCTGGGCCGGTTGGGCCTGGGTTTGGAGAGGATTCTGTAGCCCTCGGGAAGTAGAATGTCAAAAGCAGTGACCGAGCTGGCATTGAACCACTTCTCGGTAAGGGCAAGGACGTTGAGATCAGTCTTCAAGAAGGAGAGAGATGTCGGAGGAGTGTTTCACAGCATAACATGTGTTCAGATTAGCTAAGTGAAGCCGTTTACCATCTTTGAAAGTTTTCCGACGAGGAATGTACAGGGGCGTGGTACTCCCGTCGATAATGGTGGAGAGGAGAAACGAGGAGTAGCAGGAGAAGGAATGAAGTCAATGAGAGGGCAGGTGCTGGTCAAGGAGAAGAGTAGGTTGAGAATCTTGTGCCATGATGGTGACATTTGATAGACATAAATAATGCACCTAGAGGATGAGCAGTATGCCAAGAGTACTTCCCATCAATCCCACCATTGATGGGTGAGGAGGAGAACGGGGAGAGGGTGGACACCAGTTGGGAGTCCATCGGTCTGGGGAGGGGACCGAGAAGACGGCGTCTGTAAATAGTCTGCCTGAAAGTAGCATTGACGTAGGTGTCCGCAATAGGTAGGCCTGGATTTTAGAAGCCATGAGAGCTTTTTTCTTCCTCCAGACTTCGTGCAAGAGATAGGATAGGTGATAGAGTAGCAGTTAGACTAGATAGGGGCCATGTAGCTGAGGGGGATGGGGACAGACAGGGAAGCTGAACAGTGCATGAGTAAACTCACCAGGCAGCCAAGCATGCACAGATGAAGGAGATGCTTTAAACAGGATATGCACAGGGAAGCAGTACCAGACTGGGTGACCACTAAAGTGCAGTTGAAAGTAATCAATACGCAGGTTTAAAGGCACATTTAAATTCAACTCAGGAAAGCACTACAATATGCAGGTTTAAACAAGATTCAAGTTTCAGGCGATGAAGAAACAGCAGAAGTAAAGGAGCATACAGGGCATACAATGTTGGCATGTAGATTAGAGAGAAGAGAGGCATAATGCAGAGTTTAGTCCACTGGTTGCCAGATGGATTGAGGGGAGTTAAAAGTTCCAGGTGCAGTTTGATTTTGGAGGATGGCAGGCTGCATGTCGTAAAATGACCAGGGAGTAGCGAGAGGACTCGGAGATAGTCTGCTTGGTGGATAAAGTAGCTCAGTTTGGTGAAAGAGATGCCGTTTCAAGAATATAATTATAGAAACATTGATGTCAGAATGGAAAGTTAAACTGCATCAGAAATTATGGACGGAAAAGCCAGTGAATCTGCACATCCATTTTTTTTTTTAGTTTGTGTGTGATATGATGGCCTCTCAGAGGCTTTCTCCTTTTAATCGTAGGCCAGGCAAGTTGAGCCAACAACGAGAAGATGTGAAAACTGCATTGAAGACAGGTGGACTGCTGTTGAAGCAAACCAGCATTGCCCAAACCATCTCCTGGGGACCTCCGCTGCTTCTCCTGCATGAGGAAAGACTTTCATCCATGTTTTTCCCCGTTCATCTGGTGGGGATTACATAGTCTTATGTTCTGCACCAGTGTTGAGAAGGATTTCCAAAATCCACTCTTGGGATGATTTTTGGGAAGCCAACCTATTATGGTGGACATTAGACATTGAAGTCTAGCCAAACCTAGTCAAGGTAGAGTGGTAAGGCTTACTTTGGAGTGGTATATGACTACATTGAGACACACAGAACACTCCAATAATTCCAGTTAGACAGAGAATTTCAAAAAACGAACTATGATTTATTAGGCCTTTTTAAAATGCACTCTAAGTAATAAAACCTTCACTCAACTATTATCAAATACATGTATACATCCACCTTTGGGGGTCCTAGCTAGAACCCCTACACTTTACCTTGAAGACATTTAAACCACTGTTGGCATATTCTTGAGCAATACCTTCATTAACTGTATGGGATGAAATAAGTGAAGTGGTAAAAAAAGACTTTTCAAAACCAGTAATCACAGGTATTTAATCAAATGGGAAAATACAGTAAAAGCACTTATGAGCAATCCTAGAATTGGATCCTGAATGTGAAGTCCATCCCTGAGATGCAATGTGGGGCCTAGTGTGCTGGAGTCACCAGTTCCACAAGATATGCTATTTAGATGGGTTTACCATTTGATTGAGCAATGCCAGTGATTGCTATTAAGAGTTCCAAAAGATCAGGTAAGTAGCTCTCCCAATTCCACCACTCTAGAGAATGCACAGGGGGATCCTTAACTCATCGCCAACCTGAGCCAGGCAAAGGGGAGCTAGTGCTAGAAATGTACACCCATGTAAACCCTCTAGAGAAGGGGGACAGGTATGTTAATTTTTCCTCCCTTAGCCCGATTTTCCCAGAGACCACTCCAGATGCTCCTCCATCAATTGGGCCCATGTACTTATGTGCTTGGCCTGGTCATGGGAAGTCCATGGGTTGCGGGTGCAGGGCTATTTTCAGGCAAAGGATTTAGTTTTGATTAGTTTCAGTACCTGCATTATGGTTCGAGACTGGACAGCTGGTTTCCCTTGGCACGAAAGGAAGAAGACTTCTGCTGAGCAGGCTACCTCTGGAGACCTCCATGGAGTGAAGAAAACTGGATTCAATGGCAGTCCCCACGGTCATGCGGTGACAGGCAATCTTCGGTTGGCGAACAAAAGAGCAGAGCCTGGGTCTGGAAGGCAGACAATGCAGGAGCAGGCGACTTTTGGCACAAGATGAAGATCCTCCAAGTTCCAAGGATGTATTTGAATGGCGACAGCTGCAGTGAGCTAGTCAGTCCAGCGGTTGATCCACGGATACTTTCGAAGGCTCAGATCTTCAAGACTGGTTGTTTCTGCTGGTCCAGGGATTGAAGGACCGATGATGGACTTCTTGAAATCAGGACAGAGGAGCAGGGCTTCACGGGACTTGACGGGAGGCAATGGTGGACAGCTGCAGCAGTTGTCGATGCACTTCTTTTTAGAGGGACTTGGCTCTAGCGATCTGTCAAATGGCTGCCTGAGTCCTCCCTTTTACCTGGGATTTAGACTGCAGTCGCCACCAGGTCCACCAATGGTAAGGATGTGCACCATTCCAAATGGAAGGGGCTGTCCAATCATGGGCAACCACTGGCTAAACCTTCTACCCAGCAACAGACACTCTTTGATAGGGATATGGGCTGGGACCAGCACCAAATCCGGCCACACACACACTGCCACTTTCTGTGGAAAGGAGCAGCTTTTCCCAGGAAGGGGCTTTCCATCAATGCCAATTCCTGGCCTGAGAGGACAGGAAGAAGGCAGCAGGACAACCTGGCCAAAGGACAGGCACACATTTTGTAGCACAGCCATTTAAGAGGGTATGGTACTCTTTATGGCATTATGCGGTAAAATACAAAAGTGAACTAGTAACAAGTCAAAAATACGGTAGAAAAAATATCTGCTGCCACAAGCCAATCCTGAACACATTGTTTTTGTAAGCAAAAAGTCACAAGGATACAAACTATCCTCGCTTCACTTTTAGGTGGTGTGTGTAGCTTTAAAAATATAAGAAATTCACTACGTGAGACAGTCCCCCATTACTGATGGTCTTAAGGACTGATCAGATTCCACATTAAAATGAGCACAAAGCAAGGGAAGTAAAGCAGAGTGCTTTACATGCCTCCAAAAAGTCAGATTAGCAGTCAAACAATAGCTAAAAGAAAGGGTGTCCCATAGAAATCTATGGCAGGAAAGCAGCAAAAAGAGTATCTTTCCTCACACCCAGTATCCTGCCGTCTGTGACTTCATGTGGATTGGCCATTCATTAACCTAGTCCCTTTGCTGCAACGAAAACCACCTTGGGTTGGAGCTTTGGACTTGACAGACACTCAGCTGGTGGCCCAGGAAAGCCTACATCTGATGCTCTGTCCTTGAGGTGCCTGCCTACTGCCCGTTTGCTGCTGTGAGCTGGGTCTGCCGACTTCTGACCAGGGTTTCTACTGATGTGACCTGGGGGGGGGGGTGGAGGAGTGGGGCGTCAATCTTCCTTGTTGTGGCTGCTGTCCCAAGCAAAAGAAAATGGTCAAAGGCTACCCTAGTCATTGGTGTACAGGAGGTAAACCCATATTACAGTGTGGCTAGATTGGTATATACTAGCCTAAGAGATCACAAAAAGTAAAATGATCATAAAACAAAGTTTAATTGAACGATAAACATACATTTAAAAATAGGTAGCCACCTATCTGGCACAAATAATATGCAAAAAAAAAGGTAAATATGCATATTTGTGAGTGGATCTACAGCAGTACATGAAACTACAGTCACTCTGTTACTAACCCACACATATGCATATTTACCTGTTTTTTGCATATTATTTGTGCCAGATAGGTGGATACCTATTTTTAAATGTATGTTCATCGTTCAATTAAACTTTGATACTAAGCTCCTCTTTAGAATATATTGGACTCCAGAACGTATGTTCAAGAGACGCCTTTTGGAGAGTGATCAATGCTGGAAATGCAAGCCAACAAGGGGCACTTTGAGTCATTTAATCTGGTCCTGTCAAAAAACAAAACTTTTGGGAAGGAGTCTGCGAGAGGCTGGGCTTGGTCTTAAACTGTACTATTAGAATGAATGCTTCAATGTTGGTGCTTGGTGATGTGTCCTCGCTGAATGGCATACAATTCTGTAGAAAAGTCTGGCTACTCCAGGCATGCATGGTTGCAAAAAAAGAATTGATTTTGAGGTCTTGGAAGTCACCTACTTCCTTCTGCATTGATGACTGGTTACACTGACCAATGTTTAGATGTATGGGGAATGTTTCCTTGATACCTATGGCTAATGTGTCCTTACGGAATATGTTTTTTGTTCTGTGCTTAGTCTCGATGAACCCTTCCTTTTCTTTTTTCCTTTCTTCTTTCAATATCATTTGTTCACCACGATGTTTGTACATTGAGATTATAATCTTGTGTTTAGTCATTTGTATTGCCACAATGACTGTGCTGTTCTTACGTTCCATGATGTTTGCACTGTAAAATAAAACATTTAAATCTGAAAAAAAGAAAGTACAAACGTCTTTAATATTGTTATGAAAAAGTCACTGTACATTTAAATGTACAATTCTCCTTACTGTAATAACATTACATGAACACATTCGTCTAAAGTCTGATTTAAAAAATGACATACAAAAGAAAGTTTGTGCCCGTGTGCTTTGTGATAATATATAATCTAAGAATTCAAAGTGTTGTTAATATGCAAACAAAATCAATTATTTATGCTACAGAAATACATTTATAGAAAAGGGAAGATTAGAAAGTACATATTTAATTAGACATAGCAATGGTATTACTAATATTTTTAGTAATTCCTTTTGAAAATAAATGATGAATTGTATTCCACTATAACAGATTACCTTCCAAAGTACATATACAGCTTCTTTGTAATAGTGTGTATGTACTTAAAATTGTATGAGTTGGGAGCGCTAGAAAGTTGGGTGTACCCTGCTGCGCATGCAGGTGCTTCTTAGGACAGTGCCCCACTTCCCTGAACTGGGACTGCAGAAAGGGGGCTGGAGACCCTGCACAGTCGCGCTAGATACTACAGAATATACTAGAGTTGAATCTCTCTATTAATATGTCGGAAACATGTTGATTGGTGTGGTGGAACAAGTGCAGGAACGCAGTACAGCTGCCAGGATACTCTGACTCGTGCTCGACAGACCGCCCTATCGATTACCTTGTGGATACCTACAGAATCAGTATATGGGTTTCCTCCCTTGAATACACCTCAGGGATTACACCAGTCCCCATAATTCTCATCGCCATGAAATTGACCCCTAAGGGTTGAAACGCGGGTCGGCTACATAAATAAAAACACTTGTTCAACCACACCAATCAACAAGTTTCCAACTCATTAATAAAAGATTCAACTCTTGTATATTCTGTAGTATCTAGTGCAGCCTTGCAGGTTCTCCAACCTCCTTACTTAACATTGTATAGTGCACATTACATTAAAAGTAACGAGGGCAGAATACATTGCACTGTGGAAATCTGAAATATGCACATAAATTATGTTTAAAAAGTCATATTTCAAAATGTAATTAAACCAGTGACTTATTTGAAGTCACGCATGATGTAATTCATGATATCGGTGATGTCATGTACGATGTCACCAGTTATGTCATCTGTGATAACATCATTGTGGTCATACGCTGCGCAACAGGGGGCACATAGTTAAGGTGGACTTGCTTGAAATGCGATTGCTGAATTTCAGGGGTTTTGCGTTAAATCTCATTACCTTAACTCTCTCTTAACCAAGGGTTTTTTTCACTGAATTTCAAATGTGTTGTTGCAATGTATTTTTCTTGTTCTATCAGATCACATTAACCCTCTCCTAGCTAAGGTTTCCACTGAATTTCAAGGGTTTTGTTATACTGCAGTGACTTCAGGCCCACTATCCATGGCCAGTGGCCACGGACTTAGGTCGTGGACAGTGTACATGTTGCACTTGATCTTTGGCACAGAAACCCATCCCTGCCTAGGATATCTGATCACTGGCGGTGTAAAATCAATTTTTTTTCTCTCTCCCCATTACAGTGGGATTCCCCAGATATTCCCCCGATAATGGCAATGAACTACACATACAGCGACTTTGAACTACCCATGCCCGCAGAATTCCCCTGGTATTCCCCTGATAACACTCAAAAATCCGAAACACTTCCTGTCCTCATAGGAGCACAGCAAGTGCCCACTCCTTTTTCCATGCCCTTCCTCCTCACCCCGCACTCCCCTCAATTGCTTTTCTCCACCCTAGCCATTACCCCTGAACTGGGTTGCCCAGCCCTTTAAGATGAGTAGCAATACCCTGGAGATGTATAGGGATGCACATTTTGTCATACATCAATAATCAAGACGACTCGGGTAGTTTGGCAAAAGGGAGTCAGTTTTAATATCAAAGGTCTAAAACGGGGAGTACAACGAACATCAGCATTCACTCGATCCTCCTACTCGACTCATTTTATAATATAAAATCGTCACCAATGACGTGTTGACCTGTGTCACTACCTACGTGGCAAACTACAAAGCCGATCGAGAAAAGTGATAGGCTCCAAGTGAATATCTAAGTGTAAGTTCAATATTCGTATAGAACCGTGAAGGAGAGTGATGGGGCAACTAAGACCTCCCCTCAAAATGGCCATTATGAACGTCACTAAATACACAACGTTCCATTGGCTACACAAACTATAGGCCCCTTGATTACACGGTCCTCTACAATTGGTTGACTTCTAACCCCTGTCAGTACTTTTCCACCTACGTCTAGCAGCATGCAGACTGAACGTCCAGGTGGGCTCATTTTAACACTAGCTTGCCACCAATTAATATATCATCACCTCAATGGTTTAGTGTCAATTAGTGCTTTGAAGTTTGGGCTCGAGTTTGTACTGTGCTCTGAGAATATTTAAGGAGTGTAGGCACAGCCTGCCCTCTTGCGTAGGTGTGACCGCCTTGATCGTCCAACTTCCTTCTTCCATGTGACTGGACACCATGAAATCAAGTTTTTTCGTGTATTTAAAATTATTTTCTAATAGTCCTGACGCCTTTTGTTTTGCTCAGACTTTCTGAACAAGAGTCTCTGTTCTTTCACACAATTTGTATCCAATGTCACCCAATTCCTGTTTGATAAGACCATGGCTTCTTGGCTCATTGAACTCCTTCTGCTGAGATTTCATTTGTAATTTAATTGCTTTTAACTGGGACACACTGAAGTGAGGCCTTCTTGTTAATGTTCAGCACTGCTTTATATAATGCGTAGTGGACATCAATCTTTTACTTGTCCATATATATATCTATATATATTGGTGCTTGCCACAATCTATTTACTATAAAGCTTGAAGCTAGCTTTCAAGGTTACTTTGCTGCTTGCGTTTCTGTTGCATCTGTACACGTTTAAACTAGCTTAATATCTTCATCTGTTTCTGTGGCATAAGCTTCTTCACCTTGATCCCAAGATGTCACTTACCCTTGATACTTTCTTGATGCCTTGTAGAATATCTGCATTCTCTGGTCTCTGCATCTCTTATGTATGCGTCATCTCTCTCTGTGTGACGTCACCATTCATCTTTGCCCTTCATCTGTTCTGCTTCTTCAGGAATCTAATTTAAATGGCCATCATATTGTCTTGTATGCAGGTACGGTTTTCTCAATGGGTACCTTGCCTCCCAAATCTGAGGGACCCCGCAGAGAATCTCCCTTTCCATGGAGAATTTGTCTCCCCAATGGACTCGAGAGGTCCTGTTTTTTTTATAAAAGACATTATCCATGTCTTTGCTGCTTGTGAGCAGTTTGCAGTTTTGCCTAGTGCTACTTCGAGCAGGTTATGATCCAGTAGGTCGAAAGCGGCGCTGAGGTCCAACAGGATGAGGAGTCCCATTTTTCCCTTGTCCATGATGCTAAGCATCTTTGTCTTTAGGTCCAGCATTGCTGACTCTGTGCTGTGTGATGGTATGAACCCAGATTGTTGACTCGGAGGTCTCAATGTGTGTCTGTAATTGAGCGGTGGCTACTTTGTCCATGATTTTAAGCAGGAAGTTACAGTTCGTTATTGGTCTAAGGTTGCTTGGGTCTCTTGGATCCAGGCCTGGTTTTTTTATCAGGGGAGTTACTGTGACTTTTTTTTATGGTCTGAGGGGCTAGCTGGTCCTTGAAGGAAGCATTAACAATTTTTGCCAGTGTCGGGGCAAAGATGTCTGGATATTGCAGAATTATTTTGGCAGGTAAGTGTTAGGGAGAATTCTCTGTTTAGGCTGAATCTCCTAACCTAGTGAGTCCCTCAGCAGCTTTGCTGGATTTTTGGGGTTTATTTTTTTCTCCTGCCAAGAGTGAGACTCTTTTACCCTCACTCTTGGGCATGATTTGAGTGTGTTTCTTTGAATCTAGATGTGTTTAATGGGCTATGGGGTCTTTTACTCCATAGGGCTTCATGTGGTTTTGTGATGTGTGTTACACAGCACCCTCAGTGCAGTAACACAGGGGTGTCGTAGTGACCCCCCAGTATAGACTCCATACCCTGGGACTGACTACTGTCTCCCAGGGCATGTAAAGTCACCATTGACTTTACTAGTCTTAAATTCTGAACAGAACCAGTACAAACCATCATATTGTGGACGTACTGGCTGGGGCAATTCAATTGCCCTGGGGTCTGTTAGTCGAGGGGGCACGTCTCCGTCCCCCCTGATCGAGTTTTGGCTGGTGGCAGTGGATACTACTTTTTATATTCAACCGCGAATATTTTCCTATGGGATTTCCCATTGTTTTAGGCTACTTTCTTTATTTATTTACGGTAGCCTCGAACATACCTCCGGTTTATTTAATTAATATTAATTCTCCGGTTCGTATTTTTTGCCAAAACTTAGTTCTAAAATGGCGTTTGTGTTCTCTTCTGTGACTCCAACCCAAGTCGAGCCCTTTGTTCCACTTTTTGGCGGGCTTCTCCACAGAAGCCCTCCAAAGTGGTGCCACTCTGTCTGGGGTACTTAGGACGGGTGGAGGGAAATTTAGGCACCCTGGACTGAGTTGCCTAGGCAATTCAAGTCGCACTCCATCCTGATTGGCCCAAGTGGTGAGCCGGCCGGCTCACCACTTAGCATGTTTGAGTGACAGCTAGGCTGAGTGAATGGGGGTCTGCTGCATAAAAGCAGGGCTTTGGGAACTGGAACTTCAGAAGTCGCCACAGGACCCAAGAATCCGACGAGGGAGAAGCTGAGCCGACCTGCCACGACACCACCACCGGTGGAGCCCTGCTGGACTGCCTCACCACTTTTCCCAACGACCGAGATCTCCCGCCGGAGAGTCTTCTTCCTTTGACTGGTGGGGATAACCAGTTTCACTGTCTTTTCGCTTTCCCGACGTACCTCGTGGCCGCCTTGCCCGTGCCAAGCACCCCGGCAACCGGGATATCAAGTTTTACCACGACCGCGAAACAAAGGTACCACCTTTAACCGGAAAACTCTGCGGCTGGTTTCTGCCCTGGTAGTGCAACGACTTTATCTTTCCTCCAAGTCGAGATCTTCTCTTCCCCTGGACGACGACGCAACTTGCACCCACTACCAGGAACAACTGCCACCGCTGGAGGATCCTTCCCACTTAAGGTACCGTGTCCCGCCTGGCTTCCCTTGCTACCGACTGTACGGGGTAGATTTAGCCCCCGGCTTTCGAACCTGGGTTAGCCTGGGACACCCTGGCTAAACTTTCCTAAGCCTCTCTAAACTCTTTTTGAACCCTCTTCAAGACTTCCTAAGCCTAGTGTAACTGTGTGATCTTGGGCGGATTTGTGCTCTGCTCTCTCTAAGAGTGGGCCCAGCCTTTGGACTTTGGCTCACCAGTGACTTTTGCTCTTCTGCCTTGCTAATAGTGTTCCTGAATCTTAGAGTGGTGTACCTTTCCATATTCTGTCTTTTTCCCCCCTTTCTCTCCAACTTATTGGAGTGCAATCTAGTTAGGTGCTCACCTCTGTATGAAAATAAGTGGTGTTTTATTGTGACTTATCTGATAAGGAAAAAGGGGTGTATATATTATAATAGTAACTGTGTTTAGAATATTTTACAACAAGAGTGCTGGAGTGTTTCAAACAGTGTGTTTTTAAATAAATAATTATATACTTTGATACCAAAGCTCTGGTCAGTGTTTGCTTGTATTGTTGTATCTGAGTGCCTATTGTGTATACTTTGCATACTGCCTAACTCTTCTTGAGGGAAGTCTGACTGCTCAGCCACAGCTACCAGGTAAATCTGGGTGGTACAGACTGCTACCAAGTGGGTTTACTGCCAACACCTGTAGTCTTAAATCTTTTGCAGTGTTCCCTAAGGGAACTGCACAGGTTTCTGCCTAACAGTAAGATATTTTCCGCGCAAGATGTTGGTTTCATAGCGGCAAGTGTTTTTTTTCATCTCTTCTGTGGTGATATACGAGAAGTTAAAAGTTTGTGTTCTCGAGGGGCTCTTTTGTCGGCTTTTTTATTGTTTTCGGTTTGTTTAATTGAGCTCTTGTGATTTTGTCTCTAGCCTTTACTAGCTTCTCGAAAAAAGCTTTCTGGGTGTTGTCGCATTATTGTTGTGAGGGTGAGAACCGTGGCGAGATGGCAAGGGGTTTGTATAGGGACTTCAAGATCTTAAAAAGTTTACTTGATACATTTTCTGCTGCCATGATTTCTTTATTAAAGTACTGTTTTTTTAGCCTCTATTTCTTTCTTATAGCATGTTTCAGTGATTTTCCATTTTTCCCTGTTCTCAGTTGTGGGTTTTTTTTTTCCAAATGTTTTCCAATTTTCTTTTGGCTCCTTTTAACTGGGTAAGTTCTTTAGAGAACCATTCTTGCAGTTTGCTTTTGGTTCTATAGGTTTTGGTCTGTAAGGGGGCATTTTGATCTACTAGCTTTTTAAGATGGTTTAGGAGGGTACTCATCATGATGTCGCAAGAGTCCTCTTCTTTAATACTGGTGGTGAAGTCTTTTATGCAGGATTCAAGTTGTTCTTTCTTGATGTTTTTAAAGTTCCTTTGCATGATTTTTTGGGGGGATTGGGATTTTTTTCCCTAGGCGAAGGGAGAGGGACCTGGAAAGTGACACTGTAGTGGTCTGACCAGATACAAGGTTTGGTTTGGTAGTCGTGTGTCTCAAGGTTGTTGGTAATTATCCAATCCAATTGATGACCGTTTTTCATGGTTGGTTCTTTATTTGTGATGGTGTAGTCTGTTTTTTAGTGAACTTTATAAGTTGATGGCGTCTTTATCTGCTTGGTTGCCATACCATCTATTGCACATATGCATTTTGCAGTGAAAGAAGGGCATGAATGGCAAGAAGTACAAAATGCTCATAGAAGCCCAGAAGGAAAGTAACAAGTGGGAGGCCACTACCTACCTGCTGGAGCAAAGGAGTCTCAAGGGTGTGGTGCTGAAAGGTGGGGGGCAGAGGGTTTGTACTGCTGTCGACTAGATATAGGGCCTGGAAGCTGTGAGGTTTGAGGTACCAAGCCACCAGTATTGTGGTATGAGTTAACAGGGAAGCGATTAAGTAAAACAGGAACATAAAAACAGTGTTCAGACTTTGTCAGTTTTTAAAAAACTACTAGACTGATTTACACCAAATCTACAAAAGCCCTTTTTCATGACCAAGCCGCCGCTCCCGGCGCAAATCTGGTGAAAATCCATCCAGCGGTTTGAGCTGTAGTCGTGAGTGAACATTTCTTTCCGTTGCGTCTAAGGATTTCCGCACATTTTGGGACTCCCCTATAACCTTACCCCCCTTGATGAAACTACACCAAACTTTGCAGAATCATTCAGAAGGGGCCATATACTTTTTTTTTGCAAAGTTTGGTGAGGATTCATCGAGAGGGGGCGGGGGGTTGGGGAGGGAGTTATAAGCCGCCCAATAAATGCTCTTTCTATGAGTTGAGCAACTTAACCATAACAATAAGGCCGCTACCGCAGGCCCTGTAATATATATAATTTTATTTTGCTGAGGCTTGTGGATCTGCACATGCTGTGCGTATGCCAAGATGTCAACATCCAGTGGTAGGTGCAGAGTATTGCATTCTGTTTTTGAACTTCGAAAAGGGAAGTCAACTGGGCATGTTTGTAATTCTATCCCTGTGTGACGTGTATTGTACCCATGATCCTTCACACGTCAAGGTCCCTCTGATTATTACTTTTTTTGGTGTGTTTTTTTCCACCATTTTGGTTGGACGCATATGCAGTGTTCATAGCTATTGCAGTTTACTCTAATATTTAATACCATTGCCCGTTTGACAGCTGTCTCAACAAACGACTCCTCAATGTCCGGCGACCACCATCTGACGTTTCGATGGAGGTCGCCTTTTTGCCGGCCTTCACCAGGCTTTGGCCTTAGAGTAGGGTAGAGCAGGGGCGTCTTCCGCATTTACATACCTTTTTATAGAAGGCCTCTTTCCTTTCTTCTGGTATTTGTCTAGTTGCTGTTAAATTTGAACACATTTCTGGAACAGACACCCTTTTAAATTCTGTCCCTCTACAATAAAACATTTCTCTGGAAAGATGCACGACGAGTGTTTACCTATTGCCTTCCACGCGATCATGTCAAACGGCTTTGCGAATCCTGTAAGACAGGAGCACTATGCAGTGGGAGGCCTACACCATGCAGGGCAAATCCCATTCCCCAGTAGCACTGTTGGTGCGGGCAAGGAAGAGCTTGGCAGCTGCGGCTCCATTTCGGAAGCCAAAGACATACAGGAGGAGTCGGTGTCACCAGCCCCACCAGGTAGGCCGAAGGCTGTGCTACGGGGAGGTCCTCTTGCGAAAGATACACACACACGTGCATTTACACAAACACACAACCCTAAGACAACCTTTGATAGGATCATCTAAAGGGGCTTGCACAGCAACTATGCTTTTGTCGAAAGTAGTTGAACCTTCACATTTGAAGACCTCTGCAGTTTCCCGGGCATGGCACTAAAACAAATGAAAGCATGTTGCCTTTCATCAACGCCTGTTGACGACCGATTCGGATACATCGAAACGGCTGTCCAAAGGGGCAGTCCAACATCTTTCAAAACATAAACATGGGGCAAAACACACCAAAGCATCGCCACAGCTAGTACCTACACAGCTGTGTAGGTTTCCCGTGACTACATCAGTAACCTCCTCTAGTTCTACTAAGGCTAATGACAGTTTGTCCAAATCCCTGCATGGTAAAATAACTGCAGATCCGGAAGAGGTTGTCCCCTTCCTGAAGCTCCAAGGACAGGTACATGGACAAAGGAGATACTTGAGAAGACGATGGACATGGTGTCTGAGTTTTATGGAAAGATACCCTATAAAACACAAGTCTTCTTTCTAGATGAGGACGAACCACCTCCCAAATCTCCCAGACTCCATCTCCCTCTTAGACATGATGTTTTTGAAGATACTTCTAACATTTTTCAGGATGCCCAAGACAATCCAGGTAGTCCATATTATCACCAAGACCAAGGGGATAAGGATAAAAGTATTTGGCAAGGGAATACTGATCAGGTTACTTGACCAGCAACTCCCACTCACAATACCCTGGATGAGCCAGACATTATATTGGATGATGATGATTCTCTGGAGCAGCCCACAGACTCTTCTCCCATTGATGATCAACTTCTCTTTAATAATCTGCTTAATAGAGCAGCAGAACATTTCCAAATCCAGACTCCGGAAACATTTTCAGATCCTGATTTTGTGGAAGATGTTTTAAAAGAGAAAAAGGCTGTGAGCCAATCTATTCCCTTATTAAACTCATTTAAAAAGAGATTTGCACCTTCCCTTCTCACACCTTCACTCACGGGCAGTTAACCCTGCGAGTGGAATTCTTTTTTAGACATGCCTCAACTGACCTTCTATTCAGGGTCATGTATATCCTGACTCTCTGGTAGTCACTACCACTAGAAAGCGTGCTGAGAGCCCCCATCTAATACTGAGGCACCTCTTGGATAAAGCATGCAAAAAGCTTTGCTTTAGGCAAAATTGTCACTGCATTGCCAATAACACCACTCTTTTAGCAAGCTACAGCAATGTCCAGTGGGGGTTACGTCCGAATAACGTAACTAATGTCCCTGAGCCAACTAAGTCTGTTACTAAACATCATCAAAGAGGGTAGACAAGTTACCCATAATACTTTTAAAAATACCATGGACTCCGCAGAGACAATTTCAAGCCCAACTCCCGGATGTGACTTGAATGTGCTCCTTACTAATCTTATGGGTGCTCCATAAAGCCAGTCTTGGGTATCTCACTTGTAAGACTGCTTTTCGCGTGGCCATAACATCTATAAGGAGGGTAAGTGAACTGCAGGCTCTTAGTTCAAGACCCATTTGTTACCTTTCACAAGGACAAAGTGGTTTTGCGCATAAACCCACGCTTATTCCCGAAGTTCATCTCAAAGTTCCATGTCAATCAATCTATAGAACTACCTGTTTTCTTTAAAAATCTCAACAAATTCAGCAGAAAGAAGCCTCTATACATTAGATGTCAGGAGAGCTGAGAAGTATTACCTTAATAAGACAACCACTACGGAAATAGACCAATTCATTATTTCCGTAGCCACTGGAAGTGAATTGTGAAATGCATCCAAATGTGGTGTTCTCTTTCAAAGAGACTGTTACCCTTTACGCCTAGGGCACACACTACTCGAGGCACAGCGGCTATTTTAGCATTCATTGCAAATGTACCCTTACATGCCATTTGCAAAGCGGCTACCAGGAGTTGCATTCACACCTTTACACCTTTAACTTTACTGCTTACATCACTTTCTAAGAGTGATTTAAAGGTGGGTCAAGTGGTGTTAAGACATCTTTTTGTTGCTTTACCTTCAAACAACCCACCACAGTCTCCTGGTACTGTTCGCTGATCTTTGCACAGAATGTGATTCTAAGCAGATCCACAAGCCACAGAACTGCATTACTAATCATATTCATGATGCTTGTATCTGCTTAGATTCACATGTGCCCACCCTTCCTCCCTTCTTGGAGTTGAAGGTACATAGATGTCTAACGCCTTTTCTTTATTTTCTGTACACAACTGAGGTCATGGTAACGGGTATTTTTATAAAAAGGAACTAAGTTATAACCATTTGTTGCACGACCATGCGTATCTGTGTAGTCAATTGATACAAAGGCGACTGCGGTACAAATGACTTGCAACACATCTACAAACTGTACAATCCGGATTGAACCATTGAAAAAAAGTCAAAACAAACTCGAGCACATTGCTTTTGGGTTTAATTATTCAGAAAACCACTACGGTTTCACTCTGCCTGTTGGTCATTGTGCAAAAGGTTACAGTTTCAATGTGACAAACCAGCAGTTGTCTGGGTATCTTCACCTCCTAAAGACCAAGCCCAAAATCGAGGATCTGTGGATAAGTTGCAATATCACGGATATATATATATTTTCAGGCAAGACACAATTGCAGTTGTCAATTCCTTGATTCAGTGACAGCACTCTAATGGTTTAGCAGTAGCACTGATGGTCTTGAAGCAGGCAGGCACAGTTATTCATTTAAAATGTTAAAATGTATCATCCAGACACTGATACTAAAGTAGCCATGTGGTGGCCCCAATGATACAAGAATTTGACTGGTTTCCAAAGCCAAGTTGTTTTCCCTTCAGGAACACACTTTTGATTCCCTAGTGCTGTTTGTAACTGCTTTCCTGGAGCGTGTTGCCGTGGATTTCCTTGTTAGATTAAGGGGCATTTTGATATAATTAGATAAATGTTTTTGTATGGGTTGTGATGTTTTTATCTTGCACTTTGCATTTGAACATGAGTCTTTTTGTATCATTTGTATATTGCTGCACAGCTCTAGATTTGATTTGTTGCTATGTTACCAAACAGATGTGCTAATTTTGCTGGAAATGTGACAAATCGAAGGCATATGTTTAACATGCAAACATCTAAGTAGGGGAGAGGGAAGGTTTGTTGATATCTACCAGGTGCTATATACAATAGGAAATTATTTTTTTCTAGCTTGATCATTGATATGTTAATTATTGACTCGTTTTATGAGTAATGCACATTTCCTAACCGTTGTGCAATGTATTCCAACATCGTTAATTTTTGACTTTTGTTTAATAAATGCCAGTGGGCTATTGACATCCCGAAGAGATCAATATCGGAGAGTACTTTGCACTTTGTTTTTATGAATTTGCCCAAATGTATGTTTGCGTTTACTTCTCAAATATATTTATTTCAAGGAGTATTATGGAAAATTATGCATAATGAATGTACATGTTAATGACTGCTTAATGTATAGCTGATGTCATCTGATGTAAGCTGGCATGCAACATAGGTGGTTTCATTAATTATAACAGTCATTTCTTTATATTGGAACACTTCTCCACATTTATTATTTATAATGTGCCGAAGCCCGTAGGCATCAAGGCGCACATACACACAAGACAACATCAAGGAGGAGACGGGACAAAATGGTATCAGATGGGCGGGTAAACTAAAGGATTACTCTAACAAATAAGTCTTCAGGCTTCTCTTAACGGTGGGGAGATTCCTTTCCTGCCACAGATCAGTAGGGATTGTGTTCCTTCTCTGCCCAAGCAGCACTCTCATGGAACAGCCGTTACCTCTTACCTGCTTAGTTCCGGGTCACACCAGCCGGTTAGTGTTACTGGAGCCGAAGACTCTTAGGTTCATATTGCACCAGGCATTGTTTCAAATAGGAGGGGGCTGTACCATAAAGGCACTTATGGGTCAAAGTATTTATTTTGAATTGGACTCCGGCAGCCACTGGGACCCAGTGTTGCCCTTCCTAGGGTTGGACACATGCTCTCCCCTGGGATAGTTTTTAACAAGCCTAACAGCTTTATTTTGGAGGACTTTTGATGCTGCCTTTTCTAGCTCCACATAAGAATGCATTGCAGTAGTCGATTCTAGGCATACATTTCGAAATATTAGTGAGGGCAATAATTTTGATGGCACTTGCCTGAACAATCTTGGGCGTTATTGTGAGCTTCTCGCTGTGTTTTCAGCGTAATGCTCTGTGCTCAGTGATGACTCAAAGTATACGCCCAGCCAGCCCTACAGATAGGGGGTGTATTGCCACTTTTACACCCTAAAAAATAGATACAAAAATAAAATATGGAGTAAAATACTCTAACCTCCAAATCTTATGTGGCGCACAGCTCCCAGAAATTTCACCTTTTCCGATACTGCTACATTGTTGCTTTTGAGGTTGAAATAGAGTATCTGGGGTCATGTTTGGCTCTAGCCTGTGAGGATCTAAAGATCATGAGCTCGGTCTTTGATGATCCATTCAGACACATCCAGTTAGACGACGTACAGCAACCAATGGAGTCCTAAATGAGGGCTAGCCTATCCAAATCCTTGGTATAGACATCACACGCTCCATCCGTCGCTGGTTGTCACCTGCATAGTTCGTGAATTGTACCCCCATGCCTGTGAGCATATCACAGAGTGATTTGATATTGTTTGAAAAGAGCAGGAGAAAGGCATTCCCCCTGGGGGTCTCTGCAGGTTAGTTCCTCTGAACCAGATGCCGCATTAACTCATTGCACCCGAGATGTCCTGTTGTTTAGGAGGAGAGAATCCATCTTACTGCTTTCTCAGAGCAGCCACCGGTTGTAAGTCGGGTTCTAGGAGTTGTTCATGATTGAGGAGGCTGTTGACGTTTTTTCTTTTATCCATGATCTAGGTCAATATGGCCACTGTGTTGGTTCATTGACTAGGACAGTATGTCCTGGAGTAATGGAAGTGACGAGTGAGGAGACCGAAAGGTATTTTAATTGGTGTTCGGGTTTTGTTACATTGTGACACCAAGCAGTCTGTGCTTTGCCCTTCCTTGTTATCGTTAAAACTTCATGGACTAGAACACGACTTGAGTGTTGATGTTTTTTCAAGCTCCGAGTATGGAGCAGTGGAGTGTGACCCTGATGCCTTTGGTGCCTCTTTTATGTATGTAAATCAGCAATAAAACATGACGATAGGCAGTGAACTGAATAAAACACTGTAGAAAAGAAATGGAAACAAATATGCGGCCTTATAAAATAAGGTCCCTAACACTTTAGTCAAAAGCCCCAGGTAGGTTCCTGTTGCAGAAAGCTGGAAGCCTTTGATTGAAGATCAAGTATTGGCTAAGCCAACAAGTCATATATGTTCCAGTAAACATGAAAACAAAGGTAGGGTCAGTAGATTAACAGTACTCTCCAAATCCTACCACTCTAGGGGAAGCGGGGTCAGGGGGGCTCAGGTCCTTAGCCTGTACTCCAACAATCCAGACCATGCGAGGGAGAGTTAGGGAATGGACTTTAAACCCATATAATCCATATGTAATATATAATACATATGATGTGGAGGGGGGGTGGAAACAGTAAAGCAAACTGCACCCCCCCCAGTCTCTGATTCACTGCGAAACCACTCTTAGTGTTCTCAGATTGACTGGACCACTTACGTCAGTCAGATAACCTGTTGCAGTGGTCCAGGGACTGTGGCCGCAATAATTGTTTTTTTGTTTGTATTTTTTGTTTATTGGTTAGAATAAATTCAACCTTAACAATTCGCTAAAGCAAAATACAATCACAAAATTTCATCGATGCAAAAGAAAAAAGGTAAATAAAGCTAGCGATCTCGTCTATCCAAGGTCAAACTATTCAAAGAATCTACCACCGAAACTGCAATGGAAGTAGGAAAACCGGATAGACATTTCTTCCAAAATGTTTCACAGTCAATGGATTCACAAACAGTAACACACTTTTTAAAATGCAAAAGTCTGAGTTTGGAGAACAGAACATTCAGCCAGAAGGTGCTTCAAACTCTCTAACACCGAATTGGTGACAGAATCTGCATACAGCTGAATCCTCCTGAATGAACTTGCGTCTGAGGAGCACTTCTCCTGAGTGATACAGATTCCAACGGAAGCGAGCAAAGTCTTTTCTAATCCTAGGGCAAGGGAAAGGTTTCAGATGGGGAGCAATAATCCCGAGCTTCTTTTGCATCTACTCATTGATTCAGTGGTTTTACACCAATCCTGCCTATATATGGATCTTTTGGCTCCAGCGGGATCCTTCAACAAATCTTTTTTAGTGAGGCAGTGTGCCATTAGAATTTGAGTACACTTCTCAACAAATTCCACCCGTGTAGCAACCTGACCTTTCAATCTCGTTTTCCAAATCACTATATAGGGAATGACTACTGGGTGCTAATGTTTTTCGATATGACAAAATAAACCACTGGCCTCTAGCTTTTAATGATTGTTTTTGGGTTCGTAATTCGGTCCAGCTAGGTGGTGGTTCTGCGCTCTGACATACCTTGAAGCTGGACGATACAGGAACCAGGGGATGACTACGACCACAGGTCCCACAAGGACAGGAGACCTCCAAGACTCTACTCACATCGGCAGCAGCAAAGAACCCCCCAATCAGAGGCCAGCAGGTGACACCTGTGCAAATGAGGAAAACTCTGCTGCAGGGAGGGACACCTCTGTATTAGCAATCAGCAGCTGCAGTAGAACAGGTGTTGGGCCACAGGTAGACTAGTACCCTAGCTGTGTAGTTCCAACCCAAAGCTTTGAATAGTGTCATGATCTCTGCTTCCAAAAGATCAGGACTTGCCCGACTCCCTTGGAAGCAGACCCATAACCCCGGTTCCGAGTGCCAGCCAGTCCCAATTGGGACCTTTTGGACCCTGTCCTGGCGCCAGTGGCACCAGGCTCATAAAGATGCCCAGTCCTAGCGCTGGAAGCGCCGGGCTCATAATGCTTGGGTGGACTTACCTGCAGCAGACCATGCTGCTTACTTACCTGCCAGTTGAGCCCCTGATCCTCTTCTGTTTGGGACTACTTTTCCTGTTGGGTGGGGCAGGAGCCACTCCCTAGGTTCAGAACACTGGAACTCTTCTGGAAAGCAGGAACTCTTTTCTTACCTAGGCGAGGCTGTGGAAGGAGACACCTAAGCACTACAGGAGGCTATTTAAACCACACCCGATGGATGAATCTTGCTTTGCGTTATTCTGCATTCTCTGCAGCAGAACGCTCATCGTGTCTTCTGCTTCTGATCCTGGGCCTAAGGAAACAAAGGCTTACCATCCTGGAATCCAGTCTTCAGCAGCACCTGTAAAGACAAAGAAAGAACAGGTTAGCATTACGGTCTTCAGTGGCAGCGCATCTCTTACCTGGTCCATCGGCTGTCACCAACGCCTCGCGCTGCATTCTGGCATCTGAAAGACAAAGGCTTACCTACTCTTCGCATGCTCCGGAGGTCTTCGCACTGCATTCCGGCATCTGAAAGACAAAAGCTTACCAGCTCTTCGCACGTTCCGGAGGCCTTCGGCGCTGCATCCCGCATCTGAAAGACAAAAGAAGGTGCGTTTAAAGACATTGGGCAACTTTATTACTCACATGCCATTACTCCTTCCCACGCCGAATCCAGTGGGTATTCCAGCACCCTTCAGCTTCTCTAAAGCTCCAAACTTGTACCTGCAAGATAAAAGGGACAGTTAGTGCGCATTGTGAAGCAGGCTACAAGCGCTTACTTTCGTGCTTCCAGGCGCTTCTATTCCTCACGCGGGTTCGATCCTCAACTCTCATCAGCCCGCCATCCGCCATCGCCGGAACCCTGCAAAACAAGAGATATCATTACAAAAGACTTTTAAGACATTTGAAGTGCCCAGAACTTACCGTTCGTGCAGTTAACGACGGACAGCAGTCCTCTGAGGTCAAGAGGCCTGCACCCTTATCCAGTGAAGGAACTGGTTACGGCACCCTGCCCCGAGGCAGATGGAGAGCTCGGCGTTCACTTACCTAAGGTGAGGGCGTTAACCTTTGGGGTTCTACAGGAGAAGAGAAAGGGAAGAGGAGAGAGGCACCCAATAACCCCAGTTCATTAATCCCATATGTTCTATCTGCAGACATCTTACTCTTCGAGTCAGACATACAGTGCACAGAGGTCCAGCCCAAAGAGCCAACCGTGTGTTACACATCACCTTTGAAGATACGGCACTCAACCAGTCAAGACCGGCGCCTCTGCGGGAATCAGGTGAGCGTTACAAATAGTGACCCTTGCACTGAAGGTCCTCTGGATGAAGCTGGTCAGTCCACACAATGGTTTCCGGGAAGTATCTGAAGGCAGGATCCTCATGCAGTGGTCTGGAGGATGAAGGTTGAGATTGATGCAGAGACAGGGCTTCACTAGACCTTGGCTTAAGGCAATGCTCGATGCCTTCAGTGGTCCCCCGTGGATCTTCTGCAGGCTGCCTTTCTTCGTAGATGTATTGGCTCCAAACAGTGGTCTGTGGAACGACTGCAGGATTTCTTTCATCCCAAATCCGAGCTCTGATCACCCGCATCACACAATTACCAAGGATCTGCGCCATTCAAACAAGTGCTGTCCAGCACCAGACCTACCCCTGTCTAGGGTGTGAATTGGTACTAGACCGTGCAAGTATTGCTCTCACCACGCCTCTGCCAAGGAAACTGTTGCCTTGAAAAGGGTTTACCATATGTGGAACTTACTGACCTGACAAGGAATGAAGATGAAAAACATGTGGCAATTTTCAGTATAGAAGTACTGTAAATGGCATTGTGCGACAAAATGCAAAAGTGCATTTGGTAAGAACAAAAATGCGGTAGAAAATATCTGCTGCCAGCAGCTCCTAAAAGTAAAAATTGTTACAAAAGAAAAACTGTAAGGTGATGTGTGCTACAGTAAAACAAGGAAATCTTGCATAGGGGACAGTCTCCCTGCACTGGTAGTCCTATGGAAGCCAAGAAGCAAAAAGGCTTTACTTGCCTCCAGAAGTCAGGACTGGGCTCAAGTCCTTGGAAAACGTTTGGGGTTCCATTGGACTGAAAGCTGCAAAATGAAAAGCTTTCCTGACACTAGAGAACACCCAGAACCGCTAGCTGTTGTAATCCTCTACTAACATATCACAGCACTCCGTAGAGCCCTAGCTAATTGTGTGCTATAGAAGCCCAAATACAAATATCAACCTTTTCTCTCCAGGAAGTTCTTGTACCACAAAATAAACTCATTAGGACTGAACTATCACTACCATTCGTCTCAGCAGCAGGACGACTCTTGCCAGCAAAGACAATACCAACGGAGAGTTAGGGAAGGAAAGCAGCCACCTGAATTAGCAAGAAAGCTGCATCACCCTCGGGAGCAGTGACTCTCGACATAGCACCCAGGTGTGAGGCAGCATATGCTGCATGACCTCTGGAGCGTTTAAGTTCACTGATGGTAGAGTGAGGTGGAGTATTCTGCTTGCTGTTCATTATGTGATGTTATTAAAATGCGTACCATGCATCGCTGCCATTTGCATGGTCTCAAAACACCCTGGGTTGTTTAGTTGGGAGAAAGGACAAGATTGCCACGCTTTGTTTTGATGGTGCTGATCAGAAGTACCTTGAGCTCTGCCTTCTTGGCAGCTTTCTAGCTGTGATTTGTTGGGAGGATTAAGGACTTTGTATCCAGAGAGACAACCTCATGCGTGCAGTGTGGGTGTGAGCCTGTTAGAGATGCAGAGTTGTATTGTTTGGAGTCTGGGGAGGCGCCTTTTATGGTTGTCAATAAAAAAATGAATTAAAAAAAACAAATGGAAAAATTACCAATTTATTTTGGGTCGAAAAACCAAAATTCCTAGTTGCTTTTAGCACTCAATTTTTTTTATAATGCCCCTCGCTCCTCTCCTAATCCCCCCACCTTAACTAATACCCTTACCCCACATCTATATTTCAATAAAACATTTCCAAAAACATCGACAAAAATGGGCCAAAAAATGCGGTAATTTCTTCCTTGATTTCTTTCGGATTCGGTTTTTCTACGGGTAACACCTTTTTAAAGTCAAGTGCGGGTGACTAGTTTGCTATGCTGAGTAGTGAAGTCGAAGCCTTGTCAGCTTATGCACCACTTCAGCGTCCTGTATTTTTACATCATTGCTAACATTACTCAAGTTGTCGTGGAAGGGGAACACAGACCAGAATAAGTTGGACGCAATAACCTTGCCTTATCCGTTTTACGTCCACGAAGTTCCTGACCCGGAAATGTACAAAGTGGTCTTATTAACTTATCATTAAGTATCATGGTGTGTGACTCCAACAGAAGGCCAGCATGCACGTTTAGAAAGAATGTTAACTTAGACGTTATATTCTAGCATCATTTCTTTTAGGCAAGCTAACACATCTGGATACAGTGGCTATAACACATTGTGCCTGTAATAGGCTGCACACTGAAAAATCACAATGTCTGCCATTTAGTTCCCCATTATCTAACCATAGAATTGAAGATATTGCTTGCTAATCTAACCCTAGAACAGTTGGGGAACTAAACAAGTTAGGAACATTTAAATTGGAAGACTTGTATTTATTTCCCGCCACTGTTTTCAACAGATGAGTGGACTCACATTGCCACATACATGTTGTATTATAGATTGAACAGTGAAATTGCAGACTGATTTACAACATTCGCTAAATTACCACCAGAGAGCTTATATTGAGGTACATTTTGCAATCTAGATATCCAGCAAAGGTCACTTTGACATTAAGTAATGGTTTGACGTAAAGGCGGATTGGTCACCTCCAAAGGCAGATGGGAGAGAGAAGTGCTAAATGTAATCATACAGAATTAAACTAGGGAGAAGCTGTGCATACCGATTATGTGTACATCGTTGAATTACAGTTGTTAAAAGGTAAAGTTTACTTAACCCTTGTAAAAATGAGGAAATTCGACCCATCTATGTTGGGTGCATGTTCACAGTGCAAAATGGATGGTGCAGATTTTCTTCATCTTGCCTAATTATGGGCAAATATACTATCCTTTTGGGGAATGGAAACCGATAAACAGTTTCATGTAATTCATCCACACCCACTCCCAATTTATAGATACTTATTTGTATTCTGCCTTAAATCTGTGCTGTAATATTTTTTTTTTTATCAACTCATCGTCCGCGAGTTTTGTATTACTTCATGTTGTGTCCAGCAAGGACATGGTTAACGTGGCATGACGAGGCTCCTTGTCACGCCACCTGTAACAAATGGACGCGCGCGCATGCGCAGTAATGGTCTGCCGCGTTAGTGTTAGAAAGAGAGCATAATGACGCACCACTTTCTCTCGGTCTGGCTCCCTCATTTTGGCGCACTTGTGTGCAGTAGAATCTGGGGTCAGCAGAGGCCCTAACTGAATGGTGACACGAAATCTGGCGACGGAGGTGGGATATACACACCTCCACGTACAAAAATATTGCGGAGCACGTTGATCCTTTGAACAAAACTTGCACAACTGAAAGGTGACTGACCGCTATGAAAATGTCAGAAAATGAAGACAGCCAGAGTGCAGACAGTATGCAACTTGTCGCCGAACAGGGTGCAAGGTGGTAGCAATGGTGGGGCTAGACCGGAGTACAAAATACGCCCGGAGTACAAAATACGCACTCAAAGGCCCAGAAGAGACACCAATGTGAGGAGAGATTTGCTCAGCCACATTCGGGAAATCGCCGGACCATCTCCATCACCCCCACCAGTGCAGGAAAGAAGCCAATATGAATATGCATATATGATGAATGATGTGGTGATTGCCCCAGAGGAGACATCAAAATCCAAGTAGGTCAGAACTGGACTAAGGGTAGATGCAAGCCTGGTAGGTTGGATGCCATCTTGGCGCAGCACAGGCTTGGCAGAGACAGCCCAAGGGCCATTGTCGCCTATGCCTCCAAATGTCTTAACAGACGTCGAAAGAAAGTACTCACAGCTGGAAAAAGAGGGGCTGGCAGTCTGGGTGTGTGAACACTTTCAGATGTTCGTGCTAGGAAAACCGTTCAGTCGTTACTGAATACCAAGCCCTGGTCACGATCTACATAAACCCTCAGTGTAGGATCCCTCCTAAAATTGCCAGGTGGGAATTAAGGCTGCAAGACTGCAACTTCACAATCATTCATAAGCCAGTAAAAGAATACAACCCGGCGAACTTCATGTGTCTGCACCCACTTGTGAAACAAGACCGTGACCCGTCCATGGCGGAGGAATACATACATTTCCTCACTCATCGAGGAACTCTGAAGTCACTTACGACGAGCATGGTGAGAGATCACACCATGAGTGACAATATTGCAGACAGCAGTGAAGGGACTCATAACATTTTGAAGGTGGAGAGACATTGATTTAGAATACACGCAAGGAAACCATGAGACTTTTAAGCAAGAAATGCAAGCTTTCAGACAGGTGAAAGATGAGCTGTTAGTTAATGCAGAAGGCCTTGTGATGCGCAGGAGGCGGATCATTATACCTACAACCCACCTACAGTGGATCTGGCACACGAAGGGCATCGAGGCATGGAGGTCACCAAGTGACAAATAAGAGACACTATGTGGTTCCCAGCGATTGACTTCATGGTGGAAAGCACTGTAAAAAGATGTCCTCTGTCAGTGCACGTCGAAACCCGAAATCACTCCATGTAAGAACTGCCAGAGGCTCTGTGGACACATGTCACAGTTGACTTGTGTCGACTGTTTGGATGTGGAAAGTAATGGTTGGTGGTAGAATTCTCTCGGTACCCTCTTGTACAGATGATCTCGTCCACAACAACTAGCACCATCATCCCCGAATTGGACATTATTTTCTCGGCCTGGGGCATTCCTGAGATATTCTGGGCCGCCGTTTAGCAGTCTGGAATTTGCACGATTCATGAGTCACATAGGCATACGTCACTGGAAAATCACACCGTTGTGGCCACAAGCCAATGGAATGATTGAGAAATGTATGGGAAGTCTAAAGAAAGTGTTGCTACAAAATGAGCAGAGTCCATGTCGCTAAACCAATCTGTATGTAACATGATCAGAGATTACAGAAATGTGCTGCATGGAATGACAGGAAAATGCCCATCAGAGCTTGTGCTCCAAAGAAAAGTGAAAACGAGACTGCCTCATAGATAAGAGCTTGGGGAAAATGACCTCCCAACGATGCAGGCTGAGGATGCGGGCAGGAAATGCGAGATTAAAATATATGCTGACCAAGAGCAAAGTCTTCAACACTGCAAACCGGGGACAAGGTTCTTGTGTGTCAGAAGCAGGAACAGAAGTCAGTCAAGATTTGATCCTGCTCCTTTAGTCATCATGCAGATCAAGGGGATCTATGGTGGCAGCCCAATCCCCGGGGAAGGGTGATCACACACAATGTCACAATTTAGGCTCTACTGAGAGGGAGAGAAGGAGCTTGATGATGAGATTGTTGAGGTAGGTGGTCCAAAAAGGTCAGGAAATGAGGACTGTCTGTGGCGATGCCTACGAGACCAAAACGATGCATCACAAGGCCTGTGAGACTGACTGAGGAAATATGAAACTGTGAGTAACCTGATTCTGTTTTCCCCCAGAGGGGCAGTTGTGTCCAGCAAGGACACGGTTAACGTGGCATGACGAGGCTCCTCATCACGCCGCATGTAACGAATGGACTTGCTTGTAATGTTGCAGAAAGAGAGAAAAGGGAATAAAGATGCAGCACTTTCTCCCGATCGCTGTGTCTCTCATTTCGGTGTGCTTGCGTGCAGTGGAATCTTGGGTCAGCAGAGGCCCTAACTGAATGGGGACACGAAAACTCCAGCGATTGCTGCCTATTGGCTGTCAATACAATATATACTTTTGTATATTTTGGTCTGTGAAAATTCAATAGACCGTTTTGAAAATGGGTTCGTCACTTTTCAGACCGTTTCTAATGTTTTCTCACTGTTGGTTTTCAAACTTTTCTTTCACAAAGTTTAATCTTTCAAACTTTTTTTCAAATTCAACACTATATATCCAAGTGCCCATTTTCAGCCAGCGTTTTGTGTTGTTGGTTACAAGGCTAACGTTCAACTCAGTCGGGCCATGTCGATTTTCTTTTTTTTAGAAAGATGGATGGACTAATGTCACACATTGTGACTTCTGCTTGTGTTACAACCCGTACTGACAAGAGGCTCAGAGGTGAGAATAAGGTACCTGACATTCTGTAGCTAGACCCCTAATCCCACTTAATATGACCTTGCAACATATTTGCCTACATCAATGGTGGGGCAATAGCTTTTCTAAGATGTCTAACAGGGTGAGATTGGTACCTATTTGGGCTGAAGTCGGTTGCCCAGAATGAAATGTATCTTTGTTTAGTTAATTACATATGGAGTGGGATGTGAAAGATGTACACAATGTACTTTTAAATGACCCGTGAACGCAATGACCAGATGTGATTTCTTTGAAAGTGGTGAAATCCAAATTTTTGAAAAATCATATTACTGCTTTATCTAAGGCGTTATTGATGGAGCAGCAGCAAGGCAGATCCATTCAGGCTATTCTATGGAATGATTGCATCGAAGCAGTTTTAAAAAACTGCAGACAAAATCTGGATATCTGAAAGTTTGTTCTTAGCAAGGCACAGGATCCTTTGCAATTGTAAGTATTTTGCCTAAACGAGAGCAGGAGTCCTGTTGTATTTGGCAAAGAAATGGGCGAACTGCACTCCTACCTCTGTGTGCTTCTTTTTCCCCTCACTGGCCTCTTGTCCAGCTTCTTCCTTCACAACGTCAATGAGGCAGCAAATACAGTGGGTGCCTGAAGAGGTGAACCGTATATTGGCTGAGTTGCTTCTAAATAAATTCTCGACCTTCCCCCCAACCCCCCAGTACCTGTAGCTTTCTCTAGACTTTCTGGTGTTGCAACTTACCCCTTGTTCCCTGCAGTGGTGTAACTGACATGCATGTCAATGCCCCAGTGGGGCATTGGTTGGGTGAGGAGTAGCAAGTGAATGTTTGGCATGCCAGTGTCTTATAATAAAATTCTGAAATTTGTCAATGCTGACCTCTGCGCGGTGGTCAAATGCAAATAAAATGGCTCAACAGAGCTCTTCACATTGGCAGCACAACTCTTTTGGAACCATATTGTGTGACGGATTTTCAAAATCTGCAACCTACTGTGGATTTAGGGTTTTCATTGGGGCAAAAGCAACAGTTCATAAAAACCAATCATCCTGTGTTGATGATCTCAGCATCTATGCCTTCGTCTTCCTAGAATTCAAATGCAACCGCGGAGTGAGCAGACGAGTGAGCAGTCACTGCAGGAACTGTGCCCAGTCTTTTCGCTGTGTCTTTGTTTTTGGAGGAGGAGCTAATCATTCAACAGCTTGCACCAGCCGCAGAGCAGGCTGCGGAGTGAGCAGACACTGCAGTCCCTGCAAGGACTGAGCTGACAGCGGAACCAGCGTAAGCAAGCTTTACACTTGGAGCATCATTAAAACCAAACCCGAGGTAATCTTGGTCCTTCTTCGATTACACACCAAATATAGACCCACAGCATAGAATAAGTTTCTCTGATTTTCTAAATCCTTAACCAATTCATAGAACTGGCACCGACAGACCCAGACTACTTTCTCCTCTGTGTGGACCCTGCGGGACTAGTCCTTTGATCCACCTAGGGGCTGACCCCTGTGTTTTGTCGTGTAACAACCCCCACAGTGTGTGAGTACTGCGGAAATTTCCTTTGACCCACATGGCAAAGACTCTTTGAGCGCACAAGCCCCATCTCGTTGGAATCGCACACAACCTTTCGATTAACTAGAACTCTTCCCCCTTAAAATATACAACAATCTGGGAAAACCTCACCGCGTGAACTTACCTGCTGTCGCCCAGGTCCACCCCGACCCGCGGCCCAGCCGGCTCCGTTGTGGGCGCGGCCCTTGCTGCGTTGGTGGTGGGTATTTCCCGGACACGAGACGCCCCGTCCGAGCCTGCGGTACACGGCTTTTGGGTGGGTGGGGTCTTTCAGGCTGGAGCTCGGCAACCGGAACAGCGACCTAGTGTGCAGAGGACGAGTCTCGACTGGGCTGGCATCCAATGATGGCAAGCAAATGAGATTCTAAACAACTTGAGACACCCACAGGCCCTTTGACACGCAACAAAGCGAAATCAATTAAGCAGGAGCCCAACACAAATCACGTGATGATTGGGGAAAACAATCTGCAGCCTGAAACGCCTGTACCTGTACTACATGCCATGATGAAACACCATGAACGAATAACATCAACGGAACAAAATGATGAAATTGCTGAAACCCTCTTAGTGGAATTAATCCAGGCAGGCGTAAGGGACAAGGTACAAAAAACACACAATATGATTAAGCAAACAGGAAAGACCCAGCAGATCACACAGACCATGGATTCAAGTGCATTTACACCTGTGCAACCACCAAATCTGGGACACCCCATTACTCGACAGGAAAGAGTCATGATGACACAACTGTGCCATCTGAATAAATATGATCAAGAAGCTGAAATCTACGGTCACCAAGCAGGCACACTGATGATGCAGATGGAGGTTTCCGAAAACTGCAAGTTTAGCAAATACTCTTCAGATGAAGTATAAATATGATAACACTGTAAATTCTCTGCTACCTAAAAGAGCTGGAAGAGTCTCATGTAACCCCCTCGAGAAACTGAAGGACCATTTATCATGCAGGTGAAGACGAATCTAAAATGATATACACAAACACCTTTTACACGAAAAGAAAAAGCTAATATGGCAAAAGCACAATGGAAAAACCATACGATCGACAAACAAGATCTGAGCAATATGACTTTACACCTAGACCTCCTGTACTATCCCTCGAACTTACTGAAATAGAGGCTTTAATGGAGTTGCAAGAAACTAACAGAAAACTTAAGACATACAAAAGAATCAAACCTCCCAAATTCGACAAATATCCACTATTCCACCTACAAATGGTACGAGCTTCACGGAAAACACCACATCACAGATATCCGGAAACGAGAAAAATATAAAACCACTCCCCCAGGAACTCAACCGATGTGAATGCCAACCCATGGACACAATACATCAAGAATCCATCCCCACAACGATGGTCGATCTCCAGAATATGTTGATCGATGTAACCACGCAGACGATGATTCCTTATATGAAATTCCAGGAAGTCAACCTTGAAGCACCACGAGAACAAGCAACTATATTACCTTCAAAATACTCCAAGCAAAAAATGCACTAAGTTCTGATGATAAAAATCAAGCAGCGGCTTAACATTGAGGCAGAAACTAGTCTAGCCTGGCAGCAACGACTAGCAGATATTGCTAGACAAGATCAAACTGAAAAAAGCGCATCTTACTGGCGCCCTAATTTCAATGATGAATGTTCATAAACCTAAAATGCCCTCTGAAAAGGATGGCGATGGAATGGTTTCAATCATTCCACAACAAGATAAGCCACTAGCAAATGATCCAAAACCAATACCAGAAGGTCTACTCATAGATTTAACCGTTGATGCTTCCAAACCTGACAATGCAAAAGAGACACAACCTCAACCAAATGAGCAGAAAGTAAACAAAGACGGCACGACAGAAAAAACACAGCACACTTACAGTATATTTTTACAACATCACCAAGCTGTCCAACACAAGCCAAACAAAACAATAAAGAATCAAGTTAAACAAGAAAACCGTTTTAGGGCCTTCCTTAGAAACCTAACAAAGCCATTATGTTTATGTTAAAGGTACTTATATAGCGCACTGTCACCAACGGAATTGGTCCCCAGGTGCTCTGGCGGATCTGTAAACAGGAAGGATGGGTAGGGTTAGTCAGGAGGAGGGGAGCAGGAGAGTGGGAGAAGTGATGTGCTGTTGGCAGCTTCAGCTCGGTATACACAGAGTCCTGTGCTTTGGTGCTAGTATCGGATCAGGCAAGACCTTGAGTGCTGTGGGTGATTGTGTTGTTGATGCGGTGTGGTAAAGTGCATGCGGATTGCTGTGAGAGAGATGGGTGTGTGGTTTAAGTATGCAGAAGATTGAGGGTTGGGTTAGTGGGGTCTGTGTCCTGATTCAGGTACTTCTGATTCCGTTAGAGTTGTATCCCTGTGGGTTGGGTTGATGCTGGTTCCTCATGGGCCGCCTCGCTTTGTTGGTGCTGCGCTGACACCGCTGTATCATAGTGAGTTATTGTTTGGATTGATAGGTGCGCCTGACCCTTTCTTAGGTTGGTAATCTCTATATTCTCTTGTTATCTAGTGTGACACTGGTCAGTTGAGGTTTTGAAAGGATCAGGGTTGGAGTGGTGTTGATGTGGCGTTCTAGTGCTTCCGTCTTGGTGAGCCTCTGTATTCAGTCGCTCGTTTCCTCCTGTCATGACTGTCTTTCTGTTGGTTCTTTGGATTCTGTTGGGTGAACGTCCTTGGGGATGTTTGGTTTTAGTTTTTGTGTGATGGGGCATTGTGCTTCCCGTTGTGTAGTAGGTGGACAGTGTGTAATGATGAAAAATTCTGTTTCTCACCCACTGGGTTGGGACTCGTAGTGTAGTGCTTCCTTTCCCTCTGTCTGTTGTCCTTAGGTCTGTTGGGAATGGCTATGGTTTAGGGTCATGGTCGTCTTGATGATTCGTCCTAGTGTTTCTGTCTTTGTCTTGCTATGTATACGGTCTTTGGTCGTATTATGGCTGTCTCCAGTTTAGTCGTTTAGTATGTCGTGGGAGATTTTCCTGAGGGTATTTCCCATTGATTGCTTGGTGTGGATCCGGGTCTCTCTCTGCGTTCAGAGATGTTTTAGTTGTGTGCGTGCCCCAGTGGCTGGTCTTTCTAGTTACGACATGAAGAGCCAGGTTTTGAATAGTTTCCTGAATAGTAGGTGGTTTCTTGTTACGTATGTACTTTGGAAGGTTGGTGAGAGAAGGAGGATCCTCCAAGTTTTCTAGGGTTTCGGTTCCAGGCAGATGTCGATGCTTGATCTGAGCGTTCTTGTTGGATGATGTAGACGCAGTTGGTCTCTCAGGAACCCGGCGCCTTTGTTGTGTATCGATCTGTGCGTGATGCACATTGTTTTTAATTTTATTTGTTGTTTTATTGGTAGCCAATGTAGTGTTTTCAGCGCTGGTGTAGTGTGTTCTCTTCGTGGTAGTTTCAGAAGCAGTCTGGCTGCCGCGTTTTGAATGTATTGTAGTTTTTTTTTTTTTAAGTCGTTCCGGCATGCCTAAGTGTAGGCTGTTGGCGTAGTCTACTTTGGACATGTTGAGGGCTTGTTTTGTTGATGAACGATGGGAACGGTAAGATCCTCTTTGCCGCTCGCAGGAGGAAGAAGCATTTCTTGAGGAGAGTGTTTACTTGTGGCTCGAGCGTGAGATTGTCCATCGGAACCCCCAGGTTTTTTTACTATCGGCGAGGGTGCTGGGGTTGTTTAGAGTTCCCTTGGCCAAGGGATGAATTGGTTAACTTCTCCATTTTGTGACGATCATTATTTCAGTTTTGCCTAGGTTGATTTTGAGGGAGTTGGAGTTCATCCAGAAGAATACATCGCAGAGGCAATTTTCTAGCGTTGAGTTTATTTCTGGGTTGTCTTGTATTTTGAAGATTATTTGTGTATCATCGGCGTAGTTGTAGCAGGTGAGGCCGTGGCTTTTGATGATTCTGATAAGTAAATACAGGTAGATGTTGAATAGTATTGGGGAGAAGGAGGATCCTTGTGGTACCCCACAGGTGGAGTCTCTCGGGATAGATTTGAAGGGTTTCATCCTTACGGTTTCCGTTCTGTTTGTTAGGAAAGATTTGATCCATAGTAAGGCGGTGTCTAGTTTCCCAGTCCTTCTAATCTCGTTATGTGGGTGTCGTGGTTAACTGGGTTGAATGCTGCTGATAGTTCTAGGAGTATCAAGGCAGTGCTGTTGTCGAGTTTGCGTTCATTTTTAGATCGTCCCATATTGAGAGAAGAGCTGATTCCGTTCCTCTCATTGGTCTGAAGCCAGCTTGTGCTTGGTCTAGTAGGCCGTGCTCTTCTATGAAGTCTTGGGTCATTTTGTATATGTAAGTTTCGAGTAGTTTGGCTGTGTACGGGATGTTTGAGATGGGTCTGTAGTTGGAGAGGTCCTCTAAATTTCCTGCTGTATCTTTGAGTTGGGGCCTGATCTATGTCGTTTTGAAGGCTTGTGGCACTTTCCCAGTTGCGATGGAAAGGTTGAGGTTGTTCCTGTGATATTGTAGGGGCGTTCCTTGTTTAAGAATCGATTTATATATATCTGGTGGGCATGGGTCTTCGGGAGACCCCAAGTTATTGCTTTTAATCACCAGTTTGACAAATGTCTCCACTGATATTTCTGGAAAGCCTCCTAGTTTGTTTGGGTGTTCCTCCTGGGTGTAGGTGGGGGTCGTGGTCAGATCAGGCAGTCTGCTTTGTATGGTTTCTTGGATGCTGGTGAATTTGTTTTTGAAATGGTCAGCAAGGTCATTGCATAGTTTTGTGGACGGAGTTGGTGTGTTACATCCCGGAGGGTTTTTGATTTCGTTTATGATTTTTAAGAGTTCTTTATGGGTGTTTGGTGCTTCGAAGATTCGGTTGTCGTAATTTTCCTCTTTGCTTTATGTATTTCCTTTTTGTATGCGCGGTTGTGTTGTAGGAATTTCAGTTTTTTCGCATCGTCGTTTTGTTTTCTCCAAGCAAGTTCTAGTCTTTGGTTTTTCCTTTTCATGGTGCTAAGTAGTGTGGTGACCCATTTTGCCATTGCCCGTTTATGAGAAGGAGTGAACACACAACGAAAGTTAAACAAAAAACACAACAAAGAAACAATTCCGGAGAACAATCTCCAAGAATTACATCCCACTCTCCCCCAACAATGTGACCAGACTGGATTGGCAAAGGAAACATCAGAGACCACCTTGGTACCATGTGAAGTTGACCCTGTTATGATTGAACATTTAGTGAATCTGTCGACCTACCCTATAGAAGATCCAGATGCTAACGACCAAGACGTTACCCAGCCTATCAATCAAGATTATACCGAGATCAATGACTCATCGCTAATAGTAATAGATTGCTACGAGGAAACTTGCTCAGAATATCAAACTCGAGTTGACCTGTCATACAAAGATATCTCGGACTTAGAACTAAGTTCCTACATCAAGAGATCCACACCAAGAAGGAAGGCACCTTCAAACATAGACCTAAGCTGCTACACAAACAGAAGCAGCATACCAAGGGAAACAGTTCCAATGAATCAAGATATTTCTGATGATCAGGACAGAAATTCGCAACCTATACTCGAACACCCACAATTTATAGATCCAATGAAACGCAGTAAAAGAAACTGGATGAAACTAGAAAGGAGGTTCCATATTGAAGATGGACTCATTCTAAACAGGTCAAATACATTGCGTCTTTTCCACGCAATACCAAATCTGAAATTTCGGAAATCAAGATATCAAATTAATTGAATTCACTGAAACAAAAAGATTGGACCGGATCCGGATGGATTGTTTGTTTTTCGCTTGAAATACTGAAATCTATTGAACATTGTGCACGTCAGATCGACACCTTGGCTTCGACATAACGATTGAAGAAAAGTCCAATGACCATAATCAAAGATATTCTAATCACGAAGCAGCGAACAGATCTCGTTAATCAAATATCAGCATTTGTGAAAGTAACTATTCAAGAACTACCTATATGAAACACCAATCCAAAGATAGACGAAATCAGAATAATACAGACCAGCAACCGCAATCTCCCCTGGAAGGTTTCAGATCCCCCTTCTGGAGGGACATACAATCAAACTCATATGACGACCATCAATAACCACGAGTAAACAAAGGAACTGAAATAGCCACGATATGTTCATGGAACACTAGAGGCCTCTTTCACCTGTGTCACAACGAAAGTTTGGCCTTGACAAGCTCACATATTGGTCTACAGGAGACTTGAATTCACCAGCAACCTCTCTGTGAAGGCTATACAACCTATATGAACCCTGCGATTAGTAAAGGCAAAGGTCACCCCTCTGCATGTCTTCTAACGCTGATTAAACTGGAAACCCCGTTTGAGGTTATCGAGTACAACAGTATAGACCCGTGGGCGCAACTTACTATACTAGCCCAGCAATTGATAACAGATAAAGAATCAAAATGCTCACAAAGTACTCCTAAATCTTACTTGAGAATTATAAATATTATAAATATTTCCTGGAACCCAATGAAATCCAAAGATGAAAATGTGCTTCAATACTTTCAGCTATTGACATCTCTGCCTTGAAATGTGCCACTGTGGACTTCATTATATGTGGTGATTTCAACTTCCATTTATATAACCAAGATGGGGTAGCAGTTAGAAGCACCTGTTGGATACCGTGCACAGAGATGGTCTATAAGAGATGAAAGATCGAAACATGGAACGTAAAGATGCTTACGATCCAGGAAAAAATAATCCCACTCCCACATGGTCAAATCAAGACAATACTAGACCATATAGTTACCTCAATTTGCCTAAAAAAAGTGTAATAGAGTAAACAAACATATATTCACAACACAGCGACCATTACATCATGTTGCGATCATGGGAAATTAATGGACTATACTCTGAACTAATAAATATCCCACAAATGCAATTGAATACGGGTATGAATAGTCTCGGAATCAATCAAGACAATCTCTTCTAACTCACAGAAACCTTTAGACAAACACAGATGGACGACCTACCAAAAGCTAGACTAAGGATGGATACTTAAGAAATTCCGACAAAAACCTATGTCTAGATATATTTTAAAACATATCATCAATTATGTATGCAATAAAGCCATAGCTGGAAAGAAAAGCACTGAAAATGGCCCTGAAACAAATAAAATATGATTGTTTACTGGAAATGGAGTATAAGGACAGCCAAGCAAACGTACAAAAACTGGCTCAAAATTGCCAAAATGACCCAAGATCAAGATGATGCGGAAATTATGCTAGAGGCCCTGAAATCCCATAGTACTAGGCGCCTATGGGATCTATTAAACCTGCAACAGTCGCCGAAAGAGAAAATGATTGTAGATGTTCAAGAATCTGATTGGATAAAATATTTTGAGGAATTCTATAAAGAAAGGTCTCTGAAAAGGAAAAGCACTGGTCCTATTATCAAAAAGCAATGGTCATTCTCCTGGGAGCCTAATGACATATCAGCTGCAATACAAAAACCTAATGTTTCTCGAGCGCCGGACTGGTTGGGCTCCCAAACTACATTATCAAAAAGAACACGGTCATTTGGGCAGCTTTCTGCACATCAATCTTTGGACTGATAGATCGCACAAAGACAATGCTGAGTACATGGCAGCTGGCGACCCTAATCCCAATCTTTAAACAGGGTTTGCCCAAAAAACCATCGAACTACCGACCAATTGCCTTGTTAGACCCTTTAGGGGAAACCTTTGCCAACTTACTCTTGAACAAACTAAACAATTGGACCACATTTCGAAACAGGCAAGCTGTCAGACAAACTGGTTTTGTCAAACATGTAGGGACAATTGTCAACTTACTGATCCTGAATCCTAAAACACAAAGCAGTGAAGACAAAAAATCAAACGTACGCTGAATTTGGCGATTTTACATCTTGCTTTCGATAAAATAAATCATAACATACTTTGGGAGAAACTTGAAAAATGGGGCTGCCCAAGTGATACATTAGAGCCTATTAAATTACTATACTCTCGTACCAAGGTTCAGATTCAGATGACAAATGATGGCCAAATAACAAAATCAATTCAAACATGGCATCGACTGAAACAGGCGTGTCCATTGGCTGCCGCCCTTTTTAATCTTTTCACTTCGGACTTTGAAGACACCATGCAGACTCTGCAGATGAACCCTCCTAAACTTAACTCAACAAGCGTACCATATCTCATGTATGTGGACAATAGTCATTACCAATGGGCAAGGGGAACCATAACACAGTATCTGTCAATGTTTGAAAATAAACTTCTTTTAACAATGTATCTGAATATCACAATGTGATGATTGGTGCTATGTAAAAGATGTGCTATTCTGATTCTATATTGCAAATTGCTTTAGACAATTTACAAGAATATATGGAAACAAATGAACTTGCAATAAATGTGAAAAAGACCAAAATTATGACACTAACTCAAGAATATGGAAAAGAGACAGTGTCATTCATTCTACATTCAGAAACAAAAAAATGAACAAGTTGAAACATTTAAATATTTGGGGATATTGATCAACCAATCTCAAACAGAACAAAATTGGTCACTGCAACTTAAATCCAAAGCAAAGGCATTGGCAAGATAAGCTCTTATCATACACAAGAAGTACAGAAAATTCTCCATCAAACCTGTTGTATCATTTTATAAGCAAAAGGTGACTGCCATATTAGCATATGGCACCGAAATGATGATAAACATTGATCAGTCAATCTGGGAAGAAATAGAGGGCCTATTCTGGAGGAAGGTCCTGGCCCTCCCTCAATCAACACTGATGTCGAGGATTAGGTATGAACTTGCCCTCCAATCCCTTCACTCCATTGTAACGTGGAAAAAAACTTGATTTCTTAAGGACGCTGAACGACGATGACATTATACCTTCTTTGGACATAATGAGAACTAAAACTATCAAAGTTAATGATGCTGCTCTGATGATATGGAAGAAATTGGTTAAAAGCATACGAAAGGAAAGAGACATCTCCATGGAAATGCTATTAAAGAGACCACAAAAAGCCAACGTTCATCTTGCAAGGCTAGACTGGAGCATGACATCTCAAAAACCAATGTAAGCTTAACTTAATATGTGAAGGGGAAGGCAGAGCTCTAAATCAACTCCCACATTATCTGAACTTATTTCCGGACCGGGTAATCTGTGATACTTTCTTGAGACTCAGACTTAATATTCTTTCCACCCAAGAAATCATAGCGATAAGAAGTCCGACCCAACCAAATGATAGCACGTGTCGATTTTGCAAAAATACAAAGCAAACCAAAACTATTTACCATATCCTAATGGAATGTCAAGCACTAAACGAGAAACATAGCAAATACTTCAGTGCACCGACCGAACTAGAGGTCACTGAACGATGGTCACAAATATTGATGGGCAATAATAGGAAAATGGTGACAACAATTGTACGCTTCTGGGCAGACATTAGTGATGCAAGAAATGTATACTGGACTTGATCTCCATGAATGAAGATAACAGATGTTTGATTTTATTTAGACTTCTATTATTTTTATGATACAATATGTTTATGTAAATGTAAGGTTTAAGATATAAGCCATATACATTTTAATTAAAAAAAAAGAAAAAATGCAACCGCTGTACCCCAATTCTCTGTGCTTAAAAAAAAAAAAATGTTCTTCATAAATTGCTGCAACTCAGCAGGATCATAGCTACAACTAGACTCACTAATATGGGGACAATTCAGTGAAATACTATCTTTCTGCCTAATCCCTGTTCACAAAAACATATCTAATATACTCTCTGGCACACCACCAAAACATGTTTCCTGTCAGCATGCACATTTTCAAGGCTAATAAATCGACACCTTTCGAAAGATCAGAAATGTTCTGCATTTACCTTCTTGTATTCTCACTTTGGTCTTTACTGTACTATTAGTACCTGGTGGGGCATGGCTTCGGCCTCCCAGCCAATGAAACGGCTTGGAGCGGGGGCATTACCATACAGCAATCCCGCCGGTCCGAGCCCCCTCAGGGCTGGAGGCTGCCATCTCACCTCCCTGAGTAACAAGGTAAGGGATGCCCCTGTCCCCCCGCACCACTTTGCCACAGATGTCACTCCCTCCTGCCCCACTTGCCTTCTCCTTTCTAGTCCTGTGCCGGGAACAATAATGTTCCCGGCTCGTCCGTTCCCAATCTGCGACATGTCACCATCGAGAGGAAGAAACGACTCCATGGAGGCCATCTGTTTTGTTTTTTCTTTGTTTTGTTTTTTTTTTTCCTCGCCGACCAATCTTAGTACCCCGGACTAATGTGCCGAGGTACTAATAGCAATAAGCCCCTATCTGGGGCCTGCGTTAAGGGGTCCCTGGGGCATCAGAATCTGGCATTTTATTTGTGAGGAATATTTCTATGTAGCCACGTATGTTTTTGTAATCCAATATTTGAATTCTTCTTTCAAACATATGGAAGCCTGTCGGCGCCTCTCTATGCGACTTCTCAGCGAGGTGTAACCAAAATAATACATGTCTTATGGAAATGTACATACCACGAAAGTTCCCTGCAGGCGTTTATCAATCGATTTCACCCCAATGATGGGGCAACCCACAGGAATAAGCTTTGGATGTGCACATTTGTAAAACGCCTTGTTTACTTAAGATTTTCAAAGCTGAAACTCAGAATAGTTTTTTAATCTAGAAAGAGTACAATGTTTAGTTGGATCCCTTTTCGGGGCTCATCGATGTAATCTGGTGGACAAGCCATACATCACAATTGGCTGGGAGACTTGTTACTGAGGGGGAAGCTTATCTGGGAGGAAGGGTAGCTCGGGGCAATGCGTTTGTCTTGTAAGCAAGAGAACGCAGAGCAACACAGATTCCAATTCCCATTCCCGTGCTTAGAAACCACTTGCTGATATTAAGCGTGTTATAAAAGAACACTTATTTACCATGTATAGGAGCCAGTGAGCCTGGACAAGTGCAGGATAGGGAGCCCATACTGTTCTGTTGCAGCATTTCATGGTTCACTGCTTAAGCAGTCATTTATTTTATGGATGCACCATATTTTGATGTGTCACATACAATTAAAAACTTCAAGCTTCTGTATTTTTAAGGCTTTTAGTAATGTGTTCAAATTGTTCATGTCTTGGATGATGTACGAATTGTTTTATGTTTTTGAAAAATGCATTGCTATTGCTCATGATTGTTGTTTTTGATGAACATACTAAAGGTACCACATTCATGGTTTCTATTTCCGACCCTACTCTTTTTTAAATGTATTTTTATTGCATTTCTTAACAACATAGGGACCAAACATGTCCCATGACAGTCCCTCCTCCCTCCCGCTACCCCCCTCCAGAAGGTCTCTATGTGTGACAGATCATGTATACATGTCCAATTGACTTCTATGTGAACATGTCCAAAATCCTTATTTTATGTGGGCACCATTGTTCCCTGTAATCGCTCTGCAGATAGTCAAGGGCCGAACCCCCAGTCCGTTCTGAATTTCTGGCGATCTCCTTGAATGTTATAGGTGATACGTTCCATCGCTATATGTGACCATACTCTTTGTAGCCATTCAATAATGTTGGTGGCATTCTCTGTTTCCATTTTTGGGCTATGGCCAGCCATGCCGCTATTTGCAGACCCATAAAGTTCCGCTTCTGTGTCTTTGTCAGTAGTTTGTCTCAGAGGTTCCAGAGGCCTCACAGCCACACCCCTTCCTCTAACTCCCCCACTCTTGCAAACATCGACTTGAGTTTTGACGTCTCTCCAGCATTTGTTTGGGGTGGTTTTATACATTGTGTGTAGTATTTCTGGAGTGTAATGCCTTTGTACAAGGATCTTCGTCCACATCTCCCTCGTCTGGACGGCCTGCGTTAGTTTGGGGGAATGGCCCCCCATATGTATTCCCATTAATCCTTCCCCGAGTGTTTCCCCACCTTTTCGTGTATTGCCATTTGATCTCTTCGGATTGGGCGTTAAGGAGTTTATAGGTGTCTGAGACAAATTTCTTGGTCCCTGCATGTGTCATGATATAGGATTCAAACAGGGTTAATTTCCTTGTTGCTGCATGTTTGATCCGTGGGGAGCGCAACCAATGGTTCATAATTGTACCTATCGTTGATGGTAAGGCCAGGTTGTGTTGTGCATCTTCGAAGGTTCTAATCTCCTGGGCCTGGTACATATCACCTATCTTTGTACATCCCGCCTCTTCCCACTTTTGATATGCGCCTTTCTCCATGCCTGTTTGGAACTCTGGGTTCTTAAACATTGGCATGAAAGGGGCCAGATCTATTGTCAGTGTGTCTCTTTTTGGGTAGGTCTGTCCCATATCTTAGGGTTGCTTTCATTACCTCGCTTATTTGTAGGTTCAGGTGTCTGTTCTTTTTTTTGTCGTAAGTGACTGAGTCGGGTTGTAGCTACCGCTTTATCTTGGGATACCCACAGTTTCTGGACTCTTTCAAGTCCCACAATTGAGATGCCTTGTAATATTTACGTAAGTGGGAGAGGGCGCAGCCCCCATTCATTCTGAGCCGTAAAGACTGTGTGGACACCCTGGGAGTCTTTTTTCGCCAGATATGTCATTATTGTTTTGGTCAGCGTTTTAAAATGGGAGGCCGGGACTCTAATCGGTAGCGCCTGGAATAAGTACATGATTCTGGGCAGTATTGTCATTTTTATTGCCGTAATCCGGCCTCACCACGATGTTGATAGGGGGTTCCACCTCTCCAAGTCCCTCTTGATTTTGTCTAGTTGTTGGGGATAGTTTTCTCCGTATAGTTAGTCTATGCGGCTGGTCAGAGCGACTCCCAGGTATTTAACCGTTTGCTGCCACCCTGAGTTGTAAAGCTGCATCTTGTCTTTGGATAGAGTCCCTATTTCCCACCAGTATTAGTATTTCAGACTTCTGTCTGTTTATTTTCAGCCCGAGATGGTTCCGTGGGTCTCCATCTCCTGAAGGAGGATCGGGAATGTCTTCGCCGGGTCTCACAGGGCTACTAGCATATCATCTACATATGCTGCAATTTTGTGAGAGATTCCCCCCCCCTCCTGCCCCCCATGTCTGGTGTGTCCCTTATTCGCGCCAGGAGGGGTTCTAAGAATATCACATACAGGAGTGGTGAAAGGGGACATCCCTGTTTGGTCCCCCTCTCTATCCTAACCTTATCCACTAGCTCAACATTTACTGCAATCCGCACACTGGGCGAGTTATAATTGGCCCATATCATGTTCATGTAATCCTCCCCCATGCCCATCTTTCCCAGGATGCGAAATAATAATGACCACTCAGTGCGGTCAAACGCTTTTTCCGCGTCGAGCGCCAATAATATTGCAGGTGTGTGTGTAATCCCTACCTTTTCGATCATGTGAGTTATTCTCCTAATATTATCGTGGATCTGTCTGTTGGGGACGAAGCCCGACTGATCCTGGTAGATCAGTTTCAGGAGCACCCTCGAGTCTGTTGGCTAGTATTTCGGTGAACAGCTTTGCGTCTAGGTTTATTAGTGGTATCGGGCGGCATGAGCTGGGAAGCGCCGGGTCTTTACCCTGTTTATGGAATACTAGTATTTTTGCCTCGTTCATGGTCTGTGTCATAGTGCCCTTTTCTTTTAAAGTTGTTGAAAAGTTTGGTAAGGATTGGGGCTAGGCTATCTTTATATGTCTTATAATATTGTGCGGTATAGCCGTTCTGGCCTGGAGCTTTGATGTTGGGGAGATCCCGGATTGCTCTCATTACCTCCTCTTTTGTGATTAGGCTGTCCAGCTATTTCTTTTCTTTCATGATTGTTGGGAGGGAGATCCCGTCTAGATATGTGTCCTGTTCCCCCTCGGTCCGACGGTCTGGGGCATATAGGCGCTGGTTGAATTCTTTGAAGATATTCCCTGTTTCCGTCGTCTGTGTCCTTGTTTGCCCTTGCTCATCCTTCAGTGCTTTGACTGCCTGTTTCTGTTTCACTTTTAGCTGCCTGGCCAGGAGTCTGTCCGCTTTGTTCGCTTTTATATAATACCAGTATTTGAAATGAATTAGGCTTCTCTCTGCTCGTTTAGTGCAGATAGATTCCAGCTGCCCCTGAATATGCCTTAAGGCTTTCTTTAATTTCGACGACTGATTCTGGGACATCTCTGCCTGGATTGCTTCCAGTTTCCTTCCAGCTCAGTTTCCCATTGTCGATTCTGTTTGTCTCTTTGTGCTTTGAGTGCGATGAAATGCCCTCTGGTCACTGCCTTAAAGGCCTCCCATAAGGCTGCCCTGGAAGTCTCTGGGGAATTGTTACTGGTGACGGGCCAGGAGGAGGTCCTCCCAGAGTGGGGCATGATCGGAGAGTGATCTTACTCCTGTCTCTGAGTGTTGGATCATCCCGAGGAGTCCTGAGGAGACCCAGAGATAATCGATTCTGGACCTGGAGTTGTGGACGTGTGGAAAGTGTGTAAACCCCTGTGTCTGCCTCCTGACCCCGCCAAATATCTTCTAATGCTAGCATCCCCATTTTCAATCTTAGGGCCTTCGATGGTGTTGAGGTCCCAGCACCACCTCCGCCTTAGCAAATGTTTCTAATTTATCCAGGCTGTCTCTGATGAAACCATCTTGGCCCGTGTTCGGGGTGTATATAGTTGCTAATGTCAGGGGGCATCCATCGATATGCGCGTTTAGGAATAGGAATCTCCCCTTTTGTCTGCTTGGATATTGTGAATTTGTGGGTTTAGGGAGTTGTTAAATGTGATCAGGTCGCCCTCCCTTTTCTCCTGCTCATTTGCCTGGAAGATTTGATTGTACCCTTTCAGTTGGAGCATCCCACTGTCTTGCCTTTTTATGTGGGTTTCCTGGAGCATTATATCATATTTCCCTTTTTGTAGAAAATGCTCCACATTCTTTCTTTTAACCGGGGAGTTCAGCCCCCGGACATTATAGGTTAGTATTTTTAACCCCATTCTTTCGTGGATCGGGTGTTCTCTATTGACTTTCCTTGGGGCCTTGTAAGCTGGATGTGCTTCCTTCCGGTTTCCCACCCACCCCTCCCTCTGCGTCGCAACCCCCAACTTGCAAACCTCTCCACCACCACACTCACCCCCTCCTCCCGTGACCGCCCCCCCACCATAACTCCCCTAAGAAGGGCTCTCATACCTATGATCGCTTGGGCGTGGAGCCTGTCGCGCCATGCCCTCCAGTACTCTGGGATAAATGTGTGGGGGATGCTAAACCCCACCTGGATTCCTCAAGCTGCGTTGGGGTTCTCCCAAGTATGTTTTTTTATGTCCTCCTTGGTCGCCATCTCTCCCTGTGCCTTGTCTGTTACAGCTGTTTGTGCTTGGTCTCTTGGCACATTCCCTTTCTGTTGCGTTGTTGCATCTGTGACCCAAAGCTGGACCAGGTTCGGCTCTTGTCTTGCCGGGGGTATCTGTGGGGTTATCTGTTTGTTTACCCCTGGATCTTGACATGTGTGCTGCTCTTTCTAGCCGTTTTCGTTTGGGGTATATGTACTGCCCCCTGGGCCAGCTTGGGCTTCCCCTGCTGTGTGGGGTGTCCCCTCTCGGTCCTTGTTTGAGGTCTCGACTTGCTATGCGAGTGATTCTGGAGGGAGAATGCGGCTTTCCTGTGGATTACTTTCGGCGTCCTGGGGTTTCCCTTGGTCTCCCGTGGCCCCTGCTTGTGTAGTCAGAGTTCCTTTGTCCTATATATTGGGTGGTATCAGCCTGAGACATTCTGGGGAGGGCCGCGTGCCTTGAGAGCTGACCCCTTCCGCCCCCCACCCCCCTGGTGTGTACTCTGGGTTGGGGTGCCCTCTTTGTTTGTTCGGGCAGCTCTTTCTTTTCCCGGCCCCCTTGGCTGGTTACGCAGTGGATGACTCTGGTTGCTTCTAGGCCTTGGTTCATGGGGCTCCAGTCCGTGTGGGCTGTGGGGAGTTGGAGGGGGCTTATCTCCTGTTGGCTTTGCCTTCCAGTGGGAATCAGCGTGTGGAAGCTCCCCTTATGGTCCAGATGATCCCTGGGATAGATGTATCCTCCCGCGTGCTCCCTGGGCTCACTATGGGCAACCCGGTTGTATGTGATCCCCCTGGATAGGAAGCTGATGTGTGGGCGGGAGGGGGTTCCTGTTGCACAGTGAAGAGGCTTACCGGGGTGTTACTGGTGATTACCTTGTGGGACCTGCGCCGCTTCTTGGGTGCTTCTTCCCCTGTTGCAATGGGGTGTCCTCTGTGCGCACTTCAGGCTGCCATGCCTTCCTTAGTCCTTCTGTCTTGGGGGATGGAGAAGCGCTCCCGTGCAAGCTGCCATGGGACACCCCGGATGCTATCTGCTGGATGGGGGCTCTTTTTGTGTGCCCCCCAGATGCTGGTGCCTGCCAGAGCGTGGCCTGTAGTGGGGGGTATTTCTTAGGGGGTGCTAGGCACTTGGGCTTGCCTCATTTCCGCCTCTGTGGTCCTCTTGTGAACCAGCTCCTCGTCCGAGCCCCAGGCGCCTCAATTTGTGGAGCGGTCCTCCCTCACTCTGATTACGGGGGGCGGGGGCTGGGTGTCGCGAGTCTCCGCTGTGCTGAGCCTCCGCTGTGCTGAGCCTCCTGCTCCTGGACCAGATCTGATTGCCCGCAGGGTGAGCTCGCTGGATGTGAGCGGAACCCTGTGGGTGTTCTGTTGGCGCTGCTGCTTTCCCCTGTTGCCGGCTCCCGTTGCGGGTACCGTTCCGGTTCAGCTGTGGGGACCGCCTGGCCCCTGTGAATTCCAGGTGCTTTCTGTATGTGTGGTCTGCCTGACCCGCCATGCTGCTGACCCCGGCTCTTTGCGCCTTTCGGGTCTGGTGGTTGCTGTGCGTCTCAGTGGCGCACTATTTGGGGCGCTCGCTGCTGCACGCTGCTCACTCGTTGTGCGGCATCGTTAATATATTACTGCCGGGACTAATCACCCCGGTGCTTCACCTGTCGGTTTCCAGGCTTCGGAGAGCATATCATCTGCATCTTTGTCTAGCTTAATTATCGCGGCCTTGGAGGGGGAGACAGAGCAACCTCAAAAACGTCTTCCCCCTTCAGCCGCCATTTTGGAATCCCTGTTATCCTTACTTTCATCATGCACCTTTTCAAAGTATATATGTAATTGTTTTACTAAGTCCTCTCTGCAACAACCAACTCTGGGCATGTCATTTGATATGTCTTTCACCTGATTGAGCAATTGGTGGCTCTTTCATTGCCCAGCCTTTGGCCATGTTTAGAGAAATAGTTTTGGTCCCAAAAGTTGTACCCCAACCCACATTGACCGTGTATGTGAAAGTTGATGGAAAGAAGACCACCTCTCATTCATGTCTTGATGATAACTTGCTTTATGTACTGGTGATCATTTCGCCACCAAAGAGCTAGAACTGCACCAAATATTAGATGCACCTGAACAGATGTGAATTCTGAAATGCCTATATTTTATTGTTCATTTTTGTTTTTCTTTAGGGCAGAAACAATATGTTCCATACATTGCTCATGTTCCTATTCATCATAAAGACAAAAGAATCTGGAATGCTTGGGTACGTATACTGTTGAGCTGCACATTTTAAAATCTTACAGTACTTGCTCGGGTTGTTAAGGATTACATATTACTGACACTGACCAGAGCATCATTTGTATGGGATAAAAACAAAAGGACCTTGTCTGCTGTTATCTGATTCCACTGTCGCCACTCTGAAGATGCATCCAATTTGAAGGACAGAATATACTTTTATGCAGCTGCAATTTGATTTGTATTCTAGGCACAGTTGCTTTTCACATTCATTGTGAAGAGGCAACAATGGTGTGCTATCCACAGTTGTAACTTCTTGCCAATGTTGTGAATGCCTGACCGGCACCTCACGCCATGCATGTAATTCCTCGTAGTATTGACCTTGGGTTAGTACATGTGTTTTAATGCTCCTTCACTGTGAATAGGTTACAAACCTATGCTTGTATGGTTTGAAAGGATAGCCCTGTGTGAAGCCTGAAATGTGACACTATAAAAGTGAATCTCTTTAATGATTTACTTCAGGCTTGAAAGAGTTGAAAAGAGATCAGTTGAGCAATTTGTTTGAGCTCTTAAAGTTTATCTTGGATTGTGGATTGATTCTCTTTCCTTCCCGTATATCGGTATTTGAGACTTTCATTTTCGGTTTGACCTCCCATGTGAGATTGTGAAATGGCTTTTTTTGATTGCTTGCGTTTCCCCTTTCCCACAACTTGTAAAGTTTGACATCTTACATGGTTATGTTTTCTAATGCTAGTGCTGTCGATTTCCTCATATGATCACCACTTCACCCACTAACATGCTGATGTTATTTAGGTCTATGGACAGTTTACCTCGCCATTCAATGTAGGAACAGGAAGTATGTACAAGACTGACCACTGGAGCCTTAGCATGCCTCCTACTATGTTGCTTTTCACAATCCGTGCCACCTAGTTTGCAACCTTGGTTATTTAACCAATCTGAATTGTAATTTATTTAAAGCAATTGTGTTTAGTTTGTGCTTTTTAAAAATATTTTATAGGTTTGTTTGTATGTATGTAAATGCCAAAATGCCAAATGCCAAATTATGTTTGTGCTATTTGTAAAATGTAGCAGCATTTTTCAGTAAGGTTTAAAAAAGCAATGCTCAATCATAGAGGTTAAAGATCATGTGATATCGCTTTCTATAATGTCTTTGAAGAGATGATGCTCATGTGATCACTTCAATTACTCTACTATTTTATGAAATGACATGATTGAGATAAAATGCTAGAAATAAAGTGAGCTCCGCCTAGTCACTAGTGGAAAGATATGGCCTAATGACCGTATTCTTATTTAAATGTATATTAACAGAAGATGGCCCTCTTGGGTAGTGAGCTTTGTGGATAATTATCACATTGGGAAGCTGACATGCTGCTTTTATAGTAATAAATGTCCTTATCAGATAATTGAATTAACATCTGTATTTTATAATTCCGCAGGCGAGTCAACCTTGGATTATCCGGAGTAAACATTCTGTGGATATTTGGAGATTATTAAACCTTTTCACATGCTAACGAGTTTTCAACCTGAATTTTCCAAAAACTCTTACTTGAGGAGACGCCAAAGCCTCTTGAGATACTCAACATGTGGACCTATACTTCTGACATGCATTGGGGCCACATCAGTACAAACATCGGTACAGGGTGCTATGTAGTCCTGCACTTTCTTCACTGACTTTTGAACAGCAGCCTGTGAATCGAAGATCCTCAAAAACATCATTGCCACAGCTGGACGTGTTCTCTGATGTCCCTGAGTGAAACGGGGCCTTAGAGGGTGGGGAGGTGGCAAACAAGAAGATGAGGGAAGGGCGAAATTGATTTTATACCATGCGAATGTCTAAGATTTTGGTGATGCAAATTTGGATCCTGCAGTCCAAAGTAACTCCTGCATTCTATACTCCAATCTTGTGGTTTTCTGGAAGGAGTGAGGAGCCCAGTTTGTGCTTTGTGGAGAGAAATGCTGCTACTTTCTTTGTTTAAGAAGTTACTTTAGTAAGCTGTTGGGGACAGAAACCTAAAATAAGACATGAGTGCTAAAATATCCTGAAGCGCTCTACCAAATTGTTTACATTTCTCAATTTTAAATGTATTGAAACAGCGTTCTGCAGTGAAGTAATTGGATATTATACACTATGGAAATAGCCTTTTTTGAAACAGTTTTTACTGTGTTTTTCTTAATACAAGTAAGGTGTCTGCTGTGGATTTACAGATCTATCCACAATGAAATTGTGCATTCTGCCCTTTACTGGTAAAAATGTTATTTTACATTTTTTTTTGTCCACATTAGGTTAAATAGTTTGTCATACACCACTTCTCCTGCAAAGTACTGTATATTTTACCCAGCCTGTTGGATTCTCACTGCCTTCTCGTATGTCCGATAGCAGCTACGTGAACGAAAATCGGGTTTTCCTGTGTCAGCTTGTTTTTTGATGTTTAAGTCTGACCTTTGCTTTTGGCAGACTGGGAAGGGTTGTGGAGTCATGTCAGTTATTAATGCAGAAAAACATGTAGGGTTTCCCAGTGTGACTGAATATTTCCATGTGGTCACAAAGAATTAAAAATCTTAGAAACGTGGAAAATCGAATATGCTGACAAGCCTGCTTAGTAACACAACGTTTTTGGTATTGTATTTGTAGTTACATTTTATACATTTATTTGGGTCATGATGATTTTTTATGGAAAATGTGGTCTAGTCAAAAGTCATGGGAACTCCCCCCTTGCCACATTCCCCTCCATAATTAAACTTTAACATTGTGAAAAATCCAGGTACACCACAGGACTTGACTCTGCAACAAGAAAACAGTAAATGTTACTTGCTGTTCTGGGTACTGTTACTGTTCTTCTACTCCATAACTCCCTTTGTTCCATATTTTGTGGGGACAACATCCTGCCATACAGAAGAGAACAGGGGTCCAGGAGTAATCCTGTCCCGCGTGATTATTTTCTATTGTATTCACTGGTCAGGATGTACAAGTTCAGCCAAATGTCAAACCAAGGGATGAGTTGCAAGATTTGTGGCCAGTATAGCTCGTTTTGCTGATTGATAAATATAAAAAGGTCTATTCATTCATTGTAAAAAAAAGTTTTAAAAAATGTGCGCTTTTGAGGATTATCTGGGAAGAGCTTTAATTGCAAGTGTCGTCCAGAAATTGCACCTTTGCAATTGTAATACATTTCAGTGCGGTTTGTTTGAATCCGACCACAAAACAAATGGTCAGTCTGTAATTAACGGCGCATAGTGCCCTCTATCTTGGTGCAGTGCCTGCCTCATTCAAGAACATTTTTCATTTGTTCATATTTCTCAGATTTTTAATTCATGGAAAGTAGTGATTTCATTGGTTTCATTAAATGTTCAGATTTTTAAATGTGGTTGTTACTTAATTCAGTTTACTTTACTTGGGCACAGTTTTATTTTAAAATGCTGCAATACAGTACTGATTCATACAATGCTGCTTTATTTTGTTTACTGTATTCCTTATTGTCTCGCTAGACCTCTGGCGATAGTTATTTTAAATCCTTAACTTGGTCATTGATAAGGCGAGTGAGCCTTTGGTGTTAACTGCCGGTATTGCACATCTCTCTGGTGGTATTAATGCCCAGTTTCAAAGAGTTCTTTGTTTTAACTTGGTTATAAGGATAAAAGGTTCAGCTGCCTTGAGAGAAATCTTTGACAATCATGGACTGACCATTTTGACTACTGCACCATCCCACGAGTCCGCCGGTCCGGAATGCGGTGATTCCGTGATGACAGTGGCAGTTTCCGTGTCTGCAAGGTTGCGGAATGAGCGGCCGATTGCGGCTTGTCAGTCGCGTGCACCACATCAACGTGGAAATGGTGTCGCCGTCGCCACGCAAACGGACATTTCGCCACAAAAAGCAGTGCAAAACCCGTGGCTGCCTCCGCTGTCAGACACGGAATCACCAGAAGCGGAAATACCATGAAAACAGAGAGGCAGCCATTATTTAAACCACAATGCACTGCCATCCTCAGACACCACAGACCAGATCACCTCCCTGAGCAGCAAAAACCATCAACCACCATGGCATCCTGGATCCCAGCACGAAGACAGCGAAAGCAGTGCTTCAGTGAGGCAGAGCTGCCAGTGCTTGTGGACCATATAGTGCAGCATGCGGAAATGCTTTTCAGCGCAGACCAGCAGCGCGCCACCCAGCAACGCCGTAAGGAGGTGTGGGCTGAAGCAGCATGCAAGTGCACAGCAGTCTGGATGACAACACACAGCGTAAAAGGACTGCCACAAGAGGTGGGATGACCTCAGGCTCAGTGCGCAACCTCATTGCTGCACACCGCCAGCACAGCACTGGCACTGGTGGAGGCCCTGCATCCCCACTGAAACTGCAGTCGTGGGAGGAGCGCTGCAGCAGTGTCCTCCACCTTGAGGACATACATGGCATTGGCAACGCAGAGGCAGGAGTGAGCCCACCTGTAGATGCCGGTAAGTGCACAGAGTGCAAAGCCATAAGTGTGAATGGACCCCAGGAGTGACCCGATGGACCCACTGATAAACCCCCCCATCCCCCAGTCAGGGCAGGAGTGACCCAAAGGACCCACTGATAACCCCCCCCCCCAGTCAGGCAGGAGTGACCCAATGGACCCACTGATAACACCCCCCCCTCCAGTCAGGGCAGAAGTGATCCAATGGACCCACTGATAACCCCCCCCCCACCTGTCAGGGCAGGAGTGACCCAAAGGACCCACTGATGATCCCCCCTCCCCCCCCCAGCAGGAGTGACCCGAAGGACCCACTAATAACCCCCCCCACTCCCCCCATCTCCAGTCTGGGCAGGAATGACGCAATTGACCCACTGATGATCCCCCCCTCCCCCCCCCAGCAGGAGTGACCCGAAGGACCCACTAATAACCCCCCCCACTCCCCCCATCTCCAGTCAGGGCAGGAATGACGCAATTGACCCACTGATGATGATATCCCCCCCCCCCCCCAGCAGGAGTGACCCGAAGGACCCACTAATAACCCCCCCCCCCCCAGTCAGGGCAGGAGTGACCCAATGGACCCACTGATATAACCACCCCCATCCCCCAGTCAGGGCAGGAGTGACCCAAAGGACCCACTGATAACCCCCCTCCCCCACTCCCCCCATCTCCAGTCAGGGCAGGAATGACGCAATTGACCCACTGATGACCCCCCTCCAGTCAGGGCAGGAGTGACCCAATGGAGCCACTGATAACCCAGATGAGAAGCAACACCCCCCCCCCCAATACATGGCCCCTGGACATGCACACAGTGCGTGACTGAGTTCAAGCAGAGACGCATACACCCGAGTGCATCAACAGTCATATGTGTGTACATGCAAGTGCTCACTGATCGTCCAGTTTGATGCATGTGATGGACCCATCAAGTACCAGCACACAACTAACAGCATACCCTCTGTATCCCCACAGCCATGTCAAGTGACAGCGACAATGCCCAACAGGCGAGGCAACGTCCACCTGAACGTAGCCAATGCAGCACCCCTGCCCAGGAGGACGAGGCAAGCTGCTCCGGAACACGGGCACCAGCTGCATCTGACACGGATGCACCAGGCGACTCCACCATCCCCATGCTGCCTGTCACCACACAAGTGGCACACACACCCACCATGGCCACAGATCCCATCCCGGAGACCATCTGCACTACGGAGGAGGCTGCATGCAGTGACGACAGTGCCCCAGCCATGCAGGCTGAACTAGAGAGACAACATGGATGAACTGTCATCCCTCCACAACCTACAGTTTAGCCCCCCCACAATGCATAGTCCCATGAGGTCACCAACGCCCTCCATGGCAGAGCTGAGTGCCCGAATGCAGCGCATGGAGGATCAGTAGGCCATCCTAACACAGCTTGTGGAAAGGCAGCTGGAGGAGGCCAGGCTGCAGCGGGAGAGCAATGCCACATCGGTGCGTCGGCTCTCCAAGACCATTGGACGTTTTGCCACCACCATCATCACCTTGGCACGCCATGTCCGGGAAGGCAACAGTCACATCCACCATTGCAAAGTCCATGTTGGTTGCCCAGCAGGCATTTCTGGGACGTGTGCCAACAGTAACACCACCAGTGCCGTTCACCAGCACCGCCCCATCAAGCTCCACCACTGACAGCCCACGGAGGTGCTCTAGTAGGCTGACTGGACGCTCCGGCAAGGACGCTCCTGCACACAGCGCCCACGAAAATAGTGCCATGTGGGAATGGCTGTCCAGAAGACATTAAGAGACACAATGGGTGTACGGGGGTGGGTACGTTTGGGTGGTGGGGGAGGTCCATTATGGGGTTAGTGTTTTGGGGCCTGGCTAGCGGTGGGTACGTTTGCGTGGTGAGTGGGCACGGGTGTAAAGATTTCTTATCAATACACCTTCTTTCCTGCTTTGTTAAAAAAAAAAAAATCACCTTTGAAAACTCTTTCACGAGTGGCCATCCGTAATTTCATTTGCAATCAATCCATTTATTTACCTGCATCTTCATATACATGCAATGTTGTTCATGTGCAGTCTCTCAAAAGTAAATGCAAATTAATGTATCACGTGCATGTGGTCCATCTTGTGCCCCCCCCCCCACGAGTGAGTGCAGCCATCCCATCTTCATCATCAACTCCATCATCCTCTGTGTCTGGGGCAGCGGAATGTTCCTGCGCATGCACAGATTGTGTAGCATGGCGCACACAAGCACTATTTTACCCGTCTTCACTGGGTTGTACAGCAGTGATCCGCCAGATCTGCTCAAGCAGCAGAACCTGGCCTTCAGTAGGCCAAATGTCCTCTCGATCATGCCACGTGTGCGGACGTGTGCCCTGTTGTATGCCTCCTCATGCCTGTTCATTGGCCTCCGTACGGGCGTCATCAGCCATGGCGTGAGTGCATATCCTGCAACACCTACATGGGATGTAAATGGAGGGGACATGTCAGTGTTTGTGGTATACATGTCTTCATGAGATGCAGTGAGTGCAATGTCATTAGTCAATCATCCATATGGGCCAGACAGTGGTCTGACCAGTGGGTGATTACCATTCTTGGTTCATTGTTGTCGACATTGGCTTTTGGACTTTCCCAACAACTTGCTGTACATATGGAGTGGCCCTTGTGCCCAGTAGTGGATGGCGAGTATGGCATTGTGCATTAATGTACACACATGGAGTCACTCAAAAGACTGTGATGAAGTGGTAGATGCAGTATGTCTCATGTGTACACATCATGTGCATTGGGGGGGCAGTGGTGCATAGTGTGGGTGGCTTTATCAAGTGGCTCAAGTTGTATGAGCTTGTACTAGTCTTGGTTCTGCATCTCCTTTGCCAGGGTGTGTATTGGCACACTGTGGCCACCTGTCATGTGTAGCTTTGTGACTTGTGGGTTGTGGTGACTGCCCATTAAATGGGACAGGGGTGATGCATTTGCAGTGGGCCACTCACACACGTCATTGCCCTGGGCACCCCCCCTTTCACAGGGCCCCGTGCATTGGCAGTTGTACTCACCCAATAGCCATTTGCTTTGTCCAGCATAGCATTCCATGTACCATGGCAATGTCGAATTCCGAAGGACCATTGAGTCATGTGTTGACCCCAGGAAACGTGCGCAGCAATGTTATCACTTGACCAGCGTCACATACCATCTGTACATTCAGTGAGTGGTACAGTTTCCTATTGCAGTACACCATCTCCAATGCGCGGGGTACTGTGAGCTCTATGTGGGTGTTTTCTACTGCACCAATGCAATTTGGCATGGCAATGGCATGGAAGGACAACTTGGTGGCAATGACCTGGGCAAGGGTACGGGGTAGGGCGATGTTTTCCGACACATGGTGCAGCAGGGCATCCAGTACCTGGCCCAGTATTCTTGAAAAAACAGGATTGTGAGAGGCCCTGCAGCTCACCAACCATGTGCTGATGCGCTCCAGTGCCAAGAAAATGCAGTACCGACACCACCTTCAGAAGGGGGCGGGGGGGCTTGGGTTCGAAATGCCAATGAGGCTGCTAATATCCTCAATCATGGTGGTGATGTACATGATTGTTGGACGGTCCAGCCGGTATAATGTGTGGATCTGTCCTGGAGTCAGGTTCCAGGGTGAGGCCCTGATGCGGTGTATTGCAGGCTGCGTGTGGGGTTGCGCCGTCTGCACAATTGGGTTTGGCATGGGTGCAGGGTTTGCTAACTGCCGCCTGCGCCGCCTCCTCACCATTACTGCCACCATCTGCAGTGCTGCCTGTAGGTTCAATAGCCCCAGTCCCAATGCTACTACTGCAGCTGCCTGCATAGTTATTTGGAGGTCGCATGGGTGGGGCCCTTTTGTAGGCTCCCAGTGGCCTGTTGGGTCCATCTGGGCTCATTTGGGGCACCTGTGGACTGATTCAGCTCACCAGGCACTGTTTAGTCATGTCCACGGTGGCGCCGATATCGCCACTGTGTCCACGGAATTTCCGCCATTTTGATGGCGGAGTTTCCATGTCCGTCCTACTTGTAATGCACACAGTGTTACGTGTTGCCGGTAACGGGGGGGGGTTTCTGTGCCGACACAGTTTTCGGCTGCGTTGAATCCGCGCTGGCGGTTTCTGGTGGTGGTATTTCCAGGTTCGATGGTTAGAATTCGCCGATCCGGTAAACGGTTCTGGTATGTTTGTTTAATGAGGCCCACTGTTTAGATATGGTAGCCTCGAGGGGAAGGGCTGTGGGTTTTAGAGAGACGCTCCCCATTCTGTGGTCAGACCATTATGCTCAGTTGTTTACACTCTCCAGTAGTGAGTCGCAAAAGGGCAAGGGGAGAGAAATGCCACAGATTTGGAAACGCTCTGTTACGGACTTGGATAAAATACCGGGGGAAGAGCTACAAATGAGATTGAATAAAATTGACAGTTTATTAACGTGTGAAGAATGTTTTAATAAAGGTCTTTAGATTTTAGATTAAGTTCGTAAAAAAACTTGTCTAGTTATGGAAACAGCTCTGTAAAGTCAATACTTGGAGATGCTCTAAGACTAATAATGATGCTGATAGAGCGAAGGTAGTTCTAAAAACGTATAAAGCTGCCCTGTTTCAAGCAAAATGGGACTACTTACATAAGGAGATTAAACAGGCTGGAAATCGGTCAAAAGCTGTACTTGAGAGGGTGTCAAGATTTAATAAACCTGCCTGTGTGGACGCAACTATAGCTTCCTCGCTAGAGCAGGCAAATAAATGTACTATCTTTTTTAAAGAAAAGATAGTAAGACCCGCCAAGTCAGAAGAGAATGGAGGTGGTGAAAAAGAATCCGAGGAAATAATACAAGAGGAAGGTAGTCTTTCAGTTACAAGAAGTGGATGAAAAGATGATCTCCAACTAGGGGTGTCACGGAATTAGTTTTATGACAGTACGATAACCTTCTTTCCAAATGACAGTATATCATGGTTATCGCGGTATAGCAGGTGGAGTTAACCAATCTTAACAAATATTTTCTAAAAAGGTCATAAATTGTCAGATTTATCATCACAAACAAAACCAGGCACACAGGGCCAGAATTGGGCTTTTCAACATACTTTCCACTGAAATGCCACCCCTTGCTTCCACCAAACACACACGTGTGGAGAGGAGGAGGAGGAGGAGGAGGAGGAGGAGGAGCCCTGCTGCGACTGGCTAAGCAAACTGAATAGCTTTTCTTAAGTGGTCATTTAGCTCCCCCACTGGCTAATGGTGAAGATGAACATGTTGCCATCTTTATACCCTGCATGCCACAGATCAATGGAGGCTGATGGTAGTATATGCTTGTGCGCATACACGCACACATGCTCTATTTGCGTTACAGCCTTTAGTTTACTTGAGGGCCAAAAGGTGTTCAGTAATCATGGACATCTTACCCTTTGGTATGGCAACGGGGAATACCCACAGATGAGTGAATTTCGCAGTGTGACTTATTATATGTAAATTCAATGATAGAACCACGAAAATCCCCCATTGTCATATGTTTAGCAAACATTATCCATTCTAAATATATAAACCCCAAAGCCGCCCACCCAAAGTAAACCCTTTTCCTTCTTGGCACTGTATTTATTCTTCCTATTGCTAACGTACTGATTTTGTGTCAGGCCCGTGTGGTTTATGGAATGGCATTAAAAACTGCTCCAACTGATACTGCTTTGCAGATGGCACATCCAACAGTGCAAGACCAAGACTGTGCAGCACTTGCTTACTGCAGCCTTTCCAAATCAGATTAAAAAGCACACTTAACGGTATAAACAATGTGAAGGTTATTATTGTCCAATTAAGTGGTTCACGGTATCTTTAACGGTATATCGTTATACCGTTAAATCCCTATCTCCAACCTAGTTAGCCAATTGAAGCCCACTAATGACCTTTCATGTAGGATGCCAGCATATGTGGCTAAACGGTTGGGGAATTATATAACACATTTATGAAGACCTTTGTGAACAAGTCACTACAAGAATGCGAAGTTCCTAAGGCTCTGAAGGGAGCTTTAGTAAAGCCACTATTGAAGAAAGCTACTTTGGATCTGGAAATATTGAAGAATTATAGGCCAGTGGCTAATTTGATGTGGCCGACAAAGATCTTTGTAAAGGTGGGTTTGCACCCAGTTCCAGGCATTTGTCGACAGAGAAACTTTTGGACAACCTGCAGTCGGAGTTTTGCCCAAAATATGGTACAGAGTCAGCTCTTTTGGCTGTACATGTTGATCTGTTAGAGGCTGCGGATAAAGGGGGGGGGGGCGGGGCAACGGTTTTGTTGATGTTGGACTTCTCCGCAGCCTTTGACACTGTGAACCATCAGATAATGGCACAATGTATTGGGCAGGTGGGAAAAGCGTCCAAAAAGGGGATAAACTGGTTTGAATTCTTTCTTAAAGCTAGAACTCAGAGGGTAATATTGGATGGATTTACCTCTCAAATGGTCGAGCTGGAATGTGGGGTACCTCAAGGTTCCGCCTTATCGCCTCTGATCTTTAACTTGTACTTTTGCCTGGTTTTCAAGATATTCCAGAAGTATGGCTTGCGATTTAATTCATACGCGGATGATACGCAGTTATACGCAGTTATACATGGAAATCCAGAACATTGAAGACGCTTTTGGGAGGATCAACATGTGTATGGAAGAACTTAAGGAATGGATGACGGATAACCATCTGCAATAAAATGCAGCCAAGACAGCAGTTATACTGTTTGGCCCGAAGAATAAAATGCTGTCTGAGAGACAGAATCCCCCGCCATTGATCCTCTGGGAACAATTGCAGTATTCCAAAAAAATAAAAAACCTGGGCTGCTGGTGGCAGGAAAATTTAGGTAGTGAGATGCAGGTGGGGGCAAAAGTGAAATCAGTCTATTATGCACTGCAATCACTACAAAATGTGTTGCCCTATATCGCGTTGGAGGACCGGGCAGTTGTGGTCGGGGCAATGACTAACCCCCACCTGGACTACTGCAACAGTTTAGTAGCAGGAATCCCACAAAAACAAATTGCCAGACCCAGAATGCGGCAGTTAGAGTTATAGGAAATCTTGGCAAACGAGACCATGTATCATCAATGCGAAGATCCCTCCACTGGTTGATGGTGGAGGATAGAATTAAATTTAAAATGGCCTGTTTAGTCTATAAATGCCTGAAAAGGCTGGCCCCAGTTACCTGTCTGAAAACAATTATGGTATACCATCCAAGAAGGAATCTGCGTTCGGAAGACAAATTCATGACCTGCATTCCACCGACCAAATGTATCTCAAGAGGAGATAGAAGCTTTGGAGCTTTTGGGCCCAAGGTTTGGAATCTGCTGCTCCTTCTAGAGATAAGAATGTGTGAATCTCTTGATCTCTTTAGAAAGAGACTAAAAACCTTTCTATTTAAATAAAGGAAAACTGAACATAACTGTAACTTTGGCTCCCTATACTTGTGGATTCTCTTTTTAGTGATCATCTGCGCCCGATGTTGGGGAGAATTCTCGGTTAAGACTAATTTCCCAAACCTAGTGAGTTCCCCCAGCAGCCTTGCTGGATTTTTGGGGTTTATTTTTTTCTCCTGCTAGTAGTGAGACTCTTTTTCTCCCACTCTTAGAAATGATTTGAGATATCCTTTGACTTTGTAATGTGTTTAATGGGCTATGGGGTCTTTTACTCCATAGGGTTTCATGTGGTTTTTGGTAAGTGTGTTACACAGCACCCTCAGTGCAGTAACACAGGGGTGTCATAGTGACCCCCAAACATAGACTCCATACCCTGGGACTGACTACTGTCTCCCAGGGCATGTAAAGTCACCATTGACTTTACTAGTCTTAAATTGCGAACAGGACCAGTACAAACCATCATATTGTGGAAGTACAGGTAGGGGTAATTAGATTGCCCCTGGGTCTGTTTTTCGAGGGGGCACTGTGCAGTCCCCCCTCGCCGAGTTTCTGGCTGGTGGCAGTGGTTACCACATGAAATATTCTTTAAGAATATTTATTATGGGATTTTCCTATTCATTTTAAACGCACCACTTTTTGGTGCAATGTTAAAGATACCGCCGGGTTATTTATTTAATATTTATTCCCCGGTTGGGTCTTTTTGCCAGGACTTTGTTCCACTTTTTGGCGGGCTTCTCCACAGAAGCCTCCAAAAGTGGTGCCACTCTGTCTGGGTCTACAGGATGTGTGGGAGGGGGGTTTAGGCACCCTGGACTGAGTTGCATCGGCAAAGCAAGTCGCACTCTTGTGTGATTGGCCCAGTGGTGAGCCGCCCGGCTCACCACTTAGCATGTTTGAGTGACAGCTAGGACTGATGAATGGGGGTTTTCTGCATAAAAGCAGGGCTTTGGAGACTAGAACTTCAGAGATCGCCACAGGACCAAAGAATCCGAAGAGGGAGAAGCTGAGCCGACCTGCAACGACGATACCACCGGTGGAGCCCTGCTGAACCGCCTCACCACTTCTTCCAACGACAGAAGAGATCTTCTTCCTTTGACTGGTGGGGATAATCAGTTTGCCCACCTTTTCGCCTTCCCGGATCATCTCGTGGCCGCCTTGCCTGTGCCAAGCACCCCTGCAACCGGGATACCACGTTTTACCACTACTGCGACTAAAAGGGTAGTACCTTTTTAACCGGAGAACTCCGCGGCTGCTTTCTTCCCTGGCAGTGCAACGACCTTCAGCTTTCCTCCACATCGAGATCTTCTTCTCCTCCTCTGGACGACACCGCGACTTGCACCCGCTGCCAGGAACTGCCCCCGCTGGAGGACCCACTCCACTTTCAAGGTACTGTGTCCGCCTGGCCTCCCTCGCAAATGTCTGTGTGGGGTGTCTCTTAAATCCTCAACTTACCACTTGGGTTGGCTCTAGGCTGGCTAACTGAACTTTTCTGAGCTGAACTAATTCCTTTCTGAACTCTCTGCAAGAATTTTCAAGCCTCTTAAACTGTGATCTTGGGCGCATTGGTGTTCTACTCTCTCTAAGAGGGAGCCTGGCCTCTGAACTTTTTGCGACTTTGACTTTCCTGCCTTGCTGGGTGCTTCTAAAGTATTAGTGTTGTGTGCTTTTCTAATTTCTGCCTTTTCCCTCCCTTTTTTGATAACTTATTAGAGTGCCATCTTTAGTTAAGCGCTCACCTCTGTCTGAAAATAAGTGGTGTTAACTAAGACTTGTCTAATAAGGAATAAGGGATGTATATATATATATTAATAGTGACTGCGTTTTGAACATGCTTACAATAATAGTGCTGGAGTGTTCCTATAAGTGTGATTTTAAATTAATAATTATATACTTTGATACCAAAGCTCTGGTCAGTGTTTGCTTGTGCTACTGTATTTTGGTACCTATCTTGTATACTCTGCATACTATCTAACTCTTCTTGAGAGATGTCTGGCTGCTCAGCCACAGCTACCAGGTAAATCTGGGTGGTACAGACCGCTACCAATTGGGTTTACTGCCAACACCTGTAGTCCTAAGCCTTCTGCAATGGTCCCTAAGGGAACTGCACAGGTTTCTGCCTAACACTGGTGTACAGCGGTGGGATTTGTATTGAGTATACATTTTAGTGTGCTTATAGATACCTTAGTACAACGAACCACAAAGCTTAGCACTAAAGTTATTTTCTAACCTGTCAACTATGGAAAGTTATAGTCAAGAATCCCTTGCTACAAAAACTGCTGATTGTTTAAGAGTTCTCTGTAAGCATAAGAATCTCCTGACTAAAGGCAAGAAAATGGAGCCAATAGAAAGGTTGTTAGGAAACCGAAGTCTGGATGGTGGTTCAGAGGAACCTACCACTCCAGCAAATGTAGATAACAGCAATGATATTAATATTGATCCTAGTATTGATCACCTTGAGTCAGAAGCAGAAGAGGAGGAGGAGGATGAGGATGATGTAGTTGTCCCCCCTAGGCCTCTACCTGCTCTGCCAGCTGTACCTACTGGACCTTTGCCAGGTCCCACAATAAGTCCTAAATGTCTTGAAATAGAGAAAATGAAACTTCAATTGGAGTTTAAGAGACTTGATGCTCAAACAGAACAAAGGCACCAAGAACTAAGGCTCAGAGAAATGGAGCTCAAGCATGAGCTAGAGATGAAGAAATGGTCTGTTGAAAATGCTTCTCTGTCCGGATCCTCTAGGAGTTCCAGTCCCAAAAGAGCCCGGATGCCTAAGGAGCTTGTGGGTATGTATGAGCCTAAGTTGGATGTGTTGGATTGGTTGAGTTTGTTTGAGTATAATCATGGGCTCCAGAACATTACAGGAAATTAGTTACTTTCTTGGTTGTTCTCTAGGCTCTCCCCTGTTGCAACTGATGTGGTAATGGAGTTGGGGGAGGAGGATAAGGATTATGAATGTGTGAAACTAGCTTTGATAGCTAGATGTGGGGAGGCCCCTTCCCAGTACCTTAAGAGGTTTAGGACCCTCAAAAACCATGATGGTACCCCTTGGGCTACCTGGGTGAGTGAAAGTTTGAAGAACTTAGAGGGATGGATTAAGGGTTACAAGGTGAACACTTATAAGGGAATGAAGAATCTTGTGATGTTGGAGTCAATTTATGATGCCTGCTCTCCTGAGCTCAGAGCACTTGGCTGATTCAAAGGAATTAGATTCCAGAAAACTAGCTAAGGCCGCTGACTTGTGGGTTGCCAACAGGGCTACTCACAAGGACTCTGGGGTAACTCAGAAAAAGATTGAGGGGAAACAGCCAAAAAAGGACTCCAAAGAGAATTCTAATAATTCCAATCCCAATGAGGGCCCCAAACAAAACCATAAGGGTAAGCCACAAGGGAAACCGAATCCGGCTAGTGTACCTTCTGGTGCCAAACCAGGAGGAGGTCAGAGCAAGCCACCATTCCAGGAAGCATTTGGTAAATGCTATATTTGTGGCTCGCCTGACCATGTGAAAGGGGATACCAGATGCAAGGGTAAACCTTCAGGGATCCACACTGTCTCCTTAGCCTTCGCTCCAGAGGAGGAAGACAGATGGCCAGTGGAAACTTTGTTACTAGCTGATGAACCCATTGGAGTCTCAGCTAGTGTTTCTTTAGTGTCTCTGGGGTTGTGGGAACAACAGAATTTAGATGTATATAATTCTATCCCAGATAATACTAAAGAGTATTAAAAGGACAGTGTCCAGGTGAATGGTCAGGAGACTCCTGCCATTAGGGACACTGGGGCCAGCATAACTGTGGTGGATAAATCATTTTTTCAGGCAGAGGATGTTGCTAAGGCACCCAAACGCCTCACCAAGTTAGCTGCAGGGCCTCTGCAGATGCTTTCCCAGTTACCAGTTCTCATCCAGTGTAAGGACATGACTGTGAAGATACCTGTCAGCATACAAAGTGAGGTACCAGGAAGGGTTCTGTTGGGTAATGACCTGAAGACTCTTGGAGTTGTCACATACCCCCATACCTCCTAGTAAAAGGTTACAGGAGCTCACCAGACCTGCAAGGGAGAGAACCATGAGAGGTACTCCTGAGGAGATGATGAAGAAGGATATCACTCCTACTCCACGGGAGTTACAACTTGCTATCTCGGAACAACAAGAAGCAAAGGGGAAACCCAAAACTTCTAGGAAACAGCCAGCAGCAAGCACTCCAGTGCTTCCAACAAGGACTTCCTCAAGGTTGTCCAAAGTTACACCTGTAACTCCAGCTGAGGCTGAGAGGGAGGTACAACCCTGTGTGGTTGAACTAGACTCTGAAGAGGAGCTAGTGGAAGGCCAAGAACTCATTGGAGATCTGGATCCTATTGACCATCCTGAGCTGCAGTCTTTACTGGCAGAAGGTGGACCCAACAGGGCAGACTTCAGTAATGGACAGAGAGAATGTCCAACTCTGGAAGGTCTTCTCCAACAGGCAGCTTCTCAGGCTGATGGGCAAGAGCCTGGGAAGTATAGGTTGCACTGGGAAGATGGCCTCTTCTACAGTGAACCAACTGAATCTGCACCTGGAGACTACAAGCGGCTTGTAGTACCTCGAGAAAACAGACCACAGTTCTTGCAACTGGCCCATGAGATTCCTTTGGCTGGTCACTTGAGTTTCAAGAAGACCAAGGAAAGGGTCTCACTCTACTTTTATTGGCCAAAAATGGGGGCTGAGGTAGATAAGTTTTGCAAGAGCTGCCACACCTGCCAAACTTCTGGTAAGGTTGGTTCCAGGAATGTGACACCTTTTAGTGCCTCTCCCAGTTGTGGGAGTCCCATTTGAGAGGGTAGGCATTGACATTGTTGGTCCCCTTGATCCCCCAAACTCCTCAGGCAACACGGTTATCCTTGTTGTAGTAGACCATGCTACTAGGTACCCAGAGGCAATTCCTATGAGGACTGTTACAGCTCATGCTGTGGCTAAGGCCCTCCTTGTTTTTTTTTCCAGGGTTGGGTTTCCTAAGGAAGTAATCTCTGACAGGGGGTCAAATGTTATGTCCCACTACATGAAAGCCATGTGGAAAACCTGTGGAGTTACGTACAAGTTCTCTACTACCTATCACCCTCAGACAAACGGGTTGGTAGAAAGGTTCAACAGAACCATGAAGAGCATGATAGGTGCTTTAGAAGATCCCCTTAAAAGAAAGTGGGACCTTCTATTGCCATGCCTTCTCTTTGCTTACAGAGAAGTCCCTCAGGAGGGAGTAGGTTATTCTCCCTTTGAACTTCTTTATGGCCATCCAGTCAGAGGTCCATTGGCCCTGATTAAGGAGGGGTTGGAGAGTGCTCCTTCCCCCCAAGCCAGTCGGAGTGACTATGTGATAGGTCTCCGAAGGAGAATGTCACACATGATGGCAGAAGCTAGTGATAACCTGAAAGCTGGGCAAGCTTTGGTCAAGCATTGGCATGATCAAAAGGCTAACATAGTTGAGTTCACTCAAGACCAGCTAGTTCTTGTTATGATCCCCACAAGGCAGAGGGCCTTGCAGGATAAATGGATGGGACCCTTCAAGGTTGTGGGTAAACTTGAAGAGGTGAACTATCTGGTGGACTTGGGCAATCCCAAGGAGGCTCCCAGAGTCTTCCACACCAACCGACTAAAGGTGTATGTCTCCAGGCCTGAAGTAGGAGCCTTGCTTCTAGCTTCAACAGAAGAGGAAGAAGAGAGTGAAGCTCTCCCTGTTCTCCTCAGAGGCTTACCCTTGGATGAAAAGATTGAAGGAGTAAACCGCTCTTCAAATCTGACACCTGAGCAACAAGAAGAGTGCAAATCATGTTAAATCAGTTTGCCTCCTTGTTCTCACTTTCACGAGGCTTGACCCCTTGGGGCCAGCATGATATACTCACTGGTGACTGTCTGCCAGTCAAAGGCAGAGGATATAGAATGTCAGAAAATGTAAGGACCCACATCAAAGGGGAGGTCAAGAAGATGCTTGATCTTGGGGTAATAGAGCCCTCTACTAGCCCATGGTCTAGCATAGTTGTGCTAGTACCAAAGGCAGGATCCAAAGAATTGAGATTCTGTGTGGACTATAGAGCTCTTAATGCAGTCACCAAGACTGATGCCCACCCTTTGCCAAGGACAGATGAGTTGGTGGATAGACTTGGTTCAGCCAAGTTCCTCAGCACATTTGACCTTACGTCAGGCTATTGGCAAATAGCCCTGACAGACCATGCCAAGGAGAAAACTGCATTATCTACTCCAGTTGGCTTATACCAATTTAAGGTTATGCCCTTTGGACTGATAAAGGCACCTGCAACATTCCAAATTATGGTAAATCAGGTTCTGGCCGGGATGGAGGACTTCTGCATGGCATACTTGGATGACGTTGCAGTATTCAGCCAATCCTGGGAAGAGCATGTTAACCACCTATGACATGTTTTGCGGGCTCTTGGACAGGCCAATCTGACCATAAAGGCAAGTAAATGCCAGATTGGTCAGAGTAAGGTGGTCTACCTTGGGCATGAGGTAGGAGGTGGAGAAATAAGGCCTTTGCTAAGTAAGATTGAAGCTGTGCAAAATTGGACAACACCTACTACTCAAACCCAGGTGAGAGCCTTCCTAGGCCTCACTGGGTATTACAGGAATTTCATGGAGAACTATGGGACCATAGCTTCTCCACTGAATGTAATCTCCTCTCCAAAATTCCCTAAGAAGGTCAAATGGAATGAGGAGTGCAATCAGGCCTTTGAAAACCTGAAGAAAGCTCTATGCCAAGCACCAGTATTGAGAGCTCCTGACTATCACCAAACTTTCATTGTGCAGACAGATGCTTCTAATGTGGGTATGGGTGCAGTCCTTAGCCAACTGGATGAGAAAGGTAGGGAGCACCCCATTTGCTTCATCAGCAGAAAGCTGAAGGATCCTGAGACAAGGTGGGCAACAATTGAAAGAGAATGTTTTGCTATTGCGTGGGCACTGAAGAAGTTTAGGCCATACTTGTATGGTTCTACTTTTGTCATTCAGACTGACCACCAACCCTTGAGATGGTTGATGCAAATGAAGGGGGAAAACCCAAAACTACTGAGATGGTTAATCTGCCTGCAAGGGTTTGATTTCACCATTGAGCACAGGTCAGGGTGTCACCACCAAAATGCTGATGGTCTCTCTAGGATGTATGTCATCGACTAGAGGTATGAGATTCATCCAGGAGTGGATTAAATCCTCCTGTCCCTTAGTCTGGGGGGGGGGGGGGCGAGTGTTAGGGAGAATTCTATGTTAAGGCTAATTTCCCAAACCTAGTGAGTCCCCCAGCAGCTTTGCTGGATTTTTGGGGTTTATTTTTTTCTCCTGCTAAGAGTGAGACTATCTTTCTCCCACTCTTAGACATGATTTGAGATATCCTTTGACTTTGTAATGTGTTTATTGGGCTATGGGGTCTTTTACTCCATAGGGCTTCATGTTGTTTTTGTTAAGTGTTACACAGCACCCTCAGTGCAGTAATACAGGGGTGTCATAGTGACCCCCCAAACATAGACTCCATACCCTGGGACTGACTACTGTCTCCCAGGGCATGTAAAGTCACCATTGACTTTAATAGTCTTAAATTGGGAACAGGACCAGTACAAACCTTCATATTGTGAAAGTACTGGTAGGGGTAATAAGATTGCCCCTGGGTCTGTTTTTTTTCGAGGGGGCACTGTGCAGTCCCCCCTCGTCAAGTTTCTAGCTGGTGGCAGTGGTTACCACATGAAATATTCCTTAAGAATATTTACTATGGGATTTTCCCATTAATTTTAAACGCACCACTTTTTGGTGCAATGTTAAAGATACCGCTGGGTTATTTATTTAATATTTATTCCCCGGTTGGGTCTTTTTGCCAGGACTCTGTTTTAAAATGGCGTTGTTGTGTTTGCCTCCGTAACTCCAACCCAGGTCGTGCCCTTTGTTCTACTTTTTGGCGTGCTTCTCCACAGAAGCATCCAAATGTGGTGCCACTCTGGGTCTACAGGATGTGTGGGAGGGGGGGGTTAGGCACCCTGGACTGAGTTGCCTCGGCAACTCAAGTTGCTCTCTTGTGTGATTGGCCCAGTGGTGAGCCGCCCAGCTCACCACTTACCATGTTTGAGTGACAGCTAGGACTGATGAATGGGGGTTTTCTGCATAACAGCAGGGCTTTGGAGACTGGAACTTCAGAAGTCGCCACAGGACCAAAGAATCCGAAGAGGGAGAAGCTGAGCCGACCTGCAACGGCAACACCACCGGTGGAGCCCTGCTGAACCACCTCACCACTTCTTCCAACGACAGAGGAGATCTTCATCCCGAAGAGTCTTCTTCCTTTGACTGGTGGGGATAACCAGTTTGCCCGCCTATTCGCCTTCCCGGATCATCTCGTGGCCGCCTTGCCTGTGCCAAGCACCCTGGCAACTGGGATACCACGTTTTACCACTACCGCAGATAAAAGGGTAGCACCTTTTAACCGGAGAACTCCGCGGCTGGTTTCTTCCCTGGCAGTGCAACCACCTTCAGCTTTCCTCCACGTCGAGATCTTCTCCTCCTCTGGACGACGCCGCGACTTGCACCTGCTGCCAGGAACAACTGCCCCCGCTGGAGGACCCTCTCCACTTTCAAGGTACTGTGTCCGCCTGGCCTCCCTCACAATGGTCTGTGTGGGGTGTCTCTTAAATCCTCAATTTACCACTTGGGTTGGCCCTAGGCTGGCTAACTGAACTTTTCTGAGCTGAACTAATTCCTTCCTGAACTCTCTGCAAGACTTTACAAGCCTCTTAAACTGTGTGATCTTGGGCGCATTGGTGTTCTACTCTCTCTAAGAGGGAGCCTGGCCTCTGAACTGTTTTCTCACCAGTAGACTGACTACCTGTCTTGCTGGGTGCTTCTAAAGTATTAGTGTTGTGTGCTTTTCTAATTTCTGCCTTTTCCCTCCCTTTTTTTGATAACTTATTAGAGTGTCATCTTTAGTTAAGCGCTCACCTCTGTCTGAAAATAAGTGGTGTTAACTAAGACTTGTCTAATAAGGAATAAGGGATGTATATATATTAATAGTGACTGTGTTTTGAACTTGCTTACAATAATAGTGCTGGAGTGTTTCTATAAGTGTGTCTTTAAATTAATAATTATATACTTTGATACCAAAGCTCTGGTCAGTGTTTGCTTGTGCTACTGTATTTTGGTACCTATCTTGTATACTCTACATACTGTCTAACTCTTCTTGAGAGAAGTCTGGCTGCTCAGCCACAGCTACCAGGTAAATCTGGGTGGTACAGACTGCAACCAATTGGGTTTACTGCCAACACCTGTAGTCCTAAGCCTTTTGCAGTGGTCCCTAAGGGAACTGCACAGGTTTCTGCCTAACACCCGAATACGGTTTATTCTGTCTGGTGTGCGTAATAAATCATTCAAAATCAAGCACACATTGCAGGATCTAGAATATGTGCCTGCCACTGGGTCACATTTTTAACTAAATATAAGAATAGTATTAAGAATTAGGCAAATATTGAGGGAGCCCACGGTAAAGGAAATCTGATAATCCTTTACTCTTAACAGTACTGGAGAAACGTGCAGAACCTTGAATCTGTCTTGAATTCTGTTTGCTGAGGTATCACCTGTTCTAGGCATGCTAGGTTTCCCAGCATAGTATAGCGCACCCTGGGGGAAGGGTGTACAGGGATGTGTGGGGGGGGGGGGGGGGGAGTCATTTCTGTATCTGACATGAAGCACTAAAGGTCAATGGGGGTTGCAAACATACATTTGCTGTTTCGAGCAGGAACAGTCCGTATAGCATAGAATGTATTACTGGCATACATTTTAGGGTGACGGTGAACATCTAACTGTTCTGAGAAAGGGGTGGAAAAGGTGGACTCATGCGCAGTGCATCAAGGTGGCCCAGCTATGACACTATAACCAGCAAACCATTCTGGGTTTTGTTCTGCTCTGGAACCATAACATTCCCTTAAAGAGTTGTCACTGAATTTTGTAGGTTTTCTGAACTTGAATTTAACCATAATTTATTTTAGAAAATGTCTTTAACTGGGTATGTAAATATATAGTAATTAATAAAAACAGAATACTTTTTTTCTGGCAGTGGATAATGGATTTGTTTGCAACCTTCGACAATCGCTGGCTGACCTTCAGTCATGATTAGTAATCTGCTCACAGATTATATTCTTGTCCATGGTCTCAAAATGGCATTCACAAATGCAGGCCTTCCTTTGCAACCCTGTGGTACTGTTTTTGTGAAGCTGTCCAAATTTGTGAAGCACGCACCGTAGAAGCAGACATCACTGTTTGTGACATTGCCTGTCGCATTATGCTACCGTGGCGGACTGGGACTACTCACAGCCAACTTCTTTATTGTCCCATATTTCATTTAGATCTTTCATTCAAATGGATTGTGTTCTCCCATGTATTCCTCATCTTTGATATATTCAAGTCTGTTTGCAGCTTGCTTTGGAATTCTTTTTTCATAGGGTCGTGCAACGTCGAGTCATGGCCCTCGACAGCCTCCTTAGCATTCCTTGCTGTGACGTCGACGCCGGTCTATGAAGCGTACGTGGAGACCGCTACCTCAGTTCTGTTTTTTCCACATGTTGGTGTGCATCGGAGCAATCACCTCAGCAAAATTTCGATTGCATTTCACTTCAGAACAAGTCGATTCTATATTTACTCAACATGTCCGCAACACCGAAGACCAGATTTAAGCGGTGTGCAGACAGTGGGGCAGAAGTGCCCATTACAGACCAACACTGTGTCTGTCTGTGGTGTTTGGGAATAGGCCACAAGGTAGATGGTGGCTCGTGTCAATCAATGACAGTCAAAGCCTTGCGGGAAAGGAAGGGGAACCTTGAAGCGGGTAAGCTGTCTCCCAAATCCCCATCCCTGACCCTGTCCAAAAGAAAATCGTCCTTGGACTCTAGGGTTGTATACCCCGAGATAAAGCATCCTAAACACTGGAGACTATCGAGGTTGAGGTCACAATGCTCGTTTGTCTCCTCACAAGAAGGGCAAGAAGCGACGCTATAGATCTTCCTAGTCTCCCGATTGTGACATTCCCTAAAAAAATCTTTGACTCCTGCGGAGTGGAAAGATTTCTGCCTAAAAATACTTCACATTTTTCAGAGACCGGCTCCTCCGAGTGCCCCTCTCAAGGAGTCAGTGTAATTAAGCCACCCCTCTGCATCTAAAGACCAGTAGGGAGTCTTGTGTGTCTTCTTCCCACGCGGCTAAGAGCCCGGGAAGAGAGGCTTCTCAACACAAGTTGAAGGAGTCTTCGTCGACACATAAGATGAAACAGTCATCTTCCTCCTCAAAGGCAAAGGATTCATGGCCTTCATCTCCGGTCTCGAAGCTTTCATTATAGTTGTCGAAGCCATCTAATACTTTGCCTGAACCATAGAAGCACATAATCAAATTGAAACCGTCAAAGCATTGAAAGCTGTCGGCTTATTCACCAGCCACTTCTCCGAAGTCGTCTGTGCGCCATTGTGGCATTCTGTGCCTTCGAAGACTTTAAAACCTGCTATTGATTCGACAAAGTCTTACAAACCCTTCCTCAACCAGATTTCTTTAGATCTGTGTGGTCCATCTTTGAGGAGGATTAAGAGGAAGATAAAGCTCCATTTGGATATGAGTTTGGAACACTGAATGTCCCAGAGGAGCTTACATCTCCAGAATTTAAAATGCAAAATGTGTAGAGACACTTAGACACCAGCAGTTGGGAGACATCTCCTGAAACTGACTTTGGGAACCCTGAGATGGCTCAATATTCAGATCCATGATATAGGGCAGTAATAAGTAAAGTTTCCGAATATCTAGGGTGGTCAAAACCCTCTGCAATTGTGGAAACTGATGACCTCACTGATATTTTACATAGTGGACCAGTAAAGGAAGCTGTATTACCTTTTCACACCCCTTTAAGATTAAGGGTAATGTAAAATAGGCTGAAGCCTGCTTAGATACCTGCTGTTGACAAAGTAGTACAGAACAGCTTCTATAGTCGCTCCCTTCCTCAGCAGGCATCCAACACCAGAGAGCCTTGTGGTTCAGACAACAGTATCTTCTAGGTCCTCAGCTTACCCTTCAACTCCTGTTGACAAGGACAAATGGGAAAGTTGATTCATTGGGGAAGTGAATGTTTAGCCAGGAAGCATGGCACTGAAATCGGGCAATGTTACAAGTGCCTTGGCAAAGTACACACACCTACCCACCTTTTGGGGGGTGGCTGCCCTTGGAGCAGACTATATATCTGAAGGAGAAGAAAGGGCTGGGGGTACAACGTCCTTTCATCGTGGGACCTTTGTTTGCAGTGTTTTTTACAGCAAATGTTTTCACGAAAAAACCCATTGAATTATTTTTGGGGGGTAGAAAATTATATATATGTGTTTGGGAATAGATAATAAATTAAACAGAATGGGGTTTGGGTGCCCCCTCACCTCCCAAAATTGTAAAAATGTTCAATGTTTTTTTTTTGTTAAAAAATTTGTGGTAAAAAAACCCTGCGAAAAAACATCCCACGATGAAATGACATGGAACCGGGTTTTTATACCTAGTCCAAGATGGAAAAGATGCAGTGAGGCAATCTTTACACTCTGTGTATTCTGTGAGAATATCTATGGCTGCCAGTACTGTGTTGAGATGCATGTCATGGCTCAGGAAGTTATGATTTTCAGCGGATGTCGAAGCATGTTTGCTGGACATGCCCTTTGATGGAACTTCTCTTTTTGTTGAGAAGGCTGACAACAGCTTGGAGAACCTGCAGGCTTCAAGGGCATCCGCAAAATCTTTAGGGGTGGCAATCAGACAACCAGTACAATCCTCAGGACAAGGGTGGAGAGGACACCCCTTTTATTATTATTCCGTCTCTAGATGAATAGGACAGTTTTCACAAAGGATTCGTGGAAGGGCTCCTGGTGGAACTTGAGGCAGCGGAGTTAGAACTCCCAGTGCAACACCCACTGAATTACCCTCCGCTGCAACTGGAGCAGCAAAATGACTCTCACCCACAAGTCTGTGGTAGGGGCCAGACTGTTGTAACATCTCAAGTTGGCGAAGCAGAACTTCGGATGCATGGGTGCTACAAATGGTAGCAGACGGTTACTGCCTCCAATTCGAAACCCCTGGATTGCCCCCCAGAAGCCAGATCTACCTTGGTTCCAGATTTGCTCTTCCAGCAGGAGATTCTCATCCTTTTGGAGAAAGGTGCAATAGTGCTGGTCATACCACACTAATGCTTAAAGGGTCCCTTGCTTCTCCAGTACCTTCTTCTAACTCAGTCCTGCATGTTGTTTAACTCATTAAATTACAACATACTTATTCCAAACAATTTTTTTTATCAAAAATATCAATTTATTTACTCTCCGTAAAAACACCACTAAAAAATACATTCACAATTATCTCAACAAAGACAGCATCTTGCACTGTTTAAGTTCAATTATTGCACATTTGCCACTATTTTTGGTATCATTGACCTCAGACAACTTCTACATAACATTCTATTTTCTAATACATATCTCTGTTATTAGATAGTTCATCAGTAGAAGACAAATTTTTCAGTTTTTCATTTACTTTTTATATCTTCTTCTTTCTTCACTGGGTACTCTAACTTCCCCATAAAAATCGTGCTCTACTCATTCACACTTAATGTCATTCATACATCCTTTCATTCTACAATTCACACTACACAACATGTTTCTTTCCTTTATCAGTTCTCATAATTTCAGGAAATTCTTTGGGGGTTAATTTTTGTATAGCAACAGTCTGTTATGTAGTGACCATTCGGTCTTCTTGTATTCTTTATACTTCTTGGTCAAGGCTCATGTGTTCGGTTCACATCTTTTTCATTTCTGGGCCAGAATTCCACAAGAAGGTATCTGTGAGAAGCAAGTGTATGAAGAATGGATTTAATTATTAACCCAACTTCTATGCAGTCTTATTCCTACATTCGGAGTATACAATTTACCATGAGGGAATATATTCTTCCAATTCTTCAGTACTAGACATGCACTACTTGGTAAAGGACATTATCACGACACAACGTCTTTTCATAAGGTGGTTTACCGTTTATCTAGTGACCTACCCTCTCTATTTTTTACTGTAATTCCCCTGTTCTTAAAAAAGGGGCATTTGATAATTTATTTAGTTTCCCAACGCTCTCACCCTACTGTTATGGTACACTATTTACCTTCTGGCTTTTACCTGCAGGTTGTTTATTTTCATCCATCCAGGTATCTATCTCTAGGTGCTTCTTAATTCTCAACACTTGTGTACTGCCTTTTTGGGTTCACCTTTTGCAACATCTATCAATACAGAAATGTTACTTACAGTTACTCCTGGTTAAACTGGTAACACATATCCTATGTATAATAAGCATAATCTGGTATTACACTTAGTTCTAGGGTATGTACCTTAATTAGGACTTCCCATGTTAGAGTCTGCCATGTTTGTTGTTTTCAGCTTATCCCGACCCTTCAGTGATCTTTGTACGAGATGAATGCCTCTTTTTGCTTCAATGGTTACGACCTCGGTCGTCCCGGGTTCCCACGTGATCTATACACGGCTTCTTAGTGTTTTAAGTGCCGATATCTATAGAAGCAAAAAACAAAAAGTGTATCTTTAAAAATTGAAACATTCCGCCCGCGTGATCTTTAAACGGCTTCTTGGTATACTAAGCGCCAATATCTCTTATAGCTAACTCACGGGACATGTCTTTAGAAATAGGGACATTCCGCTCTATTATATCTCCCTCCTACAGTCTTACATTCGCTGTCTCGTATGTTTCGCTTACCTTCTAGCTAAAGGGCTTGATCCATCTGCCTCGCGGGTTGCTGTCGGCGTTCTCTTGCTTCTTCTGACTTCTGTCGTCTCTGTTCGCATACCGGATGTTTTTGCCCGCGTCAAAGTCGGTTCCTCCTTCCGGCTTGTGTCCATTTCCATGTTCTTTTCTAAATTGTTGTAGATAGTGCAATAGTGCTGGTACCTGCAGCGGAGAGCAACCAGGCTTGGTATTCTCCCTATTTCCTAATCACCAAGAAGGACGGAGGAGTGCAACCCATCTTGAACTTGAGATGCTTTAACAAGTTCCTCAAGAAGGACAAGTTCAAGATGGTAACTCTTTCACAGATCCTTCAGGCCCTTCGAATCCAGGATTGGTTGATGTCATTGGACCTTCAGGATACTTGTCACGCTCACCTGATTCCTACGGGGGCGCTGGCCTGGTTTTGAGTGCTGATGCCTCTTCAATGGTGAAGCGCAGGGCTCTGAAGATGGATAGGACGGGCCCCTCTACTCTGGCTAATCTGGCTCGCAGGAATATCCTCCTGTACGTGAAAAGGGAGTATTACAATCTGGCGGAATAATGCTCGAGCCTCCCACTTCCTTCCAACCCTCCTCGATACCCTTCCACGATCCGCCGTGAAGTCTCACCTTAGGGTCTGAAAGGACGAGCTCTCCATCCTGCTTCTGACGCAGGGGCGCGTTGAACCCAGTTACTTCACTGGATTGAGGTTGGATGGGAGTTCAGGTAAGCTTGATTATACTGGTAAGGCGCTGTAAAAGTTCTGTTGCAAGTTCAAAAGTTCAAGCTTTAAATAATAATGTTCATTGTCTTTTTCAGGTAATGAAAGAAGATTCCTTTGGAGACTTCTTGCAACAAAGCGCTAATATTGATGTCTTTTCCCCATAGGGGCCGGGGTTCGGAATGCCGGAGATATGGCGCCGACCCGAAGTGAAAAGTGCAGTTCCAGTAAAGATCTGGTAAGTCCTAGATGAGCGCTCAGGTAATGTTTTTGCATTCGCTCATCTAATGTCTTTGTCTTTTTTCCCCACTGGGGCCGGGGTCGGAAAATGCCTGGAAGCAGCAAGACCCGAAATGAAATGGGAATGACCCAACAGGTAAGTCTTAGAAGGAAACTGAGCTTGTCCTATTCCCTTCCTTCTCTCACCTTGTGTTCTTGTCTTTTTCTCTCTAGGCTCTGGGAAGTGGCTGCGAATCCGGATGATCGCTGCTGAAGATGGAGGCGCCCAAGAAAGGTGAGTGAAATGCAGCGCTGCAGCGATCGGAGCGAAATGCTTTTAAAAATGTCTTCCTTTTCAGGATCGTCGGTGAGATGTCTCCGTGATGCAGGTTTAGCAGGTAAGGCCTTCTTCCTCCCCAATTCTCTTCTTATCACCCTTTGCAGGTGTCCCAGGATGCTGACAGGCGTGGCTGAAGTCCAGAAGCAGGAGCTGACACGGTGAGCGTCCAGCTGCTAGGTGCAGAACACCGCGAAGCACGTGTGGCTGTTCGGGTGGGGTTTAAATAGCTTTGGAAGAAGTTCCAGGTATGTATCCTTCCACCGATCAGGTATGTATCCTTCCCTGACCACACCCGGGTGGAAAGTAGTCCCACAGGTAAAGTAGTCCCATTCAGGCCTCAAGAGGGCCTGGATGTAGCAGCATGGTCTGCATCAGGTAAGTGCACATAAAAACACTTGAACACATGTCCAGCTTTATGAGCCTGGTGCCTAAGGCGCCAGGACTGGGGTCCAACATGAGCCTGGCGCCACGACTGCGTCCAAAGGGCCCCAGCTTGGGCCCGCTGGAACTTCCCTGGGGGGGGGTGTGAATGATGCCTCCCTCTGTGGTTGCTGGGTCGGACCTGGCTCCTTGGAGGTAGGCATCATGACGGTACCCCCCCCCCCCCCCCCCCCTCAAGGCCCCTCCCAAGGTTGTTCCCTCCGGGGGTTTTGTCTTGTTCGGAAATCTCCAGTGGAACCTTTGTATTAATCGAGGTGCGTGAACATGGTTACTAGGCTCCCACGATCTCTCCTGAGGTCCATATCCCTTCCAGTCAACAAGATAGAAGAGTTTCGACTTCAACACCTTGGAGTCTAAAATGTCTTTAACTTCGAATTCTAATTCCCCTTCAATTTGAACTGGGTCTGGAGGCTTGGACAGTCGGGTGCCTGGTTTTACTGGCTTTAAAAGTGACGCATGAAAAACTGGATGAATACGCATGTTGGACGGTAAATCCAGTTTAAAGGCCACTGGGTTGATTATAGCTTTGATGGGATAAGGTCCTATGAATCTGGGATTGAAGGTTCGCGGGCCCTTGAGGGGTAAATGTTTAAATGCTAGCCATACCTGGTCTCCTACTTGGTAAGGAGGAGTTTTACTTCGGTGCAAATCATCGTTTTCTTTATACTTTTTCTTGGCTTGCTGTAAATGAGTTGCAGCTTCTTTAAAGGCTCGGGTTATTGTGGAATGCAGATGATTTACTGCGGGCATTTCCAGGGTCAGAGTTGGATCTAGGTCAGAGGTCCGAGGATGGTGACCATACAAAGTATAAAAAGGAGTTTGTCTGGTTCCAGAATGCACTGAATTGTTGTATGCATATTCTGCGATCCAAAGGATGTCTTTCCAATTCAACTCGGATTGGTGTAACATGCACCGAAGGTATTGCTCGAGAGTCTGATTGGTTCTCTCGGTTTGTCCGTCGGTCTGGGGGTGGTGGCTGGTGGATAACCGCACATCTATTTGTGCTAGTTGGCAACACTTCTTCCAAAAATGGGAGATAAATTGACTTCCACGATCCGAGACTAATATGGAAGGGAAACCATGTATGCAAACTATATTCTCCAGAAATTCCTTGGCCAAGGTGGAAGCTGAAGGCAACCCTTTTAAAGGGATAAAGTGGGCCATTTTGGAGAATAGATCCACAATTACAAGGATAGTGTTGTAACCACCACAAGGAGGCAGGTCAGTTATAAAGTCCATTGACAAGGTGTGCCATGGTGCCGGTGGAATATCCAAGGGTTGAAGTAGGCCGGCTGGCCTTTTCTTTTGACCCTTGTTCTGGGCGCAAATTCCGCAAGACAACACAAAAGACTTTGTCTTTTCTCCAAGAAGGCCACAAGAAGTGGCGTTTGATTTTTTCCTCCGTTTTAGCGATACCAGGGTGTCCTTCCATTAATGATTCATGATGATGGGCAATAACAAGTTCCTGCAATTCTTTACTTGGCAGAAACAACCGCTCCTGGAAGTAGGGTAAATCATCCTTAACGGTGTAATGAGGACCCTTTTAACTCCATTCCAGTAAGGCTGAAGAGTCTAGAAGTTGTTTTACTTGCGTTTGGATATCCTCAATAGTTTGCAATGAAGTTAAGCCTAAGATTCTTTGTTCAGGTATGATTGGCACAGGTTCTAAACTCGAATTGGGTTCTTCCATGCCAATCCGGGATAAGGCGTCTGCTTTACCATTCTTGCAGCCAGGGCGATAGGTAATTACAAAATCAAATTCCGCAAAGAATAGACCCCATCAGAGTTGTCGTGAAGATTGAGCTCTGGCCGTCTTTAAATACTGAAAATTTCTGTGGTCCGTAATAACGGTGATGGTGTGTCTTGCCCCGAGAAGGTAGTGACGCCAAGCCTTGAAAGCAGATTTAATAGCCAGTAACTCTTTGGCGGTAATTGCATAGTTGATTTCAGGAGGAGAGAATTTTCTGGACCAAAAGGCCACAGAGTGTAGTTGGTTAGTTTCTGGGTCTCTTTGCGACAGGACAGCTGCCATGGCCGAACTGGATGCGTCGGTTTCCACAATGTAAGGGAGATCTGGGTGTGGGTGCTTCAATACAGGTGCAGAGGTGAATTTGGTTTTCAGGTCCTGAAAGGCTTGTTCGGCCTCAAGAGTCCATTCGAAGCGTTTATTTTTCTTTAGGAGAGCTGTGATGGGTTGGACTGTTCGGGAAAATTCCGGGATGAATCTTCGATAGAAATTGGCAAAGCCAAGCATGCTCTGAACTCCCTTCACCGAGTTAGGAGATGGCCATTTGAGGATGGCGTCCACCTTTTGCGAGTCCATTCGGACTCCTTGAGGTGTCAGGATGAATCAGAGAAACTCAACTTCTGTGGTATGAAAAACGGATTTTTCGAGCTTGGCAAATAGTTTGTGCTGGCGCAATTCCTCAAGAACTGCCCTAACATGTTTTCTGTGATCGGCTTCTGAAGAAGAGTACACCAGGATGTCGTCAATATAAACAATGACACAGACATCAATAACTTCCCCAAACACATCATTCATAAAGTACTGAAAGGCGGCAGGTGCATTGCACAAACCGAAGGGCACCACCTGATATTCGAAGAGCCCAAATTTGGTGCGGAATGCAGTCTTCCATTCGTCGCCTTCTTTTATACGCACCAGGTGATAAGCTCCTCGGAGATCTAACTTGGTGTACACACTAGCGTCTTTCACCTGGTCGATAAACTCAGGGATCAGGGGCAGAGGATAACGATTCTTAATCGTTATTTGGTTTAGGGCGCGATAGTCTATACATGTTCTAAGGTCGCCCTCTTTTTGTCGGCACGAAAAACAAAGCTGAAGAGACAGGAGACTTGGACGGGTGAATAAAACCATTGGCTAGGTACTGATCTAAATACTGACGCAAATGCAGGTTCTCAGGTTCCGTAAGAGCATAAATCCTACTACAAGGTAGTTGAGCATTGGGTACCAGATCGATTTGGCAATCATAAGATCGATGGGGAGGTAACGTGTTAGCCTGTTCTTTCTGAAAAACGTCTTGGAATTCTTGGTATTCTGACGGTAGCTGTACAGAGGTGGAAGTTGCTGAGGCTAAACCCATAGCTGGATTTCTTGGATAACAAGTTGGTTCACAATCGGGAAAACTTATCTTCTTTGCTCGCCAGTCTATTCTTGGATTATGTGTTTCTAACCAAGGAATTCCAAGAATTACTTGAAATTGTGGGGCCTTGATCACATCAAACACTATTGCTTCCCGATGTCCATCCTGACCCACCAGTGTCAATTCAACAGTGGAATGCGTTACAGGCCCTGAGGCTATTTCGGTTCCATCTACTGTAGTAATGACATCTTGGGTTACTTTCGGGCAGAGAGGGAGCTTAATCCTGGAAGCCAATTCACGGTCTACGTAATTTCCAATAGCTCCCCTGTCGATGTATGCTTTTATAGCATGCAACTGCTGAGGCTGTTTTGGGTCCACAAGCACCACTGGCATGACAAAATGCGAGGTCAGAGTTTGTTTTCAAGCTCGGCAAGCGGACCCCTACGCTTGTCGGGCTAGGTCGTTTCCCGAATCAGGTGTCAATAAATCGTTATCAGTGGCTCCAACCACCTTCTTAGGTGGTTTAACCGGACAATTTCGAAGAAAGTGACCGGAAGCCCCGCAATACAGACAAAGTTGCATTTGCCGCCTTCTCTCTCGTTCCTTCTGCGTTAATGGTCCTTTAACAACGCCGATTTGCATAGGTTCGGATACATCGGCGCTCTTGGAGTTAGCGTGGGTTTTGATCGGTACTCGAGTTTTGTACTTGAACCGATCTGCTTTTCTATTTTGAAGTCTGTGATCAAGTTGAACCACAAAGTCTATGTAGTCTGCGCAGACCAGGGGTGGATTTACTATCTGAGCTAGAACATCTTTAAGCTCTCTGCGCAGGCCTCGATGAAACAATGTGATCCTTTTATTTTCTGGCCATCCAGTTTCCACAACCAGTCTATTAAAGGTGGCAATGTAGGACAGGAGATCCTGATTACCTTGTCGTAAGGATAGCAGTTCGTTATCAAGGGCCTGTCCTTGAGAGTGTTGAGCAAACAATCTTTCCATGCTGGCCTGGAAGCTCTGAAAATCCTGGAGAATGGGTTCATCCTGATTTACCAAAGGAATAGACCAATCGGCAGCACTGCCACTGAGGTAAGATAGTATAAAGGCTACCTTGGTCTGGTCGTTAGGGAAGGCCCCGGGTCTGCATAGAAAGTGTAAACGACATTGGTTCATAAAGACGGCATATTTCTTGGGATCCCCCGCAAAACGTCCAGGCGGGGCCAAAGGCATGTGTCCAGGTAGATTGATTTGTACTGGGTTATTCAAACCCATTGATGTGGAAGTACCACCGGAATTAGGTAAAGGAGTGTGCCCTGCCTGGGCCTGCAATAACCTTTTGGCCAGGTCATCTGTTCTTTCCTTGGATAGGATCAGTTCTCTTTTGAGAGCGTTAGTCTCCTGGCGGGCTGAGTGCACCTCTGCCCGTAATTCCCCCAAAAGCTGGGCCAGCTGGTCAGTCTCGGAAGTCTCCATAGCGCCCGGGTGGGAAATTGTGGGTAGGCTTCGCGTTCTGTCACGCTCACCTGATTCCCACGGGGGCGCTGGCCTGGTTTCGAGTGCTGATGCCTCTTCAATGGTGAAGCGCAGGGCTCTGAAGATGGATAGGACGGGCCCCTCTACTCTGGCTAATCTGGCTCGCAGGAATATCCTCCTGTACGTGAAAAGGGAGTATTACAATCTGGCGGAATAATGCTCGAGCCTCCCACTTCCTTCCAACCCTCCTCGATACCCTTCCACGATCCCCCGTGAAGTCTCACCTTACGGTCTGAAAGGACGAGCTCTCCATCCTGCTTCTGACGCAGGGGCGCGTTGAACCCAGTTACTTCACTGGATTGAGGTTGGATGGGAGTTCAGGTAAGCTTGATTATACTGGTAAGGCGCTGTAAAAGTTCTGTTGCAAGTTCAAAAGTTCAAGCTTTAAATAATAATGTTCATTGTCTTTTTCAGGTGATGAAAGAAGATTCCTTTGGAGACTTCTTGCAACAAAGCGCTAATGTTGATGTCTTTTCCCCATAGGGGCCGGAGTTCGGAATGCCGGAGATATGGCGCCGACCCGAAGTGAAAAGTGCAGTTCCAGTAAAGATCTGGTAAGTCCTAGATGAGCGCTCAGGTAATGTTTTTGCATTTGCTCATCTAATGTCTTTGTCTTTTTTCCTCACAGGTGCCGGGGTCCGGAAAATGCCTGGAAGCAGCAAGACATGAAATGGGAATGACCCAACAGGTAAGTCTTAGAAGGAAACTGAGCTTTTCCTATTCCCTTCCTTCTCTCACCTTGTGTTCTTGTCTTTTTCTCTCTAGGCTCTGGGAAGTGGCTGCGAATCCGGATGATCGCTGCTGAAGATGGAGGCGCCCAAGAAAGGTGAGTGAAATGCAGCGCTGCAGCGAAATGCTTTTAAAAATGATGTCTTCCTTTTCAGGATCGTCAGTGAGATGTCTCCGTGATGCAGGTTTAGCAGGTAAGGCCTTCTTCCTCCCCAATTCTCTTCTTATCACCCTTTGCAGGTGTCCCAGGATGCTGACAGGCGTGGCTGAAGTCCAGAAGCAGGAGCTGACACGGTGAGCGTCCAGCTGCTAGGTGCAGAACACCGCGAAGCACGTGTGGCTGTTCGGGTGGGGTTTAAATAGCTTTGGAAGAAGTTCCAGGTATGTATCCTTCCACCGATCAGGTATGTATCCTTCCCTGACCACACCCAGGTGGAAAGTAGTCCCAAAGGTAAAGTAGTCGCATTCAGGCCTCAAGAGGGCCTGGATGTAGCAGCATGGTCTGCATCAGGTAAGTGCACATAAAAACACTTGAACACATGTCCAGCTTTATGAGCCTGGCGCCTAAGGCGCCAGGACTGGGGTCCAACATGAGCCTGGCGCCAGGACTGCGTTCAAAGGGCCCCAGCTTGGGCCCGCTGGAACTTCCCGGGGGGTGGGGGGGCAGAAATGATGCCTGCCTCTGTGGTTGCTGGGTCGGACCTGGCTCCTTGGAGGTAGGCATCATGACAGTACCCCCCCCCCCCCCCCTCCTCAAGGCCCCTCCCAAGGTTGTTCCCTCCGGGGGTTTTGTCTTGTTCGGAAATCTCCAGTGGAACCTTTGTATTAATCGAGGTGCGTGAACATGGTTACTAGGCTCCCACGATCTCCTGAGGTCCATATCCCTTCCAGTCAATAAGATAGAAGAGTTTCGACTTCAACACCTTGGAGTCTAAAATGTCTTTAACTTCGAATTCTAATTCCCCTTCAATTTGAACTGGGTCTGAAGGCTTGGACAGTCGGGTTCCTGGTTGTACTGGCTTTAAAAGTGACGCATGAAAAACTGGATGAATACGCATGTTGGACGGTAAATCCAGTTTAAAGGCCACTGGGTTGATTATAGCTTTGATGGGATAAGGTCCTATGAATCTGGGATTGAAGGTTCGCGGGCCCTTGAGGGGTAAATGTTTAGTTGCTAGCCATACCTGGTCTCCTACTTGGTAAGGAGGAGTTTTACTTCGGTGCAAATCAGCGTTTTCTTTATACTTTTTCTTGGCTTGCTGTAAATGAGTTGCAGCTTCTTTAAAGGCTCGGGTTATTGTGGAATGCAGATGATTTACTGCGGGCATTTCCAGGGTCAGAGGTGGATCTAGGTCAGAGGTCATAGGATGGTGACCATACAAAGTATAAAAAGGAGTTTGTCTGGTTCCAGAATGCACTGAATTGTTGTATGCATATTCTGCGATCCAAAGGATGTCTTTCCAATTCAACTCGGATTGGTGTAACATGCACCGAAGATATTGCTCGAGAGTCTGATTGGTTCTCTCGGTTTGTCCGTCGGTCTGGGGGTGGTGGCTGGTGGATAACTGCACATCTATTTGTGCTGGTTGGCAACACTTCTTCCAAAAATGGGAGATAAATTGACTTCCACGATTCAAGACTAATATGGAAGGGAAACCATGTATGCGAACTATATTCTCCAGAAATTCCTAGGCCAAGGTGGAAGCTAAAGGCAACCCTTTTAAAGGGATAAAGTGGGCCATTTTGGAGAATAGATCCACAATTACAAGGATAGTGTTGTAACCACCACAAGGAGGCAGGTCAGTTATAAAGTCCATTGACAAGGTGTGCCATGGTGCCAGTGGAATATCCAAGGGTTGAAGTAGGCCGGCTGGCCTTTTCTTTTGACCCTTGTTTTGGGCGCAAATTCTGCAAGACAACACAAAAGACTTTGTCTTTTCTCCAAGAAGGCCACCAGAAGTGGCGTTTGATTTTTTCCTCCGTTTTAGCGATACCAGGGTGTCCTTCCATTAATGATTCATGATGATGGGCAATAACAAGTTCCTGCAATTCTTTACTTGGCAGAAACAACCGCTCATGGAAGTAGGGTAAATCATCCTTAACGGTGTAATGAGGACCCTTTTGACTCCATTCCAGTAAGGCTGAAGAGTCTAGAAGTTGTTTTACTTGCGTTTGGATATCCTCAATAGTTTGCAATGAAGTTAAGCCTAAGATTCTTTGTTCAGGTATGATTGGCACAGGTTCTAAACTCGAATTGGGTTCTTCCATGCCAATCCGGGATAAGGCGTCTGCTTTACCATTCTTGCAGCCAGGGCGATAGGTAATTACAAAATCAAATTCCGCAAAGAATAGACCCCATCAGAGTTGTCGTGAAGATTGAGCTCTGGCCGTCTTTAAATACTGCAAATTTCTGGATGTAGCAGCATGGTCTGCATCAGGTAAGTGCACATAAAAACACTTGAACACATGTCCAGCTTTATGAGCCTGGCGCCCAGGGTGCCAGGACTGCGTCCAAAGGGCCCCAGCTTGGGCCCGCTGGAACTTCCCTTGGGGGAATGATGCCTGCCTTTGGGGTTGCTGGGTCGGTCCTGGCTCCTTGGAGGTAGGCATCATGACAATACTTGCTTTCATGTGCCCATATATTAGAAGCACAGAAAGTACCTGAGGTTCACAGTTGGCGATTCTTATGATCATTGGTCTCGGGAGGATAGCTCACGGGTAACGTGCTCGCCTTGGAAGCAAGACGACACGGAGCACCACAGGTTCGATCCCTGGGTCAGCGCTTAGAAACCTATGGGTATTCAGCGCGTTATAAATAATGCATCATATATCCGTTTTGGGTTTGCCGTTCGGGCTCACCTCAGCACTGAAGGACTTCACAAAGCTTATGGCAATGGTGGTAGCAAGTCAAAGGAGTGGTATTCACATCTACCCCTACCTGGAAGACTGGTTAATCAGGGCTTATTCTCTGGAACAGTATGTCATATCATTTGCACCTTCCGCTTCCTCCACGAGCTGGGCTTCTCCCTGAACTTCAAGAAGTCCCACTTGACACCTTCACTGAAGCTTCAATTTATTGAAGCAGTCCCGGTTTCAGCTTCGGGAAAAGCTTTGCCACGCGAGTTGAGGGCTCATTATCTCTCGCAGATGGTCTAAAAATGTGATTGTTCCCAACATCTCCTGGCATTCGACGTCCTAAGGTTGCTCGTCCTCATGACATTCTGCATTTTTCTGGTGCCAGAAGCCCATCTGAGAGTGAGATCCCTCCAGTGGGCTCTCGGATAGCAGTGGTCTCAATTCTCTGACAGAATGACGGGCCTTCTTCAAGTCCTGACAAAGGTCGCCCAGGATTTCCTGTGGTGTGCCAGCCGAGAAAATGTGATGAGGAGAACCCTTTTGACAACCATGGCCGGACATGACCGTTGTGACACACACATGCATACCTTACTGGATGGGGAGCACTGAAAGATCTTTCAGTAAGCAGACAGTGGTCTCAGTTGGAGTCCAGACTCCATATCAACCTTTTAGAGCTGAGACCAATCGGAACTAGTACTGATGGCCTTCCTGCCCTCAATATGGGGGAAACGTGTCCAGATAATGACTGACAACACAGTGGGCATGCACTACCTCAACAAGATAGGGGGCCTAGGGTCACTGCCCCTGTGCAGGGAGGCAATGCAGCTCTGGTTCTGGGCACTGAGAGTAGGAATCCCTCTTCTGACAGTTCATCTAGCTGGAGAAGAAAACACAGTTGCAGAAGCTTTGAGCAGGCAGAGTATGATCTCCCACAAGTGGGAGCTAGCTCAGGCATTCCTTCTGGAGATCTTCGTCCTTTGGGGAACACCCGCAAGTGGATCTGTTTGTGACCAGTGTCAACAGGAAGTGCGAGCAGTTCTGCTCCATGGAATTTACCCCCCAAGAGGAGCTCTAGGGGACGCGTTCGTAGTAGACCGGGAGTTTCCACTGCTGTATGAGTTTCCTCCTGTCCCTGTCATTCCTCACGTAGTAAGGAGGTTCGGGAAAACCATAATCCTGATTACTCCAGATTGGGCCAGGAGAATGTGGTACCCGGACCTTCTAGAGATGGCCATTTACCCTCCAATTCGTCTTCCCCCAAAGAGAAGACCTACTCTTGCAAGAGGGAGGTTGTATTCTTTACCCAGAAATAAGGACTCAACCTTCATGGCTGGTGTCTGAAAGGGTGAGATATAAGGATTGGGACCTTCCGGAAGATGTGATGGAGGTGTTGCTTTCGGCTAGAAGACCAGCAACTAAATCCCTATACTGCTGCCATTGGAACAGGTTTTGCAGCTGGTGCAGGGAAAAGAAAGTTGATCCGTTCACATGCAAACTGTTCTATCTTTCTTGCTTCACTTGACCCACTCGGGGTTACAAGTGTCCATGGTGAAGGGCTACTTGGCGGCACTGTCAATTTTTAAGAGATCTCCTGATGAGGGATTGTACCTTAAGGTGTTGATTGTAATACAATGTCTTATGGGTCTAACAAACGTGTTCCTGCCTACTCCTTTTATCGTACCAATATGGCACTTTATCTTTGTGAAGAACTCATGGTGGCAACTAGTAAGACAGACACAAGTGATCACAGTTAAAGGGTGTTTATTGAACAATGAAATACTGTATGCAGGTTGGAAAACCGACTAATCTAAACCTAAATCTATGATGGGAGCAAGCGTCAACCATCAAATGAAAAATAAGGCAGTCCTAGTGGTGGTGTATCAAAATAAAAGGTCCTAGACTAAGAAACCTATTGCCAAAACTTACAATTAATCCAAAAAAGGGGTGTGGAATAGTTTTCAATAAAAGAAGTGTTCTAAAATGTCTGGATGCGGTAGCTTGGGTCTCCCTTCCCCATGTTTTGATTACAGGGTAAGATGAGAGTTCGGAGCACAGTACAGTCTCGGGCTTCTCCAGCACAAGACTACAGTTCCAATGGCATTTCTCGGGACTGTCGATGGCTAAGTCTCATTTCCTTTGAAAGTTGCTTGCCTTCGGGCCCGATGTCTTATAAAAAATAACAAAACCAAAAGTTCCTTTAACCAAATGAAAGTTCCTTTAGGGTGATAATGATTCACCCCCTAAATCCCCCTCTTCTGGGCGCTGACCCTTCTCAATTTTTATCCACAGTTCAGATAGGCTGATAGTTTCACCACTGGGTCCCCATCATTTGGACGTTGACCCTTCACATATCGTATTACTCAATGTATATTTCAGTTCTTTTCTTTCTTGAAGTTTGGATGATAGCTTCACCACTGGATCTCCCTCTACTGGGCTTGGACCCTTCTTCTCTGGCATCCCTCCTTCAGGTTCACTCTTGCCGTCTCTTAACTTTTGCTTTCACTTTTCTCAATTTTGGGGTGACAACTTTTCACCCTTGGATCCCCCTCTGCCGGGCTCTGACCCCTCCCGATTCTTAGCCTCCCTTCACCGGGTTTACTGTGGCTCTCGATCAGGGTGATAGTGGCTCACCCCTGGATCCCCGCTCTTCTTCTGTTCTCTTTTTACACAGTTCAATGTTTGCAGGATTCACCTCCCTTTCTTTCACACTGCTTGTAGATCAGTCTTTTGATACTACTGGGATTTTGCTTGACTCTCTGTATGACCACTTGGACCTATTTCGTTGGCACTCCTACGGCCTTCTGGTAATTATAGTTTCACTCAGATGGGGAATGACCAGAATTGCTCGAGTTAGCACACACGTGGTGCCGGTTTCCCTTTGCAGCTGCTCCCCCCCTTAACACTTTACAGTTCTTTCAAAGTTTACATTTATATGTAAATGCTACCTGTATATTAACTGTAATTGCTGCTAAAAGCCTGTATATTAACTTTAATTGTGTATTATGCCTGTATATAATCTGAAAATGCCTCCCTACATATTAACTGTAATTATTGCATTTGTCTGTACATACAATGTAAATGCCTCATTGTATAGTAACTGTATTGCTACTATGCCTGTATCCCAAATTATGCACCCGGATGCCCTCGGGCCAGGTGCGATTTATAAATAAAATAAATACAAATACAAGTTCTGCGAACTTTCTTCAAACTTGCCACTTTGCGATTATCACTTAAAACAGCCCGGTTCTTATCGGCTCTCCCCTCGACTCACCAGCTGTGATGAACCGCTTGACTTTCCTCTTCATTGGAGTCAAGGCCGGTACCACAGTTTTGGGAGCTTCCCTCACTCCTGCTTATCGGCATAGGTGTCATGATGCCTACCCCCGAGGAGCCAGACCGGGCCCAGCAACCCCAGAGGCAGACATCATGTTCCCGAGGGAAGTCCCAGCGGCCCCAGGTAGACTCATGTTAGACAACAGTCCTGGCGCCAGGCTCATAAAGGATGACTTTGTGTGAAGAGTGCTTTGTGTGAACTTACCTGATGCAGACCGTGCTGCAACATCCAGGCCACCTAGAGGCCTGAATGGGACTATTTTAACTATGGGACTACTTTACCACACGGGTGTGGCCGGAGGAAGAATACATACCTTAGGAAGAATACATACCTGGAACTACTTTGAAGGCTATTTAAGCCACGCCCAAGCAGCAACTCACGCTTCGCGTTGTTCTGCACCTAGCAGCTGGACGCTCACCGTGTCTGCTCCTGTATCCGGACTCCAGCCACGCCCGACAACATCCTGGAACACCTGTAAAGGGAAAAGAGAGGAGAACAGGAGAAAGAAGAGACATTACCTGCTTAATCCTCATTCCAGAGTCATCTCGCCGACGATCCTAAAGGGAAGACATTCATTTTTAAAAGCACATCACATTGCTCGCTGCAGCGGAGCATTCCACTCACCTTTACTAGGCGCCTTCTTGCCCATCAGCGAGCATCTGGATCTTCTGCTGCATTTCAGCGCCTAAGGGAGAAAAAGACAAGAACAAAGGTGAGCTAGGGAAGAGAATAAGAAAGGCTTAATTTCCACCATAAGACTTACCTGTTGGTCAATCCCTCTTCACTTCGGGTCGGCGCCGTTTCTTCGGCATTTCCGCACCCCGGCCCCTAAGAGGAAAAAGACATTAGCATTAGTGAGTGAATGCAAGGACATTAGCGGAACGCTCATCAAAGACTCACCTGATATTTATTGGGACATATCTTCTCACTTCGGGTCGGCGCCGTATCCTCTGCATTTCCGAACCCCGGCCCCTAAGGGGAAAAAGACACAAGCATTAGTGCATTAATGCAAGAACACTAGAGGAACCACTCATCAAAAACTCACCAGAGTTTTCCTTCGACGGTTCCATTTCCTAACTCAGAATCTTCATTCAGCACCTGAAATAGAGAAAACGGACAATGGTTATTTAAAGCTTGAACTTGCAACAGAATTCTTACGGTACCTTACCGGAAAAGTCAAGCGAACTTGAACTCTCACCAATCCGAGATCCAGTGAAGTAACTAGATAACAACGCGCCCCTGCATCAGAAGCAGGATGGAGAGCTCGTCCTTTCAGACCATAAGGTGAGACTTCACGGGGAATCGCAGAAGGGTTTCGTGGAGGGTGAGAAGGGAAGTGGGAGGCCTACGCATTATCCCTCAGATTGTTAACACTCCCTTTTCACACACAGAAGGATATTTCTACGAGCCAGACAAGCCAGATTTGGGGGTCCAGTCCATTCCATCTTCCGAGTCCTGCGCATCACCCTAGAAGAGGCCACAGCAATCCAAACCAGGCCAGCGCCTCCGTGGGAGTCAGGTGAGCGTTACAATAGGCATGTCCTGTGTAGCGTTGGCATCTGCTGCAAGACGCTTGTGCTTTTGTTCGCAGTTTTAGGCTTTCTTCCCCGAAGGTTCTGCAGGTCTGGGACGAAAAGGGCAAGGTCAGTTCTCTCCCCGCCACCTTCTCGATTCTTGCTGTCGTTCTCCTTCATTTGAACTGCTGTGCCTGATTAGCCGTTTCGTCGTGCTGTCTGCCGTGCTCGTATTGTGCGCTCTTGCTCCACCTTTTATCCCTGCAGGGAAAAGCAAGGGCCGCCAGGTGTGTGTGGTTCAAGTTTATTGCCTGACTTTGCCTGACGCTAGTTTTGGGACATGTCAAGTAAACGGTTTTATTACAAGTCTGTTGTCTTGTGTCTCGGGAGAAAGTGTTCTTGTCGGAAAAGGAATGGGTTGGACTGTCGGATAAAGCTGGTGGTAAAGTTTCCAAAGCCTGCAGACCCTTCATTACCATTCCTAGCTGCATCATCTTGGCTAGAACTCTTCTGATGGCCAAAAATGATTATCGCAATGCCCTATATCTGGGGACTAGTCAAAAGAACATCAACAGGCTTCAAGTAACACAGACTAATGCTATCAGACCAGCCCTTAATATCCCTAGAAAAGAGCACATCTCTGACACTAGACAGAAACTTCACTGGCTCCTTGTCGCACACAGAATTGCTTTTAAAACCCTTGCACTTACACACAAGTGCCTAACTAAGCAAGCACCAGAATACCTGACCAACCGCTTTTCTGCACACACAGCTACCCGACCACTGAGATCTGCACAAACTCACTCACTTGCTATACCCAGATTTAAACTACAAAACTCAGGGGGGTCCAGCTTCCCAGTTCCTGCATCCAAACTTTGCAACACACTCCCTAACACGCTTAGAAATTAAGTCAGTTACCCTGCATTTAAGAACAAAGCTAAATCTTGGGTCACAGAGCAAGACCTAGCCGCCACCCAACTTTGGCCGTATATATCTGTTACGCTATGTTACTGCCTGCACTGACCAGACTTGTTTAGGCGGACAGCCCAAACTTCTTGTAATAATCACATGTAGTCATAAGTATACTCTTAAGTGTATATATTATGTTTTCAATTGTTATTGTAATGTATGCCTGTATTCAAATCGACTACCTCTGCCTGCTATTACGTAGCTTCACCTCAAGAATCTGTAACTGGAGGCTGTCAACTGCAATTTAACCTGTAACCTTGTAAGAAATGCACCTCGATGCCTCTGGCCAGGGTGCGCAATATAAACAAAATACAAATATCCTACAGGGTTGGAAGGGAAAGAGGTGATACATGGGATTATAACCCTAGGATTAGGGTTTGTGGTGATCTAGGGAGGATTTGTGAAATAAGCAGGAGGGTTTGTGAGAATTTGGAAAATGATAATCAAAGGGACGGGATTGGTAGGGTTTGCAGGATAAACGGAAATAGCTGGGATTGTAAAATGAACAAAGGGGATTGTAGTGTTTTGTCTAATCAGGTTGGGAATGCGGAAAATAATAATCGGAGGGACGGGAAGAAGGATGGGGACTGGGGAGTATTCGAATGGAGACCGGTGAAACAAGGGTTCTGGGAGTTATGCTTTTTGGGTGTAACGAGGTTTGGGACCTTAGAGAATTGATTATGTACGGAGGGGGTTGTAAGATCAAATTTGCTCTGATCTGTGAATGAAATAATTCAAAGTGCGGAAAACTGTTTTAAATTATGAAAGATAGACTAGTTTAAAACCCTTTTGCTTCTTCCCTCTCATCACTTACTCTAAATCCGAATATCTCTGGATGTATTGTAAATTAGAAAATGGTCATGCTCTGTATTGTTAAAGGGAAATGCTGTATTTAAAAAAAAAAAACACTAAGTAAAATAACATGAAGCTATTTTCTTATTAAATATTCAGAATCCCTGAGATAGGGAAATATTAAGCTCAGGATTGTGGAAGGATTTTTTTCCAGTTTCTTTGCTCTTGGATAGTATTTTCAAAGTGTAATAGATATTGTTTGCTTTTAGCATGTTAGCAGAACCTAGGCCTCTAGATTTGAATATATTTAATTAGAATTTTACTAATTTGATTGTATTCCTTGTTAATTCCAAACAATTTTCACGTCAAGTTTTAGAGTATTAGGGTAATTGCCACTGTTGCACTTTAAACTGATTCATTTTCTGCTCCTCTGCTTGCCTGCTACACAGTCCACTGCCTAGCATGCAACAGAACCACAATTCCCTGTGATATTGTAGTCCTTCTCGTGTCCTCTTATACGCGGACCAGGCATGGGAGCACAAGCCGGTTAGTGCCCGCTTGTGGGAGAAAATCTACCAGTCACCTGATGAGGTACCCCTTCCCACTACTAGCATGAGCCGCACACATGGCTCGGGCCACAGTGGTATGCCCACCACAGACCTCCCTCTTTCCGGTGTCCTGCCTCATTCCTCATTAACTAATGACTACATTGAAGCCGCTACTTGGTTCTTCTCAGCCTTCTAACCTTCACAATGAAAATGCGTCAGTCTCATTAACAAAGACTGCGATCTCATGGTCATTAGTGTCATGGCTCACCCCCAGCACCGCCCTCCTCCATGGATTTTCTTTGTTCAGGGCAGACCGCCTAGATAGTTGAGGTGGGGGAGTAACCCTATTCACAACCGATCTCCTAAAAATACATTTAAATCCCCATGATACACCCGAGGGCTGTGAGAGCCTCTTGGGCAAGATTCAGCTCCATGATAATTATTCTCTGACTGTACTTCTCATCTATCGACCACCTATCAAGACATGCGCTTTCGAGGAACAACTTGTCAATATAATTTCTAAAAAATTAAAGCTAAGACCCCCACCATCATCATGGGAGACTTCAACATAGGCTGCTGTCTCTACTGACACCCATACATTCTCCCTTCTTGCTACCTTTAAGTCCATTGGTTTTATTTAACAAGTGTCTACTCCTAATGCTGGTCTCACATTGCATTGGGTCCTGACCCGATCGCTGTCAAATTACATTTGATCTTTGCATCCCTAGTCAGTTTATACCCCAGAAAGTGATTGTCCGACAACAGGTACTCGTTAGAAATTTCAAAAAGCTCTGCCCCAACTCTTCTTCTCTCATTTGCTGCGCTTACTAAAACCCAGTCATTCGTTCAATAACTCCGAAGATCTCGCTAATCACCTTACTACTACCATTAATCACATTATTATTGATTCCCTCGCACCAAAGAAGTCTCAACTGGAAAAACAAAGAACACTACTAATTCCTGGTTTGATGATTCCATTACTGCCTTGTGGCGTGACAAATGGAAGGCTGAAATAGAATGGAGAAAATATCCCACCTCTTTGCGTCTCACTGCTTACAAACGCCTAGCAGCTAATCTGAAGCAAGCCATTATGTCTGCCAAATCCGAAAGCTATAATAATAGTATCTCCTCCACCAAATCGAATACACATGTTTGTTTTATTCATTTATAATGCCCCGAGGGTAAGAGGGTGCAGCAGTACAGAATATGCGAGGCATAGGTTACATAGTTACGTAGTTACACATATAATTAGCGATATATACAGGCTGTATCATTAATAAAGTAAATTATATACAGGATATTATACCGTTTGCAGGTAGTATATCAGCAGAGCAGGGGGGGGAGGTAGTACTGGCTAGCTGACCAATTGTTTCAGGTGGTTGATGTAATCGGATCTGAATTTAGGGTAGGATTTCTCCTCACGTATAGTGTGGGGCAGTGAGTTCCATAGTTGGGCCGCTTGGACGGGGAAGCTGGCACCTCCATCCTTGGTGAGTTTAAATCTAGGAATAAGTGTGTTGGCATTGGAGATTCTTGTGGGGCTGGAGGATCTTCATTCTACAAATCTATCAGTTAGATAGGGAGGAACCACGTTGTTGAGGGCTTTGTCAGTAGTATTTTATCTTGGGTTAACAGCCAATTGTTATTACGCCTTATCTTAGAAATGTGTGTCGTCCAGAGATACCAAGGGCTGCTCTCAAGGCATTATTTTGTAGAATTTGAATTCTGGTTATATGTTTGTTGGCCCTGATATATAAGGTGTTGCAGTAATCGAGTCTAGATAGAACAAGAGCTCTAGCTAGAATAATGCAATTGTCATTAGAGATAGTGTTTACCTGCTCTGATGAGCTTACATGTGTAAGCTGTGGCCGAACCCATGAGTTCACCTGTTTGTTGAAGGAGAGGGTAGCATCTAGATGGAAGCCTAGAGTCTTCACTTCCCTGGCTACCTTAATAGTATTCCCATTGATCTCAAATGCAGAGTAGTTGTGGCCTAGTTTTTTGAGATTGGAATGATTGCCCCGAATGATTAACTCTGTTTAGTCATCATTCAGGCATAGACCGTGAGTGGCCATCCATGCCTGGGTGATGAGGTGCACCCTATTTACCAAGGCCAAATCCTCATTGTAATCCCCGGAAAGTGGGAGGAAAATCTGGGTATCATCTGTGTAATTAGTATAGGTGATACCTAGAAGGTCCAGATCATCAAAAAGGGGCTTAGTAAATATGTTGTATAATGTTGTAGATACACAGGAGCCCTGTGGCACGCCACATGAGGTGGGGATTCGGTCCGCTGCATCTGAGGGGAGAACACCCTCATGGTCCTTCGCTGAGGTAGGATTCAACCCATGTTATGGCTTCTTTAGAGAAGTGTGCAGCGGAGTTAAGGTGGTTGCAAAGGACTTTGTGCTCTACAACGTCGAATGCGGCCGAGAGATCCAAGAGTAAGAGGAGGGCTATTTGACCTTTGTCTCTTAGCTCATCAATTTGAACTGTTATGATGGGGCAGTAGTTGGTAGGAATGAGGGGGTCTAAAGATTGTTTTTTTTAGCAATGGCAGTACCCAAGATTGTTTCAAGTTGGACGGCACAATGCCTGAGGTGAAAGAGGCATTTGCAAGTTTAGTTAGGAAGGGAGAGAGTTCTCTTGCAGGCACAAATCGCCTTGGCAGTTGGAAGGCTTAAGAGAGGATGACTTTCTCCACCTCTCTGATGGATGTTTTTGCAAATCTAAATTGGGTGGTAGTGTTTTGCTCCATAGGGGGAGGGTTGGTGTTGATTATAGGTGGTTGATTAAGGGCTGCTTTCTTAGTCGATATTCTTTTTTGGAGCATGGTAACTTTGTTGGCTAGAGCTTGTTGTATCTCTGTGCACCAGGCTTCGTCTTTTATGCATATATCTAAGTTGGGAGTAGGCGACTCTAGTTCCTTTAAGATAGCAAACCGCTCCCTCATACTTGAGTTGGCTGAGGAGATACGTTTGTTATGAGTTGCGTTTGGCCAAGATGATTTCCTTCTTGTATTGTGAGATTTCTATGAGTTTGTTTTTATGGTCATCTGATGGGGTAAGTCTCCAAGTGGATTTGCAACTTCTTTTAAATTGACGGAGAACTTTCAGTTCGGGGGTGAACCATTTGTTAAGGTGGGCTTTGGGTTTACTTGGTCTATGTTTTAGAGGGGTGACGTTGTCAAGAGTGATTTGTATTATTTTGTTATACTCTTTTGCGAGCATCTTTGGGTCTAGATGTGCATCAAATTGATTTAGGGTGGGTAGAATGGCAGGAATTCCTTTATCCTTAGTGATACTTTTTTTGTTCCTGGTAGAGCATGAAGGTGCCATATTGACTGCAGGAGGGATTGGCCTAGTGGTAAATAAGTCATAGGTTATCAAGTAATGGTCTGTCCATAGTTGTGAGGAGATGGAGGCGGAACAGTTACAGTCTGCTAACCAGTCGAGGGTTCTCCCTCTATTATGGGTGGGTTCCATAATCTTTTGGGTAAGTCCTAATTCAGTGAGAGTTTTGGCCACATTGACAGCCTGTTTGTCTGAAGGGTCATTGTAACCTAGATTAAAGTCTCCAGGAATACATAGTTGAGTGAAGGTTTTGAGATTGGTAGATAATAGACAGTTAATGTCTTCTTCAAATGTACCCACAGTACCGGGAGGCCTATAAATAAGGTAGATAGTCAGGGTCTGGGAGTTTGATAGAGCACACTTCGCAGGAGTTTAAGTCTGGAATGGAGGTAGTTCTCATGTTTAGGCTGATTTTGGCAATGATGGCAATGCCACCACCTCGCATGTTATTTCTATCTTGTCTCAGAATGGTGTAGCCTTCTGGGATTGCTAGAGATAATAGGGGTCCGGCTGCCTCGTGCAACCAGGTCTCTGTAATGGCGAGGAAGTCCAACTTATTAGACAGTATGAGTTCACAGATGTCGGTTGCATGCGCCGTTAGGGATCTAGTATTTATTAATCCGCCTTTAAGTGAATGGGCTGCGGTGGTGGTTTTAATTTGATTGGTTTTGATAGAAGAGGTTGGCAATGACCTAGTTGTACGATTAGTACTGGTTTGTTGTGTGATGGTTCTTTTGTTGGTGACAGGGAGAGATCTAGTCAGCGGCTCGTGTAGTCTTGTGAGTCTGGTTCGAAGTCTGGAGTTTCTGGTGGTCTTACGACATGGTACGCTTAGTGGTTTGCTAGTAGATCATTGGGTCCATGGGTGAGATCGATTTGCTCCATAGTGGTGCAGAGGAAGGTGGCTATATGGGTAGGGTTGTGTTGGAGACTCTTGGTAGAGAGGTGGAGGATAGTACCGGAGGTAAGGCAGGTTAGGAGCAGTAGGTGGGTGATAGACCAAAGGCAAAGTGTTATGATGCTCATGGTGTATGAGTTATTGAATTATTCACTGCCCCTTAAAGAATCAAAGGTAAAACTAAAGTGGGTCCCTACTTTCAAAAGGGCAGTAACTGGTGTCGGCTCATTCATAATGAATTTAATCAAAAAACTCTGGCACAAAAGTTCCATTGACTCCCAGATTAATCAGGTTGTTTTCATGACACCCGTCCAGCTAAGCTCACAGATGTACTCCCACATACAACCAAGGAAAATTCTGTCCGCAGCATTTGTTCTGATCGGCCATTCTTTGCTCGTCAAATGATTGCACAATCAAGCACTATGTTCTCCTCTGGCCACCCAATGTATCACATCCTTCCTCGGTCCCAGATATGCACGGGTATCTGGAGATGATGCGTGTTCACTTCCCTTGCCCATTACGTGCGGAGTACCACAGGCTTCCTGCATCTGCCCTACATTATTTCATATATACACCCCCCCCCTCTCTTACTCTCCTTGATGACCTGGGTGTACAATTCACTAATTTATGCTGATGACACCCAGGTCATCATTGAATTGTCTGGAGACTATGTAAAGGACACTAATACTATTAATTCCATATATAAATCTATTCAGATATGGATGGCAACAAACTCACTGGCCTTGAATGCCGAAAAAAAGGAGCTTCATGCTGATCATGGCATCTGGCAATAAACTGAAGACACTCGGTTCCGACTACGATGCCTTTACTATCGCTGACATCAATTAAAGTTGCAAGGTCAGTGAAGACCTTGGTCATCACATTGGATGCCGAACTTTCCATGAAGCTGCACGTCGCCCAAGTTAAAGCCTAATGTAGCTACATTTCCAAACTCTTGAACCATATCTGTCCCTACATCTCGTTACATATTAGGGCATTGCTGGCAACTGTACTTATCAACTCGCGTCTTGATCTCTGCAACAGTCTCTTGGCAGGGACTGCAACAGGTAACCTGTATGGTCGAAAGGTTACACAGCATAATGCTGTTAGGACCGTTTTTGGCCCCTCTCGCAGAGATTGTCTCCACAGCTAGACGGGAACTGCACTGGCTTCCGGTGAGAGATGTTACTGATAATATGCTTACCATCACCTACAAGTGGCGTCATGCAGATGCCCCACTGTATCTAATAGACTATCTACATATAGAGTGACTCATACCTTACGATCCAATGACCCCACAAAGCTCACTCAACCCAGATTTAAACTCTCGGGCTTTGGTGGAACCAGATTTGATGTCCAGGCCCCCCTGGCCTGGAACTGCCCCCCCCCCAACCCATCTGAGGCAGGCCAAGTCCATTACTGAGTTTTAGAAGGGAGTCAAGACACTTATTCAATCTTGACCCTGACGAATCCGGTGCATTAATCACTACTGGTGGGGTGTATTAACCCTCTTCCTCGACTGACATGGACTGCCCGTTACATTCTGTTGTGTGTCTTGTCTCGGTTCTAAAAGCAGAATTCAAGATATTTTCAAGCTGGGTTATGATTACTTCTATCAATTTCATTTGTTTCATTTATTTGCAAAGAATTGTTGATTTTAAATTGAACATTAAATCCTTTCTCAATGTTTAAAATGACCATGAGAGTGCCCTCCATGCTGACTTCATTGGTCTGCATTTCCCCAGTGTTCTCATTAAAAGGCTCTGCATTTTCTAACAAAGAATGAAACTAAGACATTATTTCACCTGCTTATCAGGGTCACCCTTTTAAACTATATGTATTTCTCAGGCTTGTGGATCTGCTTAGAATCATATGCTTTGCATAGGCCGGCATCTAGTGGTTGGTGTGCAGCATTATAAATATGTATTTTTCAAGTTGAAAAAAGCACATCAACGGGGGGTTCCCGTAATACTAACCCTACTGTGATGTGTACAGTACCCAAGATCCTTCACATGTGGAGGTCCTCATTGTTTTTTTTTTGCCATTGGGTTAATCATTGTTTACAGAGTTTGTAGATGTGTTGCTATTAAGATTGAGCAAGATTTATTTAGACAGTTCATTGTCATCAATACCACAGATCGCTCAACTGAATCTATGTGCCTGAAACAAGTAATTGCAAGTGGGCCTTCTGTTTCCGGTAGATTGGCGGTCAATGTCGTCTCCAGGCTTTTGAAGGCGTAACAGACGGGAGAGTGGGGGGAAACATACAAAAACTACTTTTTCTATTGGAGAATGTCTTCATATGCTTCTCCATTATTTAATGCGGACTCCAGTCCACCAGTTTGCCCCTCCTGCAGTAAACAAATTCCCCGGAAATGACACACATGAATTGTGTAGCCTTCTCCTTCGGGTTCACCAAGAAGGGTAGGTGTCTAGCTTGCAAGCTCTTTAATGCAAAGATGTTCAAGTATCCGCAGTCGAAACGCTGGGTGGCCTACATGATGCAAGCCGAGGCTCTGCAAGGCAAGCGTCAAGGCTGGCTATGGAGACTACCCATGGTGACCAGTAGGCCAAACATATAAACACCCACACCAGGGTCGGTTAGGATTCATGTACACAGAGTAAACCTAAACTTACGACCCACACAACCACTCGAAGCCCATGCCGAAAAAGAATTCCTAGACAAACACCCTACTAAAAGAAAACTTTATTGCAGAGGATGTTTTGCCACCACAAAATTAAAAACCGAACTATTCACCAGTATATTATGACCGCATGGAAGTCAAAGATTATACTAAGAAGGCACTCTTCAGGAAGATCCAGGTATTCAACCTGATGACTGCCCTGTGCCTTACCCTTATATTATCAACATCTCATCTCCCCTCCCATAAATTATCAAATTCTATAATCTCTTAAAGCTGCTGACTACTATAAGATAGACACAAGTCAGATGACGATACTGATTTTGTTGATGTAATCCTTAATGAGAAGAGGCAAATAGAGCAGTAAGCCCCCCCAACCCCCTATTACAGTCGGTGAAAAGGAGGATAAAGCCATGTGCACCACTCCTGCACTCAATGAAACAGTTAACCCCTGAACTGAAAAACTGTTAAACCCTGTGCCAACAGACCCTCTCTAGGTCACACGTAATCTTACACCGGACTCGCTTGTAGTTACCGCTACTCGTAAGAGGGCAGACACCCTTAGCCTCATCTGAACAACACCGGATAGATGAGGAGAGTAAACAAAAAAAACTCTGGGGGGTGCGGGGGGGGCGTAAGATAACCTACGCAGCATGCAAAATTCGGATTGCCAATGCCACAGCCCTCATTGCTAGTTTTAATAGGACACGGTGGGATCAGATGGTGGACCTGATTAATGATGTCCATGAGCCTTTAAAATTACAGATGTTAAAAGTTCTAGCGAAAGGCAAACCATCTACAAATGCTATTATTAAAAATACACTTCACTAAGAGACTGTGGGCAGAATAGTAGCCACAGTAACTGGTTAAAATACAGATTGTGGGGATTTTGTTTCAGACTAGTGACTTGGGCTACCCTCCAACATGCCAATTGAGAACAATGTTTATTTTTTGGTAAGGTGGTGGACCAAGACTTGAAATAAATGCAAGCAGGTGCACAAGACTATAAAAACCTTGGGCCAGATCACAAGTGAGGCCTTTCAACAAAGGGAGTTGCCAACCAATCGATGTGGTTCTCATACCCAAAGCTTTCCCAGTACAGTTTCTCAATACATCTACGCACCAGGCTCAGGATCATGTAACTTGATTTATAAACTAGGGTCAACACAGTGCAGTGCCTTCTGGCTTTCAAAGACTGTTAAAGAGAGAAAGAAGTTGGATTGTGGCCATTCCTGTAGAGGAGCATCTGCTTACTTATGACAATGATGCACTGGTTTACGTTCCCTCCCATGCTACCCTGGTAGTGCGCCAAAATAACATGCACCAACGAGGGAGTAATATCGGACAATTGGGTTTTGTTAACCGTAAGAATGGGGTATTGCATAGAATTAGTCGAGAAATCGCGTGATCTAATCCCAAAAAACGGAAGAATGCTGCTAGAACACCTTTAAATCCTGTAAGTGGAAATTCAGGCTACTCGAAAAATAATCGAGTCCTGCTATCAAAGGTAAACTGAGTATTTATTATGTACTTCCTTATTCCAAAGAAAGCCAAGACAAAAAAACTAGTGCTGTATTGAAGACCAGCAAATACATATGTCAAGCCTCAAAATTCAGAATGACAACGCTGCAGACAGTCCTTCCACTTCTCAAAGAAGGCAAAGATGCATACTTTCATATTTCAATGCTGCCAGATCATCGAAGGTACCTAAGATTCAAACTAGGTCCTGTGCATTATCAATTCAAAGTACTCTCTCTCAGGATTGCATCAGCCCCTCGAGTGTTCACGAAATGTGGTAAGTCATAGTGGCACACCTGCACAGGGACGGTATTCCAGTTTACCCTTATCTGGATGACTGGTTAATAACTGGCCAAAACAGATTTAGGCTGCAAAAATACTGGAATAACAATCAATTTCCTTAATGTAGGGGTAAATTCTGGGGTCGGCAGAGCCGTACCTAGGGTCAGTGGACCTCCAGCTCACGGAAGGCCCTAACTCCTTACAATATCCCAAGGTACTTGAGGTCCACACAAGGAGCAAGAGTTACTGCTGTTTTATTATATCAAATGAGCAGGGACAACATACTGGGCATCAAGTTCCATCCAAGTACATCTCAACAATTTCAGGTTCGCAGGCCCTTTTTGTACACTTGTGACGTCACAATCGTCGTCAATTGCCAAAATTCCTTCCCCAAACCTAACGCCACTCTGGGTTGGCTCCCAGAGTGGTAGGTCCAGTATGGAGACATATAGGGTGTTTGGTTATTGGTGGTCGCGGTGTCAGGTGGTTTACTTGGTTCATCCCTATAAATTGCTATCCGAGAAATGTTAAATTAGAACCCCTGATGATTGGCTGGAGATTCTGGCCGCCAGCCCCTGTGCCCCAGTGTACTGATTGGTCAGGCTGCGGGCCCCCAAGCCTGGGACCATCGTTGTTCCATCCATAGGGTGAATAGCGAATAGCATCTGCAAGCATAGACACAAGTTCTTCTGGCATCTTGCGTTTCTGGGGTGCGATAGCGGGCCTATATGAAAAATAACAAACGTGCAGACAGCATGTGTGTCACTGTCTTCTAGCTCATAGGACTGTATGCGTATGTTCTTCGTGTGGATTGGTGTGTGTCCCGATTGTGCCTACTGCACGTGTGCTTCCTGTCTAAAGTGGCTATGTCATCATGGAGTCTTTAACGACTTGCGGGGACGTCAATCGAGTTGGTCCAATAGTAGTCTCCATCTCGGTCTTGATTGTTGTTGGTTGTGTTGGCTAAGGCTCTTGCCATCGCAGGATTGAGCGGCCGGATGGTTGGATGTCTGTCGTGATGTGATCTTACGTTGGGAGCGGTGCAATCTTGGATAGTCGATAGTTGTCCTGTCAGAAGTGCTTCTTCCGGTTAGGGGCCCCATCAGGAGGGAAGGGACACTCGAATTGTTCCTCTTCATTAACAACTGGGATTTTCTATCAATGAAAATAAATCCAGTCTAGTCCCTATTCAACAGAAACAAGTTCTATGGGCTGTTATTAACGGAAAAGCATCTCTAGTGTTCCCCTCCAATGAGACGGTTTTGAACCTGTTAAAACAGATGCCCTGTTTTGTGGTGTAAGAAACCAAAGGGTGTCTCACCAACTAGTTCCTTGGGATCTGTCATTCAGGGGGTTGGGGCATGACCATTGATATTGGATCCAGCCACTCGGGGTGGACCAGTGCGGGCGGATCACCTGGATGAGGGATCCCTGTGGAGTGGGGCACCTGGAGGAGAGACTCTGTATCCCTATACCCATTTTCCTGTATGACACCCTCATTCCATGTACTGTCTAGGAACATTATCACGCCCCCCTTCCTTCACCGACTCTGGTGCACAGACAAAGCACTTCAGGGAAAGACAGACTCGTGCACACAACCAGTCTGTTTGACATGTCCCAACATCAGGGTCAGGCACTTCACCTTAATGGCTCGCACCTGAATCCTGTTAACTTACCCTACTGGGATAAAAGGCGGAGCATGAGAGTGCCCGGGGAGAAGGGCAACCGAAGTGAGCAAGACCAGCAGAACGAAAGAGCAGGAAATCCCTGGAAGGCAACATGAATATGGAAGCAGAGCAGACGGGACTAAGAGGTGAACGAAAGGCTGTGGTCCTACCAGCTGCGAGGTGAAAGTTGCTACAGAATCCCAAAGGGACATCTCCCTGCCACTGCAGAAGGTCCCAGCAGAACCTCCTTCATGTACGGCGTGAGGAATTGAAAGGAGGCTAGTCTCGGTGGGCCAAAAGCCTTGGAGAAATTGAAGATTTTGGTAAACTGTATCAGCCACTGCCGGTGAGTGAAAAGGGAGACCGGCTTGTGATGGTGAAAGAGAAGGACATTAACGTTTGAAAAGCACATTGTAGCAAAAATGAAGAATGCAGAGAATGTGCATGTGAGCGAAGCCGCGGGAGAAAATAACAAAGGGGGCGAATAGTCAAAGTTGTCATACGAGGAGAAAGTCAAGGGCAAAAGCCCCTCGTACAGTCGAAAATCTTTGACAAGTAGTGAAAGCAACAGCAGATACCACAAGGCCTCCGGAGAAGAGGACGGTATAAACCTTTTGAACTGTATCCAGCCTTGTGGGTTGCGTGTAGGACGGCAGCCATGAGAAAGAAAAGCTGGATTGTGAAAAGTAAACACACTTGCTACAATATAACAGAGTGCCCCCCGGCGAGACGTGATCACCTATCGGAAGTCTCTATATCAAACTGGCAAGTACGTAAGAGTGAAAGCATGAAAGGTTGTAAAGAAACAAGTGTGACAATGGTGGTTTGAAGGCTTGCGCCTGTTCAATGGAAGCCAGAAAGGCCTAACGAGGAAGGTCTGAGCATGGAGGAGGGGGACCCGAGTGAACCGTACAGAGGAAGTGGACCTGAGTGAACCGGTGACAGTGAACCAAATATGTGTTAAAAAGACATTAAGAATTCCTGAATGCTATAAGCTAGTAGAACTGATAAATGTAACTGAACAGTGATTTGAAGGCTTTGGGAACCCGACGGAGGAATGCCAATTGAAAGCAAGGGGAAGTGAATCCTGTATTTTCATAGTGACTGAACAGTGGTGTAAAGACCAAGGTGAACCCAACAAAGGGGTATCATGAGAAAGCTGCAGAAGAGGGGAATCCTCCATGGTGGGAGCTTGGGGAAAGTCTTGTGCTGCCAGGCAAAAGATATTTATTTGAGGGATCCTGCCTTTTTGGAAGAAACGGCTTTCTGGTGCCTATAGACTCAAGGGGTGCTCAGTCATGCCACTGTCCCGCCTTGTCCCGTGATGCAATATGGGGAAGGGAGTGTATTAGTTCAGCAGTCCTGAACTACCCGAACCCTTTTGGACATGTGTGTTTGCATTACACTTTTTTGTTATACATATCATTGTCCTGCACCCTTTTGTTACATAGCATAAGGATTTGGCAATAGGATTATTAGTATAGGCTATTTTGTTTTGACACAACAGCGTTTTCTTGACTTTGATGGTAGTAGCTTGCTCCCATCTAAATTTAGGTTTTGATTGTGTTTATTTTTACCCATGTACTGTTTATTAACACCCTGGGATTGTACTCCTTATGTCTGTCGTGCTTCTGATAACCATGCCTTCCTTGCATATGGTTTCTGGGGTGGGATGTGACTCACTTGAGAAACATTTGGAGACCCTAAAGTTTCAGAAACGTAGTAGTCGAGCCTCCAACCCCTCAGTTGCCACAAGGGAGTCGATCGGATTCGACATTTGCAGCAGTAGGGAAGCCACGATCCCTCCAGGAAAGAGAGGAATGGTTCCCACTAACATGGTCTTGAAACCCCCCCAAACCCCCTCCCCCCGGCTGTCACATCAGGTTAGCTCCAAAGTCTGGCCTAGCCTAGAAGTTTGGTATAGACAAATTGGCCGGAGTCTTAGACACAGATTTTAGAGGAGACGTAAATGTGTTAATCAGAACCATGGTTAAAACCTGTTTGAACTAAAACACGGGGATAAGATAGCCCAGGGGATTCTTGAAAAGGCATGTTCCCACGGTGTGAAGAAGTAAGCCAGATTGAGGATACAGAAAGAAGGAATCAGGGTTTTGCAGATAAAACTTTAGACATCCAGAGTCTCAGGGATGATGACGCCACCCTCCTCCCGGATTTAGCATTTTCCCAGCGAAATGATCCCATAAAAGCTTTCGTACAGGCCCTACCCGAAGGAGGACAGGGAAAGGTAGCCCTTGCTTCTTCCAAAAGCAGGGACTGTTGTACAGAGTAGACACCACTGTGGATGGTCTTGTCTGAACCCAGTTGGTGATACTTAGGAGTCACAAGAAAATTGTAGTGGAGATTGCCCACTCCCATCTGACCGGGGGACATCTAGGGCAGGCCAAAACCCAAGCTCATGTCCGGGGGAGATTCTATTGGCCAGGCATTTTTTTATTTTATTTATTTTTATTTATTTGTATAGTGCAAAACCAGGCCCGGAGGCTACCGGGCGCATATCTTAGAGGCAGTGGTTACATAACAATATGACATTACAAGTAAATATTTGAATTGAACAGAGTAATCAGGACATGTTAGAAGTATAGACAGCAATACATAGGTCATCAAGTATTCAGAGTGAAAGTTGGTCGTCTGAAGTGACTAGCCAGAGTTTGGCTTTGTGTATGAATGAGTTCAGGGAAGGCAGGTTTCTGATAGTAAGAGGGACAGAGTTCCACAGTTTGGCTGCCAGGACTGGGAAACTGGACCCGCCGGCTGTTTGGAGCTTGTATCTGGGGATCAGTAAGCTCTGGCTAAGGGTAGACCTTAGAGATCGAGATGGGGTGTACTGCGTGAATCGTGGGGAGAGATAGATGGGGGGCCTGGTTATTCATGCATTTGTAGGTCAGGGCAAGCGATTTTAGTGAGATCCTTTGGGGGATTGACAGCCAGTGAAGGTTCTTCCTAGTTTCCAAGATGTGGGCTGATCTAGGGATATTGAGGGCTGCTCTGATGATGTTATTTTGTATAATCTGGAGTTTGTCTAGGTTGCGTTGATTGGTGCCTTGGTATAGTGCATTACAATAGTCCAGCTTGGACATGACCAAAATCCTAGCAAGGATTGTGCAGTTATGAGTGGAGAGAAAAGGGCGACAAGCAGTGATCAGTTTGCAGGTGTAAGCAGAGGTGGCAGCAACTGCATTAGTTTGTCTGTGGATGGAGAGAGTGGAGTCGAGGTAGATTCCGAGAGTTTTGGTATCTTTGGAGACTTTTATGGAATTACCGTCAATATTAAAGGAGCTGAACATGGGGTTGAACTTGTTAAGTCTTTGCTGTGTACCTAGGATGAGGAGCTCTGTCTTATTGTCATTAAGACAGAGCTCATATTGTGCCATCCAGGTTTGTATGACTGGTATGTAATTTAAGGATTTCGAGTCTACCGTCTAATCGCCCATGATGGGGATGAGTATCTGGGTGTCATCGGCATAGTTAGTGTAGGTGACACACAGATAGTCAAGCACATCGAATAGGGGTTTAGTGAAAACATTGTAGAGGGTGGGGGATACGCAAGATCCTTGGGGGACCCCGCAAGGGACTGGCGCAGGGTTGGCAGAGGAGGTTGGGGTGAAAACCCTCATGTGTCTGTTATCCAGGAATGATTTAATCCAGTTAGTGGCATTGTCGGCGAAGTGGGCTGCAGTTTTCAAATGATGACAAAGGATTTGGTGGTTGACCAAGTCGAATGCAGCAGATAAGTCTAGTAGTAGTAGCAGGGCTAATTTAGCTTTGTCTTTAAGGTCCTCAATTTGGGTTTTGAGATCTAGTAGGGTCGTCTCCATACCGTGCTTGGGTCTAAAGCCAGATTGTCTAGTGCCTAGAAGATTGTTAGTTTCCAAGTAATTCTGTATCTGAAGATACTCTGCTCTAAGATTTGTAGCAGAAATGGGACTGTCGTGATGGGCCTGTAGTTGGTTGGGACCTCGGGATCTAAAGTTGTTTTTTTAGAAGAGGGATGACCCACGCATCCTTCAAGTTGTTGGGGACCACTCCCGATTGAAATGAGGAGTTGATAAAAGTAGTAATGAAAGGTGCGAGGTCATGGGCTGATTCCTTAATGATTGGAGCTGGACAGGCGTCCCCTTGGCAATTAGAGGGTTTCAGGTTGCAGATGATTTTTTCAACCTCAAGGGCGGTCAGCGGTGTGAAGCTGAACGACACAGGAGATTCAAGGGTGGTTATTTTAGGTGGCAAGGTATTGCTAAATAGGGGAGTGTGGAGGAAGTTTTGCTTGGCATTGATTTTGGATTGCAGAGTGGTTATTTTGTTGAGAAGAGCATTTTGTATATAGTTGCACCAGGTGCTGTCTTTGGTGCACACGTCAGGGGCAGGTGAGGGGGATTCTAATTCTTTGCGAATTTTGAATAAATCTCTTGTGTTGGATTCTGCTTGGGATATGCGTGAGTTATACATCTCTTTTTTGGCTTGAAGGATGGCTTCCTTATAATTGAGTGAGGTGATCAGGAGGGAGGCTTTATTGGCTGAGCTGGGATGACTTTTCCACAGTGCTTCAGCCTTGCGCTTTTCTTTGCGCAGAACGTTAAACTGCGGGGCGAACCAAGAGTTCAGGTGGGACTGTTGTTTGGCTTTGTGGGTTTTTAGCGGGGCTATGCTCTCGATGGCTTTGGCTTTTTTAACGCTGTTAAAGGCGTCTACTAAGACGGTAGGGTCCTTGTGCTTGTGCTGCAAGGCAAAGGTGTTCAGGCAAGGGAGGATAAGAGGAAGCAGTTTCTCCCTGGTAATGTCCTTTTTATTTCTGGTGGGTATGGCGGGGGCTATGGTGGGTGTGGGCTGAGGATTGGTAGCTGGCAGGAGGAAGGGAATGATATGATGGTCAGACCAGACGCAAGCAGTGCTAGAGATGACATTGGTGTTACAATTAAGGTCAGCTAACCAGTCCAGCGTTCTACCCTTGTTGTGTGTAGGATCACAAATGCGCTGCTGGAAGCCTAGGTTGGAGAGGGTGGTGGCAACTTCAGTAGCCATGTGGTCCTTGGGATCGGAGAGGCCAAGGTTGAGGTCACCTAGTAGCAATATCTGGGAATTAGGCTTGGTGTTAGCCGACGGGGAGGATGCAACGTCATCAGTGAATGAGCCCAGTGGACCTGGAGGTCTGTATATAAGTGGAGTGTTGCTGTGTTAGTAGGAGAGAGGGATATTTTCACTGATAGTGATTCTGCAGAGCTGAATGGTGTATTGGCGGCAACTCTCATAGTGATCTTGTCACTATGTATGAAAGCGACTCCACCTCCTTTAGACAGGTTGGAATGTCGGTCGTTTCTAATAATGGCATATCCCTTAGGTATGGATAGGGCGGGGAGTGGGCCAGAGGCATCCTGTAGCCAGGTTTCGGTAATGGCTAGAAAGTCGAGGTTTTGGACAGTGATGAGGTCTGCGATGTCGAGGGCATGAGCCTTAAGGGATCTTGCATTGAGAACGGCTCCCTTGAGCACTAAGGTAGGTGAGGTGGACGAGGGGGGTGGGGGGGGTTAGGTGCCAAAGGTAGGTTGGGTTGTGGAAGGGCGATGTGGCTGTGCTGAGTGCAGGGTGGTCGGGGCAGTCTAGATCTAAGTCTGATATTCCTGTGTTGTAATGTGCATGGAAGATTTCGTGTAGGTTTGGTGGCAAAGTGCTTAAGCCACAGAGCTGGGTCATTGAGGTAAGGATTTGAGGGAGGGTCTGAGCAGTGGAGCATGGTGGAGGGAAGGGTGATTTGGAGATCGTGGATGTAAGTGTGGTGTGTCTTAAAGATGCTGGCAGGGTGGATGCCTGCAGTAAAGGATAGGGATCCTAAAAGGACTATGTGGGTGAGGTAGAGGCTGGCAGAAGGCATCGCCCGCATGTCGTGGCCTGGTAGTTAGCGTGAGGTGTAAGGTATAGTACCAAGGGAGGGGTGGTAGTTAAGGTAGCAATGTCTGGGTACTAGCACACTGTTAGATACACAGGTAGTGTCGGTAGCGTCTAAATGCGAAATACTGCAGTTAGCCTAAAATCAGCAATAGTACAAGGCAATTGGGTTCAAAGCACTGGGGGTAGCATCAACATTCGAAATAATGCAGTTAGCCTAAAATTAGCAATAGTACAAGGCAATTGGGTTCAAAGCACTGGGGGTAGCATCTAAATTCGAAATAATGCAGTTAGCCTAAAATCAGCAATAGTACAAGGCAATTAGGTTCAAAGCACTAGGAGTAGCATCTAAATTCGAAATAATGCAGTTAGCCTAAAATCAGCAATAGTACAGGGCAATTGGGTTCAAAGCACTAGGGGTAGCATCTAAATTCAAAATAATGCAGTTAGCCTAAAATCAGCAATAGTACAGGGCAATTGGGTTCAATGCGCTAGGGGTAGCATCTAAATTCGAAATACTGCAGTTAGCCCAAAATGCTATGATAAAGCCACATGTATCAGAGCGGAAGACAGGCAGGGCAAGGTATAACGGCAATATGATGTCATAGTAGGGTGCTTCTGCTTTGTTTGGCAATGGGGCGGAGCAGCAATCTACGGTGGCACAGAGGCACATCAAATATAGTATGGCACATCAACACAGGTTGGTAATCGATAATGGCACAGAGGGCATATCAGTACAGTGCAGCAGTGAAGCACTCAGTAGTGATAAACAATAATATCATAGTAGGTCGTTTCAGCACAGAGCGGCAATGGCCTAGATGGGCCAACTGATGTGACGCAGAAGAGCACTGCAGTGCACTAAAGCACAGAGGTGACCAAGCTGTAAATTGGGTGTGCAGTTGGATAGGGGCAATCAGCAGGGCAAAAGGAAGGCTGGAGGCAACTTGAAAACAGGTGGGTACAAAATATGTGTCGCGCAGTGGGAGGCAAGCTTTGAAAGGCGTGGATGCACTTGGTTAAATGGCTCGAGCACAAAAGTACGTTTGTCTCGTAGGAGCACTCGTGGTCCGAGATAGGCACTGGTGTAGAAGTGAGGTCTGTGGTCTGCATGCGGTCGCGGTGAAGAGGGTAGGCAATTCGGGATAGTTGATTATGGGAGTAAGGAGGTCAGGAGCACGGTACGGTGGAGAATGTTTACAGGTAGTGTCTCACCGTGCAAGTTGTAGAGTTATGCAGTTGGTGACTAATATGCTGGTTCGAATGGGTAGTTGAACATACTTGAGGCTGTTTGTGCTGCAGGCAGAGACCAGTGGCGTCGGCACTCGTCCCGCTCGGTCAGGCTCAGTCAGGAGCCTTTTCTGGTAGCCTTCGCTGGGGCCGGCTATCGCCTGCCGGTGCCCTGCGATTGGCTGTATGGAAGTGGCTGGCCAATCAGATGGCAAAGGCTGTTGGAAGCTGTGAGGATGGCGATTCTTGAATGGCGGCGGCCATCTTTGAGGATAAGATCTCGTGGTTTGCAAATGCGACAATGCTCATAAAGGCTCAGATTTAGACCCAGTGGCCTGCATTCATGCAGATGTGAATAACTATATCTCAACCTGCCAAATTTGCCAAAAGATCACTACCCATATTACCTTTCTTGCCCCTTTGAACCCTTTACCCATACTAGAAATCCCCTTCTCCCGAATTGGGATGGACTGGACATTGTGTGTCCCCTGGAAACCTCCAAACTTGGAAATAAATACACCCTAGTGATAATGGACTATGCCACTCGATACCCTGAGGCGTTCCGAATGAGAAACAGTTCAATTCAACAGGTTTTAAAACATCGAATACCATTCTTTTCCCGAGTGGGTTCCCCCAAAGAAATCAGGTTCTAACTTCATGAGCAAGTTAATGGGAGAAGTAAGAGTTGTTGCATATTACCACACTAAGAACCTCTCTACTATCCCAGACTGATGGGTTAGTAGAAAGATTTAATAAAACCCTGAAAATGATTTTGAAGAAATTAGTAGATGAGAATGGAAAGGATTGGGATTGGACCCTGTTCGCTGTGAGGAACCACCCCCCCTCAACCCCCCCCCCAAAGCATCTACAGGGTTCTCTCCCTTTGAATTACTCTATGGGAGAGAACCCTTAGATGTCTTGGATATGCTTAGAGACCTGGGAAGGAACAACTATACTTCTATCACAAACAGCCACTCGGTTAAAGGAACATATGACCTTGGTCAGAACCCTGGTGCAATCCCCTATGGAGAAGGCCCAAGCCCATCAAAAACAAGCCTATTATAAGAAAGTAGAGATCTGTTCCTTCTCTGTAGGGCAGAAAGTATTAGTTATGTTACCCACTTCAGAGAATAAGCTCATCTCGAAGTGGCAGGGCCTGTATGAACTTTTAGAACGTACAAGCACCTGCACATACAAAGCAGCACAACCGGATAAAAAGAAGACCCATTTCTCCAGCATGGATTCACATGCTCATGAATATTCCTTATCGTCAGGCTGGGGATCCTCGGTAAAAGAAGAAGTTTAACTTTCCCTTACAAACTGTATTTCTCCCACAAACCAATCATTCTCCTCTGGGCCATACTGCCCCTGGCCAATGACAGTCGTCTCTCTAAGCCCTTTCTCTGGCAGCCATCTTCTGATTTTTACTGCACGTTTCGAAGGGGGGAATCCTCAAGTTTGCTCTGCAAGCTACTTCTATGTTTTTTCGCAGAAAAAAGTTCTATTTTTGTTTGAAAGGGCCAGTGTGCTCTTCTCTCCATCTGCTGACAGCGGGGATGCGTTGTCTGTGAAGTTAAGCGCACCACAAAGATTGTCGAAGTTTCCAGAAGGCCATCGTGCCTACTTTGCACCCTTTGACCATGACGGAGGAGAAGAAAGACCACTCTGAAATGTGTTTGTGGAGGACAAGCACCTGCAATGCCTCTACTGCCTGCATCCGGACCACAAGGAAAGATTGCGAAATATGCAATGGATTCTCTAAGAAGACGACAAAGGACAGGCACAGTAGACTGGCAGCGTGGCTGAATGCCAAGGCCTCTGCTCTGTGCCCCAAGCAGGGGCATGCCTCACCCAAGGTCGGTCGGTCCGAGAAGTGGGCTTCTAAGTCCTGCGAGGGCGCCTCATCAGTGGGAACCCAAGATAAGGCCAAGCACTGCAAGTCCAGGTCCACCGGGGTCACTGCAGAAGTGGGTCCCACGGCAGACTGGGCACGATCAGCATCACCCACCACCTCCATTGCCGGCCGGCAATCAAGAACCTCCTTGAAGAGGAAGTCGTCCAACCCGGCTAAACTGCGGGAGAAGCCTGAGAAGCCACGGCTGTAGGAGAAGGCCGAGCTGCTCAAGAAGGCCTGGGCGCGGCACAGGAAAAGTCTTTGTCGATGATAGAGCTGGTGGCGGCTGCTCTCTTGAAAACTAAAGGGGCTGACCCTGAGAGGGTAGCCCCCACAGCGCTGAAGGTATACCTCCCTCCCTTCGAGGTGCAAAGCCGCTGTGGTGACTTTGACGAGGTCTGCTGGCATGCCGGAGAAGGGAACACCACCTCGGAACCCGGTTCTTAGCCCCTCATGGTGGAAAAAGGGAGGACAAGGAGGCCCCAGATGTGTCCCAGGCCCATTGGAGACCGATCCGAACACAGTGAGTGTCACGCTGCAGGTCCAGAAAACGCAAAGCATGTTTCTCAGCCTGGGTGTGGCTTAAATAGTCTCTGGGTATCCCAGGTGTCTCTGGGCTGAACCACACCCAAAAGACTAGACCGCACATGCAGTTCTTTGAACCAAAATATGTGGGGGCATCCACCATCTTTTCCCCATCAATGCACTACAATTCCAATCCCCAATGTTATCCTAGGGGCGTGAGTGAGTCTGGTGCCACAAGCGCCAAGTCTGACTCCAAGTGGGTCTTTGGAGGGATGGAGAAGCCCTTGAGGGCCATGTAGGTGATTGTGACCTGGCTACAGCCTGACATCTTGGGGGGCTGAGGACAAGAGGGGCAGGAATTATGACAATAGTCTATAGTAACTATAATCGTGGTGTGAAGAGATGAAGGAGGAAGGTCAACAATAAAATCCGTAGAGATCACTTGCCAAGGCCTATCTGGGATAGGCATACGGGTTAACGGGCACAGAGGTGGCAACCGTGGTGTCTTGGATTGTAAACAAACCATGCAAGCAGATACATAATCTCGAACATCAGATTGTAGACCGGGCCACCAGAAATGGCGTTGAACTAGATCTAGGGTAGTTTGGTAAGCTCGATGACCTGCGGCCCAGGAATTGTGGCACATCTGGAGGACTTCCCTCTGAAGAGATGGAGTAGGGACCAAGACCTGTTCCCCGTGAAAGAAATAACCTCAATCCTTGAAAAGCTGATGAGTAGACGCAATGTCTTTGCAGGATTGCCAGTGCCGGGTTGTAGCTTGTTTGAGTATTTGAAGAAAGTCAGTGATAACTGCTATAAATCTAGCTTTAGGAAAGAGTCTTTCAGAGCAGAATCTGGTTGTAGGATGATCTTTGCGGGAAAGGGTGTCTGCTCTTAGATTTTGGTTCCCTGGAAGAAAGGTGAATACAATCTGAAAGGGTAGGAAAAAATGGGCCCAACGGGCCTGCTTGCTATTGGTGGTATGTGCTTGCTGAAGTACCTTAAGGTTTTGATGGTCAGTACGGACCTCAACAGGAAATGGAGAGCCTAACAGCAGATGCCTCCATTCCTCAAATGCTCTTTTTATGGCTAATAGTTCCTCCTCGAGTCCTGAATAGTTAACTTCTGATGGATTAAAGGTCTTAAAAGGTAAGCCACTGGTTTTTCTTCCCCTTGTTCAGATCTTTGCAGGAGAACAGCTCCTAACGCATGGTGGGATGCATCTGTCTCGACAATAAACTGTTGAGACTGGTCGGGAGTGGACAAAACTGAAGCGGGCGTAAACAGAATCTTCATGGTCTCGAAAGCCCTTTGAGCTCTCATATCCCAGGAAAAAGGGACCCCTTTTTTTTAGTAGTCTGGTAAGAGGAAGAATTAACTTTGAAAAAAAGGGGATACATTTACGATAGAAATTGGCGAATCCCAGGAATCGCTGGATTTCTTTGATGTTAGTTGGGAAGGCCAGTCCAAAACAGCGGATATTTTCTTGGGGTCTATAGATATCCCCTGAGCAGACAGAACAAACCCCAAATAGGTAACCCGGTCTCAGTGGAATTAGCACTTTTCTGCTATACAGTACAGTTGGTTGGACTGGAGACGATTTAGAACAATGTTGACATGCCGGATGTGTTTCTCTTTGTTTGTTGAAAAGACCAGAATGTCATCCAGATAAATGATCACAAAGTGTAGTAGAATATCAGCGAATAAGTGATCCATAAACCGTTGGAAAATAGCTGGCGCATTAACCAGAACGAAAGGCATTACGTGATACTCATAATGACCAAACGGCGTCCGGAAGGCTGTTTTTTTGCACTCATCCCCAGGAGCGATTCGGATGAGATGGTAAGCTCCTCGGAGATCCAATTTGGAATAGATAGATGCTCCCCGAACTGCTTCTAGAATATCAGGTATTAAGGGGGGCATCGGATATTTGTCCGATATAGTGATCTTATTTAGGCCTCGATAATCTATACAAGGTCTGAGTTCATCCGAATCTCTTATTTTGTATTTTGTTTATTTATATAGCGCACAAGGCCCGAGGGCAACCGGGCGCATTATTTAGTTACAGGCAGGTTACATACTTAGTTACAGGCAGGTTACATACATAAACAAAATTTACCTTGGAATATACAAAATATACATAGTTACAGGTACAATAATTACCTTGAAATATGCAGACTATACATGATACATAAACTGCGGGGTGCAGGAACCACAGTATGAGCAGAATATAAGGTCAAGAAATAATGCGCAAGCGGCCTAAAATGCTGAAATGAAAGTTTCAGACAGGGTCATGCCTAGTCAAGGATGGATAGCCAGTCTTTAGCCTTGCGCTTGAATGCAGGGAACGAAGGTTCAAATCTGAGTGGGTTAGGAAGAGTGTTCCACAACTTTGGCGCGAGGACTGGGAAGCTGCGACCGCCAGATTTTTGGAGGTTGAAACGTGGGATGACAAGGCAATTGGCGTGTGTGCTTAGGGATGAAGAACAGGAAGCACCAGCAGGAGAGGTTGATTCTGTGATGAGTCCATTCTGTATATTTGAGTGAAGATATTCCTTGAGAGCTGCCTTTTGTCGCTGGGAAAGAACATACATGCGTCCAAATGGAATTGGCTGGTCTGGAAGTAGATCTGTATGACAATCGTCTCTCCGGTGAGGGGGTAAAGTAGGGAACCTATGTTGAAAACATTGATCGGTATTGTTGATGACATTCTGGTATAATTCCTAGCTGACTGATGAACGGAACAGCAGTAAGATTGGTAACCTCTGATGGAATCTGCACTCCTACCGACTCTTGAGAAAGGCAATTATTTACACAATATTCTGAGTCTAAAAAAAGCTGTACCAGCTGCCCAGTTTATGAATGGGTTATGTGCCCGTAACCAAGGAAGACCCAAAATAATAGGGAAATGGGCGCCCTTTATCAGGTCGAAAACTAGGGTCTCTTTATGTGATGCAATCATGCAGGTAACAGGTTTGGTCTGTCCCCGAATGGGACCGGAACTTAAAGGCCTGCCGTCTACACCTTCAATTGGAGTGACGTGAGGTTTGGAAACCCGAGTAAAACCTTTTTCCGCGGCCCATTTATCATCAACAAAGTTTGCAGCTGCTCCACAATCGATTCAAGCAGGTATACCCTGCAGGACCTGATCAGGTAATACTATAGTTTAGGACAGGACTACCATAGCCTGGTCAGCAGATGAGGCTTCAAAGAGACAAACCCATCCTGTTTGGGGAACTCTGTTTGTGCACTCCTACTGTGGTTCCCCCTACGCCAGGGTCTTGGAGTTTCCCGGCACAGGTATTCGTGCTCGGCGTGGAGGAACAATCGGACAGTCCCGTAAGACATGCGAGGATGACCCACAATGCATGCATAAGCCCAGAGTATTTCGCCTTTCTCTCTCATTAGAAGAAAGTGGACCTCGCACCGACCCTATTTGCATGGGTTCTTCAGCTGGGATCTGCTTGCTAGTAGTTGGAGGGCATTCAGTGTGAGGTCGAACCCCTCTTCCTTTTTTCCTTTCTTGGGAGCATTCTTGTAAGCGATATTCCATCTGCATAGTGAGGGTTATCGTGTCTGCCAGATTTGCCGGACGAGGGACTTTACTTCGTCCTTGAGTTCCTCAAAGAGTCCCCGCCGGAACAAAGTGAGAAGCCCGTCATCAGACCAGCCAGTCTCAGTGGATAACTGTTTAAACTGGGTGATATAAGTCAAAAGATCCTCGTTACCCTGTCTAAGATCAAGAAGCCGCTCTTGGGTTGCTACCGAAATCTCCTGTCGGCTAAACATCGGCTTAAGACTGTTTACAAAGGCCGGGTAGGAGTCTAGAATAGCATTGCCTGAGGTTACTAATGGAGTGGCCCAGGCCAAAGCCAGTCCCGATAGGTGGGAGATCAAGAAACTGACCTTGTCCTTATCAGTCGGAAAGTAGCGGGATTTGAAGGTAAATTGTACCGTGCAACTATCCAAAAACGTGTTCAGTTTGTGTGGGTCCCCATCATACTTGCCTATGTGCAAAGTGGATGGGGGTGTTTCTGAAAATGCTCGGGCAACCTGTTGCCTTAACTGAGCATTGTCCTGTTTAAGGGACTGCATTTCCAGAGACATCGACTGCATAGCAGCCATAAACTGCTGCATTTGCTGGTCCATTGACCTTGCTGTCTGTCTTTTCATTGGCGTCGCTAACTGTTACCAAATATCACATATAAACTAATCCAGGCAAAATCTCACCTGAGCAGACAGCAATGTATCCAGTGGAGAGAACAGATGCAGCAGTGAAAGATTCCCTAGACAGCCCTCCCACCCCTCACCTGGGAATAGAATAACCAGAGAGAGAGAGGGCACGACTCCCAGGGAAACCCCCCGGGGGAAAAAACCCTGTGTAGTAGCAGGAAACCGGGACTTCGGAACCAGGTCTTGAGAATGGCCGCCGCCGGCTGGATAATGAGTGGCATGTAGTGGGATTTCTTCTCTATGAATGAAAGACAGAGAATCGTAAGTATACTCCCAAAAAGAGAAAGCAAGGAAAGAGCGGAATAAAGGGAAACCAGAAATAGCTAGATCTCACATGATGGTCGATAAACGACCCCGACTACATTGCAGGAGAGGACTTCAATCCCCATAAACAAGAGTGTCCTCCACCTGGAGCCCTTGGGAAGCAGAAAAGAGTCCTACAAGTAGAGGGAGAGGTTCAGTTCTAAAGAAAAGCATACTGGTATGGAAGTAGGAAAATAACTACTACCTAATGGCTGGAGGGTGAAGACTTGCATTCCAAAAGAAGGCAGGTGAGTTATAGAATGATACTCTGGAGCGTAAAGGAACGAAATCTCCGCTGTGGAATGATGGCAGGAGGAGTGAGCCGCTGAGAAACCCTGGATAGTTGGACCAAAACAGAAAGAAAGTTAAGGAGAGAGGGGGAGAGCTCATGAAAAGGGAAACAAAAATTGAAACCTAGATGCGAACTTACGGCGCGCCGATTCTAGCAGTAGCGACGCATCGGGTAGCGGTTCTTTGGTCTGTATATGGGATCAAGTGAGCAGTCGGCACGTCCCTCGAAGACGTGAAAAAACGGTACCGCTGCATCTTGCAGAGTCCACAAAACCCCCGGCCATATTGGATGTATTCCTCAGGATAGCCCTACATAGTCGTCCGCGATGCCAAAGTGACCAGCGTCTGAAAGACGTAACACTGTTGGACTGATGATGAGATTTGTTATACCAATTTAAAACGGGCTCTGTGTCAAGTCCCTATCCTAAAAGTAGCTGATTTCTCCCAAAAATGTATCCTACAAACCGATGCCTCCTTGACAGGTTTAGGAGCTGTGTTATCCCAAGTTGGTGATGACTTTTTAACATCCCATCCGATTTGCCAGTAGGAAACTATTCCCAAGAGTGAAAGACTATTCAGTGATAGAACGGGAATCCCTTGCTATCAAATGGGCTATTATACATCTTTGCTACTATTTACTAGGTAGGAAATTCAGACTGACAACTGACCATTCCCTGCTTGTCTGGATAAACCAGAGAAAAGACTCAAATTCTAGAACTACGCGATGGTTTCTAGACCTACAACCTTACTGTTTTGCCACAGAACATTGAAAGGGAAAGGAACAAGGAAACGTGGATTTCCTTGTGAAACGGCAACTTTCACATTACATAGGTGAAGGGTATGTGAGACACCAAAGGGTGTCTCACTGAGTAGTCCCTTGGGATATGTCATCCAGGGGGCCTGGGCACAGCCATCACTATTGGATCTAGACCCCGGGGGTGGACTAGTGTGGGAGGATCACTTGGATGAGGGGTCCCATGGGAGTGTGCCACCCAGAGGAGGGACGCAGTATCCTTGTACCCATTTTTCTGTAGAACACCCTCATTCTATGTAGTATCTAGGAACTTTACCCCCCCCCCCCATTTCTTACACACACTCTGGTGCACGGACAAAGCACTTCAGGAAAAGACAGACTCGCACACAACCAGTCCGTTTGACATGTCCCCAACATCAGGGTCAGGCAGATACAGGCATGTGACCTTAATGACTCGCACCTGAATCCTGTTACCTTTCCCCACTGGTATAAAAGGCAGAGCATTAGAGCAACCAGAGAGCAAGGCGAGAAGGGCAACCAAAGTGAGCAAGACCAGCAGAATGGAGGGCAGGAAATCCCGGGAAGGCAACATGAATATGGAAGCAGAGCAGACGGGACCAGGAGGTGATCCAAAGGCTGTGGTCCTACCAGCTGCAAGGTGAAAGTCGCTACAGAAACCCAAAGGGACAACTCCCTGCCGCTTCAGAAGGTCACGGCAGAACCTCCTTCATGTACGGCGTGCGTACTTCAAAGGAGGCTAGCGGCACTGGGCCAAATGCCTTGAAGAAACGGAAGGTTTTGATCAACTGTATCAGCTGCTGCCGGTGAGTGAAAAGGGAGACCGGCTTGTGATGGTGAAAGAAAAGGACATTAACATTTGAAGTGCTCATTAGGTTGTCGAGAAACCACAAGCAAAAGCACATTGTAGCAAGAATGTTGAATGCCGAGATTGTGCATGTGAGAGAAGCCGCAAGAGCAAATAACTGAAAGGAAGTGAATAGTCAAAGTGGTCATGAGAGTCCAGGGCAAAAGCCCCTCGTACAGTCAAAAGTCTTTGACAAGTAGTGGAAGGAATTGCAGATACCAGAAGGCCTCAGGAGAGGAGGCCGGTATAAACCGTTGAACTGTATCCAGTCTTGTGGGTTGCGCATAGGACGGCAGCCGTGAGAAAGAAAAGCTTTATTGTGAAAAGTAAACACACTGCTACAACATAACAGATTGGCCCGGTGAGACTTGACCGCCTATTGGAAGTCTCTATATTGAACTGGCAAGTATGTAAAAGTGAAAGCATGAAAGGTTGTAAAGAAACCAGTGTGATGTGGTTTGAAGGCTCGCCCCTGATCGGGGGAAGCCAGAAAGGTCTGCAGAGGTAGGTCTGAGGCCAGAGGAGGGGGACCTGAGTGAACTGTACAGCGAAAGGGCACCTGAGTCAACAGGTGAAAGTGAACCAAATGTGTGTTTAAAAAGACATTAAGAATTCCTGAATGCTATAAGCTAGTAGAACTGCTAAAGTTAACTTACCTGTGATTTGAAGGCTATAGCGAACCCGACGGAGGGATGCCAATTGAAAGAAAAAGGAAAGTGAATCCTGTATTTTGATAAAGTGACTGAACAGTGGTGTAAAGACGAAGGTGAACCCAACTAAGGGGTATCAAAAGAAAGCCGCAGAAGAGGGGAATCCCACATGATGGAAGCTTGGGGAAAGTCTTGTGCTGCCAGGCAAAAGATATTGATTCAGGGGATCCTGCCTTTTCGGAAGAAACAGCTTCCTGATGCCTATATACTCAAGGGGTGCTCACAGTTCCGCCTTGTCCTGTAATGCAATGTGGGGAAGGGAGTGTTTTAGGTCAGCAGTCCTGAACTACCAATACCCTTTTGGCCATTTTAGTTTTCATTACACTCTTTTGTTATATGTATCATTGTCCTGCACCCTTTTGTTATATAGAGTAAGGATTTGGCAATAGAATTATTAGTACATGCCATTTTTGTTTTGAGACGACACCACTAGGACAGCGTTTTCTTTACTTTGATGGTCGTAGCTTCCTCCCATCTTAGATTTATGTTTAGATTAGGTGTTTTTCTCACCCATGTAATCTTTTTATAAACACCCTTGGATTGTACTCCTTGTGGCTGTCATGCTTCTCATTACCATGCCTTCCTTACAGTGACCAGTTGCCAGATAACGGAAGGATCATGCGCAAGCTTGTCATGATGTCATCCTCTATCTTCAATTTACAGCATGTCAAACTAAACATGCGTCCAGTACAAGAGTGGTCAGTGAAGCAGTGGGGGATTTGGATGATCTAGTGGAGGATTCACAGGCAATGGTGTTGTTTTTAAAATGGTGGACGAAAGAAACCATGTTAAAATGGAAAGAAATGTGTCAACCCTCCAAGTCACCTCATGATCACAATGGATGCATCACCAACAGGCTGGGGAGCCCATTGCCTGCACTTCACGGCACAGGGAACATGTCTATCTCACTGGCAAAAAAAGCACATAAATGTTCTGAAGCTTCTAGCAGTACACAGAGCACTGCATGCTTTCCAAAAACTGAAGGGAAACATTTGTTATCACAACAATCCACACAACAGCCATGTTTTACATCAACAAACCGGGTGGAGCACACTACCTGAGATTTGAGATTGGCCATACTCATAGGATTTACAGGTGGCATCTCCTCAGGGGGATATATCTCCAAGCAAAACACGTTCCAGGGGAACACAATTGTCTAGTAGATATGCTAATCAGAGCTCAGACATTAGAGCACATATGGGAATTAAATATTAAATTTGGACGTGCTCAAGCATGTTTTCACTCTATGGGGCAGCCAGCAATAGACCTTTTTGCAATGCTTCCAGATTTCCATATAAGGGGGTCCCTGGGGTATGTACTATGGATCAATTGGTGAGGGATATTGCCTTCTGCTTCACCCCCTCCAACTCCACTCTTGAACAGAGTGATCCGCAAAATGAACCAGGAGCACTTGACAACTATCCTCATGTGTCCAGACATGGTACTCCCATCTCCTCAAAATTTCCCTGTCCACCAACAAAATTGGCCTACACTTTGAACATGCTGTCACGGGTCAAGGTCAAATTCTACACCCTGAAACTCCTACAGCCAACTTAACAGCTAGGTTCCTGGGGTCATACAGTTCGGCCACCTCAGTTTACTAGGCAGATGGATGGGTATTTTGCGGGAAGGCTGCAAGCCCAACATTATGCGCTGCTACTCTGATACGTGAAAAGGTTTGTTGTGTGGTGTAGAAAGTCTAACATCAATCCTATTGATTGTTCACCATCACATATTATGCATTGCTGCTTGCCTTTACTAGATTCAGAACTAGTCTTTCATTCATTTATAGTGGCACTGTCTGCATACACAACATCTCCTAACAAAGTGTCCTGATGGAGAATTCTAGTTTAAGCCTTCATGGAGGGAGTAAAATGATTACAGCCAGAGGTTGCTAACCCTGAACCAGGTTGGAATTTAAATATGGTCCCAAAGAAGCTCATGGGTCCATCTTTTGAGCCAATGAAGAAATCATCCCTCAAAACACCTCATTTACCAAGTGGCTTTTCTTGTAGCCATTACTCCTATTCGTAGAATCGGTGAGCTTCAAGCTTTGCAGTGACTGAGCCTTTTGTTAGTACATAAAAAACAAAGTGGTTTTGAGAATGCAGCCACGCTTTTACATATGTAAATTCCATATAAACCAATCCATTGAATTACTAGCTTTCTTGCAAAATCCTCAGAACCTTGAGGAAAACAGTACTTCATACACTGGATGTACATGGGGGGGCAGTAATGTACTGCCTTAATAAAAACAAAGCCACAGAGAAAGCCAGATCACTTCTTTGTATCTCTGGCAGTCAGAAGAGAAGAGGGCCCTGTCTCAAAGGCTACCATCACCAGGTGGATTGTAGTATGTATTCCATAGTGTTGCACATACTTGCTTACATTTGCTAAAGAAAAACCCAGTGGAAGTAGTCAATGGACGCCCTGCACACTTTCCTCAAGACTCCTCCCGTACCACCCACTTTAAAATTAAATCAATGTCAAATGATACCAATCTGAGTTGGATTTATACTCTTCTGTCGATACCTCAATGTGATTGGCTACTATTGGTCTGTTTGTAGCCAATTACATCGAGGTGTGAGCAGAGTTACTGGAAGGGATGGAAATCCCAGAAGGCTCCACGCTCTTCCCCAGAGACCTGGAGAAGAGCGTAACAACCCAGAGTCTCTGTCATGATGCCTACCCCCGGGCATCCGGATCGAGTCCATCAGCCCCAGGAGCAGGCATCCAGATACTTATTAAAACCCCAACAGCCCCGGCTGGGGGCTGTTTGGATTCAGTCCTGGCGCCTTAGGAGCCAGGCTCATCATAGAAATCAGTCCTGGCGCCATGGGCGCCAGGCTCATAGACTTTACTTACCTTATGCAGACCATGCTGCAAATGAGTCCAAGCCAACATGAAGCCTGGATGGGACTATTTTATTACAGGGACTATTTTTCACTCGGGTGTGGTTCTGGGGAACTTCTTACCTGGGACTACTTTGCAGGCTAATTAAACCACGCCCGAACAGCAGCCCATGTTTCGTGTTATTCTGCATCCAGCAACGTAACGCTCACCGTGTCTGCAAGTCAGCATCCAGTCTTCTGCCACGCCCGCCTCGAATCCGGAGCTCGTAGACAAAAGGAAAAGAAAGGAGAAGAGGTTAAAACGCGGACATTATTTGATTCCTTACCCGATTCCAGACCCAACACAGCTCCGAGCCTGGAAAGGACATTATTTCAGCACATGTCGCTTTGTCAGCAGCAACGCCACGTTATACTCACCAGTCCACCGCATCTTTCGACTCGGCGCTCCCTCCATCATTTTCTTCATCGAAACCCAGCACCTGGGGGGAAAAACAAAAGGAATAACAAGGTGAGCCGAGAAAACCGACAAAGACAATCTCTTGCCACAATAGGCTTACCGGCTTTACCACCGGGGGTATTATCCTTTAATTCGCAGCATCTTCCTATGCCGCACCTATAAAGGGAGAGAAAACAGCAAGTTAAACTCTTGCAACTTTTACCGGACAGTGTTTGGTAATACAGACTCTTAACTGAACGCCATCAGCTGCCTCCAGGCAATATTCTTTTGGACCCAGCTGCAACCTAACGAGGGAATGGAACAAGAGTGAACATCGGACATATTGAACTCTTTGAACTTTATAGACACTGGAGTCAATATTCCTCCGGAACTCCTCCAGTACCTTCAAACCAGTGAAGTAACTGATATCTACGCGCCTCTGCATGCCATGCAGGATGGAGAGCTCATCATTTAAAAACATAAGGTGAGGTTACCAAGAGGGGATATCGGAGGTGATTAGTGGGGAGAACGAGAACAGTTGGGGGGCCATCACTAAAGTCCATGGGTGGCTAAATCCCTTTCTCCACTTGCAGGAGAATACTTCTACGAGTCCAGCAGACAAGATTAGGCGGGCCAGTCCAGACAGTCATCTCTGCACTACGCATCACGTTGGTGGAGACCGCAGCTGTCTGGGTCCGATCGACGCCCCTGTGGGAACCAGGTGAGCGTAACAGTCTCAGAGATAAACCCAGAGACTAGGCTGGTATGGTGTTGCAGCCTTTCAAGCAAGAAGCTGCCTTTCACACCCAAGGCACACTCTACACTTAGCAATGGAGCTACTCTGGCAACCATTTTGAATGTGCCATTGGATCTATAAAGCAGCTACATGGAGTTTGGGTCAAACTTTCACACAATATTGTGTTGACACACATGCTGGGAATGATTCACAAGTGGGACAGGCAGTGTTAAAACATTTGTTTCTGGTCCCTTAGTTAACCCATCACCTTCATCAGATACTGCTTGATAGTCTATGCCATGGGTTTTCAACCTTTGGCTCTCCAGATGTTTTGGACTACAAATCCCACCTGTCCTAGCCAGCATAGTCAATGCTGAGGGAGGGAGTTGCAGTCCAAAACATATGGAAAGCCACAGGTTACAGACTCCTGGTCTATGCAAAGCATGTGATTCTAAGGCGATCACAAGCCTTTGAAGACCAACATTAGCTTTCAGTAATAGTCTTTCTGTTGCTTGTATCTGCTTAGTTTCACATGCACCTGCCTCTCCAGTTGAAGGTCTCACAACCAAGTTGCATGGGTTTAAATCATAGTTGACTTTCTTATGGTAGCTATCACACTCATTCCATTAAAGACATCACGCATCATCAGTACAGGAAAAATAATCTGAGAACCTCTACATGTGAAGGGTCATGGGTACTGTACACGTCAGGGTAGGGGCAGTATTACGAGAACACCCCATTGATGTCCAATTTTCCACTTTGAAATGAAAAATCGTAATACTCTGCACCAACCATTAGATGCAAAGCATGTGAATCTAAGCAGATACAAGAAACAGAAAGAAGATTACTGGGAGGCAGTGTTTGTCATACATATATATCAAATTGCGGGAGAAGGAGCATATACCTTTACCAAGTTTCACCTTAGACAAAAGACACAGAGATAATTCTTGTTCAACTTTAAGTGAGAACATCACACTTGCAGGATAATTATTAGTCGTCTACTTAACAATTACTTATAAATGTATGTATATGTATATTACACTGCCACAATAGTGGCAGTGTAGTTATGGTTAAGTTGGTGTTTCCAGAGGAAGAGCACTTTTTTGGCGGCTTATAACTTCACCCCCTCTGGATGAATCCTCACCAAACTTTTCAAAAAAAGTATATGGCCCACTCTGAATTTTTATGCAAAGTTTGGTGAGGATTCGTCCAGGGGGGGGGGGAGTTATTGGTCCCAAAATTTCTGTTTTTTTCCCATAGACTGAATGGGAAAAATGTTTTGCTCGCGCCTACAGCCCAAACCGCTGGACGGATTTTCACCAAATTTGGACCAGGACCAGCGGCTTGGTCCCGAAAGCGTGCTTTTGCAAATTTGGTGAAAATCCGTCCAGTAGTTTTTTAAAAAATGACCAAAAAGTAGGTAAAAAAAAAAGTGATATCTGTGTTCGCTTTGCGGACACACTTCCCTGTTCGCTCCGCGGACAGGACGGTGATTGGGCAAGCAGCTTGCGTGATGTCCGCGTACATCTGACGTGCTCTCTCATTGGATGCGGTGAAAGGGTGCAGTGCGTCTGGCTTCAGAGACGCCCGGCATCTTTCTTTCCCGCATGAGAGGCTTTGTCAGGTCAGCAGGAGCATGTCTGTCTCCTGCTCCTCCCACCCCCCCCTCTCATGCCCCGTGTCTGCCCCACCCCCCGCTCATGCCCCGTGTGTCCTTTCTGTCCCTCCCCCCCGCTCATGCCCCGTGTGTCCTTCCTGTCCCCCTCATCCCCGCTCATGCTCCGTATCTCCCCTGTTCCTCCAGCCCCCACTCACGCCATCGCACACGATGGCCAGCGGAGGGCCGAGGAGCGGGATCTGCCGCACGATCTCATGCCCGTGTTTTTGTTTGTCTCCTGACATACAAACCCCCCACTCATGCCCTGTGTGTCTCTCCCCTCCCACCCCCCGCTCATGCCCCGTCTGTCTCTCTCCCTCCCCCATCCCCCGCTCATGCCCCGTGTGTCTCTCCCCTCCCCCACCCCCCACTCATGCCCCGTGTGTCTCTGTCCCTCCCCCACCCCCTGCTCATGCCCCGTGTGTCTCTCTCTCCCCCCACCACCCGCTCATGCCCCGTGTGTCTCTCTCCCTCCCCCCTACACCCCCTGTGTGTCTCTCCGCTCCACCCCACCCCCGCTCATGCCCCGTGTGTCTCTCTCCCAAAACCCCCCACCCCCCCGCTCATGCCCCGTGTCTCACTCCCTCCCCCACCCCGCGCTCATGCCCCGTGACTCTCCCTCCCCCCACCCCCCGCTCATGCCCCGTGTCTCTCTCCTGTTGGCCCCACACCCCGCTCATGCCCCGTGTCTGTCTCCTGTTGCCCCCCACCCCCTGCTCATGCCCCGTGTCTCTCTGTTGTTCCACCCACCCCCGCTCATGCCCCGTGTCTGTCTCCTGTTCCCCCACCCCCCGCTCATGCCCCGTGTCTCTCTCCTGTTGCCCCCCCACCCCCAGCTCATGCCCCGTGTCTGTCTCCTGTACCCCTCACACCTCGCTCTAGTCCCCCTCCTATGATGCCCCTTGTTGACCTCTTGTTCCCCCCACCCCCCACTCATGCCCCGTGTCTTCCTCCTGTCCCCCCCACTCCTCGCTGATGCCCTGTGTCTTCCCCCTGTTCCCTCCCACCACCTGCTCATGCCCCGTGTCTTCCTCTTGTCCCCCCTCCTATGATGCCCCTTGTTGACCTCTTGTTCCACCCACCCCCCGCTCATGCCCCGTGTCTCCCTTCTTTCCCCCCACCCCCCGCTCATGCCCCATGTCTTCCTTCCCCCCCACTCCCTGCTCATGCCCCGTGTCTCCCTTCTTTACCCCCCACCGCCCTGTCATGAGCGGGGGTGGGGGCCCCACCTTGCCCTACCCCCGCTCATGCCCCGTGTCTCCCCTGTTCCCCCACCCCCGCTCATGCTCCGTGTCTCCCCTGTTCCCCCACCCCCGCTCATGCTCCGTGTCTGTCTCCCTCCTTTTCACCCCGCTCATGGCCCGTGTCTCCCTTCCCCCCCCCACCTCCCGCTCATGCCCTGTCTCCCTTCTTCCCTCCCACCCCCGCTCATGCCCCGTGTCTTCCTTCTTTCCCGCTCATGCCCCGCGTCTCCCTTCTTTCCCGCTCATGCCCCGCGTCTCCCTTCTTTCCACCCCCTGCTCATGCCCTGTGTGTCTCTCCTGGTCTTCCCGACCCGCCGCCGATGCCCTCTTGTGTTCTCTTTATACACCCTGCCTTTCCTTTCCCTGGTGTCCATCTTGGTAAAAGATTTTCCTTCCTACACCGGGACGCCTGCCTGCGGCGTCCCGGTTTGGGAAGAAAAATCTTTTTTTTTACCACCCCGGGTTCCCACTTTGAGAACCTAGGATGCTAGTGGTCTTCCTCCATTCAAAAGGACGTTAAGGTTATGTTGCACTAATAAAAAACTATGAAATTCAGAAAAAATAAATTGTTAAAGTGACTTTATGGTTAAGTTGCACTAATAAAAACCTATGAAATTCAGTAAAAAACCTTTGTTAAAGGGACGTTATGGATAAATTGCGCTACTAAAAACCTATGAAATTCAGTAAAAAAACTTTGTTAAAGGGATGTTATGGTTATGTTGCGCTACTAAAAACCTATGAAATTCAGTAAAAAAACTTTGTTAAAGGGACGTTATGGTTAAGTTTTGCTACTAAAAACCTATGAAATTCAGTAAAAAAACTTTGTTAAGGGACGTTATGGTTAAGTTGCGCACTAAAAACCTATGAAATTCAGTGAAAAAACTTTGTTAAAGGGACGTTATGGTTCCAAGTAAAACCGAAAAACCCTTGAAATTCGTCAGTTATGGTAAGCTAAGCAACCATAACTCGCGCCACCACCGTGCACTGCTAAAACTAACACCCACGACATCAAAGATGACATCACAAATGTCATCTTTGCCATACACAACATACACACTCACTTCCACTGCATACACATTACAATATACATTAAGCAAATAAATGCATCATTTATTAACAAAAACTATAAACCTGCTGTGTACACAAACCAAAGTAAAGCAACCTATTACTACTCCACTGCTTAATTTAAATGTTCTTTGTAATGTCATACTGTTATGTAACCACTGTTTGAAGATACGCGCCCGGTAGCCTCCGGGCCTGGCTTGCGCTATACAAATAAAATAGATACAAATACTATAATATGTTACAGAGCCATTCAATAATATTGGCTAAAAATAAACTATTCCCCTTATTAGTTAAATGTACCCCATCGACTCTTAACTGTTTAACTGCAAATGTACATATACATCTATTTACATTAATACAAGTACAATTTATTTTTTCGAGGAGCCGCACTTCCACACCTCCAAGTATGACGTGCTACCAAGCATGAAAATACAATTTTGGTTCCTCGAAACAATCCTGATAGCCGGACCAAGTCATTTTTCATTTCAAAACATAATTCCATTCCTCTTTGGAATCCCAAATTGATCCCTCCAGCATGAATCAAAATTACATCTGGGATTTGCCACTGTCATGATGCACAACAAGTCTCTCCTTTTTGTCTTTCCATTTTCCACCACGATGGCTATGCCATTTCACATTCAAATTTGCAAATGGCAAAACACTTTCCAGTCGACGAACATAATGCTCCAGACAAAAAATGCAAAAGTCTCCAATTATTAACACCCTTTTTCCTTAGATTTAAAGAAAACATCACATGTATACTGTAATAAAGCTGTACCTAAACTTGTACTCCCGTGACTGGAATGACTCTGCAACACTAAAAATGGGCATGCATGTGTAATGCTAAACAGACGTCCAATGCCTATGTATAAAATGTTCTCACAAAACTTACACAACTTTATATAAATTACACAATGTAAGCAATACATAACCCAAGTAGGCTGGGCAATTACTGGGCCAGGTAATGCCCTGGGCCAGTTAGAAGCCCAAGCGATGGCTTTAACGATGGCCCGGGGCCATTACCTGGCCCGGTAATGCCCCCTGACCCACCCTTTGAGGGTTAAATTGCTATTAGTACCCTGGCAAGATGTACAGGGAGAGAAGTCGGCTTATTGCCAGCAGAGTAAGTTGGGCACACTGGACATGGATGATTGTCTGCACTGGGCTGCAGGCACAAGGCAGGGCATTGATGGCAGGCATACTAGTTAGGCACACCCACTTGCATGATTTCTGGTGGCCTGCAGAGTACCCTTGGATGCATTGGGGAGGGAAGGGAACCCAAGGGAAGAAGGGAAGGGTTGAGATGGAGTGGGTGAAGGGCTGGTAGATATGGTGAGGGCTGAGAGAAGGGGAAAGGCACCAAGAAGGGAGCGAGAGAGAGAGGCTGAGAGAGGGGCACAGTGAGAGAGGCACACGGTGCAGAGAGAGAGGAGGAGTGGGGGAAGGAGAGACGGTGGGAGATGGAGAAAGAGAGAGACGGTCAGAGGAGAGCAGGTTGGGGAGGAAGGGTCAGAAAGGGGAGAAGGCCAGACTGGGAGAAGTGTACCTGCTAAGGTCGTCTGTAACTCCTCTGACCTCACCCCTGTGTCCAGTACACCTCTGCAACCAAAGAGAGAGAGCCCAGAGTGCCTCTGAACACGCCTATAAGGCTGTTGCTCCTCCTCCAGAGCCCTCCCACAGGAAGGGGCTGGGGATCACAGAATGTAGGATGACACGTGCAGGGACAGGTGCCCCCTCCACAGTGGTTGCTTTTCACCTGTAGAGCTCACCTACCCCCATGGTGGCCACAGCAACTTCCGAGAGTCCAAGTTGGAAGAGGAGCGATTTACAGGGTGTAGGTGACAATAGAAGATGTTTACTGGGATGAGAAAGAAGTTATCCAAGAAAGGATGGAAGGGGCAGCCTCCAGGCTGCAGATTGTACACTAGAAGTGGAGTTAGGTGGGCAAACATGCCCCATGATGGACACAATGGTTCCCACACAGCTGTTCCAGAGTCCGCAGGGTTTGGTGACAGGAAGAGGAAGCAGGTGGGCAAACTTATGAAATTGTTCCCAGGAAGGTGATGAAGAGGCCAGCCTCCCGGCTGTGGTAAAGGTTTGCAGCTGTTGCATGGCTGGGAGTTCTCAAGGGGGGCTAGGACAGGTCTTGGATCCCCTGTGTCTGGACCAGTGCAGTCACATACAGAGTAATATGAAAATACATTTGTGGAAAAGAAAAGTCATTCAATACATTAAAATGCAACAGGTGACATGCAATACATTAAAATGCAACAAGTGACATATATGAGAATCGCAGGTATCCATCCGTGGAGACTAGCATTTCCACAAATTTCCCAAAACACATCAAGTTGGTGATTCTGTGAAACTTTCATTGATGCAGAGTATGCTTATTCTTTTCTAGTCTGCTTAAAACATGGAGGCATTTCTTACAATATAGTATTCATATACAGATTTTGTTAAATGTGTTTTTTGTTGCGTATTCATACATGTGAGCTGTTGCTTTTTAATAATTAATGTATTCGAGTAAAATATTTGTATATTAACAAAGTAAAATAAAATTATGTTTTAAAAATAATAAATAACGCCACAATCGTATTTTTCAAAACTCTTAAACAGATTTGCATTTTTATATAATAACTTGTATTAATACATAATTAAAATTATCTGCTATTAGAAAATAATCACTTTATGTTAATAGAACCAGGTTGATTTTACAGACACACTGCGCGCACACACAAAATAAATTGCAGTTGGTATGTGTTTAATTCCCAAGAAGGGTACCTTCTTGGGAATTAAACACATACCAACTGCAATTTATTTTAAGCTACCTTCTTGGGAATTTAACAAATACCAACTGCAATTTATTTTGTGTGTGTGCGCAGTATGTCTGTAAAATCAACCTGGTTCTGTCTTATTGGTGGTGGACTTGGCAAGTCCCCACACCCACACTCACCCGCAGCGCTCCTCACACCACTCTTTATATTTCAGGTCCTTGTGCTGAACCTCGCTGTCCTTGTTTGCCAACCTTGTTTACTTTATGTTAATAGTCCATAACTAAGTGCATCTAAAAATGTTAACTAAACCGACGGCTTTCCGAATGTACACATTTCTTTTTGAAAGTGTTATTTTGAAATAAGGAATCACTAATCATTTGTTCTGAATGGTTATAGATGTACAATAATAGTCGATGTCGCCAAATTATGCAAATCAGATAGCCAGGAAATGACAGACTCCAGAAAAAGGAAACCATTGGACAATTCGACCTTTTGGCTTGAATCTGGTCACATAATTAGACTGGTTTAACATTAGTTGTGTCCATGCGAATGTTATACCTGTTCGTTCGAACACGTCATGTACGATACTACTTTACCTGACCACTTCCAATTGGATCATTTTACCACCCAAAACCGCAGGTGGTATTTTATAGCTTTACCTGATGACCATTCACCTCTTTAAACAAACAACAAAGTAAATTAACACACTCATTTATTTACCAATGTCATAGACCTCATTTATAACCTGCTGCGACTTCACAGGTTTCCTCCTCATGTAACTTGGGTGCTGAGGGAAAGTTCACACAATTGTGGCCCAGTGTAATCCAATTTTTAGTATAGTGCACACAAGGTAGTCTACCCCATAGTAAACCGTTCTTTCATTACTAACGAATTTTGAATTATACTACCACAAACATGTTCCATCACAGTGTTTAAACAGTGTTGACGTTTTTCAAAAACTTGAGAAGGAGGAAATAGACGTGCAGACTTCTTGGAACCTTTTTAGACCGTTCAAAGAGACAATGTGAGAAGAATCTGGAGTTTAAAGAGAAGAAAGAATACATTTATCGTATATGATACCCATCACAATAACAATATACACGCTCTTCTATGCTATTTTTTTCCTACATTTTGCAAACTTATCCAGCTTTAATCCAATGAGGAGTAAACATTGTTAAGTTTCTTGGAGATCCCAAGAATAACTGCATTATTTGGAGAGTGATAATTGCGATTCTACTGCAATTTCTGATATAAGCGTGATTTAAAAGAAGAACACATTTGCATATTAAAAGTGTTATAAAATGGGGAGGTTTCAGAATTTCAGAAATTCACTGACATCTAGAAGGTTGATGTGTTTTGATGGTGTATTGATAATGACATCATTTGGTATTATGATTTGTGTTTCTCTCCTTATCATGGCATTTCATGGCATTCTTCTGTTCCCCTGAAGGGTGAGAGAGCTGGAGCCCTCCCCTTACCTCCAAGGCCACGACCGACGCCACTCGACCAGCACGTGATGCCTGACTCCCGCAGACCAAGCATCCAGCCACCACGTGCACCTGGTGAGGAGAATCTACATCCCTCTAGCCCACTGGAGGCCAGCAGCATCTACAAGCTGCTCTTATTCTGCCCAGAATTTGTTTATCCCTGATTTTGCTCACCCCTGCACCATCTTGTCTGAATTTCCTGCCTGACCACAAAATGGCGGTCGCAAAGAGGCATGGAAACGAGGCTGGTACTAGTTGCTGAGCAACTAGCTTTATCCTTGGCCAATCCTCGACGCCGGCAGGTGGAAGCCAGCTCCCCGGAAGAAGGCCCGTGGAAAAAGGCCCTGTTCCACCCCTGTTCGCCCCGGGATGCTGCGGCTAGGCGATGCCACAATGCCCGACACCTATTTCCACAATCACTAACGCTGATACAACTGGCTTTGCTCTGCTCCAGTCAGGTTTGCGCACTGCCTGTACTGTGCTCCAGACCTGCCCAGCCGTTCGCCCGGACCCCTGCCCGTCTCCTATGCAGTGCTAGTGCCACCTTGCAGCACACCACAGGTACTATTCATCTGACCTATCTGCCACACTGGCCATAGACATTTTGTACTTTACCACCACTGCTTCACTGGTCCCGGCACCCTGACATTTGCCTGGTCACAGCATTCATAACGCATGTCACGCACGCTCCCTCCTCTCCATGACGCGCTGCGTCTTTTAGTCTCCTTTTATACGCAATGCCTCACATTTGTTACTAGCTTATGCAAACTGCAAGCACTATCTGTGATTATGTGTCATGCCGCAGAGTAAGTGGCGTGTCTGGGACCTATGGAGACGGGTCCGCCATTAGTCATTCCGGCACGCTTTTCGCTTCATCTCTCAGCGGTCCAGTTGTTTTACCCGTTTGTTTCGGAAGTATTTAGCCTGCCACTTCCGTTTTGCGGACGCGTTGCAACGCTAGGCTTTCCTGTCTGTTGTTGCGCTCCATGTGTTATTTCCCTTGCGGTTTCGTCTGCCTTTCTATTATTTCTCGCTCTGATTTCCTTCCTTTCTGTGCTGATTCCCCCTCGCTACTGGCTCCCTGCATTTTCATCTGCGCTCTCCCCTTTCTTTTGCATCGCTCACAGCTGACCTTTCTTTGTGTGTCTTTCGGATCGCTTTCTACTTACGTTGGTTCTGGTGTTCTGCCGACCTTCCCTGTATTTACTCTATCCTTACCTGGATACCTTCCGTGGACAAGCCTCCTACCTTCTGGGTCCACGCCTGAATCACTGTGATATCCAGCTCCAGTTCCTGTTTTGTTTTTTTTTATGCCGCTGGCTTTTTCCCCTTAAACAGTCGACCACGGGGATTCATCCACAACCCACTATTCCAGTGGCACTGTGGCGTCCTTCCGTGGTCGCCCCTACCTTCTAAAAAAAAAAAAAAAAAGAAGCCATCTTTGAGGTACAAAAAGAAAAAAAGAACCAAGCTGAAGTAGGTGAGGAGGAAAGGGAAGGAGGGGAGACGGATTTAAAATCTGAGGAAGAGGACATTTCTGACCATTGTGATAGTTTGCAACGCCAGGAAACAATTATGGCCACACCACAGCAACTTCAAGAACTCGTAGCAGCAGTCCAAAATCTGAACTTAGAGTGCTAATACTACTCTACAACAGAGGATGACTGAGAGGGAACAATCCTCTAATGATCTTCCCCCACTCCCATTGATCTCGGGGAAATTGGACGGGACACCCAAGAAGGTGAAAGAATTCTTAGATGCCTGCAATCTTCATTTTGCCTTTAGAACCCATACCTTCTCATCTGATCATGCAAAAGTCGGATTTATGATAACCCGCATGACAGGGAACGCTCTAAGTAGGGCCACTCCATTGGTTAACCAATCTGACAAGGTCTTACAAGATTACACAGCCTTTAAGGCACTTCTACAACAAACCTTTTTAAGGACTGAAACCACCTACATCGCTTCTGAAGACTTATTGGACATCAAACAAGGAAACTCTGATCTGTTGTCCTATATTACTTCATTTAAGCAAGTGGCATCTGAGGCTGGATGGCAAGAGCAGGCACAATATGCCATTTTTCGCAGGGGATTAAGAGAGGAGCTTAAGGATGAACTTGCTCGCATTGCCCGGCCTCAAACCTTTGCCGATCTACTTACAGCAGTACTACGAATAGATTTTTGACTAAACAAACGTCGCTCTGAGAGATGAAAGAACCGAAGCATACAGTCCTCCCCAGAAGCACTTCCCTCACCCTCCTCATCAGCCCCACGTTCGGCTAAAGACGAAGCCATGCAAATTGGCACAACTCGAGCTCCTCTCACTCCGGAAGAAAGGAAGAGAAGACGAGAGGGTAGTTTATGCATGTACTGTGGATCTTCAACCCATGTACTGAGAGATTGTCCCAACGTGCCTCCCAGGCGTTCGGGAAACAAATTCCCCCGGTAGTTGTAAGGGCCAACTACCGAGAGGCTCAACTGAGTCCTTATACCACCCTTTCTGTGACCTCTTCTCGAACATCTGAAGACTCCCGTCTCATGGTGATATTAGTGTCCTTGAGTATTGGTGATGCCGACATCCCGACACAGGCATTATTGGATTGTGGTGCCGCCGGGAACTTTAGGGACACTCAGTGGGCGGAAAAGATGCAATTACCTCGCACCGCCAAGGCAGAAGATCAAAAAGTCGAGGGGGTTGATGGAGAACCCCTAAGCTCAGGTCTTATCACTCATACCACCGAAGACTTACCATGAACATCCAACAACATTCTGAAAAGATTGTGTTTGACCTCATTCGCCCAGCTCATTTTCCCCTAATTCTTGGCATCGGTTGGTTACGGAGACATAACCCTACCATCAATTGGGCCAAGAACACCCTCAGCTTTCACTCCACGTATTGCCACGAAACATGCCTTCCTGGACCACAGTTTGAGACTATCAAGACGATATGTAGCACTGAGGGCAGCACCATACACTGTCTGCCCAATTTCGTTAAACATTTTTCCGAAGTGGTTACGGAAAAGATACCGCTGGAATTGCCGCCTCCCCGCGCAGAGGACTGCTGCATCGAACTCTATCCTGATGCTCTCGTCCTGTTCGGACGTATGTACCCTCTGTCCCTGCAAGAACGGAAATTCCTTAGAGAATATCTAGACAAGAACCTTTCCAATAAGCTGATTCAACCTTCTAAGCCCCCGGTAGGAGCATCCTTGTTTTTTATCCCAAAGAGGGGTAATAATGAATTACGTCACTGCATAGATTACAGGGGTATGAACAAAGTGACTGTTAAAGATCGTTACCCCATGCAACTTATCTCTGAAAACATTCAAGCTGTCCAAGGGACCACCATCTTTACCAAGTTGGATCTAAGAAATGCTTACCATTTACTCCGTATTTCCAAGGGAGAGGAATGGAAGACTGCCTTTCGTACTCCATTTGGTTTATACGAGTATCAGGTGATGCTATTCGGGTTGGTAAATGCCTCGTCTATCTTTCAACAATTCATGGATCGCCTTTTCTCTGACCTATTATGCCAAACCACCATTGTTTACCTAGATGACATCCTGGTATTCTCCCAGACTCAAGATGATCACGAGGAGCATGTCAGAGAGGTGTTTCGGAGATTACAAGCTAACCATCTCTCTGTAAAGCTCAGCAAATGTGTTTTTCCCGCAACAACCATTCACTATTTGTGCTTTATACTTTCCAGTGTGGGAATCTCCATGGATCCCCAGAAGGTTTCTTCCATCCTGGAATGGCCTTCTCCCAAGACTGTCAAGGAAGTCCAGAAATTCCTCAGACTAGCCAATTTCTATAGGAAATTCATCCCAAATTTCTCTCTACAGGTTTTACCCATAGCCTCTCTTCTAAAAAAGTCTGCTTTACCTTTTCATTGGTCCAAAGAAGCTGAGGACAGCTTTTGTAGTCTCAAGCAGGCTTTCTGTTCAGCTCCCATTTGTACGCCAGCCGGATCAAAGTCTTCCATTCATCCTAGAGACTGACGCCTCCTCCTCAGCCGTCGGTGCTGTTTTACTACAGCTCTATGAGAATAGGGAACATCCCATTTCCTATTTTTCCAAAACACTCAGAAGCAGTCAGAGAAACTATTCAGTGATAGAGCGAGAACTGTTGGCAATGAAGCTGGACTGTCACGAATGGCATCATTTGCTCCAAGGATGTGTACATCCTTTTACCATCCGCACGGATAATAAAAACCTCCAGATCTTGAGGAAGTTCGAATGCTATAACACCCGTCAGGCCCGATGGGCCCATTTCTTTGCTCAATTCGAGTTCAATATCTCGTACATTCCTGGCCCTCAAAATCTCGTGGCTGATGCTCTCTCTAGGCGCAGCGATTACATGGGAGACACGATACCTGCTAAAGAATTCATGTTTCCCCATCTAAGAGGATCTGTATACTTTCCACCTTTTTGCAACAAGTCAGGGAAGCCTCTGGAGGAACCTTTGAGACCGAAAGACATCCAAAGTCTCTCAACTATGATGTCAAGGGTGGCCTATATACTGTCAATGGAAGGCTGTACCTGCCCACGCCATCTTTAGGGCGAGTAGCATTTTTCTGGTGTCACGACTCAAGTATCGAAGGACACAGAGGACTTAAGGGTACGTTGGATCTTCTCCAAAGACATTTCTATTGGCCTACCATGTCAAAGGATACCACTCAATACGTACAGTCTTGCTCCATCTGCCTTCGCAGCAAGAATCCCACGCAAGGTCTGCTAGAGCCCAGCCAGGTACCTTCTGGTCCTTGGAGGACTTTGTCTACAGACTTTATAGTTGACTTGCCCAAGTCACAAGGATGTACTTGTATCATGGTTACAGTCGACTCCCTCACTTTTCTACTCGCTCAGGTCCACCTACGGCTCCTGAAATGGCTGAGGTATTTGTAAAAGATGTGTTCCGGCTTCATGGTATCCCCACTAAAATCATTTCCGACAGGGGTTCTCAATATACTTCTCACTTCTGGAAGGCTTTTTGTGAGAGATTGGGGATTGAGAGAGCTCTGTCTTCTGGGTTCCACCCCCAAACTAACGGACAGACCGAACGCTTGAACGGAACGCTTGAACAATATCTCTGCTGCTACATTAACTCACAACAGGACAACTGGGTGTCACTTTTACCCACCGCAGAATTCTCCTATAATAACACAGTACATTCTGCTTTGGGTATGAGTCTTTTTTTTTTGTACCTATGGCTACCACCCACTTGCTGTTCTGCCTATGTCTAAGATGGCATCAAGCATTCCGGCTGTTGAATCTTCCTTAGCCTTGGTCCAAGAAGCCTATCATAAGGCAAAGGCTTGTCTACAGGAAACTGCTCATCCCAACAAGGCCCAGGCCGACAAACATCGGAGACCTGTGCCCAACTGGGAGATCGGGTCCAAAGTTATGCTCTCCACCAAATACCTACCCAGATGGGTGAGACCCTCTAAGCTTTCCCCCCCCGTTACCTTGGTCCCTATGAAATTCTGCACAAGATCAATCCAGTGGCGGTCCGCCTTAAACTTCCTGAAGGCTTACATCGGGTACACCCAGTATTTCACTCATCCCAACTAAAGCCGTTCCAGGTAGACAAATAGGCTTGCACCTCTAAAAAGATGCCGATACCAACCGGAGCATCCAGTGAGGAGTATGAGGTCGCTCAAATCTGTGATTCCCGATACCGTCATGGTAGACTAGAGTACCTAGTTCACTGGAAGGGGTACCCATGGTCTGAAAATTCCTGGGAGCCAAGGTCTCACCTTCATGCCCCGTTGTTGGTCCGTAAATTCCATTGGTCTCATCCCGGCAAGCCCGGGGGGTGCGGCTTCGAAGGGGGCATTCGGTCATGCCGCAGAGTAAGTGGCGTGTCTGGGACCTATGCAGACGGGTCCACCATTAGTCATAACGGCACGCTTTTCGCTATGTCTCTCAGCGGTCTAGTCGTTGTACGTGTTCGTTTCAGAAGTATTTAGCCTGCCACTTCCGTTTTGCAGACGCGTTGCAACGCTAGGCTTTCCTGTCTGTTGTTGCGCTCCATGTGTTATTTCCCTTGCGGTTTCGACTGCCTTTCTATCATTTCTCGCTCTGATTTCCTTCCTTTCTGTGCTAATCCCCCTCGCTACTGGCTCCCTGCATTTTCATCTGCGCTCTCCCCTTTATTTTGTATCGCTCGCAGCTGACTTTTGTGTGTCTTTCGGATCGCTTTCTGCTTACGTTGGTTCTGGTGTTCTCCCGACCTTCCCTGTATTTACTCTATCCTTACCTGGATACCTTCCGTGGACAAGCCTCCTACCTTCTGGGTCCCCGCCTGAACGACTGTGATATCCGGCTCCAGTTCCTGTTTTGGGTTTTTTTATGCCGCTGGCTTTTTCCCCTTAAACAGACGACCACGGGGATTCATCCACAGCCCACTATTCCAGTGGCACTGTGGCATCCTTCCGTGGTCGCCCCTACCTTCTAAAAAAAAAAAGGAGAAGCCATCTTTGAGGGACAAAAAGAAGAAAGGAACCAAGCTGAAGTCAAGAGGTGAGCAGGAAAGGGAAGGAGGGGAGACGGATTTAACATCTGAGGAAGAGGACATTTCTGACCATTGTGATATTATGTGCCCCGATAGCCAGTTCATTTTGTATTTGTGTAAAGCATGCTTACGCTATGACTGTGCTGCCCAACTTTCCTTGCCTGCTGCTGCCCATGCTAGTTAATCTGAACTGCCTACTGCATAGCATGGTCACTGCGCTACTTTTGGTCGGCTGCCATTCTAGGCCTGCTGGACTTGTGCCCTGCCAGCCAAGTTGAACTGTACATTTTGTGCCACTATTGGTCGCTTGCCAATCCCTTGCCTATTGCATATCTCCCATGCTAGTCAATCAGCCTATTTCAATTGCTTCTTGTTTAGCCTGGTCACTGTGCCTCCTGATCGGTTAACACTCTAGGCCTGTTGCCCCTGTGCCCTCCCAGCCAAACTGAACTGTATCTACTGCGACCTACGAGTCATCTGATTCGTACATTGCATAGGCTACTAATTGAGCATCTACTGACCGCCTCTTTATGCCTGCACCTGTACCTGCCTGCTAGCCTATCTTACCTCTCATTGCTCTCCTGCCCAATTGGTACTGACCCGTTGTCTAGGTAGATAACTTCGGTTCCACCCCTACCTCACTCGACCTTTGACTGTAAAATGCATTGCACCTTTGATACTCACCCTCACCACTTACCCTCACTTGCTAGTGCACCAAAGCATGCACCCCAGTCCACTCGACATCTCACCACGTACTTATTGTTCACCTTTCAGGTCCTAACCTGGTCACTGCTTCTCACCTTCACCACACAGCTCTATGTCTCGCCCACTCCCACAATTAGTATAACAACATCTCCTGAACTACCTCTCACTCTCACTATGACAGGTCCTAATCCTTATCTAAACGCACCGGCCCTCTGGCTACTACATTTTGCCACCAAACCTACCCCTAATCAACTATGCCCCACTATCATTAGAAATTCCAGACTTGGCTCACGTCTGCGCCACCTACCTCTCCACCAACCCACAACTATTAACAACATAGTTACACCCGCCAGACGCCACACTAGGCCTGACATAGGCACAGTGAATCTGATTGTGAGTTCCTCTCTATCACAGGCACACACCATTGCCGATTGTCCACCATTGCCTCACCATGCCATATCGACCTCACGCAACCATTCCAGCCAACCATGTGCCTTATCAGTTAGAAACCAAAGATTAGCTTCCAGATGTCATCACTGGTCCTACCACCTGAACAATCCCATGCTCGACAATATCTCAAACTCCAGCGATAACAAAACCACAGCCCACTCGGCTCCTAAAATTGACTCTCCTCCTCATGTTCACAATGCTATCACTGCCCCTAAACTCAACGGCGCACTCATCAACGCACGCTCCATCCCCGCGCAAGCCCTAGATATTGCAGATTTCATAGTCACAAACAACCTCGACTTTCTCGCAATCACAGAAACTTGGCTTCATGCAGCATCCGGCCCTTCTCTGACCCTGGCCATCCCTGACAACTATTCCATTATCAGGTGTGACAGGGACACCAATCAAGCTAAGGGGGGTGGACTAGTCTTCATATTTAAGAGCTTGCTTAACCTCAGAGCTGCCAACAGCCTGCAGCTGCCATCAGCAGAATTACTGTCTATTAAATTGCCGATCTCTCCTAATTACACAGCCACTGTACATCTCATTTACAGGCCCCCTGGCCTGAACTCCTCATTCGTTGAGGACATTTCATCTATCCTAGCTACCAGCACTGAGCCCAACTCACAAATCATCATATTGGGAGACTTCAATCTAGGCTACCAAGATACGAATGACGCCAAAGCCTTTGACCTAGAAAGAGTCCTGGCCGACTTTGGTCTCACCCAACACGTCAATGAGCCCACCCACATCAAGGGTCGCACTCTTGAATGGGTCTCTGACTTGAACTGTGCGCTTAACGTCCCCTCTGTGTCGCCATGTGCATGTTCTGATCACCACAAAATATCATTCTCCATTAATTCCACTCCACCTACAGATAAACCCAACCTTGCCCCTCCCACTTCCATACACAACAAAAAGGATATTAAGGTTGAGAAATTACTCCCACTTATCCTTCCTCTTTTGAACTCGGCATCCACCACGTACACGGACCTCACAGTGCTAGTAGACACCTACAACCGCATCATGCTAAAAGCCCTCAATACCATTGCCCCCTTCAAACTGTGCAAACAAAAACTGTGGCTCCACCTTAATTCCTGGTTTACCCTGCATTACGCGATCTCCGTAAAGAAAAAAGAAAAGCTGAGGCTCACTGGAAAAGCTCCCCTTCTCTAGACAACAAAAACAAACTTACCCCAGCCTCCCTTACCTACAAAGAAGCCATCCTAGCTGCTAAAAAGGAAGTATATAAAAAAAGGATCACTCAAGCCCAATCAAATACCAAGGAACTCTTTAAGATCCTTAAGGAATTGGAGTCTCCTGTCGCCCCGCTTGATACGTGCACCCCGGACACTGAATAGTGTTCCAATATTCAAAAGGCACTGCTTGACAAAATTGCCATGCTCCAAGACAAAATTAACACTAAAAAAAGCTACCTCTCTGACTCAATGGGTAACCCCCTTCTTACAAAACCCCTTCTCCAAAACATTCCGTCAAACCATTTTAGCTTCTCACCCCTCACCATTAAGGAAGTCGAAAATATCATAACTAAGCTTAAGCCTTCCAATTGCCGAGGTGATGCCTGCCCTGTTCCTGTCATAAAGGAAGCTGCACATGATCTCGCCCCTTTCATTACCTCATTCATTAATGCCTCCTTCAAATCGGGCACTGTACCTGACAACCTTAAGGATGCTTGGGTCATCCCTTTAATCAAAAAACCTAATCTCGATCCCAGTAATCCCTCTAACTACAGGCCCATCACCACAGTGCCTTACCGTCTCAAAATTCTGGACCACGCAGCCTATCTCCAAATCCAGGACTATCTTGAAACCAACAATCTTCTAGGGCTTAGACAATCTGGCTTCTGTCCCAGACACGGTACAGAGACAGCCTTAATTGACTTGAAAACCTAAATTGAGGAGTTGAAAGACAAGGGCAAACTGGCACTCCTGCTCCTCCTTGATCTTTCAGCTGCCTTTGATTTGGTCGTTCACCAAATCCTCTGCCACCACCTCAAAATTGCGGCCCACTTCTCCGACGCAGCCACATCTTGGATCAGCTCTTTTCTGGCAAACAGAACCATGAGGGTCTTCTCTACCATAGCCGCAGCTGATCCAGCCCACGTCCCCTGTGGAGTTCCACAAGGATCTTGTGTATCTCCCACACTTTACAATGTGTTTACTAAACCGCTCTTTGATATACTTGACTATCTGGGTGTCTCCTACACTAATTATGCGGATGACACCCAGATACTCATCCCTATCACTGGCGATTATGTAACAGATGCTAAAGCACTCAATGCAGTCTACACTGCCATTCAGGCTTGGATGGCTCATCATGGGCTTTGCCTTAATGATGAAAAGACGGAATTAATCATTCTTGGCTCTCAATACAAACTTCACTAAACTTGACCCCAAATACAATTCCTTCATTATTGACGGGAACAATATTAAAGTCTCTAATGTCACAAAAATTCTTGGAATATATCTTGACTCTACTCAATCCCTCAATCGACAAATCAATGCAGTTGTCTCAGCATCATCCTATACTTGCAAATTGATTACAGCATGTCGCACTTTCTTGACAACGGAGAACTGTCTGATTCTCGCCAGAACCCTCATCATGTCCAAAATCGATTACTGCAATGCCCTCTACCTAGGGACTGGTCAAAGAAACATTGATAAATTCCAGGTCTCATAAGGGCAGCTCTCAACGTTCCCAGGCGTTCCCACATATCTAACACGAGACGCAACTTGCCCTGGCTACCCATCACCACCCAATATCCCTCAAAGCACTTATTCTAACACACAAGGCCCAGAACAACGCAGCCCCGGCTTACTTCTCCACGCGCTTCATACAACACACAGCAACTAGACCACTAAGATCTTCTCAGGCTCACACGCTGACTATTCCCAGTTTTAAGCTACAGAGAGCCGGAGGCTCGAGCTTCCCTGTCCTCGCGCCTAAGCTCTGGAACACTCTACCCAATGCTCTCAGAAACGTTCCTTACATCTATTCCTTCAAAGATAAAACCAAATTGTGGTTACATGAACGGGATGCCCTTGCCTCCTCTTTATAATCCCTACATCTGTAAATCTCATTACCGACTGCACATTGTACATAGACTGTTTAACTGTATTCTTAGATTTGTTCCTCTCCTCTCTATTGATGCTCTAAACTTTTATGTAAATATGTGTAAAATGTATATTGTATCTGTTTGTTCTAACATGTAACTGCATCTTAAACATGCGCCCAGATGCCCCAGGGCAAGGTGCGCACTACAAATAAACAAAATACAAATACAAAACAAATATCACCAATGATCCTCCCGGGCCCCTCTCATCACAAGTCCTCTTTAGCAAACATCTGCTCCACAGACTGTGCAAGGCAGCCCCCCCCCCCCCTCCTCACCCCTCCTCTCCAAATGTGGAGAGAATGAATATAAGACAACATTTGAAAAAGGCATTCATATTTGCAGAGAGTAAAACATCCACATCAATTTAATTGGAAGTCTTGCACTTAAGTATGTTTCTTGTTGAAAACCAAGCTAGAAATTACAAGTACCAGAGTTCAAATTGCTTCAGGCATATTAAAGCATGTTGTAGTATTAATATGCCTCTTAAAAACTTTTTTTCAAACCCGTAGAGGTGTCTCTTAAAGGCTATTTATGTATCTTATTTTACAAAAGGAACCTTCCTTAGAGGGCAGTTGCCGTTTTCCCTGATTAGTGACATGTGCACCATCCCGCCCTAAAATATGAATTGCATCATGGTGTCTATTTTTATTAATAATGGCATACAGTGCTTGTGAAGGAAAGTCGGTCAGCCTTGCTCATGTTACATCTGGTGTTCTCAGTGTGGATGGTATTCTGTGAACCTTTCCTACATTTTTCTTTAAGCAATGTTATTTTAACAAAAATATGGAAAATGTTATCATTTATAAATTGAAAAGATATCTCTGTCACATAGCCCAAATAGTTACTCCCCTGCCACTTCACAATACATAATCATCATATGTGGGTGTTTGCAATTCACCATGCTCTGGCATATTTACTGTGCTTTACTCCACTTGATGCAACAAACTCCATACCAAGAAACTTCCAATTTTTTCTTTAAATGACAAAATGCTTAGCTTATAACCCCAACCAATGCACCCAGGAAACACCAATAGCCCATGGCCTTGACTTGTTGAACTCCTCATCACCAAGGCAGAAAATTAAATGTGCCAGTTTGTGAACTTCAATTCTGCCTCCGTGAACAAAGCACGGCATTGGCCATTACTGTTTGGAGAAAGACACTAGACTAATAACATGTAGTACCAGATCTGCAGACCATGCCAGACATTACCGTAAATGCAATTCCTGGGGACACCACTATGTGGAGGATGGTTCTGTGAGCCAGGCTTGCTGCACAAAAACCTTGGCAATCTTTCCACTAACCTGACATTGGCTAATTTGAAGCAGTGACCATGAAATTAAGCACATAACTTGTCCACCTCAGATAAATAGTAAAGGCTACATCAGAGAGATAATTTGCACTGTGAATCAGGGACTCTTCTGTCTCTGATTTTTTTCTATATTCCCTGAAAATTCAGAGCCTCAACAGCTGCAACCGAAATCGCTTAAGAAACCTCCTGTAAAGTATGTGGAAAAAACAAGTTTTGACCTTTAAAAATGTGTACTTTTTGTTGATCCTGTTGAAGGGGGGTAGATGCCTCCAAAATATGTACAGTGCCCTAATGATGTATTGTTCCAAAATTAACCTTTTGAATACTAATATACAATGCAAAATGCTGGTTGTCTTTATGTTCTTGCAAAAGAAAGCTGCCAAACTCAGCTTTGCCTCTATAAAAGACCATTGTCATCACATGTCTGTTTTGTTCTAATAGAGACAAACTATGCATATACTGTTTACCTGTACATTTCCTCAAATTGCACTCTCAAAATGAAACTACTTGCAGAATATAATTTCCTACTTTACTTTTACTTTATTCCATTTGTCGTGTGCAGCCATAGACCCATAGGTGTGGGGGCGCAGACAATAGACGAACGTGACAAAAAACGAGCAGAGGCTGTCCTAAGACTACTGAAGGGACAGAAAGGAAAGTGTCAAAGGAGAGTACTAATTAAAAAGGAAGGTTTTTAGTCCCTTCTTGAAATTGCACAGAGCGGAGGAGCCTCTCAAATGGCTGGGCAGAACATTCCAGAACGTGGGGGCCGCAAAGGCAAAGGCACCCAATTGCGCATTTTTGGATTTAGATCTTGGCTGGTGGAGATTATGGTTTTTAGAGTACAGATTTCTAAGGCAAGATTTTTTTCCTATGTACCTTTGTAAATATGGGGGCATTGTTCCCATAAGGCATTTGAAGGTAATGACCAAAAGTCTGAAGGAGATATGTGCATCCACAGGGAGACAATGCAGGGCTCGGCGTGCTTCTGAGACATGGGACCGATAAGAGAGGCCAGCTACAACTCTAACTGGTCCGTTCTGAACTACCTGGAGACGGTTAATAGTAGATTTGCTGGAGCCAGCCAACAGACTGCAGCAATAATCTAATTTAGCTCCTATAATGGCTCGAGCAATAGACTCAGCGTTCTGTTTGGAAATGAACAGTCTCAGGTGAGCCAACAGTTTGATATAGTAGGAGGCAGATGTGACTGTGCTGGCTACGTAGGGCTTCATATTAAGCGACTGATCCAGAACCACTCCCAAGATTTTTACTTTAGGGAGTGTGGGGATTTGAACATCCCCTAACTGGAAGTGATTGTAGGCTGGGTCAAGTTTAGCTAAGATGCCCTCAGAACCCACTACTATGAGTTCGGTCTTTCCACGGTTGAGTGCGCGGTTATTTAGCATCATCAACTGTTCAATGATGGAGAATATGCGATTGAGTTCACTCTCATCCAGGTCATGTTGACCAGAGAGAGGGATGACACATTGTGTGTCATCTGCATAGTTAGAAAGGGGTGTCCAGTCAACTCGTCGAAAAAAAACTGGTCGACTGCAATTTGGTCGACGCAATTTGGTCGAAAACCAAATGGTCGAATTTTTTTTTTTATTTATATATTTATTTTGCGGGTTTTCGTTTAGTTAAAAAAGGGGTTTTTAGAGAAAAAAAGGGGGTTGGGGGGGACCCCCCCCCAAAAAAAAAAAAAGGGTTAAAATAAAAATAAAAAAAATTTCGACCATTTGGTTTTCGACCAAATTGGTTCGACCATTTGTCTGGTCGACCAATTTTTTTCGACGAAATGTCTGGCAACCTTAGAAAGGAGTATGCCCTCTTGAGCGAGATGAGCGAAGAAGGGAGCCATAAAGATATTATAGATACAAGGTGATAGGCTGGCTCCTTGCCCAATTCCAAAAAGTACCTGAATGGCAGGTGCCTTCACCTCATTGGCACACACCCTATTAATTCTATTTGAAAGAAAAGAGAGCAGCCATTTGGTAGCGGCCTGGGAGCAATTGGCAACAGACTTGAGCCTGTCAGCCAAAATAGCATGATCAACCAGGTCGAAAGCCGCAGATCAAACTGTCTCCTATTTAAATGCTCTCTAGAAAAAATAAGGCCTTTACAGATATTCACTAAGTAATCTAAGCTTTTGAAATGCCTAATTTGAGCACTTATTTTTCCCTATCCAGCTATCGATATATCATATAAAACAATTACATTAGGTTATGCTTGTAGGCTGATTTGAAACTGTCAAGTAAACCCTTCTTTGAATTGTTTAAGCAAAATGCCTAAACCAATTTGTTGAATTTTTAGCAGGTGGTATAGGTGTAAACATTTAATAATGCATAATGTTTTGACAACATAAATGTTTAATAACTGATATTAAACTGTTACAATTTTAAGTACTTTAGCAAGTGCTTTGGGAATACATCAACTGTATGTAAAAGATAAATATTTGGTGACCGTTATTTAAACCATTCACCTGCCATTAAGTGTTTAAGTGGAAAACACAGTAATTCTCTTTTTCTAGCACTCTCATTTTGTGAAACATTTCCCACATTCAGAACTAAAATAGAATGTGCCTCTACTTGTTTTTTTGTTTGTTTTTAAACTAATGCATCTTTTATGTGCAATGGTTTGTGTCCTCCCACGGATTTCTCATCTTAGATATTTATTCTCCTGCTTTGCAGCTCTCAGAAAACCCCAGCAGGGTGTGTCGTGTGGACTAATGTCGATTTTTCCACTGAGTTATTTTGTGACCCGACCTGACGGTGCGAGTACAAATAGTGTACTCTGGGCCTGTGACTGCCGTTCCTTCATTCCCATCACGTTGCTCGGGAACTTTGCCTCAGAGAAATCCTTGGACTAAGTTATTTCTTTCAAAACTTACTTCAAATTCTAGTAGATTACTTCAACATGTCTACTCTGACACCCTACGGTTTCAAAAAGTGCTGTGATTGCAGCACAAAAATGTTGCTCACCGATCTTCCAAGTTTGTCTGTGGTGCCTGGGTACTGACCACGTTGTGGCGGATTATGCCTTGTGTCAAGTTAAAGCCTTAAAAGAGAGAGCCTACAAATTGGCTTAGGTCGCTAGATTTAGAAGACCCACAGTACAACACCTTCGAAGATTCGACCTGATGAAAAAAGCTCTGCGGCTGATGAATCGGCAGGGAAAGAGAAAAAACGGTTTAAAAAGCACTGTAGAAAGCACTGTAAAAGATCTCACTCGAGGAGCAGCTCCCATCATTCTTCGTCTTCCTCATCATAAAAGAATAAAAGGAGGAAACATTTGTCCACAGACTCATCCCCTGAGAGACAGGTAAGCTTCCCGGCGAAATCCATCTTGACAGAGAAGTGGGAAGAGTTGTGCATCAAACTGATGCAGCTCTTATAGAAAGCGGGCCCGCCCGGTCGCTTTCTCTGGGAAGACCACTGAGCGCACTGTGCCAGACAAGGCCGTCAGGGACTTCACTCACCAACCATCTTGCGCGCCAAAGAGCCTGAGACTGGTGAAATAATCGATTTGGGGACTGCCAACGCCACTGACATCATTGCCGGCTGATGTGTTCTTCGACGCCCCGTCAGCTCCATCAGCGCTGTCAGCATCGCAAAAGGATTGATCGAAGATCCCTCGAGTAAATTTACTGCAAAATCTAGGAGGGATTTTATGTCCTCTTTTCAGGACAATATTGATGAGGATGATGACCCGGTTCCCTTTGGGTTTGAACCAATGGACCTAGCTCGACATTCTCAAGAGTTTCAAGAAGATGAAAAATAGCTAATTGATTTAGCCTCTGCCCTGCAAGATGCAAGTGGCTTGGACACCTCTCCTGAGGTAGAATTCCCACAGGGAGAGCCTAGAGCCCGCTCTAATGTGGCATATAGAAGGATGATGGCTAAGGTAACTGATGCGTTAGGTTGGGGTCCCACACCTGGTGACATAATGGAATGTGACTTGACAGACATCCTGGACAAGGGCACACAGTTGAACCCATCCTTCCCTTACATAATGCCATCAAGAATCCCCTTATGGAGCTAATGAAGACTCCCTGCTCAGGACCAGCGATCCACAAAGGTGGCAAAGGCTGCAACGTTGGGCAACAAGGCTAGTGCCTACCCAGGGACGTAGGAAGCACATCAGCTCTGGGGCGGGACACCTTCGGGACTTTGCTACAGACACAACATATCCCAATCCAAACTGCCAGAGGGTAAAGTTCCAATCCTTAAATCCCTTTAAATATATGTGTTTTTTGTTCTTAGATTTAGTTAAAAAAAGAAAAACAAGTAATGATAGTTTTCAAAACACAGTCACGCTTCCAATAAGTTGCAGATTTCTCATCAAAAGCACAATACTTAAAGCTCATAAGAAACACATTTTCATCAAAACAGTGTTAGAAGAACAAGTTACTTACCAACTGTAACGTTCTTTCGATTGGATGTTCCTCCCATGTATTCCTCATCTTTAGATATATTGTCTCCCAGCTTTGCTGCTTCGGAAAACATTTTCACCAGAGAGCGCTGTGTTCGAGGCCGCAGAGTCGTAGTCCCTCGAGGGCCGCCGTCGAGCATTGACGTCATCCGCTGTATAAAGGGCTCGAGCAGCTCCCGTTACCTCAGTTCTGTTTTTACGGTGTTCATGGTTGCATCAGCTCATCAGGCTTTAAGTCCTCAGGCTCTTAAGGAAGTTTGAGTGCAATTGGCGTAAACTGTACGGAGGGATAGGTTGGGAGGGTCGATGAGGAATACGTGGCAGGAACATCCAATCAAAAGAACGTTACAGTTGGTAAGTAACTTGTTCTTCGAATGGATTGTGTCCTCCCACGTATTCCTCATCTTTAGATAGGCTCCCAAAGCAGTAAGAATTTGGAGGAGGGAGTACCAGAAATTTCAATTATGGACTGAATGAAGGACAGCTTTTGCAATGAGTCCTCCTTAATATGAAGTAGAGTGCAAGCAGTAATTGCTTCACAAAGGTGTGCATTGATGACCAGGTGGCCGACACACAAATATCCTGCACTAGGACACCCCTCTGAAGAGCCATGGAAGTTGCCATTACCCTGGTTGAATGAGCCCTTAATCCATTTGGAGGCTCTTTTCCAGCCAATTTATAGGACTCAGAGATTTCTAGAATTATCCATCTGGATAGAGTTTGTTTAGACACTCCAAGGCCCAATTTGTGTCAAGTATACCCAACAAATAGTTGGTCACATTGTCGAAGATTTGGCAATCTGGAAATGTAGAAAGTGAGAGCCCTTTTTGGGTGCAGTCTATGCAAACTTTCCTCTTCCTTACTAGCGTGAGGAGGAGGATAAAAAGAAGGTAATTTTCTGTGACAGATGTAAATCAGAGATTATTTTAGGCAAGAAAGATGGTTTGACTTTTAGAATAACTTTGTCTCTATGGAAAATGGTGTGAGGAGGCTTACAAGAAAGTACCTGCAACTCACTTACCCTGCGGGCTGATGTTATAGCCACCAACAAAATTGTTTTAAGAGTGAGAAGTCTTAATGGGCAAGAATGTAAAGGTTCAAAAGGGGCACACATGAGAAATTTTAAGACTAAATTCAAATCCCAGATGGGCACCTGGGGGTCGGGGGGGTACACATTTCTTAGCCCTTTCAAGAATTCAATTACTAAGGGCATTTTAAAATAGGACACCTCTTCCGAGGAACGCTTAGCTGATGATAGCGCTGCCAGATATCCTTTTATAGTGCCAATTTGGAGCCCCAAATTGGCCAAGTGTAAGAGGAAAGAAAGTACTGTTGGAGTATTACAAAGAAATGGATCCACATTCTTATCCCTGCACCAGTTACTGAACTTATTCCAATGACACCGGTACAGGGATTTTGTTGCTGGCCTTCTGGCCGAAAGCAAAATCTCCATCACGTCTTCCGGGAGGTCCCAATCCTTATATCTCAGCCTCTCAGAAACAATGCTTGAAGACTTAGTGTCTTGACCTCTGGATGGAGAACCCGACCTTCCTCTTGCGAGAGAAGATCCTCTCTTTGTTGAAGACGTATTGGAGGGCAGATGGACATGTCCAGAAGGTCTGGGTACCACGTCCTCCTGGCCCAATCTGGGGCAATTAGAATCATGGTTTTCCTGAACTTTCTCAACCTCCTGATTACCCGAGGAATCACGGGGACTGGAGGAAATGCGTAGAGAAGTGGAAATATCCAGTTCACCACAAACGCGTCCCCTAGAGCTCCTCTTGGAGGAAATTCCCTTGAGCAGTACAGCTCGCACTTCCGAGTGGCACCGGTTGCGAACAGATCCACTTGAGGGGTTCCCCAAAGGGCAAAGATCTCTTGAAGGACTTCCTGAGCTAGCTCCCATTCGTGGGAGGCTGTGCTCTGACTGCTCAGAGCGTCCACCGCTGTGTTCAGCTCTCCGGCTAGGTGAACTGCCGATAGAAAGATTCCTTCTTGCATTGCCCAGAACCAGAGCTGCATTGCCTTTCTGCACAGTGGGATTGATCCTACGCCTCCTCTTTTGTTGAGCTAGTACATGGCCACTGTGTTGTCCGTCAGGACATTCTTTCCCTGTACAGAGGGCAGAAAATCTGTCAGCGCTAGTCTGATTGCCCTCAGCTCCAAAAGGTGGATGTGTAGTTTGGACTCCCTTGGAGACCAGCAACCGCTGATTGACAGATTGTTGGTATGGGCTCCCCACCCTGTGAGTGAGGCATCTGTCACTACCGTTATCTCTGGCCATGGTTCCCAAAAAGGTTCCCCCTTGAGGATATTCTCCTTGCAAGCCCACCATAAGAGATCTTGAGCCACTTTGGCTGGGACTTGCAGAAGATCTGACATCTCCCCCCGAAAATTGGGACCATTTAGTCCTGAGGGCCCATTGAAGGGATCTCATCCTCAATCTGGCGTCTAGCACCAGACAAATGCAAGATGCCATGAGGTCTAGCAACCTTAGAAAGTCGAATGCCTTTAGATGTTGGGCATTTTGAAACTTTGTTACCATCTGCAGAATGTGGTGAGCTCTCTCCTCGGGAGGCAAGGCTTTCCCTGAGGAATTATATACGACTGCTCCGATGAATTGGAGTTTTAGGCTTGGAATCATTTGTGACTTCTTGTAATTGAGGAGGCCCAGTCTGTGTAAGAAGTGACAGGTCAAGGTCAGATGTTCCTGGGCTCGTTTGGGTGAACTTGCCCTGATTAGCCAATCGTCCAGATGAGGGCAGACGTGAATCCCACTTCTCCTGATACTCGCTGTCACCACCACCATCAGTTTGGTGAAAACCCTTGGGCGGAGGTCAGCCCAAATGGTAGAACCCGAAACCGATGAGAACCACCAATTGCGAACCTCAGATACTTTCTGTGCTTCAGATGGATTGGCACATGAAAGTAAGCATCCTGAAGGTCCAATAAAACCAGTCAGTCCTGAAGCTGAAGAGCCTGAAGGATCTGAGAAAGGGTCCCCATCTTGAACTTGTCTTTCCTGAGGAATTTGTTAAAATTTCTTAAGTCCAAGATGGGTCTCAATCCTCCGTCCTTTTTGGGGATGAGAAAATAAGGGGAATACCAACCCTTGTTCCTTTCCGCTAAAGGTACATGTTCTATTGCACCTTTCTCTAGCAGGGTTAAAATCTCCTGCACAAGGAGCGGGTCTGGAATTTTTACAGAGTTGGCTCCCGGTGGATGATCTTGAGGTCTTTGATGAAAAGGAAGGCAGTAACCATGGGTCACTATCTCTAGTGCCCAGGCATCTGACGTAATGCCCTGCCATTCATCCAGATACTGAGTGATTCTGCCTCCCACCGGGGTCTTGTATGTGAAGACCTCAAAGTTGCTTTGCAGCGGCTGCAGTAGTGGCTGAGGAGCTAGTAGCCACTACTGTGGCTGATCTAGCACCTCTCCCTTTTCCACCACGAAAGGGTTTTCTCTGTTGGCCTCTTTCACTGGCCTGCCCCCTCCCTTTTACAAAAGAGGAGTAGAAACAAAAGGGCCGACTCTGCGTAAGAGTGTTGTTGAGGCTGTCTTTTAGCGGTGCTAAGTGATTTTGCTGCTGCTTTTGAGGTCTGCAGCTTCTCCAAGCTCTCGTCCGCCTTGCTGCCAAACAACCTCAAGCCGTTAAAGGGCATATTAAATAATCTAGACTGCACATCAGGTGCAAAGCCAGATTTCCTTAGTCATGCAAACCTTGTAGGACCGTACTAGATGGCATGGACCTGCTTACACTATCAGCAGTGTCCAGTCCTGACTGAAGGCATTCCTCCATAGCCTCTTTACCATCTTTTACTATAGCCAGGAAACCATCCCATTCCTCACCTTCTGGGATGCATTCAGGGTATATGTAAATCTTGCTAAAGTACAAGTTACATCAGTCGATTTAAGGGCCATGCTGCCCGAAGAAAAAACTTTCTGGGCCCAAGCATCAACTTTTTTATCATCCCTGTATGGTGGTATTGAGGGGTAAGCTGATTGCCTAGTGGAGGTTGCAGCTTGAACCACTAAACTTTCAGGGGAGGGATGTTTAGATGGATATTCCAGATCTGATAAAGATGGCCTGTATTTTGGTACAAATTTCTTGTTTACTGCTGAAATAGAATCAGGAGTATTCCAATTTCCCATTACCCTCTTCTGAAGTGCTTTATGGAATGGAAGAACAGGATCTTTTAGAGGACCTTCACTCAGGATGTCTGTCATGTCATCCTGGTCAAAATTTGGGGAAGCTGCCTTCCAACCCATAAAATCAATTACCCTTCCCATGAGATTTCTATAACTAGGATCAGCATGATCTGTATGGTCTGGTCTCTCAAATTGCACTTCAGGTGAAGTGTCTAGACTACTGGAGACAGCCATAAAGATCTGTTATCTTGAAATTCGGGTCCACTATGGACCTCTCTGGCTCCAAACCTAACTCCAGCTGAAGTGACATACTCTTCAGAGGAGTGTTCTTCAAAAATGGATGACATAGATCTGTGTTAAGAAAGGAAGAAGGCAATGAATATGGCAAGGGAAATGTGCACGGAATGGCACAGTGAACAACTTTGAATCTAACAACGTGCAAACAATACCCAAGACTTGTGTATACTAAAACCCAGGAGTGCAAATAGAGTCAAACAGTTGATCAAACGGGGACCTAGAAGGCTATAACAGCAATGGGTGGAGGATAGCTAAATACATAAGACCCAAGTCAAGGGGCAAGTAGGAATTGTGATTATAGAATAGTGAGGAAAACAAAAGGCATTCACACAGGGACTAGTTACAACAGCACCCCACACCTAATAATCAATGGGAAATAAATGCAGAAGTGCAATGGAAAACATGGAATGGATCCCAATAGAAAGTAAGGATCAGGAGCAGGGAAAATGATATCACAAAAGGAAACCTTTCCCACCCATCCAAGGAGAAAAGGCAGGAAGCTAAATTGATAAAGGGAAAGACTAATGCATCAAGTTTTTCAGTAGCAAAGGACAGCATCAAAGAAACAGAGAACACAGGCAAATTGGGCTGCATCAAAGGGTAAAGCACAGAGAAAGGCTACCTGCAGACAGAGGAAGACAGAAAGGGAAATCCAGAAAGCACATAAATCCGAAATCCAGGGCAGAGGAACAAGAAACAGGAATTAGGAACTAGGCACAAAAGCTAGGAACAAGGGACCAGTCACAACAGGAACACTGCAACAATGACCAGCGCTGGACTGAAGCAAACTGAGGCTTTTAAAGCTGCTTAACGAGCACACCCCTCAGGTATGCCGCCTGCTGCACCTGCAGCCACAGGTGTTGCCTATCCTCCACCCAACCTTGTCCTGCAAGGGAGGAGGTGAAGCAGTGAGCCAGGCATTCTGGGAAGCATAGTCATTAGATTAAAGTAGCATGCTGGCTGCCAGAAACCTGGAATGGATCTGCAAGAGAAGTAACTTGGAAAATAAGGTTTTAGCGCTCCCAATTTATCACAGCACTGTAGCATAAGGTTCGGAGGAAATGTCCAGTAGGGAATAAACCCCAAAACATGCCCCCAAGTGGCGGGAACGGGAGCGAAGGGAGCGAGCCGTGACAGTATACCCCCTCCCACGGCCGACTCCAGGCGACCGTCACCCGCACAAAACATCTTCCTTCCATGACAGGAGCGCTTTGTCTTCGGAGGTGGCACTGACGGAAACAATGACCCGTGGGCAAAAGCAGAAGGACTGGAATGAATAGAATCAGGTCGCAGTCTAGAAGAGCCATAGGCAGGTTTTCGGTGAGGAAGAGACTCATGGGTCGAAGAAAGGCATGAAGGACTTGCAGGACCCGAAGCAGAGTTGGAAGGCCCAGGAAGCTCAGACACTGGGAGCGAACACTCATACATCATTGAGGGGGAGGCAGGCTGGTGCAACATTCTTTAGACAATGGTAGATGCTCTGGTAGCCTCCCTGCCGAGAGCGGACACACAGGAGGTGAGAAAATAGCAGGTTTCAGGAAATGTTCATGTTCAGAAAAAGAAGGTAGCGGCCGAGGTAGAGGTTCGGATCTTCTCCCGTCATCCATCTGGGTAAAGGCCTGTGGTTGAGGGTGACCAAGGTTCGACTGCATCTGTTCCACGCCTTGGGGGCCAGGAAGTCCAATGGGTTGTACGAGGCTGGCACTCCTGGTGTCAGTCATGTAGCCACCTTGTTGCACGTGGGATACAACCGCAGGGACGTTTGGCATACCGCTAGGAGTGATAGACGCAGTACTTGGTACATCAGGCACACTCGCAGCAGGAGCAATAACAGGCACATCTTAAACTGCAGCAGTCAAACCCTTCCTTTGGCTACTTGCACCCGACTGGTGCTGCAGCTGGGGGGCCGTGCCCGTCCCCTCCCTCAGGCTCATGTGGGATCCGGCAACAAGAAAGCTGTCAAGCGGCTGATCCAAACCGGCCCCCAAATGCAAACCGTCCAGCCCGCTGTCCTGGTCGGCTACTTGTTCGGTGACTGGGCCATGGCGGATGGTATCCGTCTCCCTCTCGTAACAATCCAGGCAAGTCCAACGGCCTCGCATGTAAGGCCCTCCCGAGTCATGATCCAGCTTGATGTTTTGAAGAGAGAGCTGGCAGAAGTCTCAGACTCAGATGTTGCATATTCGGGAGGCGCTGATGCTACAGTCAAGCAGTTGGGAGAATCAACTTGTGTAAAAGGCAGGCATTCTGGTGATCCCCCTGAAGCATAAGAAGGGCAGGCTGGATGTTCATCCGTAATAAATGGTTGGGATTCAGGAGGTAACTCTGAAGTAGAAGAATATGCAACATGATCAGACAGAGTAGACAGGTGCACCTCCGATATTGGCAGCGAGGCTGAGCAGGATACAGGTCTCTCATGAACTGAAGCCAAACTAGCAGTAGGCTCTGGGACTGAAGACATGCACTCAGGATGTGCTACCGGAGGCTCCATGGCTGAAGGATAATCCGCTGGATGAGTCACTGTAGCCGAAAACAGGCATGCCAGAGGAAATTCTGAGGCTGAGGGCATGCAAGCTGGAGCCGTCTCGTTAGCTGAAGACAAACTTGTCAAGGTCTTTGGCTCTGACCACGTACATGGTGAAGGCTCTTGAGTGACTGGCAGACATAGCAATTGTTCATTGATTGAAGACACGTGTGTCAATGATGACTGCAGAGCCGTGGACTGGATAATCGAAGAGTCAATGGTTGTAGGAGGACAGACTGAAGTCCCAGAAGTCGACAGACACATTTGTGGCTCAGGAATGGAAAGCACCTTTAGGGCGGTTGACTCCTTGGCACCAGTAACCAAAGACTGAGCTGTACCCATGCCGTCCCTCTCCTTAGTGGATGACACAGAGTCTCTTCCTTTGTAGAAGTCAAAATCAACCCGAAGAATCACCATAGTAAAGTCTCTGTTAATCAGGATTTCGTCAAATGTCCATTCCTCTGTCTTAGCTTCTGAAAGTGGCATATTAACAATCAACAGTTCAGGAATCGCCTGCCGGGTCTTTGGTTCAGTATACTGTGGAATGAGTCCATCAAAACAAGAATTCTGTACTGTCTTTGACTGTTCGTTGTGACAAAAATTGGCAGAAGGAGGAGTGAACACAGAGGTAGCATTGTTGTCCACATCAGCTTGAATGTCTACTTCAGTCTCAGCAGCTAGATCAAGGGCAGAACCTAAGCCTACAGTAGTGTCTGATTCTGTGTATGCCACCATTGTGGATTGTGTTTGGAAATCAGAAGCATGTATTTGTTCAAGCTCTGAATTATGACAAACTGCTACACAGGAAATCTTAGGTAAAGGAGTGGCTTGTAAATCTTCAGCTAACAGCAATTCTTGACAAACGGTAGAACAATTGTCAGAACCTGTGCCCTGAATAAGTGCTGTGCTAGAAAAAAGACTTTCACTCCCAATAGATTTTACATATTGACAAGTATCATGACCTACAAAAATCTCTGCACTCAGGGACTGAACGGTATTCACTTCATCAACGGATAAAGTTTGAGGTGTATTCAGAAAAGATTGTAAGGTTTTATTCTCCTCTTGTAAAGTAATGTATTCTTGTTTTAACTCCTCAAGTTCAGCTTTTAGCATGCCCCGCCTTAACTGTACATCCCTATCAGTAGGCACAGGGGAAGGCATGGTGGCATCAGGGCTGGATCCTGCCCTAGCCATCCGGATGTGCACTGATTGTACATTGTCATTTACTGCTTGCGGGTTTTGTGATCTATACTCTCTCTTACCGACTTGGTCTGTGTTTCCCTTAAGCAGACTATTGACATCAGACCTCTTGGCATTAGGGACTACAGTAAGTACTTGTGCAGAGGAGTAAGCTGTAGACTGAGGGCTGAAAACAGAAGATATGCAAGGAACCCCTCCATTCTTTATGTTTGAATCATGAAACTGTTCAATCTGAGATAAAGCACAACCGGAATCATGGGGTTCAACAACAGAGGTACTCGTGTGTAATACATCTAGCAGTGTGTTGTTTTGCGCTGCTAAGGCTTGTGCGGACATAGAATCTGGATCAAAATTAAAGACAGAACTAGGATCAGGCAATGTACGATGGGCCATCCTGTGGGAAAAATACTTTGCACGTAAATACCCATTCGTGACAAGGAGTTCATTTAAGTCAGGATCAGTGATTTGATTGTCACAGGTAAACACAAGGGAAGCTTTCTGTACAAACCTGTTAGTTGCCTTGCTGCCTTTCTTTCTTAAACTGGCCATATTCAAACGGGAATAACGGCTGGTCATTCTGTTAAGAAAGGAAGAAGGCAATGAATATGGCAAGGGAAATGTGCACGGAATCGCACAGTGAACAACTTTGAATCTAACAACGTGCAAACAATACCCAAGAGTCGTGTATACTAAAACCCAGGAGTGCAAATAGAGTGAAACAATAATACCAATATCTGAAAAGGGATGTGGGGTAAGCACTTAGAACCTCCTTATGACTGAAAGGAAAGTCGGCAAACTCCTTACCCACTATGCTATTACAGATATTGACAGCGCTAAGCCCTCGTAGAGGGCAAGCAAGGACAGGATCTGTGAGCTGACACTCTGGATGATACTGAATAAGGAACTTAGAAACAGTACTCAAGAGGACCGGAAAGACCACTTGAATGTTAGTAAACCCACAAACCCAGTTGATCAAACAGGGACCCAGAAGGCTATAACAGCAATGGGTGGAGGATAACTAAATACATAAGACCCAAGTCAAGGGGCAAGTAGGAATTGTGATTATAGAATAGTGAGGAAAACAAAAGGCATTCACACAGGGACTAGTTACAACAGCACCCCACACCTAATAATCAATGGGAAGTGCAATGGAAAACATAGAATGGATCCCAATAGAAAGTAAGGATCAGGAGCAGGGAAAATGGTATCACAAAAGGAAACCTTTCCCACCCATCCAAGGAGAAAAGGCAGGAAGCTAAATCAATAAAGAGAAAGACTAATACATCAAGTTTTTCAGTAGCAAAGGACAGCATCAAAGAAACACAGAACACAGGCAAATTGGGCTGCATCAAAAGGTAAAGCACAGAGAAAGGCTGCCTGCAGACAGAGGAAGACAGAAAGGGAAATCCAGAAAGCAGAAATCAATTAAGCACATAAATCCGAAATCCAGGGCTGAGGAACAAGAAACAGGAACTAGGAACTAGGCACAAAAGCTAGGAACAAGGAACAAGGGACCAGTCACAACATGAACACTGCAACAATGACCAACGCTGGACTGAAGCAAACTGAGGCTTTTAAAGCTGCTTAACGAGCACACCCCTCATGTGTGCCGCCTGCTGCACCTGCAGCCACAGGTGTTGCCTATCCTCCACCCAACCTTGTCCTTCAAGGGAGGAGGTGAAGCAGTGAGCCAGGCATTCTGGGAAGCATAGTCATTAGATTAAAGTAGCATGCTGGCTGCCAAAAACCTGAAATGGATCCGGAAGGGAAGTAACTTGGAAAATAGGGTTTTAGCGCTCCCAATTCATCACAGCACTGTAGCATAAGGTTCGGAGGAAATGTCCAGTAGGGAATAAACCCCAAAACATGCCCCCCAGTGGCGGGAACGTGAGCGAAGGGAGCGAGCCGTGACAATCTGAAAAATTCCTGTCTGGGTTGAGGATGGAAAGCTTTTTCAGGTAAAGAGGGTGGTATCGACTTAGGCATGGGCAATGGCGTCGACTTGGTTATCGGGATTAAAGAATGCCTAGATAAAGGCGTCGAAGGCGTCAATAAAGAAAACACTGGCTTCAACATTTTCAAAGGAGGCTTCGATACTGTCGAAGAAGGCTTTGATACAGTCAAAGGTATCAATGCCATTTTTGTCTGTGGTTTTGACACAGTAGTCGTCGACTTTGTCGAGTCGAGTTTCGACTTCGACGCCGATGTCGGTTCCGATTTATGCACCCAAGGTTTTGTCTTAGTACAAGGCGTCAGGGAACTTTCCCTTGATGACACTCTTGACTCTTTTTCAGCTCTCGGGTGTTTAGTCTTTGATATCCCTCAGTCACTTTTAGAGTGGGTAGAGGCATGATCTCCATGCGGCATCTTCGAGGGGGTCTGGTCTGCTTTCTCGAATATTTTAAGCATCAAAGCCCTAAAGGCCTCCCATTTTTCAGGGGAATTGTGCTTGAATGGATAAATCGCTCTCCTCTCAGAGGAGGAAGAAGATCTGTGATGTCGCTTTTTTGACTTCTTAGTGGAAGAAGAGGAGGATTTCCTCGAGAGACTCTTCGATCTGGACCTCCTTGACCCATGCCGAGATTTTCGACTAGATCCATCCGAATCTTTTTGTCTTTTTAAAAGACTTGCAAGTTTCCTCCCCCACTGCCAGCTTACCTCTACGTTCCCTAAGAGCCTTATTGGACATGGGCTAACAAGAACCGCAGTCGTCAACCCGATGGTCAGGGCTGGGACACCAGAGGCAATTCCGATGGGGGTCGGTTATTAACATTTTCCTACCACACTTCTGACATTTTTTAAACCTGTCTTGGGTGTGGTGGGAGTAGATGACGAGGACATCGTCGAGAAAAAACCTGATGCGCCGTTTATGACACAAAGCAGTTGCTCAGAAAAATGGAACTGAGGTAACGGGCACTGTTCGAGCCCTTTATACAGCAGATGACGTCGACGGCGGCCCTCGAGGGACTACGACTCCCCTGCCTCGAACCCAGCACCCTCTGGTGAAAATGTTTTCTGAAGCAGCAAAGCTGGTAGACAATATATCTAAAGATGAGGAATACGTGGGAGGACACAATCCATTCGAAATAAAGTATTTGTGGACTACTAAAACTAACCTTCAAACATTTGAGATCTTACAGCAAGGGTTTTAACTAAACACAGTACTATTCATCTTGTTGAAGCTCTCAGTGTAATTGTTGTAAGAGGGCTTTGATAAGTTTTGTATTTCTTTTGCATCTTTGCATCCTTTAGAATCCATAGCAAATTATATTGCTATTGCTTGTATTTCTACCAGATCCATGATATCTTTATGTATATTGCAGAGCAATATGATTCTGACTTTTCTGAGATGTACTTGAAAGTGGTGTGTACTCTTATAACTTCGCTGCCCCTGGACGAATCCTCACCAAACTTTGCAAAAAATGTATATGGCCCACTCTGCAAGGTTTGGTGAGGTTTGGTTCAGGGGGGGCAAAGTTATAGGGGCGGGGGTCCCAAATTTTCTTTTTTTCCCCATAGACAGAATGGGGGATAAACTTTGCGCACGGCTACAGCTCAAACGGCTGGACGGATTTTCACCAATTTGCAGCAGGAGCAGCAGTTTGGTCCCGAAAGCATGCTTTTGTAAATTTGGTGAAAATCCATCCAGTAGTTTTTTTTTAAACAATCAAAAAGTAGGTCTAAATAAATTAGTGATATCTATGTCCGCTGCGTGGACACACTTCCCTGTTCACTCCGCGGACAGGACACAGATTGGCTAATCGGTCGCGTCATGTCCGTGGACATGTGACGCGTTCGCTCATTGGATGGTGATGAGCGTGAAGATCGTCAGATTGTTCTGATGCGCCTGCCATCTTTGATCCGTGTTTTGGTGTCCACGGTCATCGCCGCAAGAACATATAAAAAAACACGACATTGCACTTGTTAAACTTATAAAATACTGTCTGGGGAGGTGAGGGTTGATAAGGATGGGATGGGATGTGGCAGCAAGAAGCAAAAAAGTGGTGTTTTTTTTCACGAAAGTCATACAGTATATTTGGAGGTGTTCCTCAATATAATGTGCGTAAAGTACAGGCGAACGACTAATGTGTCTGTGTTACAATGTATTTAAAATAATATTGGAGTCAGACTGGTGCCCCCTAGAGTCTGACATCTGAGACAGCCACCTGCAGTGTTTGATGGAAACGGCAGCCCTGCATGTATATGGGAGTACGAGTTTTCATGAATGCTTTGAGCATTGTTGTTGCAAAGTGAGAATGTATTTAGATTCTGAGTGAAGGTCACCAGCTTTGATTTTTTGGTTGCGAGCTAAGGAAGCCCACGCTTGGGACACAAAGTATAAGGTTCAATTGTTTTTTGACCTTGAGAGAAAGGGAATATTTCGTAAGGCATGCAGTGAGAGGTTTGCAATAATGAACATTTGATAAGGTTATGCATTTCAAAAGTGTGTAAGGAACATGTAAAATCAGTTCATGAAGATTCTTTGGTGCGTGCGCAGTGAGCATTATGGTCTGAGTTACGCCAAGAAAATGGAAATGGTGAATATCATGTAAGTTTGATTTTGACGACTGTACACCGGAACGAGCTTTAACTTATTATTATCTGAAGATTAATTTCGGCAATGTAGCTCAAGTACAATCTTTCTGTGTGGTTGTCTTTTTATGTGGTTATGGGGAGTGCAAAATCTAGGTGCATGTAGACTATCACTAGATTCACCCAGGTTCAACGCTAATATTTCTTGAAAATGTCTTGTATGACCATATCGAATTGTGTATCAGTTTCCAGGTTGTTTTTGTCTTTTTTGAGATTGTTTGATGTGTGTGCTAATCGTTAGTTTAAACTCTATGCTGAATTAAGAAATCAATAGCTATATTGTAATAAAGGTCGGGTACTGATACATATTTTCTGTTATGTTTTCCAAATAGCTTCATGCTGCCTTACTGCGATTGCCATAGATTCCAGATGCCAACTGATGGCTTCTTCAATCGGTAGGTGCACGTAGTCATGAACGGCTGGATCACCGTGACTGTTTTGTGGGACGATCGCCCAGGGCCCATGTGCCCGTATGCTGCACTAGCGATTAGGAGTAACATAACATCTTTTATGGTGGTCTAGGCCCAAGTTGATGCAGAAGCCCTGGAATTAACTGTGCGACACAAGCGGTTCCTTTATCGAAAATGAACACATTGTGTATGGAAAAAGAACAACGTGTGCCTCACGATTAACATTTTGGATCACGAGCGAAGAAACAAATTTGCAATTTGTTTGAATGTGGGAATAGTCCGATGTTCTCAGAAAGCTTATTGTGAAATAAAAGTACTTTACAAATTGTACAGTGTTATTGTTTTCTTTTAAAGACCGATTTAAGATTTCGAATTGTGATGTGCTATGTTGTTGGTTGATGTGTGTTGATTTTCGGGTTCTGCGTCACGTCACGTCACGTAGGTGATTATGGGTGCGTTTGGCTACGCTGAAGAGGAACGTCACTGAGAAAGGTGTTGAATATCACTAGGGTTGGTGATGTGAGGGTCAGGGGCGGGGCATATGATTTAGTGACGTCAGGCCAGTTTACCTTAGGCAGATGCAGCAATGGATTACAATAGCACCAGATGGACGCATCCTGCTGCCACATTTCGTATGTTTCTAAAAGAGGAAAAATGAGGTAAGGTCAATTGGAAATGTTTGCGATAGATCGACGTATGTACAAAAATACACACAGCTTATATGACGAATCATTTGTGCATTCATGTGACAGTTTTGAAAAAATAAAACGTGGGTGGATTTCGAGCAAATTTGCGTAAGGCTCATTGGCAAGGATCGAAAAGCATGGTTTTGCAAATGTGGCAGTGTTTTCTAAGAAAAATAGCGGTATAGCTTTAGTGACTGAGGGGTAGGCTGTAGCCATGGGCAGTGGCCAGAATGTCGGGGTCATGGTATAAGGTCATAATCCGGACAATGTGGGTACTGGCCATGACCAGAAGGGACAAAACATAGGATTAAAGTGGTCATGCCCACCTGGGACTGGCTTTGTGGTAAAGTTATTCGAAGTTAGTATAGATTTGAAAGGGAAGAAAAATGTGCTTGTGGTAATATGGTCACAGGGATTTCTTTTTGCTTTTTGCAGGCTGCCATGGAAAGCGAAGAGGGGCCCTGTATGGAACTGCTGCTTTCCCTTTCCATGGTGGATATCTTGGAAAAGGATTTTCCTTCCTAAACCGCCAAAGGCGTCCCGGTATAGGACGAAAAATCCTCTTTTTTTTGGTAGCACGGGTTACCGCTTTGGAAACCTAGGCTGCTAATGGCATTTATCCCCCATTTCAAGGGCTGGAATGGGGGGTAATGGTCCAAAGACCTAGTTATCCACCCTCGCTTCGCTTGGGCTGATAACTTGGGCTGCTGGCCCGTTATCCACCGTTCCAGTCCCTGGAATGCCGCATGAACGCCACAATATTCCCATTAGTATAACACAAAATGCAAATGGAAATGTTGGAAAATCTTATTGCATCTATGTAGTTTACTGAGAAATACAAAGTAAATGGAGTCTATGCGTTTTATTTTAGTTCTATTTTTTAACTGTGAAAGGTGGTTCCTAAAGGAACATTTATTTTGTTTTTGGATTGATTTTTTTTTTTGGCAGGAGAGCTAAGAACGAAAGGTGGGGAGGGAAATGAGGGAAGAGGCACCAAACACTAATATGGAGGGGCAGGTGGAAAGGGGAAAATGTTGCGCGTGTGTTATTTCTAAGGTAGTGGGCAGTGTTTCTCATGCTCCTTGATTACAGCAGTGGTGGTGTCTCTTGGGGAGGAGGGATGGCCTTAGCTGATGTCATTTTAAGATAAATAGCCGTTTTGCTAAAAGTATATACTGTGTACTAGATTGTTAATGTATGAGTACGAATAGGTGTTTGAGCTGTGCAAGGGAAATGTTGAAGTTGCAAGTTCCTACATCAGTAGAAAATGTAGTTCCAAACTGTCCACGAAGCACAGATCTTACTGTGAAGTGCGTACGGGTTCTCAGGCACGTCATCATGCTGTGCGCCAGCATATGGTCATGTGGCACTGTCCGGAAGGTCCGCAATGAAGTCAGATGTTCGTAGACGTCCACAGATGCAAAACTAGTTGAAATAGTTGCAACAAGTGTATAGAAGTGTTCAAAATGATTCTAGAAGGCGGGAAATGGCAGAGTTTTAAGGTGACACTTTGTAAATTGAATACAAATATTGCTATATTGGGTAAGTATGATATTAGTAAGTTGTAGGAAAATAGCACCCACTGGTAAAAACCCATGAAATTCAATGGAAAAACTTTGTTAAAGGGACTTTATGGTTAAGTTGCACTGATAAATACCTATGAAATTCAATGAAAAAACTTTATTAAGGGGACATTATGGTTAAGTTGCGCTAATAAAAACCTATGAAATTCAGTAAAAAAACTTTGTTAAAGGGACGTTATAGTTAGGTTGCGCTACTATAAACCTATAAAATTCAGTGAAAAAACATTGTTAAAGGGACGTTATGGTTCCAAGTAAAACCGAAAAACCCCTGAAATTTGCCAGTTATGGTAAGCTAAGCAACCATAACTCGCGCCACCACCGTGCACTGCTAAGACTAACACCCAGGACATCAAAGATGACATCACAAATGTCATTGATGACATCACTGATGACATCACATCTGGCTCATTCTCATTTCATTTCTTGCTCTGCCATGATTTTTCATTTCAAGTGAGACAGCCCCTGGAACTCCTCAACAAAGGCACAGAGGATCTAGACAAACACCAAGAAACAACCAAGCACACCATAGTCAGCCTAGCCATAAATTATGATAACTTCATCATTCTGGAAGAATTCTACGTTTGGTTTGAAAGAGAAAATGAAACAAAAACTAACTGCATCAGCGCACTCCTGGAAATTCTCCATCTCAAACCAATGGTGGACGGGCCCACCCATAGAGCTGGGCCCACCCTCGATGCAATATTCTGCAGAGATGGACTCTCCACTTTCACCCCACTGGTACCAATCATCTGTAGGGACCATCAAATGATCTCATTCACTGTTAGAACCATAACCCATATACAATACCCAAAATCATAAAGCAACCAATGACAAACAAAAGAAACTGGAAGGCTTGATCTAGAAACTCTAACCCAACTACTAGAAATTACCAAACCTGATTCCTCCCAACTACACAAAAAAACACCAGACACTGTTGAAAAGAACCTTCACACCTGGATCACAGATGGATTAGTGTTCTGACTTGAGTGTCGTGTGGACCGTTGAAACCTCCGTCCTCAAGTGACGCACAGGGGAACTAAAAGAAACCCGCTGTGCGACCTTTGGGGCCACAGGTGGGAGATGTTACTTCCCGGATCCACGGAACCTCTGGAACACCAATGCTGCTGTCAAAAAGAACGAGGTTAAGTACCAGGCAATTACAATATATCACAAGAACCAAAGGATCTGAATAGCCTTACCTATCCGGTGTTTGGAAAACCCAGGAAACCTAGGAGGGAGGTTCGAGACTCAGATGAGTCGGTCCCTAGAACATGAGGACCGCAGACAATCGTGGATGCAAGATAAGCCACCTGTAGGACTGAAGGCGTGACTTCAATCCCAAAAGGGAAATGGCGTAGAAGTCCAACAAGGTACCAAGGGATGATCCGAAGACAAGTTAGGGTCGTGTCAGAAATCCAGCAACAGGTAAACAGTTCCAAGCAAAGGTACAAAAGGGTAATCCGACGAAGTCCAAGAGAGAGTTCCAAGATCAAGGTAAACCAGTAAACCAGTAGTGTTATCCAAATGTAGCTCCAAACAGGGTCTGAAGACAGCTGAGAAGCAATGAGTGTTCCGTGCCTCAAGCCTTATATACTGTGCATTTCGGGGTCATGTGACGTCCACCAAGGTCACGTGGGAAACGCCACTCTGGATCACGTGAGCAAGTGAACGATCGGCGTGGAGGTGTAACGCCGCCCCTTCTGCTGTATGTTCTCCATGGCAACTGCCAGTGCAGGAAGGGTTGCAATCGAGCCCGTAAATCGTACCTGGTACAGAGCTTTCGGTCCTTTGGGTAAACCGAATCACATGAGCCTCGAACCCTGGAGGGAGGTGTTGGGGGAATGTGAGCAGTGTTCTGGTGTGCAGTGGATCGGTGTGCAGAGGATCGGTGTGCAGAGGATCGCCTAACAATTAGACCATTGGCACCCTTAAAAACATTCAAGCCCACACCGAAAAATATAGTGGCCAAATGGTTAACAGAGGAACTCTAAGAACTCAAGAAAATAACCTGTAAACTAGAAAAGACATGAAGAAAAACTGCAACTGGACAAAAATAACTACCAAATACAAATGTATCTTTACAGATCGTCAATCTGCAAAGCCAAGAACACACATTACACTACAAGAATCCAATTGGCAACAAACCCCCGAATGGAAATGTAAAGATTTATCAAGGATATATAAAACCCAACCTCATGCAGTTATAACACTGTGCCGTTGCAAATGTTATGTGACAGTATCACAGATCACCTTAGAGAAAATATATGCTCAATCCAGCAAGCCATACAGTAGGACCACTAACAACATCCTCCCAGAAACCAGATCCCCAATAACCAGCGCAACATCGACCATCTCTAACTTGAAACCCTCTAATTGTAAAGGCGACAGTTTCCCTGCGCGACTGGTCAAACTTTGTGTTCCTGCCTTAGTACCTATTATCACCAACTTTATTTATGCCTCTTTCACTACCAACTCTGTCCCTTCTAGCATTAAAGTGACCTGGGTAACCCCACTACTCACGAAACCATTCTTGGACCCTTCCACCCCCACTAACTACCGTCCCATTACCACTGTCCCATTCATACTGAAAATAGGGGACAAAATAGCCTATATTGAAATCCAAGATTATTTGGAAAGTAACCACCGGCTAGGAGCTAGGCAATCGGGCTTCCGGCCTAAACATAGTACTGAAACAGCTCTACTAGACTTAAATATCCAAATGGATATCATGCGAGACTCCGATAACATGGGCATCCTCCTACTTGATCTGTCAGCTGTGTTCGACCTGGTAGACCATGACAAGTTGTGCCTTATACTGTCAGAAAACTTCAACTTCTCCTCAGATGTCACCTTGTGGGTCAAGTCCTTCTTGTCGGAATGCACCTCCAGAGTCTTTATTGGTGATGAGGCCGCTGTCCCCATCACAGTACCCTTAGATGTCCCTCAAGGCTCCTGCTATCTCCCAAATTGTACAACGCATTTGTTCTTTTCGCAGCACTTTACGCCATGGGAGTTATTTACACAAACTTTGCAGCCGATACGCATATCTTGTTCCCCATCACGGAAGAAAACAAACAAGATTCCATTACCGTCAATAAGATCAATATCTATCCCATAATACAAAACTGGATGGCCACCAATAGCTGTTGTCTTAATGACAAAAAAAAAATCCTCATTGTAGGTTTGCCCACCCGCCTAAAATCCCTACACTCTGAATATTCTGCCATTACCATCGATGGGAGCTCCATCCCTGTCCTCATTCAGGTAAAAACACTGTGCGTCTCCCTAAATACTAATCTGGACTTGAGCCCTTCTTTCACTAGGAACCACAACAATCAACTTGGCCAAATTGCAATTGCTACAGAATAAAGCCCTACGGGCAGCCTTTGGACTAAAAAGGAACACCAGAAGAGAAGTACATTTATCTATTTATTTATTTATTTCCATTTATAAAGCGCACAACGGCCCTCAGGCAACGTGGCGCTGTTACAAGAATATTTGCTTAGGTGCTGGTTACATAGGGGAAAGTCTTGGTGTTAAGTTACAGTGTAGTTGTTACATACATGCAGATACGTGTTGGGTACATTGTTGGTTGGCATACATGTTATACAGTAAGGTGGTAGTTATACGGTACATAGTAAGGTAAGTAGATAAACAGTAAGGTAAGATTATAAGGCATAGCAGCTGAGAGATTATGGTCTACTTAAAAAGAATGGTCTTCAAGGCCTCTCTGAAGGCCATGAGAGAGGATTCTTTCCTAAGTTTAAGCGGGAGTGCATTCAATGATTTAGATGCGAGCACTTCAAAACTAGATCCTCCTGCTTTGGCTCTGTTAAAGGTGGGGATTATGAGTTGGTGTGAGTATAGGTCCCGTTTGGGTTTGGTGGAAGGTGCTTGGTGTATTCGTTCGGTTAGATAGGGGGTGCAGCTTGTGATAGGCATTTGTGGGTGATTGTGAGCGCCTTGAAAAGAATGCGCTCTTTGATAGGGAGCCAGTGAGCGTCTTGTCTAGCCTGGGAGATATGCTCTCTCTTAGGGATACTGAGCGCGACTCTGATGGCATTGTTTTGGGATATTTGTAGTTTATTAATGTTTTTGGAGGAATTACCTAGGAGGAGGACATTGCAGTAGTCCAATTTTGCCCCTATGGTAGCTCTTGCAATATTGAGGCGGTTTTTGGATGAGAGGTGAGGTTTGATGGCATTGATGATTTTAGTTGTGAATGCTGCTGAGGACGTGATATAGCTAACTTGTCTGTCCATGGAGAGGGTGGAGTCCAGGAAGACGCCTAGAGTTTTTACCGTGGTTAAAGCAGGGATTATAGCAGTTTCAATTTGGAAGTTACAGTATTTGGTGTCTAGTTTTTTTAAGGTTTCCTTAGGGCCAACTAGTAAGATTGAGACAGAGGCCGTTAGCTGCCATCCAAGCCTGGATGATAGCGTAGATATGCTGTAGGGTTTTCAAGTCTTGCTCATAGTCACTGGTAAGATGGAGAAGAATTTGTGTATCGTCAGCATAATTGGTGAAAGTTATGCCGAATTCTTCTAAGTCCTTGAATAGTGGTAGAGTGAAGAGGTTGTAGAGTGTGGGAGAGGTGCACGAGCCTTGTGGCACTCCACACCCAATAGGGGATGGGTTGGCTGAAGCCTGGTCTGAGAAAACCCTCATGGCCCGGCCTTCCAGAAAGGATGTAATCCAGATGGTGGCTTCTTGGGAGAAGTGGGCAGAGTGTCTGAGGTGTCTAGCTAGGATCTCGTTGTCGACCAGGTCAAATGCTGCAGAGAGGTCGAGGAGCAGGAGGAGTGCGGCCTTGCCTTTGTCCATGTTTTCTAAAAGTTGATTTTGTAGGTCTAGCAGAGCTGACTCTGTGCTGTGCTGTGGCGAAAGCCAGATTGCCTTTTTCCTAAGATGTTATGCATTTCAAGGTAGGACTGAATTTGTAGGTATGCCGCCTTGTACAAGATTTTAAACAAGAAAGGCACCATGGTGATTGGCCTATAGTTGTTTGGGCAGTCTGGGTCTAGTGTAGGTTTTTTCAGGAGAGGCCGGACCCAGGCTTCCTTAAGGGAGGCGGGTACAATGCCAGAGGTGAAGGAGGTGTTAATGAAGGCTGTGATGAATGGGGCTAATGTTGCTGCACAGTCTTTGACTAAACTTGCTGGGCAGATGTCACCCTTGCGCAGTGATGGTTTTATGCGTTTCATGATTAGAAGGACCTCAGATATGGTTACCTCCTTAAAAGTAAAAGGTGTTGGTTGTTGTTGGTTTTGAGGTGTGGGTAAGACTGGTTCTCGGTCGTTATGTATTGGGAGCATGGCAGTGGGTATGTTGTTGAGGTTGGCTTTGATTTTATCTTGCAGTAGGTCGATTTTGTTGAGCAGTGCATGTTGGATGTCGTTGCACCATTTCTCATCTTTTACAGTTTGTTGCGTAGATGAAGGAGGGATGCTCAGTTCTTTGCAGATGGCAAATAATTCCTTAGATTGAGATTTTGCATTGTCAATTCGGATATTATAGGCGGCCGCTTTAGCGGCGGCAATTGATGTTTTGTATTGTTTGGCTATTGTGAGGTAAGCCTTGGCTCCTTGTCCAAGCTAGAATTCTATTTGATCACTGCACATAAATGTATTACTAATGAAGCCCCATCTTACCTGAACAACTGTTATCCAAATAGATCAGCTAGATCCTTAAGATCTGGATCCAGCAGGCACTTGAATGCCCCTATGTTTAAGAGTTCTAGGGCTTTAGTTCCAGCTTTCTAGTAGCTACACCTAAGCTTTGGAACACTCTTCCAATGGACATTAGAAATGAACTCTTGCACGAGTGCTTTAAAAGGTGATCAAAACTTGTCTATTTGATAAATTCAACTATGCTTTTCCATAGCATGACTCTAGGTGCTCCTGCTGGTTTGACCCGTTCCACTCTGCATTGTAACAAACAGCTAAGCTTCTTAGTAACCAACGCTGTGATACCTCTGGGTTTGGGCATGTAACAAATGCAATAAATGAAATAAACATTCACCCAATTCAAACCAATTAGGGAGCAAACCTTCAGCAATCTACTGAAATAAACCAAACTTGCTGGATATCCGAGCAACCCATGCCCACCAAATATCTATTAACAGCTACTGGCCCATAAAACAGCAGCCCTTTACACCTGACTACTAATGAACCTATCTCTGAAATGGGGAATAGTACCACAATTATGCAAAATTGGCCTGTATATGACCACTCCTAAAAAATGAGGCAGGAAAAACCGATGACCCCAAACACTACATACCTATATCAAATCTACTCTGTCCAGTGAAAATCTTGGAGACCCACTTGTACAAAGAACTGCTCAACCATGTGGAATCCAACAGACTACTTGACCAATCCCAAGTTGGTTTCAGACCAATGAGAGAACTGAATCAGCACTCCTCTCCATATGGGACAACCTAAAGAAGAATGCAGACAACAGCACCTAATCTTCCCTCATAATACTGGACATATTGGCTGTCTTTGATACAGTCAAACTCACATCATTGATCAAAAGATTGGAAGAAGCAAGCATTCAAAACACTGCACTTCAATGGCTGAAATCTTTCTTCACAAACAGAACCGAAAGAACCTACAACCCTCCGTTCGTATCAAACACAAAAAAGTCACCTGTGGCATACAAGGATCAAGCCTCTCTCCACAATACCTACATGGCCCCCCTAATGAAGCTCATGGACTGACATCCTACAACTTCGCAGACGACACCCAACTCATTTTCAAGATGACTACCAACAACATCCCTGACAATACCCTCGATAAATGCCTCCCGATATGAACATATTGGGCCTCATTCCGAGTCCGGCGCTAATGGAAAAACGATGGCGGTAAAGTAATTCCGCCATCCTTTTCCGGCGTGGACTATTCCGACCCTTCACACCGTAATTACCGCCGCCGTAAAGTACGACGGCGTAAATAGCGGACCAGTGTCGCGCGCCCGACACACCACGTCGGAAATAACGCTAAGGCGTAAACCAGTGCTGATCCCAAGTAAAGCGGACACGGTAAAAACGGCCTCCACAAGGGCGCAAAGTACCTTAACGCCATGGCGTAATTACCGGCATCGCAGAGAAGGTGTTAACAACCCTGAACAGTGCCAGAAAGAGGAACAGGTGCACCCAATCAGCACAGGTGGAGTCCATAGAGTCAGGCACAGCACAAAAGGAGCACACCCACACACCACACCCCCTCCCACACCAAGATGATACCAATTTTCGCAGCATTCATGGAGCTGGAGGCCCTGCTTGCAAGGCAGCAACGACGACAACATCAACAACAGCAACCACAGCCCCCAGCACAGAGGATACACAGGAGGAGAAGGAGGCAGAGACAGGCCCAGCATGCCCTACCGGTGCAGCCACCATTACCACGCCGTCAGCCCCCAATTCCACGCATCAGACCCACCCCCTTCAACCTCACACCAGAGCAGATACACACCCTGTACCGGCTTGACCGGGACACGATAACCACCATAGTGGCCCTGATACATAACGACATAGTGAGCCTAATAGAAATCAGCACTGCCATCCCCCCTCTACTAAAGGTAGTGGCTGTGCTCCACTTCCTTGCCACAGGGACCTACCAGCATACAGTGGGGCACATGCATGGCATTTCACAGCCCATATTTTCCCGGATACTCAACCAAGTGCTCGTTGCCCTCCTCAAGCACAGAAGGGACTACATATGCCTCCCCCGGACTCCCCAGGAGACATATGATACCAAAGCTGCCTTCCATGCACTTGCAGGCATGCCAAATTGCATAGGTGCCATCGACTGCACCCACGTAGAATTGGTGGTTCCCCATGCCATGGAGGTGCCGTATCGCAACCGCAAGCAATATCACTCCATCAACGTCCAGATGGTGTGTAATGCCAGTAAAGCCATCACACAATGCAATGCCCGATACCCCGGATCAACTCATGACTCCTTGGTCCTGCGGAACTCTACACTACCACGCTACATGGAGCGACATGCTGAACGACGTACCTGGCTGCTTGGTGAGTAACCGGAATGGGCCATGGCAGTCCATTGGGGCTGTGAGTAGGCTGTCAGCATACTCCACCCGGGTGGTAAAGGGTGGGGTAGAGAGATGCATAAGGGTGGGACAGTCAACGCCATTGTACGATGTAATGGGATGACTGTATCCTGGGACATGTGTGCATGGCCAGTGAACACCTGCTGCAATGTCAGATTAGCCCAATTCTCCACCATGATTGCACGAACACTTACCTTCATTCCACTCTCATGCAGGTGATGCTGGCTACCCATTGAAGCCGTGGCTCATGACCCCGGTCCGCAACCCACAAAACAGGCACCACGAGGACTACAATAGATCTCATACCCGTACACGGGTGGTGATAGAGCAGACCTTCGGCCTTTTGAAGGCACGATTTTGTTGCCTCAGCCGGTCAGGTGGGGCCCTCATCTACAGCCACGAGAAGGTGTCCAAGATCACCATGGCATGTGCAATGCTGCACAACATGTGCATCCATCGGAACGTGCCACTGCCCCCTGACGTGGGTCTGCTACCACCAGAGGAGGAGGAGGAGGAGGAGGAGGAGGAGGAAGGAATGGCAGGACAGCATCACGGGGCCGATGCACAGGAGGGACGTCACGTGCGACAAGCATTGATTGACCAATATTTCTGAGTCACAAGTCAGCTGAGGGGGTGAGGATGACAGGACATTGGGCACTGGGTGTGGGGATACATGTACTACATGCACTGTGAGACATTAAAAGACACATGCACAATGATCAATGTCCACTCTGTTTTCCAGGATACACCAAACTGTGTATTGTATAATCATGTGAAAACGTGTACAAATAATCCTCCACCCTCACCCCCCTCCCGCCCAACTCCCACGCACACCCTCACCCCCCTCCCCCCCAACTCCCACGCACACCCTCCCCCCCCCAACTCCCACGCACACCCTCACCCCCCTCACCCTCCTCCCACAACAGCCCCACAATCGTCCCATCAATACTACATAGGCCACATGTGTGTGGCTTCATAGTCAATGGGCACGCCCCGAGCATGAGGAATCATTTTCGCATTGTGCGTTGTGACCTGCGGACCGGGCTGGTCTGCGTGGAGGAGCACTGGGAGGGTGGTTCCTCCTGCTGGGGCTGAGGTCTGGGGGTTGCTGCCTCCAGGGCATCAGCAATCCTGCCGAGCACCTCACAGAGCCGGTTTGTTGATGTAGTGATGACCTCGCCCAGAGCCTGCAGGTCATTGTGATGCACCAACCCTGATTCCCGGTTGTCCCGGAGAAACTCCTCAATCATGGCCGTGAGGTTCTGGGAGTGCACAGCTTCTGCGGCCGATGTGGGGGATGTGGTTGGCAGGCTCGGTATTGGGCCTGCAGGCCTCTCAGGTGTTTCGCCAGGGGAAGTGGGCTGATGTGAGACAGGTGTTACCCCTTCGCCTGTGAGACCTGGTCCATCACTCGACCCGGAGTCGCTGTGTGCAACCTGGCTGTATGATGGTGACTCAGGGCTGTAGACGTTGGTCTCCTCCACGTTGACCACGGAATGGGATGTGGGGCTGTCTGGCACACTAAGGAGGCACATGGCAGCATTCTCCCCTGACATGCTGGATTCCTCAGGGTGCAGCGTGGGGCATGTTTCCGGCGGAACTGCAGCCATGTCCAGGTGCGCGGGTGGGGGTTGTGTACCCTCCATGGGGGTTGCTGGAGCAGGTGGTGTAGTATGGGCCTTATGTCTGCCAGCAGGTATGCGCTGTACCCTGCCCCTGTCCCGGGAGGTACTTGGCCGGGAGCCTTCCTGCTCCTCACTTTCATGACCGCTACCTGTGGGGGGCAAGAGAGAGACAGCATGATCAATGATCTGGGGGTCATCATGACTTCAAGCCTATGGTAACACATTGGGAGAGCAGCGTCTTGGTGATATTTTGGTTGGTGAGTGAACTTGGCTTGGATGGTAAAAGCATACTGTTGGCGGGGTCAATCATGTTGGCGGAGTACTGTGGTGAGTGACATTGACCAGCTTTCTGTGTGGAATGGCCAATATGGGTGTCAGCCTTGCACCTGACATCATCCTGGGTCCCACTTGTTACGACATGGTTGCGGGGGGGGGGCTACGAAGCAAACATGATGTGACTCTTTGGCCGGCCCTTTGCGGTGAATTACATTAGGGATGCATGTACTGTTTGGACTCATGACACTCACCTGCATCAGCGGATGAGGGATCACCGCAATCCATTTCGCCCACACCTTCGATGGCTTCTGTGCCCATCATCTCTGCACATGTTTCCTCCCAGGGCATCATTTTAATGGGTGAGCCTGGGCCTCCTCCTGTCTCCAGGGCCTGCTGACGGTTTGCTGACATGATGGCCCGCACCCTGAGACGGAGGTCATCCCAGCGTTTGCAGCAATGCGTTGTGCTGCGGGGGGTGTTCCCAACGGCGCTCACCCTCTGTGCGACCAACTCCCATATCTCCTTCTTTCTGAGGATGGTGGGCCTACGCATGTCGCTGCAGAATACGATATCTGCATGTTCATGCAGAGTGTCGACCAGGACCTGTAACTCATCCTGGGTGAATTTTTCTTTTCGGATGCGCGCAGCGCCCTTTTTCAGAACTTTAGGCATGATGATCTTCTCTGTTGTATATTTGGTCGATCTGAGTCCTGTATGGAGTCCTGTATGTCCTGTATGGAGAGGATTGCAATGGATTGTGATTTTAAATATGGCCGCCGTGATGCTTCCCGTTCCTGTGCGATGACGTTATTTCCGTTTCCGGTATTTAACGGTGGCCGTAATTTACGGTTAGCGTAAATTACGGTCTCTGCTAATTACGGATTCCATTGAAGGCGATGGTGTTAAATGCGTCTAGGTTTATGGCGGTAAGGGGTTTGACGGGACCTTTTGCGCTATGCCGCAAGGGAGTTTACCGCCATGGCGGAATACTCGTGCACGCGAAGTCAGAATATGGTGGAAATAGCGCCTTCCGACCACATCGTACATGGTATTTACGCCATGGCGGTAATTACTGTTACTTACCGCCGGACTCGGAATGAGGCCCATTGTCACAACCCAAATCCAGAAACTGCCCTGGCAAGCCCATGGGCCAGGAGGGGTCTTGGCTCAGGTCTCCAACAAACTTAGGCATCCTTTGCCTAGGCCCTCTTGGGGCCGGTCCTGGTGCCTTTTGCGCCAGGCACATACTTAATAAAGACTTGTGTTTAGGGAACTACTTATTTCAAGTGCCAGCCAACATGGAGGCATTTACATAGCTTGGCTCCTTGGAACCAAGCTATGTGGTATAGTGTTTTGGGTGTGGTAGCCTAGGAACTACTTTACCTGGACTACTTTCTTGAAGCTATTTAAACCACACCCGACTTGGATAACCTGTTTCGCGCTACTTTGCAATCCTGCAACGTGACGTTCACCGTGTTCAGCTGTACCCGCGAACCTCGGGAGAACAGCATCTGTAAGGAGACAAAAGGACATTGTTAGCAGCAGCAGCTTACCTGTAATTTTCATCGTTAGCGGCCCACAGCTCCTGCGAACAGCTTGCTAGGATCAGCGCGTCTCCCGGACCGACGGTTCTGCAAAAACTTTACAACATTATGAACTGTGCCGAAAGGCTTACCTCGCACGTCGCCCCTCAACCAGCATCACCTCGGAATTCAACACACCGGGTGAGCACCGTGATCTGTGGTAAAGAAAAGACAACAGGTTATCAAAGGCAAGGCATCACAGCGCTGCGCATAGCGCCTACTTACCGCATCATAGCGCTCTTTACGCGCCATCATTTACCGGCGAGACTCAATTCAACCAATGCATCACACTGGACTTCCGCACTTCTAAGGAAGAGAAAGAGACATTAATTAAACCAAGAAAGGCATGCAAGAATAACAACAATCTACAACAGCAATAAGACCTACCTGAAAGACTCCAAACGGGGCGGCATCAGTGAAGTAACTAGATCGCATTCGCCCACAAAGAACAACGCGCCCCTGCCAAGGAGGCAGGATGGAGAGCACACCTGAATTAACAATAAGGTGAGGAGAGGCCCAGAGGGGCTGCAGGCATACGGGGATGGTGGGGGCTGATTACCCCAGTTGTCCAGTCTTGAACATAGCCCTCCTGTATTACAGGCTGAACTCCCCCGCTGGTCACACCTGGGAACCACAGAGAAGGATACCAGAGTCCCTACGGCTGGGTGGCGTCCCCGTGGATACTAGGTGAGCGTAACACATATGGATGGCACACAACAACCTTAAACTAAACCCAACCAAAACAGAAATGATAACCCCACGAGACAACAACCTAAAACAGACATCTCTTACCTGTCCCTCGAGTATGGGAATTCAACCTGAATCATCAACATTGACAACAAACCTGGAAATACTCCTGGACAGTGGTCTCAACCTGGAACCACAGGTCAAAGCAATAGCAAAAGAATATGTCTACTATCTTTGACCTATAAGAGGGATCCTTCATTACAGTGTCTTCCTACACTGTACCTCGTTATCATCTCATTGGTTTTATCAAGATTAGACTAAGCAAGAGTCAGAGCGAGGTGGACATACAGTTCCGGGGGGGGTGCAACTATACAACTGTTCCAGGATCTCTCTCAAGGAACAGTACAATGCTGCAGGAAAATTAAACCAGTTAACACCTGGCTCTCTGGGATAAGGGCATCCAATACACATGTGGCTATCAATTAAGGATCAGGTTCCAGATGGATAGAACTCAGCATCAATTCACATCACTCAAAACAGCGGTGGATACCCTGAAGATCCTGAAGTGGCTATACATGTGCCAGAGGATCAGAAGTCAGAAGCAGCGGTAGCTCCAAGGACATAATTGAAATCAAGGAAGAGCAGATGTTGAGACCGTATGAGACCCTCAATGGACAAAAGAGAAAGGAGTGGAGACAGAGAAGCACCAGACTGAAAAACAGGATACGTGATCTAACACTGCCCAACTCCTCTGTGAGCGAGACAGTAACTTTTACAGGTGCTGGAACCCCAGGCAGAGGTTGTTAATGTTCTGCGCCTTAAGAGGAATGATTATTAAGCCAGCAGTAGGTCGATTGTTGTGCCATCATTTATATTCACATGGGCGATAGGAACATGTGCCTTTAATCAAGCAAGGTGCTTGATGTTGACCCCATACGGGGCTGACCTGTTTGATATTTTTTATACTACAGTGTTATTTTTTTCTTTCCCTTTTGCTTGGTTTTCGTTTTTCTTGGTGAGTGGCCATGCTTCCAGAGAAGTAACTGGTACGATCTCTTACTCCATAGTGGGAACAATATGAGCTGTCCGGGTGGGAAAGAAGGAAGTTGCAGGGAACTGATTGTGCGTTTGGGTTGGTTTAAATGGAGTGCTCCTATGGGGTTGAATAGTGGGTTGAAGCCTATATTATAAGTATAGATCATGACTGACTTAAAAATGCTATCCATCAATGTCCAGGGGCTTAACTCAAAAAGGAAAAGGAAAGGAGTCCTCTCGAAATTAATAGAGCTTAAGGCGGATATCGCTCTTCTCCAGGAAACTCATTTACTGGGGCGTGATGAGGTCAGGATGAGATCTCGCTGGTTTCTCCATCAATACTTTGCCTCCTCAGCAACTAAGAAGTCGGGGGTAGTTATCCGAATTCTGAAATCCTTACATTTTGAACGGGTGAAAATAATAAAAGATAAAATGGGCAGATATGTGGGGGTTGTTCTACGCATAGCAGGAAGGGATTTTATAGTGGTGTCAGTATATGGTCCTAATCCGCAACAGGCCTGGTTCTAGGAAGACGTATTTCCTGCAATAACACAATTCCAGCTGGGGGAATTAATACTGGGTGGTGATTTTATGGGGTTATGGATAGGTCAGGCCCGGTGTCCTCAGCTGAGGCAGCTAAGACAGCCTTCATCAAAAAAGCAATGGTGGACTTGAACCTGGTTGATGCATGGCAGAACCTTCATCCCCAACAGCAAGACTACTCTCATTTCTCTCATGTACATACTCCAGAATTGATTATTTCCTGGTGTCTCATTCCTTGGTGTCTGAGATCTCAACAGCCACTATAGAGATAGCCCTTGTATCAGACCACTCCCCTATAACAATACAACTGGAGATATATGACATAGGTGGTAGGAAGTCTATGGGTTGGAGGATGAATGATTCACTACTCACTGATCCACTTATATGTTCTGATATCATGAAACAGTACAATATTTTGAAGAGAACCTCACTGGGGAAGTGTCCATTCCACATTAAGAGGGGAATTGATCAGTATAGCCACGGCCCGTAAGAAGCACTTATCCACTCAGAGAGATCAAGCAGAGGAAAGGCTGGTCAGATGGGAATCTCAATATGAACGAGATGGGGCTAGGAACACTTATCGGCAGCTCCAAGTGGCCAGGGCAGAATTGAAAGCACTATGGGCAGTAGCCATCTCGCATAAATTACTCGACACAAGACACTTCTACTTTAGCACCTCTACCAAAAAGCGCCTTGAATATTAGCCTATAAACTCCAGGCACAACAGCCAGGCACAACGGGTTAGTACACTGATAGGGCCCTTTACAGGATAGAAATGGCCAGCTACAGACGAAGGAACAAGAGAAAATACAGATTCTGTCACAGTATTACTCTGAACTTTTTACGGCAGGTCCATCTACGGGACCCCAACAAGAATCCTTTATTCGGAAAGCCCAACTCCCCCAAATCACAGACGAACAGAGGCAAGTCTTAGATCCACCGATAACGGCGGAAGAAATAGTGCAAGCCATCCGTTCACTCCCGGGCAATAAAGCTCCAGTCCCAGATGGCTACACCATTGCCTTTTAAAAAGAATTCTCAACAGTCCTCGCCCCTCACATGGTATCCTTATTTAACTCCTTTGCAGAAAAGGGCACGATCATGCCCACTATGGGAGAATCAAACCTGACCCTATTGGTGAAATCCTGTGTTCATTTTACCGGCCGATTGCAGTTCTTAACTATGACTCTCGAATCTTTTTCAAGGTGTTAGCCACTAGATCAGCCCGGGTTATACCGGAATTGGTAGTAGCAGACCAAACAGGGTTCATACCATGACGCCAGGCGTATGATAATATCTGGCGCATTATAGATATTGTGACCTGGGTGGAAAAACATAGGCGAATGATGGCTCTACTTTCCATCGATGCTGAGAAAGCGTTTGATCGAGTTGACTGGTCATACTTATCTATGGTCCTTGAGGGGTTTGGACTGGGACAGCGGTTTTGCAAACTGATACTAGCTAACTTTGTATTACCATCCACAAGGATTAAAGTTAATGGGATTCTCTCCAGCCCAGTGCGCTTGCAAAGAGGTACTTGCCAGGGATGACCCTTATCCCCACTGTTGTTCGCCCTGTGTATGGAACCCCTGGCCTGCTGGGTGCTTCATCTGCTTGTATCAAAGGGTTTGAGATAGCAGGTTACCATCATAAACTGGCCTTATATGCGGATGGATTACGCAATTGAAAAGAGATCTCCCTCTTACTTGGATCTCACACACATTGAAATTTCGAGGGGTACACCTAACGGCAAAATATGTCACCCTTTACACAGCTAACTTCTCACCATTATTAAATAGACTCAAGCAGGACTTATTATGCTGTGGGAGATCGGAAATCTCTTGGTTTGGGAAAATAACAGCGGTTAAAATGACACTATTGCCGCAATTGTTGTATGCCTTCCAGGCATTGCCAATCTGGATTCCGAGAGCACCTTTTAAAGATCTATAAGGGCATATATTTAGTTTTACATGGTAACTGAAGAGGCCGCGGGTGGACCAGACATACACTTATGGCGCCTAAAACAGCAGGTGGGCTAGCCGTGCCAGATGTTGAAAGCTACCTGTATGTGGCACAACTGGTTCCGGTGTTACGAGAGCCAAGCGGCATCTAGAACACTATAAACCAATCATTGGGTAAATATTGAGCAAGAGGTTATAGGGCTCCCTCTCCACGAGACATGTTGGATTTCCCCTAAGGTTCGCAAGATAGGGGGAGCAGGGTGTCTCCATACTTCCAATGCCACACTAGATTACTGGGACAAAGCGGCACACAAATACAAGGTGACAACCTTTCCCTCGCCTAAGACGGGTTTGTGGGGTAATAGAGAATTTCCCCCAGGGTTGGACAAGGGAAGATATACCCGCTGGAAGGAGGGAGGGCTCCAAACACTGGGTCAGCTCTATAGAGATAACCGACCTCTCACGTTTGAAGAGTGTAAGCAGGCCTATATGGTGGAGGAGCGGGATAGGTTTGAACATTTGCAGATATACCATTGGATCACCCGGCCATATGTAGCGCTTCAAGGGAAACGTGAGACTAGCACATTGGAGGACCTATTCTGGGCAACCCCCTGGGGCTAAGCTGTCAACTCTCTACAAAGTGCTCAATAAGGCCAGGTTCAAGCCACCACACGCATATATGGTCGGATGCGAAAGGGATGTGGGAAAGCCTATAGATGATCTTATGTGGTTTAATATCTGGACTAGGGCAACAGGACCTCTCAGGCAGTTCACTTAAGAGAAAACAGTTTCAAACTGATATTTCGTTCGTACTTGGACCCGGAGCGTATACATAGGATTTCCCCTGCTCATCCCCGCACTTGTTGGCGATGCAATGCCACCCTTGCCTCCTTTTTTCACATGCGCTGGGAATGCCTTTGAGTGCAAGCATTTTGGCAGACTATAGTCGCCAAGATTAAAACGATAAGTGGATTTGAACTGGAAATGGACCCGCTCATTCTACTCTTGGGTAATGAAGATTTGAGGGACACTATAAACGGATGGCTAGCAGCTCCAGATTGATCACCTTTTTTTGGTGGCGGCACACCTGATAATTGCACAGCACTGGAAATCAAGGGAGCATGTCAGGTATAAAGGAGGGGTGGGGTAAGGTCTGCTATGTGGCTGTTATGTCTAAAATTGAGGCTGCAATGCAGGGAACAATGTGAATGCATCTGACAACCCGAACATTCACCACAAACCTCACGAGATGGCCTCTTTCTCATTCATATAGAGTATGAAACTACCCGCACTGCTCTGTTCCAATCATATGCTAATGGTAAACGAGGAGCCCACATGAGGTTCTTATTTTGTATTGCTTTGTTCATTTGTCATTATTACTTTGTGTCTTTTCCCATCTATTTCTTTGAAACTTTTGGCACATAATCCTTTAAGAATAATGACTGAAGGTTGCGCTTGTTATGAGTAAAATTTTTAAAATGGTTACATTGATTAAAAAGTTAGGTACAGCACAGCACCATTACAGACGAATGCCGATGCCTGTTGTAATCCTATCAACAGACAATCTTAAGCTTTACTGTATCCTCTGAATTGTGTTGGCACTAAAGCTATGATGATGTAATGGTTATTGCACCTGGCTTAATAAACAGTTAATGACAAAAAAAAAAGAATAGACTATACAAATTGCCTCTACCTAGGAATGCCCGAACACCCCACCAAAAAATTACAACGCATCTAAAACACAGCAGGAACACTACTCATGAGACTGAATCGAAGAGATCAACCCAACACTCAATATTCTACATTGGCTACCAGTCAAGAAACTAATCAATTTGAAATCCCTGTGCATTGTCAATAGATCTCTACACAGACAAGGAGCCAAATTCCTCCAAGCAAAAATCACCCAATAACAAACCAGAAGAACCTTAAGTTCTAGCACCGACCTCCAAATAGAAACAAGACATTATGAGAAAAGTACATTCGGAGAAACTGCTTTCTCCATAGTCATAGCCAAACTATGGAACTTGATCTCGAAGGAAATGGGGACGATGGTAGACCACCTAATCTTCCGGAAATGGCTTAAAACCTGGTTGTTCAACTCGCAGAGATAAAAGATCAACAACAACTTTGCAACGATCACCCCATACAGTGTCCAAACCATCGGCAGGCTCCTTTAACCCCAAACAATGCCCAAACCACATCCACAAAGACATTGAAACTCTAGCCCTGAGGTACAGAACCACAAGGATCTCTACAACCGAACACTCCTCAATTCTCTGACCGATGTTTCAAGAAACACACACACAAGTTTGCATAATGGTTTAAGAGGACCCATGAAACCCAATAACTCCTGGACAACACCCGGCCCATCTAGGTAATTACCCACCCCAGTGATGGCTAATAGTCCCTTACAGAATAATTTCTACCATACTAATATATTTCCTTCCTTGTAGTCTCGTCCCACCAATCCAATTCTACCCTCACGCCAATGCAAAGGTGAATGCCCTACAAAAAGAAAACAATAGCATAGCTGCACAATATCTAGAGACCACCCAACATCCTACCAACCACTTCCTCTTCTCTACAACCCTCCGTCACCACACTCTTACCACCCACACCCAGATGGCTACTGAACCACCCTGCTAAGAACCCAAAACCGCACATCACTCAAACCAACTCACAAACCCCAATAGACTCCAACACCGAACAACACAAACACTGGACCCTGCACATTCTGGAAACAAAAAGCATGCAGTGTACAAAACAAAGCACACCCAGAAAGCACACATGCACATACTTCAGTTACTCCTGGTTCTACATGCATTCACCCGCCCCACTTTACTGTAAAGATGAGACTATAACAAGTCTGACTATACTATCCCATGAGCAAATAATGATTCAATATTTCTCCTAGTTAGAGAAGGAAACCTCAATGGTTGAATTCTCTGCTAAACCCTGTTTTTTTTAGAGGGTGACATTTTGCATACTCATATTTTATTACAAAGGCTTTAATAAATTACACAGTTACATACATACAGTTAAATACTTTGTATATTAATACTTGTTTTACTCTGAACTTTACAAGGTAAAAGTTACTTTGTGGACTTAACACTCCAATATTTTCACTGTCTTTGAAAAGATGCTCTGCAGATTATCATTGATGTCTGGGATTTGCCCTGCAGCCTCTTAAATAATGGTGGGAGGGGTTGCGACAGCTGTGCATCCACTCACCCCTTACCCTACCGATACAATGACCTTACTGAGCAGTTAATAGTAAGGTAAGCAGTGTCTGCATATATTTCAAGCATTTGGAATAAGAAAGGCACATTTCTAAAAACATTCCCTGCGCTTCAATTGGAAAATTAAAGAGCCCTTCTTTCCCCTTGCGCCAGATTGTGGGGTGTGGGGGCGGGGGGGCGGATAAATCATATTGTAGCCCCCCTGCCTAAAATTGTAGTGGTGATTTATCCCCCTGTTCCCCCCCCATTTCCTATGCCCATGTGCCTACCCCTCTTTACCCCCTGACATGGATGATAAAAGTTTTTGCCTCTGACAGCATGGTGCTAAAAGCTGTTAATGCTTCGTGTGCGCTGTCTAAATATGCACACACCTTATGTTCTGTTATAGCTGAGACAGCAGAACACATCCATGAGGGGGAAATGAGGAAAGGATTCCTTCACATCGTTGAAGATTGAAAGGAAGCCATGCGTCAATCCCTTCAGTCACGTCTTGACACAGCCAACTGTGTCAGAAGATCTATGTCGGTGAGTTCGGTCATGTGAAGATTCGCCTGGCCTGGAGTCAGAGTTTGCGCAGGACGTCCAAGCAAAACTGCTTGACATGCTTTTTGATGGGCCACACCTCTTTGGTCAAAAGGCAGGTGACAGCCTGGAAATGTTGTAGGCTTGCAAGGCTGCAGCAAAGTCATTAGGTGTGGCGATAAAACAACCTGCTCAACCTTCCACACAATGGAAAGGTAAACCTTTTGGACAAAATGGTAAGCAACCTGCCACCTGTCAAGGTCAGAGACGCTTCAGAGACGCGTCTTCTCTCGACCTTCCAGAGGCAGATGAGGTAGAAACAGAGTGCCTCCGTGTCTGTCCACTCCACTGCGGCCCCTGCCGCAAAACCTCTTTAAGGACTTCTGCCACCCTACAATAGTAGGGAGGCGTCTGTCACATCATTTGCAAGAATGGCGTGCCATTACTTTGTAAACATGGGTGCTTCTTGTACTCTCTCAGAGTTACTGCTTCCTATTTTTAAAGCAGCCTAAGGATTGCCCCCGTCTGGCCAGACCCACTGCTCCTGCTAGAGGTTTCCTCTCCTCTGGCGAAGGGCGCCATGGTGTTGGTACTTGTCCAGGTGGTGGTACTCCGAATTATTTGTTTGGTCCCAAAGAAGGATGGAGGTCTGCGACCCATCTTGGACCTGAGGCGCTTGATTAAGTTCCTCAGGAAGGACAAGTTCAAGATGGTAACACCCTTGCGAATTCTCCAGGACCTAGGAATTCAGGATTGGTTGGTGTCACTCGACCTAAAGGCTGCATACTTCCATGTGACGATTTATCCAAAGCACAGGAAGTAGTTAAAGTTCATCATATGCAACACTCACTTTCAGTTTTGAGTTCTACCTTTCGGCTTATCTCTCCCTGAGTGTCTTCACCAATCTATAGTGGCAGCCAGTCTCAGGAAAGGGGTCGGGGATACATGTCTTTCCCTAGCTGGATTATTGGTTAATCAGAGCTCAGCCTCCAGAAGAAGGCCTGGATCATTTCAAGTGCACCTGCCACCTTCTCCACAAGCTGGGATTCTCCCTCAATTTAAAGAAGTCTCATTTGAGACCTTATTAAATGCTCACATTCATTGGCGAGGCCCTGGGTTCTCCCTCTGGCAAGAATTTCCCTCCCAAAAAGAGGGCTCTATACATCCTGAAGATGGTCATCAAATTGCAGAATGTCTACAGTTGTGTGGCCTCATGGCATCCTGCTTCTTCCTGGTGGGAATGGGATTTCTCCAATGGGCCCTCGGACCTCAGTGGTCGCAGTTCTTTAGCGGTATGACAGACTTCATTCAAGTCCCGAGCAAAATCATTCAGGATCTCCTGTGGTGGACTTGCACAGAGAACGTGATGGCGGGAGAACTGTTTTGGCAACCCTGGCCAGAAGCGACCGTAGTGCCGGACTCATCTCTGAAAGGCTGGGGCGCTCATCTGAACGAGCTGGCGATGAGCGGGTTGTGGTCCCTGGTGGAGATAAAACTTCACATAAACCTGTTGTAGCTGATGACGATCAGACTTGCACTGATGGCCTTCTTGTCCTCCATAGAGGGTACACTGTCCTGATCATGACGGATAACACAGTCACCATGCAGTGCATCTACAAGAGGTGATGTAGGGTCACTCCCCCTGACAGAGAGGCAATGCAGCCCTTGTTCTGGGTGTTACAGAGCAAGATTTCCCCGTCATCAATTCACCTCGTTGTGAAAGAGAATACGATGTCGGACGCGCCGAGTACTTTTCTCACTGGGTCGCTGCGGGTTGAACCGTCAATAAATCGCCTCTCTTGGAGTGATACCAATATTGGGGTTGCTTTTCTTTTGGCCCAGTCTATTCTTGGGGATGATTACACACTGGCTAGCATGCTCTCGACTCCAATTCATCCCCAGATGCTGCTCACCTTACAATTGTTAAATATGAAAGATGTGTGGAAATGACATGATAAGAGCTTCTTCTAATTTAGTGACACGTTCGAGAGTAGGGATTGGCCCTAAAAAAGCATACCACCATGCCTTTGATAAACACATCAAGGATAAGAAAAGGGCTGTACGTAAAGAATTACGTGGATTGGCACACTTGAAACCACATCCGGACAGGTATTCTACTAGGGACAAGGACATTAAAAAACTGGTACTGCTACTGCAGATGGCTTAAATGGCATACCAAATGGTCTCGGGAGGATAGCTCAGGGGCAACGTGCTCGCCTTGGAAGCAAGACAATGCGGAGCAACACAGGTTCGATCCCTGGGTCCGCGCTTAAAAACCTCTGGGTATTAAGCGCGTTATAAATAACCAATCATACATTTTTCAATTGCAATGCACTCAATGGTGGGCTCTGGTTTATGCATCTCTTACTAACACAACACATTGTCCTGGAAAATCATAAAAGGAAAAAAACCTTTGGTTAGAGCCATCAATGGGGTTTTGGAACAGGACTTGAATACCTATGTTGAAAAATCTCTTGGGGAGAGGGGCGTGAAACCGAAAATATCATGGCTGCTACCATCTCAGCCGATAGGCATTTTTTGAAAAGCCTAATGATGTTCATAGGCTGATTATGGCCAGTAAATCGTCCCAAACCCCTGGCCCCGATGGCATTTGTAATCTGTTAATAAAGACAGATTCGGAAGTCTGAGAAAATGTATTATATTGGCTTTCTCACTGGATCATTGTGGCACAGACCATCCCGTCTTCATGGTGGGACAACATCATTCTTCCAGTTCACAAAAAAGGGAGTCACATAGAACCTGGCAATTATCGCTTGCTGGCCATGTTGGATGCCTTGGCTAAGATGTTTGCTTTTGTTCTATTAGCAGAGCTAGGAGCTTGGGCAGAGAGAAATAACATCATTCCGTTTACTCAAATGGGGTTTTGGAAGGGCCTTAATTCTACCACAAATGGTTTGCCTTGGACACCATAGTTCAGCGGGCTTGGTTAATAAGTAATATGCCTGTGTTTGTGGCATATATTGATTTCAGTGCAGCCTTTGACACTGTGGATAAGGGCAGGTTATGGAGGAAGCTGCGCACACATTAGGAACTTCCCTCTAGGCCTGTTAAAAATGATCATCTCCCTACATGAGCAAACCAGGGTTAAGGCTCACCTTGACCAAGCTGGCTACCAACCCAGAAGGGGCTTAAGCAGGGGTGCATCTTGGCACCAATGCTGTTCAATCTTTACTTGTTAGATCTCGGAGAGGCCATTGCTAACCCTTCCACAATTCCACCAAACTAGGAGATGCTCCTATACAATGGATGGGTTATGCTGGCAATCTTGTTCTCTTTGACCTAACTCCTGGCGGGTTGCAATCTTCCTTAAGCTCTCTGAAGTCATACTTTACCAATTAAAAGGAGGCGCTGCCAGCGGATATACCCATACCCGATACCCAAATCTGCCTACCCACCGCAAACGCACATTCCCTAGGGACTCCTCCTGTCTTAAGCTTGTCAGAAGCTCGAAGAGCCGAGAGCCTGGACATCTGCAATACTAACTGTAAGACTCCTCAATCTACATTCTAATTGCTGACCAAGTCTTTAACTATGGTTTTAGCCCGACTTGCTGAGCGCCAGTGCTGTAAACACGGTAGCCAACTCACTTATATGAACGTTTCCACCTGATAACTCGCCATTGTAACTAACCTGTACTGCATTGCGCATGCCATCTCATCATTACCTGTATACTGTGCATCTAGGTGAACCCCTCTGGTCCACTGTACTTCCTGCCATTGTTAGCGTTACCTGTGAACTCTGCATCTAGGTGAACCCTCTGGTCTACTGTACCTGCTTGCACATGCCATTGTTAGCCTTACCTGTGAACTCTGCATCTAGGTGAACCCCTCTGGTCCACTATACCGGCTTGCACATGCCATTGCTAGCCTTACCTGTGAACTCTGCATCTAGGTGAACCCCTCTGGTCCACTATACCGGCTTGCACATGCCATTGCTAGCCTTACCTGTGAATTCTGCATCTAGGTGAACCCCTCTGGTCTACTTTACCTGCTGCCATTGTTAGCCTTACCTGTGAACTCTGCATCTAGGTGAACCCCTCTGGTCCACTGTACCTACTTGCACATGCCATTATTAGCCTTACCGATGAACTCTGCATCTAGGTGAACCCCTCTGGTCCACTATACCGGCTTGCACATGCCATTGTTAGCCTTACCTGTGAATTCTGCATCTAGGTGAACCCCTCTGGTCTACTCTACCTGCTGCCACTGTTAGCCTTACCTGTGAATTCTGCATCTAGGTGAACCCCTCTGGTCTACTGTACCTGCTGCCATTGTTAGCCTTACCCGTGAACTCTGGATCTAGGTGAACCCCTCTGGACCACTGTACCTGCTTGCACATGCCATTGTTAGCCTTACCTGTGAACTCTGCATCTAGGTGAACCCCTCTGGTCCACTGTACCTGCTTGCACATGCCATTGGTAGCCTTACCTGTGAACCCTGCATCTAGGTGAACCCCTCTGGTCTACTGTACCTGCTGCCATTGTTAGCCTTACCCGTGAACTCTGCATCTAGGTGAACCCCTCTGGACCACTGTACCTGCTTGCACATGCCATTGTTAGCCTTACCTGTGAACTCTGCATCTAGGTGAACCCCTCTGGTCCACTATACCGGCCTGCACATGCCATTGTTAGCCTTACCTGTGAATTCTGCATCTAGGTGAACCCCTCTGGTCTACTGTACCTGCTTGCACATGCCACTGTTAGCCCCACCTGTGAATTCTGCACTTAGGTGAACCTTTCTGGTCTACGGAACCACTTGCACATGTCACCTGAAATCCCTCATGCATCTCCACAACCTAATTGAACCTAAATGTACCAAGTACTACTCTCTAGTTACCAGTGTACTAGGTCCTGTGCTAAAGTCAAATCTAGTTGTCAGTTTGCTTGAATACCCCGACTGCATCTCCACAAGACAAACGTACTAAATATTAGTCCACTGTGCCTCCCTGACACGAATGACTCAGGTATACCACTGAAGCATATACTTAATATCTAGAGGCCAGCTTACAGTACATCTCTGGAATAGCCAAGAAATGCTCCCCACGAAAGTCACCTTGACACTAATACTATTCACGGCTATAGTTAGCACTATGGCCGTCACTCCCAAAACTAGCCCTTCTAAGGACAGAAACCGGAGACTTAGGTCCAGACTACCTAGCATCTATGAACCGGTAGGAAACCACCAGAATAACGCCAACAGATGCACTACTACTCAACCTAAAAATCTGTACCACCCATCCAAACAATCCAACTACACCAATGATCAAACCCCCACCATAAATTGCGCAACTCTGGACACCCAATCACTCAAAATCTCTCAAACTAGCAAACCTAATAGTTGTAACGCTCACCTGATTCCCGTAGAGGCGCCGGTCTTGACTGGGCGTATACCATATCTTCAAAGGTGATGTGTAACACACGGCTGGCTCTTTGGGCTGGACCTCTGTGCACTGTATGTCTGACTTGAAGGGTAAGATGTCTGCAGATAGAAAATATGGGATTAAGGAACTGGGTTATTGAATGTCTCTCTCTTCTTCCCTTTCTCTTCTCCTGTAGAACCCCAAAGGTTAACGCTCTCACCTTAGGTAAGTGAACGCTGTGCTCTCCATCTGCCTCGGGGCAGGGTACTGTAACCAGTTTCTTCACTGGATAAGGGGAGCAGGCCTCTTGACTTCAGAGGACTGCTGTCCGTCGTTTACTGCACGAACGGTAAGTTTCGAGTAATTCTAATGTCTTTAAAGTCTTTAGTAATGATGTCTCTTGTTTTGCAGGGTTCCGGCGATGGCGGATGACGGGCTGAAGTGAGTTGAAGATGGAGCCCGTGTGATGAATAGAAGCGCCTGGAAGCACGTAAGTAAGCGCTTGTTGCCTGCTTCACGATGCGCTCTAACTGTCTTTTTATTTTGCAGGTACAAGTTCGGAGCGGCTGCAGGGTGCCGGAATACCCACTGGGTTAGATGTGGAAAGGAGTAATGGCACGTGAGTATTAAAGTTCCCCAATGTCTTTAAACGCACCTTGTTTTGTCTTTCAGATGCGGGATGCAGCGCCGAAGGCCTCCGGAGCGTGCGAAGAGTTGGTAAGCTTTTGTCTTTCAGATGCCGGAATGCAGTGTGAAGACCTCCGGAGCGCACGAAGAGTAGGTAAGCCTTTGTCTTTCAGATGCCGGAATGCAGCGCGAGGCGTTGGTGACAGCCGATGGACCAGGTAAGTGAAGAGCTGTCACTGAAGACCGTAATGCTAACCTGTTCTTTCTTGTCTTTATAGGTGTTGCTGAAGACTGGATTCAGGATGGTAAGCCTTTTTCCTTAGGCCCAGGATCAGATGCAGAAGACACGATGAGCGTTCTGCTGCAGAGGATGCAGAATAACGCAAAGCAAGATTCATCCATCGGGTGTGGTTTAAATAGCCTCCTGTAGTGCTTAGGTGTCTCCTTCCACAGCCACGCCTAGGTAAGAAAAGAGTTCCTGCTTTCCAGAAGAGTTCCAGTGTTCTGAATCTAGGGAGTGGCTCCTGCCCCACCCAACAGGAAAAGTAGTTCCAAACAGAAGAGGATCAGAGGCTCAACTGGCAGGCAAGTAAGCAGCATGGTCTGCTGCAGGTAAGTCCACCCAAGCATTATGAGCCCGGCGCTTCCAGCGCTGGGACTGGGCATATTTATGAGCCTGGTGCCACTGGCGCCAGCACTGGGTCCAAAAGGTCCCAATTGGGACTGGTTGGCACTCGGAACCTGGGTTATGGATCTGCTTCCAAGGGAGTTGGGAAAACCCTGACCTTTTGGAAGCAGAGATCATGACATAGTTCTATAACATTACTAGGATCCCTCATCAATGCGAGATCAATGGTGGCCCATGCCACAGAAATTGCGGACATCCTAAATAAGGACAACCTGGATCTATTAGCCATAACTGAGACGTGGATTCACGAGGGGGCAGGTCCAACACTGATGCTAACAGTGCCCGATAACTACCAAATCCTCAGAGCAGACAGGCCTAATGCCAGAGGCGGTGGACTAGCCATCATCTGCAAATCTACCCTTCCCATCAGACAGGCCATATCAATCTCCTACCCATCCTGTGAAGTACTCGCAGCCAAAATGCCCCTCTCTAACAATCGCACGCTCTCAATCCTTTTAATATACAGACCCCCAGGACCCCTAGGAACCTTTGAAGATGACTTAAGTAGTCCTATAGCCATCAACACTAAAGACCATTCCCAAACCTTACTACTGGGAGACTTTAACATTGGCTTCAATGAAACTGACAATAAACATGCAGAGTCAGTTGCAGCCCTGATCAAGGACCACGGCCTTGTCCAAAAAGTCCTCTCCCCTACCCACATAAAAGGAAGGACCCTCGATTAGGTATCGGAACTGAACTGCAACATCAATATCACCGATATTGCTCCACAAACATGGACGGACCACTACTTAATAACTTTCTCCACCACTCTGGATCTCCTCAGCCCCAAAATCAACAACATGGCTCCCCCTCTCCTGACCAGAAGCAAGAAGGACATGACTGTTGAAAACATTATCCCCCTCCTCCTTCCAGCCATATCTGGTTTGGAAAGTAACAACCCAGACACCTTGGTAAATACTTTCAATAATGCTATGACCAAAGCACTAGACGCAGTTGCTCCAGTCAAACTACGTAAAGCTAAACAGGTAGCCCATTTAAATGCCTGGTACACGCCCCATCTCAAATCCCTAAGACTACAAAAAAGAAAGCTCCAATCTATCTGGCGCCACTCTGCCACTGAATACAACAAAAATAACCTAACCGAATTTGCCAAACTGTACAAAAAAGAAATCATCAAAACCAAGAAGAACACCTTTAATGACAGGATTGCAAAAGCTAATTCCAATACTAAAGAGCTCTTCACCATCCTCCGTGAGATGGAATCCCCCATTCAACCTATAGACAACGCCCCTAAAAACAAAGCTTGGTGCACAAATATACAAAACGCCCTTGCTAATAAAATGTCCTTGCTACAATGTAAAATTGCTAAAAAAGGCCACTCTTCCATCCCTGTACCCTCAAATACCCCAATCCCAGGAGAATAAGAGTAATGCACCATTTAGATTCAAATCTATCTCCATAATTGACACAGAAAAAATAATACTCTCCCTCAAACCCTCAAACTGTAAGGGCGACCTCTGTCCGGCACAACTAATAAAGGACGCAGCTAGGGATCTAGCTCCCTTCATTTCCAAGCTTATAAACTCTTCCTTTAAATCCAACACGGTACCCATCAACCTTAAAGAATCATGGGTCCTCCCACTATTGAAAAAACAAACTCTTGATCCCACCATTCCCACCAACTACAGACCTATCACCACAGTTCCTTTCCTATTAAAAATCCTAGACTGAGCTGCCTACATACAAATCCAGGATTACCTGGAGGCCAACCACTTGCTTGGCTCACGGCAATCTGGTTTCCGCCCACTCCACGGCACGGAAACAGCTCTGTTAGACCTCAATACTCAAATTGAGGAACTTAAGGGCAACGGGAAAACAGCCTTGCTCCTCCTACTGGACTTGTCGACTGCATTTGACCTGGTGGACCATGCAGTCTTATGTAACCACCTTGAATCTGCCTCCAACTTCACCGGAGATGCTATAGCATGGGTCCAATCCTTCTTAGCAAATCGCACCATGCGAGTCTTCTCCACTACCAACTCTCCTGTGTCTCCCCCACCATGTATAATATCTTCACCAAGCCTTTGTTTGACAAGTTGGACGGTTTGGGTGTCATCTACACGAACTACGCAGATGACACCCAGATCCTTATACCCCTTTCGGGCGACTACGAGATAGACTTAGCCTTGGTGAACAAGATATACACCATCATTCAGGCATGGATGGCCGCACACGGCCTCTGCCTGAATGACGATAAAACAGAACTACTAATCTTAGGCTCTGAAGTAAACATCCAAAAACTGTGCCCAAACTACACATCCTTCAGCATTGATAACAACCCTATCAAGGTGATGTCTGTGGTAAAAACCCTTGGATTCTATCTGGACTCCTCCCTTACCCTCATGAAACAGGTCAACTCCCTTGCCTCCTCCACCACCTACACCTGCAAACTTATCCGTGCAGCTAGACCATATCTCTCTAGTACTAGCTGCATCACTCTAGCCAATGCCCTTATCATGTCTAGGTTAGATTACTGTAATGCCCTGTACTCTGGAACCAACAAATATATCACCGATAAACTTCAAAGACTACAGAACAACGCCTTAAGAGCAGCACTAAATATCCCGTATAGAGAGCACATCACTCATTTCAGGAAAGAGGTCGACTGGTTAAAAATAACAGATCCAATCCTACTTAAAATAGTATCCCTCACATCTAAATGTCTAAATAACCTAGCCCCTCCGTATCTCATGGAAAAAATCAACAGGAAAATGTCCTTGTGACCCACAAGATCGGCTAACACCTCTAAACTAGAGACTCCAAGGTTTAAATGCTCCACCGCGGGACGATCCAGCTTTCCTGTCAAAGCTGCTCACTGCTGGAACAAACTACCACTCAACCATACCCGAAGTTCAGGCACAAGATAATCAATTGGTTGCGTGCGTGCCAATGACATATAACTTTTACCCTACCTCCTACATAGCCACGACCTACCTTTGCCTAGACACCCTAAGACATGCCCTCTGGGTATTTGCTTTTATATTTTCCTGTTTATATCTGCTTTTTGCCCTTGTTTTATATATATTTGATTGTACATAGTCTCACTTATATTTGCTCTCTCTCTCCACTGTGTTGTACATACTCATGCCAAACATTGTAACAAGCTTAAGTCTTCATGTAAACTGTTGCGCCCGGCTACCCACGGGTTTGGCGCGCATTAACAGATAAACAAACAAACAAACAAACTCAGAACTAAACTCCCTTAAAATGAATATTCATCCCAAATTATGATTTTCACTCCCTCAATTAAGAAGGTGTAAAGAATTAATTGGAACATGGATGGAGAGATAATTGAGGTTGTTCCTGATTACAAATATCTGGAAATTAATTTGGTCTCTAGGCTGTGAGGTGCTATACACCTAGAATATACTAAGACCAAGATCTGTCAGATAACTGGAACTATTGGCTCTTTCGCCCACAGCGGCGGGGGTTATTCTGTTGGAGCCCTATCTAAACTATAACAAACTAAAATATTACCAATTGCCTTGTATGGGGCAGAGATTTGGGCTTTTGGGATTATGACAGAGCTGACAAAACTGGAGACAGAAGTCTTTAAAAGACATCTGAGATTACCGCCCAATACATTCATGGAAATGATTTACTTGTAATTCAATATTCTACCGATCTATATCAGATTTCATTTGTGTGCCTTAATTACGTACTTGAAGCTTGTAAACTCCTCAGACGATTCACTGAATAAGTTGATGCATGGCGTGCTACTGTCTAGAGCTAGTTTCATGTCTCCCAGTTGTATAGTGAACATTAGGCTGATTTCTAAGAGGTGGCTTAGTTTGGCTCCAGAAAATGCATTTGCAAGGTCACTCAGCCAGTACAGGAACACTATGAAGGCCATTTTACATTCGCAGAGCAAGGAACAACTGATGGTTAACTTGGCTACTAAAAGTAATGCTGCTGTACATATTGAGTACATTCAGGCCCCGGAAGAATTTCCGAGTTACATTCATCATTTTTTGGGCAATTCCTTGGTCTGGGATTATCTCAATATTAAATGTAATGTTGTAAAGACCTTGGGAAAAGAAATCCCAAGAAATGTCAGACAGTGCAGCGAGATGCATTTGGAGTCCGCTAAAGATCTTCTGACTGATTGTCCCTCCCTCCTGAAGCTTCGGCTCCTGGCCATGAGCTCAGCAGGTCTGATGGGGAACATCATGGCCGAAGAACTAGGGAACATTTTCATGAGTGGGTGTCATGTTGCGTCTCTTGTATATCTTACTTTCTTATGGGAAGATTGTCAATATTTTGGCCATCCTGCCATGATGACTTGGTGATTATGTTATCGCTTCATGTAAAATAGGTCAGCAGAACTGAAGCTGTATAGTGAGCACTTGTTGTATATGTAGATACTCACAGGATTGTGTTATGCAAACGTGTAGTATTAAAAGTTGACTCTTGTTAGCTGTATAATACGGTAAATAAATAAACAATGTACCCAGCGCATTTCCGAGACAACATGGGCGACACTTTGGAACTATATCAAACGTGCCAGGCGAAATGGTTTTTGTGAGGGCGAAAAAGCTTGGAAGCTTATGTTCCACCCGTACCCCTCCTCACCCCCACGGGTGAAAGGCAGAAGATATGATAAAAGACTCATTGAGGTAAGTGCCACAAAATGCCATACTGCAAGAAAGTACCTGAACATCTGTGATTCCTTAAAAAAGGAGGAAGTCTGCTTTAATCTCTTGCTTGAAAATGAAATGTCCACCTCACGCTGTGTTCTTGCTCATACATTGCACACCTTGTAAATACTGTAGGTGAGCGAGTAAACTTGGCCAAAATATAAGACAAAGATGAAACATTACCAACATCTTGGCAAAAATTAGGGGCAGCAAAGAGCGGTGGTTACGGCGTCCTGCTGTGGTGCACTGTGTGCTGAGAAGCACTGAACCTCCTACTTGGTTCTCTCTTAACAGGGATATTTTACATGACTTCCCATGTGTACTGCAAACCAAAACCAAGAAGGTATTGATTTGGAAAGTATCAGTGGATTCTGTTGAATGCAGTGAACATTTTGTTACTTTCACCACAGCGCCATTGTCATTTTGCATTTTATCTGCACCAAGGATTCGCTTTTTCTTGCACAGGTTGAACGTTTCTTTTAATCAAAAGCATGCCAATTCAGAGAAGCTCTGGATAGTCATCTGCTACTGTGGATCAAGGATGCTCCCAAATGTGGCCATGCCGCTGTATTGTGATTTATGGACAAAGCACATCATTTGTGTCCACCGCTCCGAACACACTATCAAAAACCTAAGAAACCAGATGCTAAACTTACAATGAGAGTTGTGTGATACATTTTACTGATGCGGTTACAGACATAAAGCCAAATACTGCATAAAACGTTATTTTGGTTTCCCTGAATGTGTGCACTGTCCCAGTTGGGCTCCATAACACCAACTCCCAAAGACCGTTCAAGGGTTTTTACGAAGTTTCTTCAAAGGGCCTCTAAACCCTCTCCTTTCTCGTCTAGCGAAAGCAAAACCGTCCCTAACCCAGACGTCCCTACTCCCCAGTTTAGTATCTGATTGTTTAACCACCCCCAGTGTCTCGTCTCTGCTTTGTTATTTGTGAAGGCATAAAGGCACCAACTGTATCTATCTAACATCCCTCTTGGACTTTCCTAGGTGTGAACTACTCTAACCTTGGGTTCGTTTTAAGGGGTTGTGCCTTCCAGACACTAAGCCCCAGTCTTACCTCCTTCATTTCACGCCCTGATGATCCTCTCTGTATCTCTCTATTACTCTGTTCCTCCTGCTACTCTTTTCTCTTACTGAGTCTTCCACTTGTGATCTTTAGTAGAGAAAGCAGAGAGAAACTGGCTAGCATCTTGGAATTCAGGTATGGGCTATTTAAGAGTGCCACATTTGCCAATCATATGGGCACATATGATGGGACTGTGGCCCTCCATCTGCCACCTTGACCTCTGGGGTAGGACTGACTCTGGCTTTCACCCGGCTAGCCCTCCTGCACAAGGCTGAGTGGGGTCGCCATCCCCTCTTGATAAGGCCAGCAACTGACCGTACCAAAGGTCAGCTAAATAAATTCAGGTCTGCTTTCAAACAGTGTTACTGGCCTTCCAAGCACATCATCATTTTGTTTGTGGAATTGCAATATGGACGTTCCATTAGTTTCAGACAACTTTGCAGCCAGTAGGCTCTGTCCTCCATAACTGAGAAACCCCCAGGGCAAAATAAATGTGCAATGGCACTACAAAACAGGAGAAAACCTTTAATAAATGATTCTAGTATCCAATATTTTGATCCATCCTTTTTATTTATCACTTTTGTCATCTGGGTCTGCAGCTATCTGCCCACAGCCTCTGGGTAACAATCAACAACTTCTAACTGCTGAGTATTCATATTCACACACACACACATCACCTTTTGGAGCAACTGCTCATTATCTTTGCGACAGATCATGGGAATCGGTTTCTGGTTATATTAGCACCTTATCTGGTTCGGCAATACTTATCTCCCATGCTCTACACCCTATTAAGCAGCCTTAAGGTGGAAATGCGCCCATGTATCCAGTATAGAATCACTCTACCTCGGGCATATGCAAACCACGCATGAGTGCATAAGCGACATTTTGCTACCTCCTGGTTATCATTATTTGCACATGTTCATTGGTGATTTATTTATTTATTCACATTTGTTAAGCGCACATCAGATCGAAGGCATCGTGGCGCTGGTTACAGTGTTTCTTAAACTTAGTGCCCTTGGTTACATTGGGCAATGGTTATGCTTCAGTACATGTACATAGAGAACACAGAGGTGGTCAGGTGCACAAGTTAGTTGAAGAGAGTAGTTTTAAGTTGTTTCCGGAAGGAGAGGAGGGATGATTCTGCTCTGAGGTTGGTGGGCAGTGCGTTCCAAAGCTTAGGTGCCAGGTATGGGAAGCCTATACCTCCTGCCTTGGATCTATTGATGCGTGGTATGGTGAGACGGTTGGCGTATGTGGATCTGGTGGGTCTTGTGGATTGGGATCTAGACAGTGTGTCAGATAGGTAGGATGGTGCTGTGAGGTTGGTGCATTTATGCGTTGTGGTGAGGATTTTGAAAGCAATCCTGTCCTTGACTGGGAGCCAATGGACGGCTTTCCTGGCTAGGGTGATGTGCTCTCTTTTAGGTATGCTGAGTGCTGCTCTGAGGGCATTATTTTGGGTGGTTTGGAGCCTTGCTAGGTTGTTCTTGGAGGTGCCGGCTAGGAGCGCGTTGCAGTAGTCCAGTTTGGCTCCAATAGTGGCTCTTGCGATGGACAGGCAGTTTTCTTTTGTTAGGAATGGTTTTATAGCATTGATGAGTTTAGTGCTCAATGCCGATGCCGAGACGATTGCGCTTACTTGTTTATCCATAGATAGGGTGGCATCTATGTGAACTCCTAGTGTTTTAACTGATGATAGGACTGGGAAAGTGCAGTTGTCTATGCTAAAGTTAGTGTAAAGTGGGTTGAGGTTGGCAAGGGTGGGCTTCTGGCCTAAGATGAGGATTTCAGTTTTGTCCCCATTCAAGCAGAGTCCGTTGGTGGCCATCCAGGCTTGTATGGTAGAGTAGATTAGTTGGAGGGAGGTGGAGTCTTGATGATAGTTACCAGTCAGGGGCAGGAGTATCTGCGTGTCGTCAGCGTAGTTCGTGTAAGTGATCCCCATAGCGTCCAGTTTGTCGAATAGGGGCTTGGTAAAGAGGTTGTATAGCGTAGGGGCCGTGCAGGAGCCTTGAGGAACCCCACAATGGATGATGGATGGCGCAGCATGAGCTGTGTTGGAGAAGACTTTCATCGCTCTGCCTTGTAGGTTACCCATGAGGCCGCATTCTTGGAAAAGTGTGCTGCTTGTGTTAGATGATTGGTGAGAGTGTCGTGATCTACTAGGTCAAATGCTGCTGATAGGTCGAGGAGGAGGAGGAGGGCAGGCTTGCCCTTGTCGAGGATGTTAGTGATTTCATCTTTTAGGTCTAGAAGGGCGGTTTCGGTTCCGTGTCCCTTACGGAATCCAGATTGCCTTTTGCCTAGAATTGCGTTGGATTCTAGGTAGTGTTGGATCTGTATATGTGCGGCTTTGTCGAGTAATTTTAGAAGGAATGGGACTGTGGTTATGGGGCGATAGTTGTTAGGGTTTTCGGGGTCAAGTGTGTGTTTTTTTAGGAGGGGGCGCACCCAGGCCTCTTTGAGGGTGTCTGGGACTATGCCTGACCTAAATGATGCGTTGATGAACGCAGTGAGGAGAGGAGCGAGCTGCTCAGCACATTCTTTGATGATTTTTGGGGGGCATATGTCACCCTTACAGAGTGAGGGTTTGAGATGTTTGAGGATGTTGATGACCTCAGTTTTGGTGATTTCGGTGAAAGTGAACTTGGGTATGTTGTTGGCTTTGACACTATGTTTCATGTGTGTGTGTGAGCTTTGGTTAGGTAAGGAGTTGTAGTGGTGTGTTATCTTTTTTTGGAGGAGGTTTATTTTTTCTAGCATGGCTGTTTGTATGCCTGTGCACCAGGCCTCGTCCTTCATGATCTCGTCTGGGCAAGTGGGCAGTATGGTTAGTTCTTTAAAGATACAGAATAGCTTTTTAGATTGAGAGTTGGCCGCCGTGATGCGTTGGTTGTAGGCTTCGGATTTGGCTCGGAAGATGGCCTCTTTGCATTTTTTGGCTATGGTTTTGAATATATCTTTTGTGTTGTCGCAGGGATTGCGTTGCCAGTTCTTGAGCGCTTGGCGTTTGTCTGTGCGCATTGCTTGGAGATCCTCTGAGAACCAAGAGTTGGAGTGGAAGGATTTTTTCTCTTTTTTGCTTTCTAAGGGGGCGGCAGTGTTGACTGCCCTTGTGATAGAGTCTTTAAATATTTCAGCGAGTGTATTAGGGTCTGATGAGAAAGGGGGCTTTAAACAGGGCACGTTGAGTAGTGCACTGATATTAGCTGCTGTGAGTTTTTTGGCACTTCTGGCTAGAGTACCCGCAGCTTTGGTGGGCACTCTACTGCTTATAGTGCAGGGGATATCGAATAGGATGAGGTTATGGTCTGTCCATGGGAGGCTGGTGTTGGCGGTGATTACTATGTCGCAGTTGTGGTCAGAGAACCAGTCTAGGGTGCGCCCTTTGGTGTGATTGGGCGCTACGATTTTTTGAGAGAATCCTAGGTTGTGGAGGTCCTTGGCTAGAGATAGGGCAGCTTTGTCCTTGAGGTCGTTGAGTCCTAAATTTAAGTCTCCTAAGAGGAGTGACTTCGTGGATTTTTTAATGTTGTTTCCTACAAGGTGGTTAATTTGGCCTTGGAAGTTGGTGGAGGGGCCAGGTGGACGGTAGATAGTATGGATATTAATAGTACAGTTAGGTGATGGTGCTAGTTTGATAGAAAGGATGTCAACATTTCCGTCCTCTTGATGAGGTATGGTTCTAATGGGTAGGGTTTCCTTGTGTATAAGGGCAACCCCCCCTCCTGTTTTGGTCATTCTATCTTGTCTGATGATGGCATACCCTGTAGGTAGGGCTAGAGTGATGGCAGGGCCGGACGCTTGGTGAAGCCATGTCTCGGTAATGGCCAGTATGTCTAAGTCATTGGAAGTAAGTAGGTCATGTACTTCTATGGCGTGGGCATTGAGGGATCTAACATTGAGGAGAGCGCACTTGTATGGAGTATGGCTGGAGTTCTGAGGTCGCGTGGTAGGAGGATTTGGTGTAGTGGTATCGTTAATAGTGGCACAGGGATTACTGCTGGGTATATTGATTGTAGACTTACTCCTGTGGTATGAGGTAGAGTTCCTTTGATAGTGTGGTGTACTAACTTTCGTGGTACGTGAGCTGAGTCTGTAATTTCTGAGTGTTAAGTGTGCAGTATTGGCCTGGTGTATGAAGGGAGCTGTGCGGGCTCTGAGTCTGCCTAATCTGAGGTTCGCATCTGGTGTCAGTGCCGTGAGTTGTGGTAGAGGTGTGGGCGTGCGCATATGGTCCATTATAGTTGGGTGTCTCTGTGAGTGTTGTGCGAGAGTGTGGTCTCTGTTGTGGCTGAGTAGTGTGATCATGAGGGTTAGTAGTGCACATAGTAGGCAGGTGTGGAGGAGCGAGGAGAACATACTGGGCGTGAGTTAGATATACAGGGCAAACTAACACAGTGGAGGCAGGCTAACACAGTGGAGGCAGGCTAAAACAGTGGAGGCAGGCTAACACAGTGGAGGCAGGCTATCTCGGTGCTGGCTAAGGCGATTCTATGCATTAACATTAGCAGCAGCTGTGGTGACTTACGATTGCTCTGTCTTCCGTGTGTTGAGACTGTGCGCATTGTAGTTCATAGTTCTTAGCTCGATGGATTGCAGGGCAGCGTCTCGCGCCGTAGCGCAGTGGCGGACAGAGGCAGACAGGAGGGGCCTTTGGCTCACGGGCCTTAGGCAGCTGAGGGCCGGCTTCCGCCTCCGGTCCTCTACACCGGGGAATATTCAGATATGGTTGCTAGGCAACCGTGGGGAACGCTCCTGGTGCGTTCGCGATGGCGGCCATCTTGCCGCAGCGTCGCTCATCGGGTTTCCTTGCGGGGATGTGTGCACGGTGCGGGCACAGGGGAGCAGGCCCTGTTATGGTGGGGGCTGGCTGGCTCCTGGATGTTGCGGCGGATGCCGAAAAGAAAGGATGTCGGCCGGGCGAGCGGGCTGCTAGTGCGCCTCGCGATCAGCTGCTCCTGCAGCCTGATCCAGCGTGGGCATACAGAGCTGCCTGGGAGAGGGTGCAGCAGGGCTCCTGCCCATGGAGATATCAATATTACTGATGATCTTCCCAACCTACCTAAACTATAGTTCCCATACACCTCCAATTATGACTTCTAGCTAGAATCTATGTTCCCACCACTCCCTATATTCCACCATGCCTATTTTTATATTTTTTACATTTTTGCAACGCCCAGACTCAGGGTTATCATGGTGTTGGGTACAGTAAAGAGGCAGGAAAAGTTGCATTAGCAACAGTCATTGGTCATGTTAATAAAATAATTCTGGTGTTAGTCATATTTATCAAACCGTCAGGTTTTTACTAGCTTTTTGAAGGTAGTGTATGATTGTTAGTTTCTGATGGGTGTGGGCAAAGAGTTCCAGAGAGACAGAGCCGTGATGCAGAAACTGACACCGCCGGCTCTTTTGTACTTGGAGCCGGGGGTAGCCAACAAAGTGCTGGAACTGGATCTTAGCGCGCACGCATGGATCGCCTAATCGCTGCAAAGATCCATTCCAAAGATGTTGTGACATCAGGGTGACTTCCAGAGCGTGGTACCACAGAGAACACCAATCACAACCTCTACAGACAACCACTAATACATCTCTCAAAGGATGCTGGTATATTGCAACTGCAGTCAGAAAAATTCAATTACACCTACACTTCCTATTTTCATGGTGCAGCGACATGCCCAAACATAGACAACTATACCTCCAATACTTCATCCCTATGGTTGCAGCCCTATAACACCAATAGGATCCTCTTACACTTCTAGCACCTTTCTGTGGTTCTTAGTACTGCATCTTACCTTTTGCCATAAGCGGAATGGTCACCCTTCACTCTGTCTCCATAGATTGTCTATAAACCCGCTGCGCACGACATAGAAATGTAAATAATTGTGTTATCTACAGAGCATTGCTTACATTTGTCTGCCCTGAATACTGCTGACCAAGACTTGTTTTATGCAGCCATCTTTTGGTAAAGGACAGTTGGACCTGGTCGAGTTGACATAGACTGCTCTCTCAGCACAGATCTTAGAACTCGACCCTGCCATTCCCATGTGCATTCACCTCCCCTCTAAGCTCTCTCAAAATCTTGATGCAATCACTTGTAGCCATGCAATGCATATCAACAGAGTCTTTCTCAGGCCCTTAAAGATTTGCTTTGTTTTGAAGGATATAATTTATCGAGGAAATAAAGCAGTTGAGACAGTAATTTTAATTTCTAATACATCCCCCATGTATTCCTCATTTTAGATATATTTTCCAGTAACAGCAGATTTTGGAATGTTTGCCACCAGGGGACACCGTGCAACATTGTTTTCGAGGTTCCTGATATCACTCGGCATTGGGCGGGATGTGGTGTCGGTACAAATAGCCTCCACTTTGCCCAATGACTTCAGTTCCTTTTTTCTGCATGCTCGGCAAGCTTATCGGAACAACTTTGCACCGCCAAATTTGACTTTTCTCCGTGAAATGTTGACCCGAAGCCTTCTGATTTCAAACAATGTGAGGATTGTGATACCAAAATGTCGGTAATGGAGCCTCATGGGATTTGCCTATGGTGTCTAGGCTCCAGTCACAGGGTATCGGACTGTGGTTCGTGGCAGTTGATGACACCTAAAGCTCTAAAAGAAATACACTGAAAGGTGCCTCTTGTATTATCCTCGTAAAAGTCCCCAGCACCACTGCCTTGAAGCAAAGACTGTCTGACATTTTCTTGGCTCTCTCAGGTGACCGATAGGTCAACTTAGAGCCTTTTCCCTCAAAGAAACACAGGAAGAGGTCCCCCCCTTGAAGTGATTTTCACCACACAACTTCTTTGTGAAAAAAGCTGAAGTGGAGACATTCCTTGACGGACTCCTCACCTGATAGACAGGTACGACTTTCATGTAATACCACTTTGGCAGAAAGGTGTGTAGAGGAGGTCCCAAATAAAGCCTGCACTCCAATCGCCCATTTTGAAGTACCAGGAATGTTCACACCAAAATATGTGACGTAGTGTACTGGAGAGACCCCCGGCTGGCCCATAGAGTCGAGGTTTGCTCTACAGTATTTTAAGACGAGATAGCTGCACCTTGAGATGGATGGGGTGCAGGTTTTCTTACTCCAACACCAATCAATAAGGACAACTCAATGGTTTGGCAAAGGGGAGTCCATTTAATGACAAGTACAAAAAACGGGGAAACATCGAAATCAACAGTGATGCGATCGCCCGTCTCGCTTCAACTCCCAAGAACTTCATACAAACAGTAACATTTATACCCATAACTCGTCATAATCTGACGTGTAATACTCAAAAGTTAACATGCAATTCTATTGGTTGGAAAAAGGTAACTTTAATATAGGTGCTATATCTGTATATGGTAACAGAGTGCAGGGATTGGATAAATACTATCAGGTGGGCGTCTAAGCCCTTCCTTCAAAAATGACTACGGTAGGCATCACTAAAAGTACAACGTCCCATTGGTTCTACTAACTATAGGACCCTAGATTATTTGGTCCATTGTGATTGGGTTGGCATCAACCCCATGTATAAGTCTCCACTTTACATAGCAGAACGCAGAATCGTCAGCCAGGTGCAGGATGCCCCAAGATTCACCCGGCATCCCTTCCATCAATCATTACTTTAGTGGCTATGTGTCAATTAGTTGGCTGTGGTCGGCCTCAAAACTTTATCTTCTTGTCAGGAAAAATTATGATATCTCTGTCTGGGTGACAGCCAGGCGTAGGTGTAAATCCGTGCCTCTTCTTGCTCGGATGGTCACGTGCTGCTCACACTGTGAATCTGCTTAGTTTTCCTTCTATTTGCGCATTTAATTATTATTCGGCTTGCCACCTGCCGGGGCCTCCTTATCTCGGCCTTCCTGAGATAGGCTGTTCTGTTCTTAAGTTTCGATTCTGCAAAGCTGCTGTTCGCTCCTTCTATTGGTCTGACCTTGGCTCTTCCTGGCTCATGCTTCCTCTGCTGAGTTTCGATTTAGCCATCTCTTCTCGTTTTAGCTGGAATACGAATCCTGTCCTGTTTGACCTCTAGTAACCTGAGTTAATTCTGCTTTAGTGTAAAGTGGACTTGCACTTATATAACATGCTTCGTTTTGAGGTAGATTGTGTATAATGGCGCTTGACGCTCTATTCTTCTACTTAGCATAGCAAGCTGCACTGTTTTCTTAGCTTTTTTTGCGGTTATAAGCATATGTACAGGCGTTAGCGGGTTGAATATCTTTATCCTGCTTACAGTTTAAGTTCCTTTGTCTTTCATCAACGTTCTCTTTTCAGTTTTGCAATATCTTTATGTATGGCAGTTCGTCTCCTTGTGTCATGTGTCATCCTTGGGTCATCATATCTTCTATGGGTGCGTTAGTCCAGGCCCTCGTGATGTCACCATTCGTCTTCTGTTAAGGACCTTTTGGTTTCTTCCTGGACAGTACTTAAGCAATCTTCATTTCGTTTCATTTGCTGGTAGGGCTTTCTCAATGGATACCTTACTGTCCATGGTTGTCTGGTTATCAGTGCTTCAATAGGTATTATTTTTCTGTTAGGCACTGGGCAGAGCCCTACTGCGGCTCTCTGCTGGTTTATTTGCTCATCATACGTCACATATCTCGGTGTGAATGTTCCTGGTACTTCAAAATGAGCGACTCGAGTGCAAGCCTCGCTCGGGACCTCCTCTACACTGCCCCCTCTGGTCGATTCATTGACCACTTCCGCTTCCTCTTTTGGATTCATCTTACTTGGTTCTTCTGTATTCATTTCTTCTTCATCTTCTGGGTTTGTACATGATGGTTTGAAGAAGTGTCTCTTTGGAGTCCATATTTTTATCACTCCTCTCAGGCTTCCAGCTGTCCTTACATGTTTGTCTTTGTTCCATGTCATTAGCTGACATTGTCCGTTTGGGCTGCAATAAATCCATTTTCCTTTGTAATTTCTGCGTTTCCTGGGGTAAAGAAACTTTGTACCTTCTGGCACATGCTCACTGGCCTTCACAAAGTCTCTTATTTCTTCACCAGTCAGATCTCTGGGCTTCCATCCTGGTTTGACATCAATCATGATCTTCATCCCTATGGCTTTCTTCGCAGTTTTCTGGCATTGCGAGATTATTATCTTGATAACGCAAAATCCTAGTAATATCATCACTAGCAGGGCTCCCAGGAACTTGAATGCATCCGCCATCCATTGTGGAACCCATGAAAACAGTGATCCAAACCAGCTGTCATCATCAACTTCATCGATTTCATTGATTATCTGGTTCTGTAGGTTTGTCAGCATACCTATAGCTTCTTTTAAAGTTCCATTTTCTTCGTCGTGAGAAGGTATAAATGTGCAACATGATTCTCCCATTTTTTCAAAAACTCCTCCATCCATAGCTGTGATCATGTCAAGTACATATCTGTTCCGGAGAGTCATCAGTCGGATGGCTCTTAACTCCTCCTTGATCGCAATGAATCCTTTTATTGTCGTGTTGATGGTTTGTAGTAACTCCCATCTGGTTATCTGCAACCATTTAGTATTTGCTCCAACTTGAAATCTTGGCATCAGAATTGTTGTGAACACTGATGAGGTGAAGCTGAATAGCCTGTGTTCATATGGGATTGCATGAAATGCTTCTTCTGATTTGGCAGAGAAGTAATTCTCTCTCTTTATTCGGGTTATCAGTTCCATAGATCTCCTCTTCCTCAGATGAGCATCTGCTTTCGGGAAGCTATAAATATTCAGGTCACTTTTCGGGATCACTAATGCTGGAACATGGACATTCACTATAGTGCATATGCCTCCCCAGTTTTTCGGCAGTCTGATGTATGCTTTGGGTCACATGCCCGATAATGATCCATGATCACTGCAGTCCCATGAGTCATTCCTGGGGCTTCAAAAATTCGGCAGCAGTTCCGATTCTCTCCCATTTTCCTTGTGCCATTGTTCCTGAAGCACAATTTCGGACTTTCTAGTGGCACTATCTGCAGGGGTCCTCCTCTGTCTTTGACCCATGTTAGTAGTTTTTGTAAGTTTAGGCCATAGTGGTTTGCACAGTCTTTGTGAGTTTTCAATTTCTTTTTTGCAGGCTCCGAAGACCACCCATGCCCTGCAGATCACTACTCCTTTCTCCCATGCGTCTGGTGAAAGCACTGTTCCCCAAATATGCACCTGGCCTCTATTTTTCCAAATTTGAGCCTCTGCTGGAGTCTTCCCTTGGACATTTAGTCTTGGGTTCACTTCCCATTTTATTCCTGCTCCTTTAACTTCAGGCTTCTCGTACCTGATCACATGATTCCTAGTATGAGCTCTGTTTCTTGTTTTAATGTCTTGGACATAGTCATCTTCATCGGGGTAAGCCGGTTCAGTTGCCCATATCAACGAGGCATCACTTCCCATGAACTGACCTCTGGTGTTACACATTGCTATGTGTCAAAGACAGTGGGCCTCATTACAGGTCGGAGGGTCCGGAAATAACAGTGGCGGTAAACCCGCTGCCACTGTTAATTCCAGACTGCCCGATCCTGAGTCCTGCAGGCGGGAGGTGGCGTTCCCGCCAGGTCTGACCTGGAGGATTTACCACCGCCCGCCTGCAGGCGGACGAGGAAACACCAGCACCATCACGAGATGGTGCCGGTGTTTCCATGATCCCCATTCCCATTGAGTCCTGTAGGACTCAATGGGAATGGGGATTTACACCATTCCGCCTCACCGGGGTTGTAATGCCCTGGTAATTCCGGGAATCACGGAGGCGGAATGGTAATACGAGTCCTGCGGTAACCGGCAGTTTTACCGCTTCGGTTACTGCCAGACTCGTAATGAGGCCCAGTGTGCTGTCTGGACATCAATTTCTACAGCCACGAAGATCTTGGACTTCCCCATGCTGCACGGTAGGAGTGCACAAACAAAGCATTCTTCTGAATTTCGTCTTCCAACTTCTTTCATGTGCTGGTGCCAAATATTGTTACCTAAGTGTGCTGTGCTATCCAGGTAATCGTTTAGTTCATTGCTTCTCTTGATTCTTAAGGTTTTTCTGTAGTTTGCTATAACTACATCTCTGAATGCCTCTGTATGGCTTTTTCTTGCGGGAGGATCCTCAGGTATCCTGGCCCATGGTGCAGGCTTCTCCATCTGCACCATTTGAGTGGACATAAGTCTGGCAGCTCTTTCCTGGTCCTCATGCATCTTTTTTCTGCTGCGTGCAAATGCCCATGCCAACCAGCCTGACACTGGTCCGGTATATGGCTGTATTGTAGACCTGGTACTTGTCCCTTGTGTTACAATATGTGTGCTGGGTAATACAGTCTCTGTCGTTTTGTTCTTCAGTTCCTCTTGTCATTTCCTTGCTCTGGCTTTGTATAGGAATAGTAAGTTTACTAACATTTGTGTCCTTGCAGAGAGTTTTTCTGAGTCTGCTTCTGTTTTCTTAAGGGTTTCTGATATGACTGCTTCTGTTGGTCTTTCTCTTAATTCTTCTTGTTTTCTCCCACTATCGCCTGTGAAGGTTTTTATGGTACCAGTCTCATCTTCTCTGCTGCTTTCGTTTGTGGTTCTGTGGTCATTGACACTAGGCCTGTTGTGTGTGCATTCAGTGTGTGTGTGTGTGTGCGTTTAGTTGTCAGTGTTTTTTCTTCATTCATTTCATGCCGACCCTGTCTCTGGCTTTTCTGCTCATTCGTAACCATAAATGTGTGTATATCACTATTAATCACGTTCATTTCAAGTTCATTTACTCAACCATCAGATTTTCTAGCGACTGGAATTACTATATAAGGTCTGGGTGCTTTTGTAGGTTTCATGCGTATATCATCAGGTGGGTGCACTGAAATTGGACTGCTTCCTGCGCCAATAAAGAATGCAGTTCTGATCGTTAATGACAGAAAGATAATGACAATTATAATACATAAGTACATTATGCCCTTATACTTCAGGCGACAGCATCTTCTTCCCTTATACTTCAGGTGACAGCATTTTCTTCCAGAGAAGCAAGGGTGTCTCTATGCTTGTGGGAGGTCCAGGTTGCTGCTCTGGGCCCCCATCTCGATCATTTACCCAATGTCAATTTTGTTGTTCCCCCACCCATTATCGTTCTTTGAGTTCTGTGTTAAAAGTGTCAGGTGCTTCACAAGTGTCCCCCCTCTTGCGAGCGACCATTGTCTTTTACTTCAGGATACAGTTCCTTTGCTAGACTATGGAAAAAATAGATTAAAATAATACTTAGGTGAGTCACGTTTACTGCACATGTTCAAAGTACGTTAGCTCCCAGTCCACTCCTCGAATCTGCTTCAGTCCGGAGAACATATTGGACGCTGGTCAGTATGAAGAAATAGGGAAAAAATAACAACAAACATAACAAATGGAGTTCTTGACTCTGCTCCCTCGATCTATCCCTCGGCGGAAAGTTTCACAATCTTTTCCTGAGGATTCGAAGTTTTGATTTGAGCTATAATGCCATGCAGGAGCATGTTTAGCTGAGTACATTTTACTGGATCTCTGAGAAATGTAAGCATGTCAACATTGACTGGTCTTCCCACTAGCTCTGGAAAGTCCTCAATAAGGTGAAAGAAGACGTTGTATGCCAATCTGCTGTCTTCTGGTGACAGGGACATCTGTTCTGTCTTTGTTGAGATTCAGGATTATTTGTTCTTTCCTTGAGGTAAACAATGTCTGCACTGTCCGGTCGTGTGGAGTGCGACTGAAATGGTGATCCTATTTAAAAAATGGTTTAAATGTTCAGTGTTTTCTGGATCTTGAAGGAATGTGAGAGTGTCTGTTGTTCTCCGACAATAGTTGGACAGTCTTCGATTATGCGAAAGAACAGTGTGTTGATGAGCTCATCTGTTTCCGCTTGTGTTGGGAACATTTGCTTCCTTCTCGCTCCGGGAGTATGATGAGTTGTTCGGCAATGACAGTAAGCAGTTGTCTTATTATTTTTTCGTTTTCAGGATCTTGGAGAAAGTCTGTGACACTGGTGAGCCTCCCTACCAGTGATGGGTACGATCTTAGCACTAGGTTGAAATAGGTGACCACGTCCTTTGTGATGTCTCTACTGTGGGACACCATAAGTGCTTCCAAACAAAGTCTCGGCTTTGGATGAATCGGGATATTGTATTTGTTTCCAATGTAAATATCTTTGGTCAAAATTTGTCATAGTCTTCTTTCTCATCACAGCTTGAGTGTGCCTCAGTTCAAAGTTCAAATCAACAAAACATGTCGTGGCTTATACGCGCAATTTTCTTCTTCACTCTGCAACTAGGATGCACAGAGTGTTTGTTTTTATGTCCTTATCCCCTTTTTTGCTTAGAGGAAGTGTCCAAGTTAAGCCACAACTTGCAAAACGTTCTTTGTCTTTACTTTGCTGGTCATGCGTCCTTCTTCCTCGTCATGGATCTCGTCTGTACATGCTGTGGTTCTTCCCTGTTGTCTGTAGTCTCGTCACAGTGGGGTGCAGGCAGGGGGATTCCTCCGATGTATGGCTTGATATCACCCAGGAAGGTCCAAGCTCTTCTTCCTTGTAGCTTGACTGCGGACGGAGTGCAGTCCTCTACTGTAAAAGGACCATTGAACCTTGGTTCGTCCCAATTTGTCCTTGTATGGTTTCTCACCAAGACGGCATCTCCAGGGAAGATGAGTGGAACACGTAGACCTTGAACGGAGTCTGGTGTAGTGTCTCCTTCTGTGTTCTGTGCTGAGCTGCACCCTTTTCATCGTCACTGCAGCTGGTCTGAAATTACAGTAAGGCAAGATGTCATGCAGTTCAGATAGTTTTGCATTTCAGATCCTAAAACCTCTCCTGTTGACTGGGCATCACATCTAGCTCTATCTCAGGGTGTTAGAGGAGTTCTCATTCTTCTTCCTGTGGCTATTCCGTGTGGCGTAAATTAATGGTGGGAGCCAAGGTTGGTTCCGAAGACCATACAGCGCCAGTGGATGGCAGTGCAACCATACCCTCTTTAGAGTAAGCTTCAATTTGGCTATTCTCTCCTTCAACAAGCTGTAGAGCTTCTCACAGATCCCATTGCCTTGTGGATGATACGCCGACGAGAACTTGTGCTTTATACCAAACAGCAAGTTAATCTGCTCGAACACTGCATTAACAAAATGAGCCCCATTATCTGATCTCATGACTTCACACACCCCCCACCTGGGGAACACTTCCCTCACTAAAAATGTGGCTGCACAGGTAGAGTTTGGGTGTGTACATGGACCTGCTTCTATCCATCTAGAGAATGGATACACCACAACAATTAAGTATCTGTACCCATTGCATACTTGAATCATGTCGACATAATCGACATGCAAGTGTTGGAAAGGCCCATTTGGCCTGGGGATGACTCCTCTCATTACCTTTAATGTGTGCCGAGCAGTGAATTGCTGGCAGATTATGCAGTTCACCATAAAAAATGCAACATGCTCAGCTAAATTCGGTATGAACCAGTCTTCTGCGAGCGTTGCTGCTAGATTCTCTTTTGTCATATGCGCCGGGTAATGTAACTGCTCCAGCGCTATTTTTAATAGGGCTACAGGCATTACTGGTTTACCAGTGCTGTCTTGTCGCCACAAGCTGTCAGAGGGGTTTAAAGAACACCCTTGACGTTTCCACAGGTTTTTCTCGTCCTGCGGCGCCTCCCCTTGGAGTTCCATTAGCTGCGTTTGCCCAAGATCGGTGTAACCTTCAGGTGTGGTTCGTGCAACCATCATTCTTTCATGGGTGTACACGACTTCCACTTCCATAATCATCTCACTTTTGGATGCCATATGCGCTTGGCTTCCGTGTCTGCTGCATGATTTCCGCGTGAGACAAAATCTGACCCTTTCGTGTGGGCAATGGATTTCACGACTGCTATGCCCACTGGGAGCTGAAGTGCCTTAATCAGCCTGTCCAATAAGGCTGCGTGCTGCACTGGCGTGCCGTCTGCTCGGAGGTAGCCCCTCCTTTTCCAGTGCGCTAAGCCTGCGTGTACCGTTGACGTCACATAGGTGGAGTCACTATACACCGTTACTTCCTGGTCTGCGTGATTCTCAATGACGAGTATCAACACCAATAATTCTGCAGCCTGTGCTGAATAATGAGATGGTATTCGTGCTCTGAGAAGCACTCGAAACTCTCCATTCGCTGTTTGCTTTATCACAGAAATGCCTGTATATCTTTGCCCATCACTATACTCGATTCTCAAAGACCTGTCAATAAAGACGATCTCTCCTCCTGCCAAGACATTTTCTTTTACCCTGGGAATTTCATCATAGAATTCTACATAATTCGTGCAGTCATGTATCGGCTCTCCTTCCGTGACTGGCTCTGCTATAAACATAGCTTGGTTCACTATCTTACATCGGACTATTTTAATTGATGATCTCTGAGATGTCAATGTGCCCTTTGGTTTCTCTAGAATGGCAAATAATGAGTGCTCTACGTACAACGTCATGGAGCATCCCATTACAATGGTTGTCGCCTTCTCTACGGCGAACGCTGCAGCAGCTAAACATTGTTCACAGGGAAAATGACCTATCATTACTGGGTCCCGATTCCCACTGTAATATGCCAGGGGCTTGTACCCCAAGGAGGTTCTTTGAGCGAGCACTGCTGTCATGACGTTGCCATCTGTGTGTGAAAACAGGTAATATTCCTCTGCACAATTGGAAATTCCGAGAACTGGAGCTGTACAAATCGCTCTCTTGAGTTCAGCAAACCCTTTCTCCATGGCTTCAGATGATTCAATCTTTTATTTTGTCACTTGGGGGCCTGAGGTAAAGGCTTAGTATAAGAGCTGTAATCAAAAACCCATGCCCTAACATAGTTGCACATGCCTAGAAAGCTCTCCATTTGCTTTATCGTGTGTGTCTTAGCCGTGCTTAATATGGCTTCAGCCCTTTCTGGGGTCACTTTCTTGCCTTCCTGTGAGATCAGCTGGCCTATGTACAGCACTTCCTGATGACAATATTGTAAAGTTTCTTTGTCAACCTTATAACCTTTCTCAGCCAGTATAGTCAGTAGCTGAACAGAAACGTGCCTGCATTGCTCTTCTGTGGTGCTGCAAATTAGGATGTCATCCACATATTGTAAGACGACACATTCTAGTGCAATATTGCTCAAATCCATCTGCAAGACTCTGTTGAAAATAGACGGAGACTCACAGTATCCCTGTGGCAGCCTCGTGCTTTTCAGATGCATTTGTCTGAACATAAATGATGTCAGATCTTGTGAGTCACGGTGCAACGGGATTGAGAAAAATGCATTTTTCAAGTCAATCACCGTGAAATAATTTGCTTCGATGGGTATATTGCATAATATTGTAGCCGGGTTCGGGACTAAAGGGAACTCGGCCTCAACAATATCGTTTATCGATCTAAGATCTTGAATTAGCCTCCAAGACCCCCCCTTTGATTTCTTGACAGGATACACTGCCGTATTACATGGTGACTCTGACGTCACTAAAATGCCCTGGTCCATCGCTGGGAGAAATTGTCTTAGACATCCCTCCATCTGCCTCTCTGGACATGGGATATTGTCGGGCTCTTGGTAGAATTGCTCCTGGTTTTAGTTTAATTTTCACTTCTCCCACCCCCTTCAAGAGGCCTACGTCAAAGGGCCCTGTAGTCCACACTGAGACAGGCACTTTAGCTATATCATCATCAAAATATTCAGGACGTTTTAGCACCAACATCATTCTCTGAGGCACTTCTCTTTTGATCATCTTTACCCAAAAGGTAAGACTTACTTCCACCATTGTCTCTCCCGTGTCTGCATGTTCTTCAAACAAATCGTCATCGGTGAAGCCAGTCACTCGATATCCTTCTTCAATAGCAATTATTGTGCACCATTGTCTGCCTTAATCATCTTAACCATCAACCAAGACCACTTTCCCTCGCACTGATAAGGGTACATTCATTTCGCACTCTTCTATGGAGACTGGGAGTGCGTCTGTAAAGGGAACTCGGCTGTGAGCTCCTGTAAAACTCTGAGTATCTATGGCCTCGCCGGACAAGGAAAACTTGCCTTCACGTATACACGAGCGTGTTGCACCCGTGTCCACTAGGAAGGACTATTCTTTACCCCCTATAACAACATCCACCCTAGGTTCCCTATGATGGTCTGGTGACACTAATAGGATAGAGTACATCAGGGTTCCCAATGAGCTGTCCTAGTTCATGTACAAGTTTGGCCCACTGTGTACTTGTGGATTTTCCCCATTCCCATTGTTACTTCCCCTTCCAGGGTTCTGGGTCTGCCCTGTGCTCATCGTGTGTAACACTTGCAACGGTGCCTGTTGGGTTTGTCTTTGTGGAAAACTGCCCGTGCTCTGAGGTTGCACTCCTTGTTGTGCTCCTGGCGCCTGTTGTTGCACCTTGTGATTCTGTGCAAGCCCTTTTGTAAAATTGCAGTTGGATTTGCCGTGCCTGCTCCCATTCCTTGGTCATTCTGCATCATGCCTTGACTTCTGCATGTGCGCACCAAATGCCCTGTCATTCCACACAGCCAACAAACTGGCGATGGTCGGATTATTTGCCCATTTGCCATATCCGGGTTTCCATTTTGCATATTTTGAAAGCCTCCTTGATTATTTTGGAAACTTCCCTGATTGCTCTGCCATCCTCTTCCCCTAAATCCTCTTCCCCGTGGGTAAAACCCTATGTTACCCTGATTATTCTGCTTTGGACTAGCCACCTGCTGCATGCTTTGTTCAGCTGCGCTAGTTAGAATGGCTCCTTCAAGAGCATACTTTGATAGTTTCTTCTGCACCAATTTTGCTTCCTCACCCTTTCGAGTTGCTTCGTTTTTGTAATTCTTTTCTTGCAAAAGTCTACAATAATGTGCAATGGTCAACTGTATTTTGCCCAAGGTTTAGCCTCAACTCCTACCAATTTCTTGAGTTGTTTCTGCACTGCTTCTGGCACCCTTGGCACAATATATGTAGGGTTTCTGATTTTAGGTGATTACCGATTTTTAATCTCGGGGGACTCCGATAAATCCCAGTATTTAATTAATTTCATCCCTGCGCCATACCGTGCTACTCTGCATTCGTTTGCTTGAAAGACCAATGCACTGCCGGTGAGCTATCCTCCAAGCCCTTGTTAGTGGGCTCTATTGCTGCCTATGTGAATTCAGCACCAGTGATATTTTTTATCAGCCACAAGATGGCACTATTTAGCTTTCCTTTAACCTGCCAGCATTACGGAATACAGATAGAAGAGTGCTGTTTGCTTATTGAAACTGTGTGATTGTCAGCCTGCCTGCAGGCTTGTAAGGTGTGCCAGGCGCCCAGGCTACAGGTGGGCATCCAGCCCTTAGGTGTCAGTTAACACCCCTCCCAACCACCCTGCCAAGACAGCGGAGGGAGCCATAAAGTACCCTGAGACGCTCTCACGTTGTTGAATGTTCAGCGCCCTGGACGTTTCCTCTTCCTCTCCTCAGCACAGGGCTGCGGTTCTTTATGGATATGACGATCGATAAAACACATTTAAAGCAGATTACATTAAAGAATGGATTGATTTGGGGGTGGGGGGGGCGTGTTTCGACCTTTTAAATATCTGGTATTTTGTATAAAACAAACTTACCCCTAAATATATTTGTCCAATGAAAAGCTATGAACTGTTTTTAAGTTAACTATATACTATTGTGTATAAGATTGTTCAGTAATACTATTTGTATTTTTCTTTGATACATCTATCATGATGACATTTTTTGTGTAAGGTTTACTTAGTTAACTTCCCAAATAATAATACAACGCGTTAATAGGGTTTGCTTTAGGCTCACTCGCATACTTGCCAACACTACAGATTTAGGCAGTAGGCTACTGCTTTTTAAGCAGTCCTACCGTCTACAGTGGCAGGTAATTTATGTGACTGTAAGGCAGGCTGCAGGCCAAAGCCTGCAACACATTAATTAGTCTGTCTGTACAGTGGGCTGGTAGGTGATTACTTTGATTGGGCTCAGACCAATCCACTGACCTGACAGCTACATGACTCTGCCCTGCACTCTTGCCTGTACAACCCTTAGGTGAACCACCAGTGAAGGCAATTTGCAGAGCGTAACACCATCACACAGCATCTGCCTATCAGATTTAGGAGTGTATCAGTCTTTATGTTGTTCAGTTATTCATCTTGCACTGCAGGAATACATATGTACCCAGGATGCTGCTAAAGAGCAGTGGCAAACGTTGCCTACCAGCTCTGAGTGATTACCTTCTGTGAAGTTAGGTAACTGAATTTTGTGTTAATTTACCATTCAGAATGAATTTTTTTTAAATTTGAACATCTTTCCATGTTGTGCTATTTGATAGGTAGTGTATTTTAGAATGCGTCAATGGTGGCATGCATTCATTGCCACAACTTGCCCCTTTTTCTCGGTGTAAACATGCCAAACATGCTAGTCATCTCGCGGTCTGGTCGGAACCTTCCCGGCCAGAATAGACTTGATTTTGTTTTTTCGTTTCCTCCTCTGGTGGGGGCTGTTCACCTTCCACCCACTACTAAATTTCTGGAGGCAACCAGTGTGGCCAGTCACTGTGGTGGCGTTGGGGAAATGCAATAGACACAGCAAATAGGTACTGTGTACATCTCACAGCAGGCTGGTGCCTCTGTTCCACCGGCATGGCGTGACTGACTTAGTTCTAGCCGCACAGTCTTTCTGATAATTCTGACAAGCTCTGCCATGTGATTAGATCCACTTTCATCTTCTGCACTAAGAACCAGGTGAACCGGACCAGATTACCCATTACAATCATGTCTGTAAGTGATACACTCTGAGCCTCCAGGAAAGAAGCTGCCCTGTCCTTATAGATCTGGAGAGCCTTGGGTATGTTCTCTCTTCCTCTGGGTAAGAAGTGTTCACGAGGAGAGGAATTCGCTGACAGGCCCATTCGTCAGCACTCACCCTCTAGAACTTGTAAGACAAGATAGCTGCACCATGTGAGGACAGGGGGTGCAGGATTCACTTACTCCGACACAACTCAATAACGAGGACTCAATAGTCGTTTAATGATGCATACATCAAACAGGGAAACAAATGGGAATCAGCTGTAGTGCGATCACCGGTCTCGCTCCGACTTCCTCGAACTTCAATTGAACAGAGATTCTTATAGGCAATGTTCGTCATCATTGACGTCTAACTTTACAAAACTCGACATGCAATATAATTGGTGAGGAAAGGTAACTTAAGTATAGGTGTTATATCTGTATATGATAATAGGGCATGCGGATTGGATAACTCTTCTTGGGTGGGCGTCTACGCCCATCCCTCTACATCACGCGTGATAGACTTCACTACAACTAGGACGTCCTATTGGTTACAATATCTATAGGACTCCAGATAACTTGGTCCATTGTGATTGGGCAGGGTACACCCCCCAGACATACATTTCCACTTTTAATTAGCAGCATGCAGAATGGACACCCCCGTGCCTGGTGTCCCAAGTTTCACCCTGCCTCCCTTCCATCAATCAGTGTTTTAGGGCGACGTGTCAATTAGTTGGCTAAGGATGGCCTCGAAACTGTAGTCTCTTATCAGGAAAAGTTATGGCATCCTCGGGTCCTGGATGACATCAGGCGATGGTACTTCTTCGCGCCTGGCTGGTCACGTGTTGGTTCACCATGAATCTGCTTCAGTTTCCAGCTTTTAGTGCATTTAATTCTGTGTCAGCCTAGCCACCTGCATGGGCCCCCCTTATCTTGACCTTCATGAGGCAGGCTGGTATGCTCTGAAGTTGGAGTCTTGTGAGCTGACGCTCTCCTCCCCTTCTCTGGTTGACCTCGATTTCCTAGGCATGAGCCGCTCTTTGTTGAGTTTCGATTCCGCTCCTTCTCTTGCCTTTGGCTGGGTTTCGAAACTTTGCCTGTCAGGCCTCTGGCCGCCTGGGTACCTTTCTGCTTTTACAAAATGGAGTCGCACTTGTATAATGTGCCTTATGGAGGTAGATATACGGTTGCCGCTCTACATTCTACTAAGCATTGCAAGCAATATCGATTTCTTAGCACCTTGCGTTTCAAGCCTATTTACACACGTTTAACAGGACGGTTGCTTCCATCTTGTCTCGTAACACTGTTTCCTCACGTTGTAACATTGTCTCCTCTCTGTGCCTATTCCATTCAATTTCGTAGTTACTCGCACTGGCGCGGTATCTTCGATAGCTGCTTTTGTTCATTCACAGATCTTTTCAGGCCCTTGTGTCATTTCCACTGGCCTTCCATTAAGGCTTTAGGGGTTTCTTCGTGGACCGTGTGTAGGTACTCCTCATTTCGTATCAGCGGCTAGTATGGCTGTATAATAGGGTACCGTGCTGCCCAGGGTTGTCTGGTTATGGGTGCTTCAACCGGTATGGATTTTCTGATGTATACTGGGCAGAGTCCCAGTGCAGCTCTTTGTAGGTTCATTTGCTCTTCATACGTCACATACCTTGGCGAGTATGCTCCTGGTACCTCAAAATGAGGGGAAGGGGTGCAGGCCATGTCTGGGACCTCCTCTACACTCCCCCCTCTGGTCGGTTCATCAACCACTTCTGCAATCTCCTTTGCATTCATTTCTTTTGCTTCTTCAGTGTCATGCTCATCGTCCTCTGCGTTGGTACAAGATGGTGTGAATGTTTGAGCCTTTGGAGTCCATATTTTTATCACTCCTTTCAAACTCCCTGCTGTCTTCACATGTTCGTCTTTGTTCCATGTCATTAGCTGACATTGTCCATTTGGGCTGCAGTAGATCCATTTTCCTTCATATCTTCTTTGTTTCTTAGGGTATGTGAACTTTGTTCCCTCTGGCACAAATTTGCTGGCTTTCACAAAGTCTCTTATTTCTTCATCAGTCAGGTCTCTGGGCTTCCATCCTGGTTCGACATCAATCATTATTTTCATCCCTATGACTTTCTTTGCAATTTTCTGGCACTGTGTAATGATTATCTTGATAACACAGAATCTTAGCAATACCATTGCTAGTAGAGCTCCCAGAAACTTGAATATTTCTGCCATCCATTGTGGGACCCACGAGAATAGGTCTCAAAACCAGCTGTCATCGTCTACTTCGTCACTTTCATCGATCATCTGGTTTTTCAGGCTTGTCAGCATGCTTATGGCCTCTGTTAGGGTTCCGTTTTCTTCATCGTGGGATGGTACAAACGTGCAACATGATTCTCCAATTTTTGCACTAACACCTCCATCCATTGGAGTGATCATGTCAAGCACATATCTGTTTTGGAAGGTCATCAGTCTGATTGCTCTCAGCTCTTCTTTGATCGCGTTGAATCCTTTTATAGTGGTATTGATGGTCTGCAACAACTCCCATCTGGTTATCTGCAACCATTTAGTATTCACTCCAACTTGGATGTGAGGCAAGAGTAGTGTTGTGAATACTGTTGAGGTGAGGCCGAACAGCCGGTGTTTGTACGGGATTGCATGGAATGCCTCTTCTGATTTGGGAGAAAAGTAATTTTCCCTCTTCATCCTGGATACCAGTTCCACAGATCTTCTTCTTCTTAGATGAGCATCTGCTTTCGGGAAACTGTCCAATTTTAGGTCATTCTTAGGAATCACTAGTGCGGGAATGTGGACATTCACTAATGCGCATATGCCTCCCCAGTTTTTTCGGCAGCCTTATGTATGCCTTGGATCCACACGCCCAGTAATGGTCCATAATAACTGCGGTTCCTTGTGTCATTCCTGGAGCTTCAAAGATTCGTTCACAGATTTGATTTTCTCCCATCTTCCTTGTGCCATTGTTTCTGAAGCATAGTTTCGGGCTCTTCAGTGGCACTATCTGCAGGGGTCCCCCTCTATCTTCGACCCATGTTAGTAACTTTGCTAGCTTTGGCCACAGAGGTTTGCATAACCTCTGTGAATTCTCTATTGCTTCCTTTCAGGCTCCAAGGACCATCCACGCTCAGCAGATTACTACTCCATCTTCCCATCCATCTGGGGAGACCACTGACCCCCAGATCTGCATTTGGCCTCTGTTCTTCCAGATTTGAGCCTCCTCTGCATTTTTTCCTTGAACGTTCAGTCTTGGGTTTATTTCCCATCTCATCCCTGATCCTTTGACGCCAGGGTTTTCGTACCTGATCACATGATTTCTGGTGTGTGCTCGGTTTCTTGTTTTAATGTCCTGGACGTAGCCATCTTCATCTGGGTAATTCTTTTCGTTGGCCCATAGCAACGAGGCGTCTCTTCCCATAAATTGTCCTCTGGTGTTGCACATTGCTACCTGTGACATACAGTGTGCTGTAGGGACATCAATTTCTACAGCCACGAAGATCTTGGATTTTCCCATGCTGTATGGTAGGAGTGCACAGACGAAGCATTCTCCTTCTGACTGCCTTTGTCCTACTTCCTTCATATGTTGGTACCATATGTTGTTTCCGAGATGGGCTGTGCTGTCCAGGTAACCATTAAGTTCATTGTTATCTTCATGAGGGCTTCTCTCGATTCTCAGCGTTCTTCTGTAGTTTGCTATGACTACGTCTCTGAATGCATCTTTGCTGCTTTTCCACTTTGGGTATTTCGATGGAGCAGGCTGCCTCGACTGCATCCCTGTGGTAGGAGGAGGATTTGTGCTTCCTTTCCTTCCCATTTGCAGTCTGCCATAAACTTCCCGTAACCACCATTGGTTCACCAACCTCCCAACGTGTGGCTTTGTTGTAGGCCTGCGGCTTGTTCCTTGCGTTGGAGCAGGTGTGCTTGCAGTTATAGTTTCTATAGTTCTGTTTTTCAGCTCCTCGTGCAGTTTCTTTGCTCTGGCTATGAATGGGAACAAGTAGTCTATTAGCATTTATGTCTTCTCTGTGAATTCTTTTGTGGCCACTTCTGTTCTTTTGAGGGATCTTGCTATTGCCTCCGTCTTTGTTAATTCACTTGGCTTTTCTTGGTTATCTCCACTATTCTCTGGAATTGAATGTTCGGTAGGCAGTTTCTCCTTCTCTGCCTCCTTCGTTGGAGGCCTTGTAGCCATTGACACTTGCCCTACCTTGTGTGCATTCTGTGTGTGGGTGCTTGCCGTGGCCAGTGCTACATTATCATTCATTCCATGCTGACCCTGTCTCCAGCTTTTTCTCTCATTCATCACCTCATGTGTATACGTATCGCTGCTAAATACATTAAAATTGAAGTCATTTGTTTCATCAATCTCTTTTCTTGGAACTGGAATCACTATATGGGTCTGGGTGCTCTTGTAGGCCTCTGACGTTCGTTATCCAGTGGGTGTACTGATAGCGGGACACTTCGTGCACCAATAAAGAAAGCAGTTCTGATTGTTAATAATAGAAAAACAATTATGATCACTGTACATATGCACATAATCGCTCTGAGTGAAAGTTTGCAGCATTTTTCTTCCATAAAAGCGGGGGCGCCCTTCTGCTGGGGGTAAAACTATGTTACTGGTCTGGGCCCCCATGTCGAATGAGTTCATAGTCAGTTATGTATTCCTTCTTTTGTTCTTGGCTCATATTTTGAGAGTTTGTTACTATTAAAGGGACGAGTGCTTCTCCAAGTCCCCCCTCACGTGAGTGATGACGGTAGTCTCTGGGTCCTCAGTACAGTTCCTGTGCTAGATTAAGGAAAAGGGTTAGGCTAGCAGTTCTGATACATCACATTTATTTAAGCGTATCTAAAGTAGGTGAGGTCCCAGTGGATGCCTCAAATTTGCCTTGGCCCTGCGGACATGCTGGTGACAGTTCAATGTGAAAGAAGAACTGAAAGGACTGCTATAAATTACACAAAAATGGAATGCTGAAAAAATAAAAACAAAAGTGAACGTGTGGCAAAAATAGGAAAAAATGAGCTAATCGTACAAAAATAAAGTTTTAAAAATAGGAACAAGAATAAAATAAAAATAAAAATATGGAAAAATAGAAAACGAGTCAAAATCGCAAAAATAAGATGTTGTACCAACAGGAACAAAAATAAAAGCAGAGGTCAATATATGAAAAAATAGAAAAAATGAGAAGGATGCAGAAAAGAAAAAAATACGATGGCGAAGTTCTTGTGTCTGCTCCTTTCGTTCGGTCTCTCTGCGACAAGTTGAGGATCAGTGTCTCTCTTCTCTATCTGCTCCACGGTGAAACAATGACGACAAAGTTCTATTTTGGATTTTCTCCTTCTAAGGCTCTCCTCAGCAGTGGATGTCCATAATTGCTTCTTATTTGCGCTATGATAGCCCTCAGGAGCCTGTTTAATTGCGCGTTTTTTGCTGGATCTCGGAGGAATGCGGGTATGTCAACATTGCTGGGTCTACCCACTAGTTCTGGAAAGGTTTCAATGAGGTGGAAGAAAACATGGTATGCATATTGGCTGTCTTCTGGTGTTAATGACATTTGCTCTGATTTTCTAGCCTGTAGATCACAGGCCTTTATTGCAGCGTGAACAATCTTTGTCTCCTCGATCTGTCCCTCGGCTAAAGGTTTCACAGGAATCTCCTTAGGAATTCTCGCTGGAAGTTGGACAGTTCCACTTGGAGAATTATGCTATGGAGAAGTGTGCCCATGTGTGGGGCGTTGGCCGGATCTCTAAGGAAGGCGATGACGTCAACATCTGCTGGCCTTCCTACCATTTCAGGATAGTCTGTGACTAGTCTGAGCATGACATTGTGGGCTAGCTGGGTATCTGCGGGAGTCAGGGACATCTGCCTTGTTTGCAGGGTCCTGATCACAATCCTTTCTTTCAACGTGAACAGTTTTTACACTTTCCTGCTGCGTGGATTGCAACCACGTAATTTAATTTGTACCACACTTGGTTTAGGAGTTTGTTGTTTCTTGGATCTCTGATGAAGGTTAGGGTATCTGTGGTTCTCCCGACGAGTCCTGGGCATTCCTCAATGATGCGGAAAAATAGGGTATATGTAAGTTCATCAATGATCACTTGAGGTGGGAGCATTTGTTCTTATTTCCAGTACTCTGGTACTTCGGCAAATGCCTCTGCAAGGACAGTCAGTAGTCGCCGTATTACCTTTTTGTTAGCTGGATTTTGGATGAAATCTGGGATGCTGGTGTCTCTCCCTATAAGTGATGGATATGTCTCTTATACTAACCGAAAACAGGATAGCACTTCCTTTATAATATTTCTACTGGGGGATATCATGAGTCTGGTAAACAAATATGTTTTTTTTTTTAAAGAGTGTCTTATTCGCTGCTTAAAAGAGTCTTTGGGTCTTTTCAATAATTTGTGTGGCTTTAAATGGTCATATGAGTAGCGTCACTGCAGCTTTGGATCTGCAACTCTCTTCTCTTGCTCTGTAACTTTGGCTGTACTGAATGTGCATATCATTGTCTTTTTTATCACCCTTCACTTGGTTTGAGGAAATGCCTTGTTTTGAAAGCCACAATTTATCAGATTCCTTTGCCACTGTTTTGCTGCTCATGCGTCCTTCTTCCTCACGATGGATCTTGTCTGCACGTGCTGAGGTTCTTCCCTGTTGTCTGTGGTTTCTTTGCAGTTGGATGCAACAGGAGGGCTCTCTCCTATGTAGGGTTTAATGTCATTTATGAAGATCCATGCCCTTCTGCCCTGGAGCTTGACGGCGTAGGGGGTGCAGTCCTCTACACTGAAAGGGCCATTAAATCTTGGCTCGTCCCACCTTTTCCTGGTAAATTTCTTCATCAAAACGCTGTCACCAGGGAAGATGAGGGGCGCATGTACACCTTGTTCAGTGTCTGCTTCAGCACTTCCTGCTGCATTTTGTGCTGTGCCACCCCCTTTTCGCTGTCGCTGCAGTTGGCCTGAAATGACAGAGGCACTGGATGTCAAACAGTTCAGGTACTTTTGCATCTCTGTTCCCAAAATCTCCCTAGTCGCTGGGCATCACAACTAGCTCTATCTCTGGGGGTTAGAGGGGTCCTCATCCTTCTGCCTGTAACTATCTCGTGCGGCTTGAGGGGATGGTCGGAGCCTGGTTGGTTCTGAAGTGCATATAATGCCAGTGGTAGGCAGTGCAGCCATCCCTTTTTTAATGTGAGCTTCAACTTAGCTATCCTCTCTTTAAGCAAGCCGTTGATCCGTTCACATATCCCATTCCCCTCTGGATGATACGCCGATGAGAACTTGTGCTTTATACCAAGCAATGAACTAATCTGTTCGAACACTGAATTTACAAAGTGGGCCCCATTATCTGATCTCATTACGTCGCACACCCCCATCTAGGGAACACTTCCCTCACCAGGAACTTAGCAGCCCAGGCAGCGTCGGGGTGTGTACAGGGGCCTGCTTCTATCCATCTAGAGAAGGGACACACCACCACAATTAAATACCTGTACCCGTTGCACACTTGAATCATGACGACGTAGTCGATATGTAAGTGCTGGAATGGTCCATTTGGTCTGGGAATGATTCTTCTCACTACTTTTAATGTGTGCTCAGCTGTGAATTGCTGGCGGATAATGCAGTTCACCATGAAAAATGCAACATGCTCCGCTAAATTCGGCGTGAACCCGTCTTCTGCGAGCTTTGCAGCAAGATTTTCTTTTGTCATGTGGATGGGGTAGTGCAGTTGTTCTAATGCTACCTTTAGGAGGGCGACAGGCATTACTGGTTTACCAGTGCTGTCTTGCCTCCACAGCCCGTCAGAGGGGTTTAAAGAACACCCTCGACGCTTCCATAAATTCTTCTCCTCTTGTGGTGCTTCCCACTGGAGCTCCATTAGCTGGGTCTGCCCCATATTGCTATAGGCCTCCGGTGTGGCTCGCGCTACCATCATTCGTTCATGGGTACGTGCCATCTCTACGTCCATGATTGTTTCAGTTTTGGATGCCATGCGCTTGGCTTCCGTGTCCGCTTCATGATTTCCGTGTGACACGAAATCTGTCCCCTTGGTATGAGCGGCGCATTTCACGACCGCTATGCCCACTGGGAGCTGTAGTGCTTTTTTCAGCCTGTCCAATAAGGCTGCATGTTGCACTGGTGTGCCATCTGCTCGGATGTAGCCCCTCCTTTTCCAGCGCGCTAAGCCTGCGTGCACTGTGGATGTCACATAGGCGGAGTCACTGTACACCGTCACTTTCTGGTCTGCATGATTTTCAATGGCGAATATCAATGCCAACAGCTCTGCAGCTTGTGCCGAATAATGAGATGGTATTCGTGCTCTAACGAGTACTCGAAACTCCTCATTCGTTAGGTGTTTTATTACGGCAACGCCTGTATACCTTTGTCCGTCTTCTTGGTCGATTCTTGAAGACCCATCAATAAAGACGATCTTCCCACTCGCCAGGGCATTCTCTTTTACCCTGGGGATCTCATCATAGAATTCCTCATAGTTCGCATAGTCATGTATAGGTTCTCCCTCTGTGACTGGTTCAGCTATGAATGTAGCAGGGTTCACAGTTTTACATCGCACTATTTTGATCGATGGATTAGAGATGATCACTTCATAGGCGGATGCTCTCTGAGATGTTAGTGTGCCCTTTGGATTTTCTAGTATTGCAAACAGTGAGTGCTCAACATACAATGTCATGGAGCATCCCATCACAATGGATGATGCCTTTTCGATTGCGTATGCGGCAGCAGCTAGGTTTTGTTCGCATGGAAAGTGGCCCTTCATGACTGGGTCCAGATTCCTGCTGTAATATGCTAGGGGCTTGTACCCCAGCGAGGTTCGCTGTGCAAGCACTGCCGTCATAAAATTACCATCGGAGTGTGAGAATGGAGTGTGTGTGTGAGAGTGTGAGAATTCCTCTATGTAATTAGGAATCCCAAGGACTGGGGCTTTACAAATTGCCCCCTTGAGTTCTGTAAACCCCTTTTCCATTGTCTCAGTCCATTCGATATCTTCCCTCGTTGTCTGGGCCTTTTCTTAGGGCCTGAAGCAAGGGCTTGGTGTATGAGCTGTAGTCAAAGACCCATGCTCTGACGTAATTGCACAGGCCTAAAAAGCTGTGCATCTGTTTTATTGTGCGCGGCTTGGCCGTGTTCATAATGGCTTCAGCCCTTTCTGGGGTTACATTTTTCCCTTCATGAGAGATCAGTTGGCCTATCTATAACACTTCTGGCTGACAGTAATGCAACTTCTCCTTATCAACCTTGTATCCCTTCTCAGCCAGTATAGTCAATAGCTGCACAGAGTCATGCCTGCATTGCTCTTCAGTGGTGCTGCAGATCAGAATGTCATCTACATACTGCAAAACAACACTGTCCACCGTAATATTGCTTAGGTCCAACTGCAGGACTCTGTTGAAAATGGATGGAGACTCACAGTACCCCTGTGGCAACCTCGTACTTTTCAGGCGCATTTGTCTGAAAGTAAATGACGTCAGGTCTTGAGAGTCACGGTGCAACGGGATTGAGAAGAACGCATTTTTCAAATCGATCACCATGAAATATTTTGCCTCAGTGGGTATGTTGCACAGAATTTTGGATGGATTAGGGACTAGAGGGAATTCGGCTTCGACTATATCGTTTAATGCTCGTAAATCTTGGATTAAACGCCAAGACCCTCCTTTTGATTTTTTGACAGGGTAAATCACTGTGTTGCAAGGTGATTCTGACGTCACTAGGATACCCTGCTCCATCATGGCGGAGATTGACTTCGCTATTCCTTCATCTGCCTCTCTGGACATGGGATATTGTCGTGCTTGTGGTAAAATTGCTCCTGGTTTCAGTTTGATTTTCACTTCACCCTCCCCTTTCAGGAGACCTACATCATAGGGCCCTATAGTCCATACTGCGGCAGGCACTTGGGCCCTGTCGTCCTCAAAGTATTCTGGGCGTACCAGTGCCAGATCATTCTCTGTGGCACCTCTCGTTTGATCTTTCTGACCCAAAATATGAGACTCACCTCCACCCTTGTCTCTTCTAGGTCAGGGTATTCTTCGAACAGATCGTCATCGGTGACGTCAGTCACTCGATACCCTTCAATGGCAATAATCGCACACCACTGTCTGCCTTCATCGTCATATCCTTCAACCAATACCACTTTTCCTCGCACTGTGGCAGATCGCATTACCAAGGGAAATACTTGTTCCTCTTCTTCGTGCATGGGTATTCTTGGCCTGAATAGAAACTCATCAGGTGTCCTCATAGATTTATCTGTGAGGCCCGGCAGTCCCGCCATAAGCACCCACATGCCATATGCAAAAACTTCTGGTTCTAACGGTGTAGCCCTCATTGCTACAGGTCCTGAGTATGCTCTGATCTTTTTCGCACACGTTTGAATAATGCATTCCTGGGGGTGGAGCACACTATACGATTCTCGGTAAACGAGATGGTCATGTTTAATTTAGTCATCAGGTCATCAGGTCCCGACCCAGAATATTTACTGGGGTCTGGCGTGAATATAATAGAGGTACATTCATTTCACGCTCTCCCACTGAGACTGGGAGTGTGTCTGTAAAGGGAACTCTCTACTATGAGCTCCAGTGAAATTCTGGGTATCTATGGCCTCGCCGGACAAGGAAAACTTCCCCTCACGTATACACGAGCGCGTTGCACCCGTGTCAACTAAGAAGGAATATTTTTTTCCCCCCGTATGGTGACATTCACCCTTGGTTCCCTGTTAGGATCTGGTGTTACTCATAGGATAGAACACATCAGAGTCTCCCATGAGCTGTCCTATTTTATATATAAGTTCGGTCCGCTGTACACTTGTGGGTTTTCCCCATTTCCAGGGTTAATTCTCCCTCCGGGATTATTGCCCTGAGCCGTTTGCGGCGGTGCCTGCTGGGGTTGTCCCTGTGGCAGATTCCCCATGTTCGGTGGTTGAACTACTTGCTGTGCCTGCCGCCTGCTGCTGCACTGTGTCATTTTGGGCACCGCCCTGTTGCGGGATGGCAGGTTGATTCGCCATGCCTGCCCCCATCCCTTGGTTATTTTGCCACATGCCATGACTTCTGCACATGCACACCACGTGTCCAGTCATTCCACACAGCCAACATACTGGCGGTGGTCGGGCCATCTGTCCATCTGGCATAGTTGGATTGCCCATCTGTGTTTTCCTGAAGCCACCTTGAACATTCTGAAACCCTCCTTGGTTACCTCGAAACCCTCCCTGATTACTCTGCCATCCTCTATTTCCAAAACTTCTTCCTCTTGGGTAAAAATCACTTGGCTCGGCTGGGCTGGTGAGCATGGCTCCCTCGAAAGCATACTTCAAGAGTTTCCTTTGCACTAGCTTCGCCTCCTCTCCTGTAACGCTCACCTGATTCCCACGGAGGCGCGGGTCTTGGCAGGAAGGTGTCTGTAACACGAAACGTGATGTGCAGGATTCGGTTGGCTTCTGGGGTCGAACCTCTCCGCACTGTGTGTCGGACTCGAAGGGTGAGGTTTCTGCAGGTGAAATAATATGGGGGTTAAAGGTCTGGGTTGTGAGTGTCCCTATCTCTCTCCTCTCAGCCTGACTGTTGAGCCCCCCTCCCAGGTCAAAGTGCTCACCTTAAGTAGGTAAATGCTGGGCTCTCCATCTGCGTCTAGCGCAGGGTGCCGTTGCCAGTTCCTTCACTGGTGAAACGTTGGCCTCTTGACTTCAGAGGATGGGTACCGTCGTTGTCTGCACGACCGGTAAGTTTCTGGACACCTTTACTCTTTGTAGTCTTTTTATGCGTGGCGGAGAAGCGCCTGGAATTGCGTAAATATGGCAAGCGCTCTTACTGTCTCTTTCTTTGTCTTTGCAGGCGACGATGCAGAATGAAGAAATCCGGAATTCGCCGCGTGCCGGTAAGTGTAATACTGCTGTTTATCTTTGCAGGTGAAGATGCAGCGTGAAGAATCCGGAATGCACAGCGTGCCGGTAAGTAGAATAATGCTGTTTATCTTTGCAGGTGAAGATGCAGCGTGAAGAAGCCGGAATGCACAGCGTGCCAGTAAGTATGATAATGCTGTTTATCTTTGCAGGTGAAGATGCAGCGTGAAGAAGCCGGAATGCACAGCGTGCCAGTAAGTATGATAATGCTGTTTATCTTTGCAGGCGAAGTTGCAGCGTGAGACACGGCCGCTGACGATGGATCAGGTAAGTAAACACTGCGTGTTAAAGTTCGTTCTGCTAACCTGTTGTTTCTGGTCTTTTGCAGGTGCTGATGTTGATCGGGTACAGGAATGGTAAGTATAATTCTTGCAGGTTCAGGATCCTAACAAGAAAGGCTGGAACAGACTCGGTGAGCGTTCTGCTGCAGATGCAGAATAACGCGAAGCACATTTCATCAATCGGGTGTGGTTTAAATAGCCTAGGAGTGATGAGGCGTCTCCTTCCATGGCCCCGCCTAGGTAAGAAAAGAGTTCCTTCTTCCAGAAGAGTTCCAGTGCTGTATCCATGGAGTGGAGCTGCCCCACCCAGGTAAGAAAGTAGTCCCAGTTCACCGAGGACTTCTAAGAGTCTGTTAAGTAAGCAGCATGGTCTGCCACAGGTAAGTCCACCCAAGCACCTTCACACCAATGATGAGCCCGGCGCTTCCAGAGCCGGGACCGATGCTTCTGATGAGCCTGGTGCCACCGGCGCCAGGACAAGGTCCAAAAGGTCCCTGTGGGGACCGGCTGGTGCCTAGGATCTGGGTTAGGGGCCTGCTTCCAAGGACGTTGGGCTGGTCCTGACTCCTTGGAAGCAGTGATCATGACAGTATCCCCCCTCACGGCCCCTCCTAAGTGTGTCTTTCCCAGGGGCTTTGGCTTGTCGGGGTGATTCCGATGGAATCTCTTGACCAGACGAGGTGCGTGGACATGTTCTGAGGGTTCCCAAGACCTTTCCTGGGGACCATATCCTTTCCAATCAACCAGATAGTATAATTTAGACCTGGAAATTTTGGAGTCTAGGATGTTCTTCACTTCGAATTCAAGTTCTCCGTCTACCAAAACGGGTTCTGGGAGTTTAGTCAATCGGGTTTCTGGTTGTACTGGTTTTAATAAGGAGACATGGAATACTGGATGTATTTTCATATGCGTAGGTAATTCCAATTTGGCAGCCACCGGATTAATTATGGCAGATATGAGGTAGGGCCCAAGGTATCTCGGGATGAAAGTGTGGGGTCCTTTTAAAGGCAGGTGCTTAGTGGATAACCAGACTTGATCTCCTACAGCGTAGTGAGGGGCCTCTTTACGGTGCCGATCGGCTGCCTTTTTGAATTGAGCTTTAGCTCTTTGCAGATGGGCAGTGGCTTCCTTAAAGGCACAGGTGATCTCCGAATGCAAGTGATGCACAGCAGGTGCTTCAATTTCTTGGGGAGGATCCAGGTTGGAGGTTCTAGGAAAAAAGGAGTCTTCCCGGTTCCAGAATGAGTCGAATTGTTGTAAGCGTATTCAGCGATCCAAAGAATGTCCTTCCAGGGTTTTTCTGTTTGTTGGAGCATGCAGCGTAGATATTGTTCTAATGTCTGGTTTGTCCTTTCGGTTTGTCCGTCAGTTTGGGGATGATGACTGGTCGAAAGTCTTACATCAACTTGGGCTAGACGACAGCAACTGCGCCAGAAATGGGAGATGAATTGACTTCCCCTATCGGAGACTAAAACCGAAGGAAAACCGTGTAAGCGAACGATGTTTGCCAAGAATTCCCGGGCCAATACTGAGGCTGAAGGCAGACCCTTCAAGGGTATGAAGTGAGCCATTTTCGAGAATAGATCCACGATTACTAAGATGGTAGTATATCCCAAGCATGGAGGTAAGTCCGTGATAAAATCCATGGACAGGGTATGCCATGGACAGGGAGGAATGTCAAGTGGCTGTAATAGGCCGGCTGGTTTTTGCTTTTGACTTTTATTCTGGGCACACACACCGCAGGAGATTACAAAGTCTCTAATATCCCTTTTCCACGATGGCCACCAGAAATGTCTTTTAATCTTTTCCATGGTTTTGGTAATGCCAGGGTGCCCCTCCATTAGAAATCATGATAACCGGAGATTACTTGTTTTTGTAGTTTCTCACAGGGCAAGTGCAATCGTCCTCGGAAATATGGTAGGTCTTGATCTACTGAGAATTCTTTTCCCTTTAATTGCCAGTCCTGCAAATCGGTCGGAGTTAGGAGCGATTTCACCGTGGCCTTGATGTCTTCAAAAGATTGAGTGCTGACCAAACCCAAAATCCTTTGTTCTGGGATTATGGGTATTGGATCTGGATTGATCAAATGTTCATCTACTCCCATCCGGGAGAGGGCATCCGCCTTTCCGTTCTTACTACCTGGTCGATAAGTAATTATAAAGTCAAATTCTGCTAGGAACAGAGCCCAGCGAAGCTGTCTGGAAGACTGAGCTTTGGCTGTCTTTAGATATTGTAAATTGCGGTGGTCAGTCATTACGGTGACTGTGTGTCTGGCTCCAAGAAGATAATGCCGCCAGGCTTTAAAGGCCGATCTGATGGCCAAAAGTTCCTTGTCAGTAATTGAATAGTTGATCTCAGGAGGCGAAAACTTGCGGGACCAAAAGGCAACCGGATGTAGTTGGTTGGTGACCGAATCTCTTTGTGATAACACTGCTCCCATAGCAAGACTAGAAGCATCCGTTTCCATGATGTAAGGAAGTTCTGGGCGAGGATGTTTTAAAACAGGTGCAGAAATGAATTTAGCTTTTAAGTCTTGAAAAGCTTGTTCCGCTTCAGAAGACCACTCAAAACGTTTGTTCTTTTTCAACAGAGCGGTGATGGGCTGGACTATCCGGGAAAATTCAGGAATGAATCTGCGGTAAAAATTAGCGAATCCTAACATGCTTTGAACTCCTTTTACAGAGGTTGGTGATGGCCACTTGATAATTGCATCAACTTTCTTTGAATCCATATGGACTCCGTTAGGTGACAATATGAATCCCAGGAACTCGACTTCCGTTGCGTTGAAAACGCATTTCTCAAGCTTAGCAAAAAGACTATGTTGACGCAATCTCTCGAGAACCTTTTTAACGTGTCTCTGATGTTCTTCTTCAGATGATGAATATACGAGGATGTCGTCAATGTAGACAACTACACACACGTCAATGAGCTCTCTAAGGACATCGTTCATAAAATATTGGAAAGCAGCAGGAGCATTACACAGTCCAAAGGGCATCACTTGATATTCGAATAGCCCGTACTTGGTGCGGAAGGCCGTTTTCCATTCATCGCCCTCTTTGATCCGTACCAAGTGGTAGGCTCCTCTGAGATCCAGCTTGGTGTATATACATGCATCTTTGACTTGGTCCAGGAGTTCAGGGATCAAAGGTAACGGGTATCTGTTTTTAACAGTGATCTGATTCAGGGCGCGGTAATCTATGCAAGTCCTAAGGTCTCCTTCCTTTTTCGGAACGAAGAACAAAGCCGATGAAGCTGGAGATTTTGAAGGACGGATAAACCCGTTAGCTAGGTATTGGTCCAGGTACTGTCTGAGGTGAAGGTTCTCTGGCTCGGTGAGGGCATAGATCCTGCTGCAAGGAGGAGTTGTTCCAGGTATCAGATCTATTTGACAGTCGTAAGACCTATGAGGAGGTAGAGTGTTAGCTTGATCCTTCTGGAAGACGTCTTGGAACTCCTGGTATTCGGGAGGTAATTTGAGAATCTCCTCAGAAGAGATCGCCGCTAATGAAACATCAGGTCGAGGATAACAAGTGGTAGAACACTCTGGAAACTGAACCGTCTTTGCTCGCCAATCAATCTGAGGATTGTGCTTCTCTAACCAAGGGATTCCCAGAATGATCTGGAACTGAGGGGCCTTGATTACATCGAACACTATTCTCTCCCGGTGTCCATTGTGACTCAACAACATCACTTCTTGGGTGGCATGCGTTACTGGTCCGGAGGCTATCTCCGTGCCATCAACAGTAGTGATGACGTCTTTTACTGCCTTAGGGACAAGGGGTAGATTCATCCTTGATACCATTTCACGGTCCACATAGTTACCGATTGCTCCGCTGTCAATGTAAGCTTCAATTGCATGCAAACGATCCGGACGTTCAGGACTAATGAGGACCATGGGTATCACGAAATGCGAGGTCACGGGACAGATCTTAACGCTCGGCAAGAGGACCTCTACTCTTGTCGGGCGAGGTCGTTTCACTGCTCAGAATTTGTGGTACAGGTATCCGCGGCTCCTACAGTCTTCTTAGCTGGTTTCACGGGACAGTCCCGAAGAAAGTGTCCTGAATTACCGCAATAGAGGCATAATTGCAGCTGCCTTCTTCTTTCCCGCTCTTTCTGGGTTAAAGGTCCTCTCATGCCCCCTATTTGCATGGGTTCCACAGTGTCAGCTCCCTTATTCGAGGTCTGTGGTTTAGAAAACACTCGGGTATCAAATCTGGAACGATCTGCCTTCCTGTTCTGTAGTCTATGATCCAGTTGGACAACTAAGTCAATATAGTCCGAACATTCTTGTGGAGGATTCACAACTTGCGCTAGCACATCCTTGAGCTCTCCACGCAGGCCTCTGTAGAAAAGCGTTATTCTCTTGTCCTCGGGCCATTGTGTTTCCACTATGAGTCTATTGAAAGAGGCTATATAAGTCAAGAGGTCTTGGTTACCCTGTCGTAATGAGAGAAGTTCATTGTCCAAGTCCTGCCCTTGTGCATGTCTTGCGAACAGTTTCTCCATGCTGGACTGGAAGGCTTGAAAATCGTGTAAAACCGGATCATCCTGGGTGACTAAAGGGATCGACCAATCTGCAGCGCTGCCACTGAGATAAGAAAGCACGAAAGCCACCTTGGCCTGGTCTGTTGGGAATGCAGCTGGTCGACATAAGAAGTGCAGGCGGCACTGGTTGATGAACACTGCGAATTTCTTTGGATCACCAGCAAAGCGTTCGGGCGGAGCCAAGGGCACATTACCGGGCAGATTGATTTGCACTGGATTTGAAGCTGATGCAGAAGGATAACTCCCTCCTGGAACGGGCAAAGGTGTCTGTCCTGCCTGCGTTTGTAACAACTGCCTAGCAAGGTCCTCTGTTCGCTCCTTAGAAATTATCAGTTCTCTTCTTAGAGAGCTTGTTTCCTGGCGAGCTGCATGTACTTCTGCTCTTAATTCCCCAAGCAACTGGGCTAGTTGATCAGTATCTGAGGTTTCCATTGCGCCTGGGTAGGAGTTTTGTGGTGGGCTTCGCATTCTGTAACGCTCACCTGATTCCCACGGAGGCGCGGGTCTTGGCAGGAAGGTGTCTGTAACACGAAACGTGATGTGCAGGATTCGGTTGGCTTCTGGGGTCGAACCTCTCCGCACTGTGTGTCGGACTCGAAGGGTGAGGTTTCTGCAGGTGAAATAATATGGGGGTTAAAGGTCTGGGTTGTGAATGTCCCTATCTCTCTCCTCTCAGCCTGACTGTTGAGCCCCCCTCCCAGGTCAAAGTGCTCACCTTAAGTAGGTGAATGCTGGGCTCTCCATCTGCGTCTAGCGCAGGGTGCCGTTGCCAGTTCCTTCACTGGTGAAACGTTGGCCTCTTGACTTCAGAGGATGGGTACCGTCGTTGTCTGCACGACCGGTAAGTTTCTGGACACCTTTACTCTTTGTAGTCTTTTTATGCGTGGCGGAGAAGCGCCTGGAATTGCGTAAGTATGGCAAGCGCTCTTACTGTCTCTTTCTTTGTCTTTGCAGGCGACGATGCAGAATGAAGAAATCCGGAATTCGCCGCGTGCCGGTAAGTGTAATACTGCTGTTTATCTTTGCAGGTGAAGATGCAGCGTGAAGAATCCGGAATGCACAGCGTGCCGGTAAGTAGAATAATGCTGTTTATCTTTGCAGGTGAAGATGCAGCATGAAGAAGCCGGAATGCACAGCGTGCCAGTAAGTATGATAATGCTGTTTATCTTTGCAGGTGAAGATGCAGCGTGAAGAAGCCGGAATGCACAGCGTGCCAGTAAGTATGATAATGCTGTTTATCTTTGCAGGCGAAGGTGCAGCGTGAGACACGGCCGCTGACGATGGATCAGGTAAGTAAACACTGCGTGTTAAAGTTCGTTCTGCTAACCTGTTGTTTCTGGTCTTTTGCAGGTGCTGATGTTGATCGGGTACAGGAATGGTAAGTATAATTCTTGCAGGTTCAGGATCCAAAGAAGAAAGGCTGGAACAGACTCAGTGAGCGTTCTGCTGCAGATGCAGAATAACGCGAAGCACATTTCATCAATCGGGTGTGGTTTAAATAGCCTAGGAGTGATGAGGCGTCTCCTTCCACGGCCCCGCCTAGGTAAGAAAAGAGTTCCTTCTTCCAGAAGAGTTCCAGTGCTGTATCCAGGGAGTGGAGCTGCCCCACCCAGGTAAGAAAGTAGTCCCAGTTCACCGAGGACTTCTAAGAGTCTGGTAAGTAAGCAGCATGGTCTGCCACAGGTAAGTCCACCCAAGCACCTTCACACCAATGATGAGCCCGGCGCTTCCAGTGCCGGGACCGATGCTTCTGATGAGCCTGGTGCCACCGGCGCCAGGACAAGGTCCAAAAGGTCCCTGTGGGGACCGGCTGGTGCCTAGGATCAGGGTTAGGGGCCTGCTTCCAAGGACGTTGGGCTGGTCCTGACTCCTTGGAAGCAGTGATCATGACATCTCCCTTACGAGTTGCCTCCTTTTTACGATTCTTTTCTTGCAACAATCTACGATAGTGTGTAATTGTCAACTGTATTTCGGCCCATGGTTTAGCTTCGATTCCTACCAATTTCTTGAGCTGTTTTTTGCACCGGTTCTGGTAACCCTTGGCACAATATATGGTAGAATACAAGGATGGATTTCATCCAAGATTCATGCGTTTCAAGCACCCACGCGTCTTGAAAATTCTGAATATAAAGCAACGGATCCTCTGACTCTTTCATTTTTTGAGTCATTATAGCTCCCATATCAGACGTGTCTGGATATAGCTTACGCAGCGCTTTCCACACTGCTGCTCTACAGTTATTAAATGGCGCTCCATCATGGGAGGTGTCAGTTATGGTTATCGTAGGGTAGTCCGCCCCTTCCACGCGTCGTCTGCTCTTTCACTCAGTATAGAAATTAGGAGCCCCTTAATGTCCCCTATGGCTAGGGTGACACCCCGTCATTTTCTCTAACTCATGTATCCACTTTCCGGCTCCCGATGTCAGCATTGGAAGCTTATTTTTAAGATTTTCTCGGTCCATGTGTGGCCATGGAATATATTGTGGTCTTGCTCCCCCCTTTTCTAGTAACGGGAATTGGAATGCACAGTCCACTTTCTCTGTCCCCATAGTTCTCGGGTCTATCGCTGGGGTTACGTTCCCGCCTTGCCGTCTACCTGGCAATGCCCTTAACCTGTCTGCATAGGCAGGTGCCGACGCCCCCTCTGACTGTGGGGTGTTTCTTCATGTCGGCTGGATTGTCCAGCGGACTTCGCTGCCCTACTTGTGGACCCTCTAGCATCCGACCATCGTACCTCTCGATCCCTTGGGAGCCATTTTTCGAACCGTCTCCCTTCATCATGTGCCACTTCCTCCATTTCCTCACCGGAGTCAGATCCTGAATACTCCCAGTTTACACAACTTCTTGTATCTTCTTCGTTCTGCCCAATCTCTAGCCTGTCTAGGGACAGTCCCCTGCTCCCACTACTTCGGGTGACATCCTCAGTGTCATAAAGCTGAGTGCTCTCTAAGCGCTCATCCTCCCTTCCCCCTTGGGAAATTAGTTCCAGCCCCATCTCATCATAGATTTTATCAACCATTTCCCCGATGCTTCTGGTGTCGAAGTCATCTTCAATATTTGTCCCGCTTGTACCTGGTACCGCATCGCTTGTAGGAAATAATTGTTCTATATCTTCCCATTCTACAACAGGATTGAGTTTTTTAACTTCCCGTTGTAAATATTCTAGATCTCGTGCCCTCTGTCTGTACTTACGTTCTGTTTCCTCATCTATTTTCTTTCGCTTCTTTGCTTCTTCTCTAGCCTTATCTACTTCCCTCATCCGTTCATGTCTACGTTCCTTTGCCCTTCTACTTTCCTCACCTTCTCGCTTCTTTACTTTCCTTTCGTGCACTCTCCTTTCTTCTTCTAACTTTAGCATATTCTGCCTGTACTTCTCATAGGTTGCGCATTGTGCGCGACTGAGCGGTATTCCTTGCTCTTCGCGATATAGTTGTTCTCGCCTTAACCTATCCTTCTTTCTAACCCTCTCGTCTCTTATTTCCTTTTCTTTCTCCTTTTCTTATCTCAGCACCTCATCAGACCATTCCCTTGGTCTTATGTCATCGCTCCCTTTACCATCAAGTTTTAGTAATATCTGACCTCCCATCCACTCGTCCTTTGCGAATGCTAACTCTCTACTTCCTTTCTGCTTCTTTCCCTTTCTCTCGAGAGATGCACTACTCTGTGCCTGATCCTTTCATTCATCTCCGCGTCTCTCCTTGTCCCTCGGGAATACAGAGGCAAGATTACGTTCCTGCTCTTTTTCTTTGATGTCGTCACCACTGCATGCAGGCGACTCATATGCCGGGTTGCTGTACCCCGTGGCTGCCTTAAGTTCTCTTATCGGGTAAAGACCCTCTGACCTACTCCCTTCGATCACTGGTTCAGGTGGGGCAGGTGGCGCGGTAGGTGTCTCACCCCCCTCTGTACATACATTTAATATGCAATCTGCGGGTGGTTCTTCCACCTTCATTTTTTCAAACATTTTCCACAGTTCCAGCACAGCAAGGCATTTCTCTAGCTTTTTGCCGGTATGTGTGGCATGTAGGAAGGTGATCATGTGCTGTAAAGCAGCCTTAGAGAGTGACCCGTTCTGGGGCCATGGCATAAACATCTTATTTGCTGTGCCCTTAACCCACTCCTGGCTATATTTCTTCAGCTTTGTTGCATGCTTGGGCAGTTGCTTGCATAAATGCGCAAGCGGGGTAACTTCCTCCATTCTTAATTTCGTCACCAACAATAATTATACAGTTCTTTTACTCTTTTAATAGTATGAGCGAGCACCAAATACGCAAGCTCCAATCCAATCTTTTCCCGCCAAATTTTATATCAACAATTTACTCAAAACTCATCAATTCAATGGTGATTCCCTCTCAGTTACAGAATCACGTAAATCCAAAATGCATTTTAAACAATCACCAATACAATTATTTTACATTTGACATACAACAGAACACATATGACAGACATTTGACAGACTAGACAGACACCAGCTGGTCATACGTATACCTGCCTTCTAATTAGTACCACGTCATGGTATTTGAACGAACCCCCTTTATGAGGTCTTTAAACGTCATCATAGCCTAAATTGTCCCCCCACTGTGGGCTCTGGGTTCACATTCCTTCTAACCACTCTTTAAAGGGCAGGAAGAAGGCAAATCTTTACGTTTTTGCTCAGGTGCCCCCGTGGTATTCCTTACGTTTTATTCTTCTCGGATGCCCCCCGGTATTCCTTACATTTTACTTCAGGTGCTCCCCTGATATTCTTTACATTTTATTTCTTATGCTCGAGTCATTACCCCCTACATATATACAGTCTTCTCTACTTCTAACTATTTTATTGTTTCTCCACCACCCTCCGTTACCTTTCCCTTACTGGCTCTAATGCCTGCACGACATTTGCCAAAGTAACAAGTTTTATTGCTGTACTCACCGATCGCATCGTTTCCTCTCTGGAACTTCGGGATCAGTGCCCCTTCCTCTTCCTGCTTTTAAGGTTTTCGTCCGATCCGCTGCCCGTGGGAATGAGAAGGGTTATGCTTGGAAAGGCGAGTTCCTTCAGACCCACTGCTGATTTTTTGAAATTTTACTCTATCATTGTCAGCGGGAAGCTTCTCAGTCTACTCAGTGTCATGATCTCTGCTTCCAAAAGATCAGGACTTGCCCGACTCCATTGGAAGCAGACCCATAACCCCGGTTCCGAGTGCCAGCCAGTCCCAATTGGGACCTTTAGGACCCTGTCCTGGCGCCAGTGGCACCAGGCTCATAAAGATGCCCAGTCCCAGCGCTGGAAGCGCCGGGCTCATAATGCTTGGGTGGACTTACCTGCAGCAGACCATGCTGCTTACTTACCTGCCAGTTGAACCCCTGATCCTCTTCTGTTTGGGACTACTTTTCCTGTTGGGTGGGGCAGGAGCCACTCCCTAGGTTCAGAACACTGGAACTCTTCTGGAAAGCAGGAACTCTTTTCTTACCTAGGCGTGGCTGTGGAAGGAGGCACCTAAGCACTACAGGAGGCTATTTAAACCACACCCGATGGATGAATCTTGCTTTGCGTTATTCTGCATTCTCTGCAGCAGAACGCTCATCGTGTCTTCTGCTTCTGATCCTGGGCCTAAGGGAACAAAGGCTTACCATCCTGGAATCCAGTCTTCAGCAGCACCTGTAAAGACAAAGAAAGAACAGGTTAGCACTACGGTCTTCAGTGGCAGCGCATCTCTTACCTGGTCCATCGGCTGTCACCAACGCCTCGCGCTGCATTCCGGCATCTGAAAGACAAAGGCTTACCTACTCTTCGCATGCTCCGGAGGTCTTCGCACTGCATTCCGGCATCTGAAAGACAAAAGCTTACCAGCTCTTCGCACGCTCCGGAGGCCTTCGGTGCTGCATCCCGCATCTGAAAGACAAAAGAAGGTACGTTTAAAGACATTGGGCAACTTTATTACTCACGTGCCATTACTCCTTCCCACGCCGAATCCAGGGGGTATTCCAGCACCCTTCAGCTTCTCTAAAGCTCCGAACTTGTACCTGCAAGATAAAAGGGACAGTTAGTGCGCATCGTGAAGCAGGCTACAAGCGCTTACTTACGTGCTTCCAGGCGCTTCTATTCCTCATGCGGGTTCGATCCTCAACTCTCATCAGCCCGCCATCCGCCATCGCCGGAACCCTGCAAAACAAGGGATATCATTACAAAAGACTTTTAAGACATTTGAAGTGCCCAGAACTTCAAAGAGGCCTGCACCCTTATCCAGTGAAGAAACTGGTTACGGCACCCTGCCCCGAGGCAGATGGAGAGCTCGGCGTTCACTTACCTAAGACATCTTACTCTTCGAGTCAGACATACAGTGCACAGAGGTCCAGCCCAAAGAGCCAACCGTGTGTTACACATCACCTTTGAAGATACGGCATTCACCCAGTCAAGACCGGCGCCTCTGCGGGAATCAGGTGAGCGTTACAGAACGCAAAGCCTACCGCAAAACTCCCACCCAGGCGCTATGGAAACCTCGGATACCGACCAGCTAGCCCAGTTACTTGGGGAACTAAGAGCAGAAGTGCATGCAGCCCGTCAGGAAACGAATGCTCTAAGAAGGGAACTGATTATTTCCAAGGAGCGAACAGACGATCTCGCTAGACAATTGCTACAGTCACAAGCCGGACAAACTACGTTACCCGCATCAGGGGCAAATCTTCCTTCAACATCCTCTACGAACCCAGTGCAGATCAACCTACCTGGGAATGTACCTCTGGCTCCGCCCGAACGATTTTCTGGTGACCCAAAGAGGTTTGCAGTATTTATTAATCAGTGCCGGTTGCACTTCTTATGCCGGCCAGCAGCCTTTCCAACTGATCAAGCTAAGGTAGCTTTCGTGCTTTCGTACCTTAGTGGCCATGCGGCAGACTGGTCGATCCCTCTAGTTAATCAAGATGATCCGGTTCTCCATGATTTTCAAGCTTTTCAGCTCAGTATGGAAAAACTGTTTGCAAGACATTCACAGGGGCAGGCCTTGGACAATGAGCTCCTTTCATTGCGACAGGGTAATCAAGACCTTTTGGCTTATATTGCGTCTTTCAACAGACTGATAGTGGAAACTCGATGGCCTGAGGACAAAAGGATTACGCTGTTTTATAGAGGTCTACGTGGAGAGCTCAAAGATGTGTTAGCCCAAGTAGTGAATCCCCCGCAAGACTGTTCGGACTATATTGACTTAGTCGTTCAAATTGACCACAGACTGCAGAACAGGAAGGCCGATCGTTCCAATTTTGATGCTCGAGTATTTTCCAAACCACCAACTCTTACCAAAGGAGTAGACTCCGGGGAACCCATGCAAATAGGGGGCCTGAAAGGACCACTAACACAAAAGGAGCGGGAAAGGAGAAAACAGCTGCAATTATGCCTCTATTGCGGAAACTCGGGGAATTTTCTTCGAGACTGTCCGGTGAAACCAGCCAAGAAGGCAGTAGGAGCTGCAGTTACCAGGGTCACAAACTCTGAGCAGGGAAACGACCTCGCCCGACAAGAATAGAGGTCCTCTTGCTGAGCGTTAAAACCAGTTCCGTGACCTCGCATTTCATGATACCTATGGTCCTCATTAGCCCTGAACATCCGGATCGATTACATGCGATTGAAGCTTACGTCGACAGCGGTGCCATCGGCAATTATGTGGATCATGAAATGGTTTTGAGGATGAATCTGACTCTTTGTCCAAAGGCTGTAAAGGACGTCATTACTACGGTGGATGGTACGGAGATAGCCTCCGGACCAGTAACGCATACCACCCAAGAAGTGACGCTAGTAAGTCAAGATGGACACCATGAGAAGATCGTGTTCGGTGTGATCAAGGCCCCTCAGTTCCAGATTATTCTAGGAATTCCTTGGTTAGAGAAGCACAATCCTCAGATCGATTGGCGAGCAAGAACGGTTCAGTGTCCAGAATGTGTCTCTACTTGTCAACCTCGACCTGGTGTTGCACTGGCAGAAATTTCCTCGGAGGCTCCCCAGTTACCTCCTGAATACCTAGAATTCCAAGATGTTTTCCGGAAGGATCAGGCTAACTCTCTACCTCCTCATAGGTCTTATGACTGCCAGATAGACCTGATACCTGGATCTACTCCTCCTTGTAGTAGTATTTATGCCCTCACCGAGCCTGAGAATCTTCACCTCCGACAATACCTGGATCAATACCTAGCGAATGGGTTTATTCGCCCTTCCAAGTCCCCTGCTTCCTGAGCTTTGTTCTTCGTTCCAAAAAAAGAAGGGGACCTTAGAACTTGTATAGATTATCGCGCCCTGAACCAGATCACTGTTAAAAATAGATATCCGTTACCTTTGATCCCTGAACTCCTGGACCAAGTCAGAAAAGCATGCATATATACAAAGCTGGATCTTAGAGGAGCCTACCACTTGGTACGAGTAAAAGAGGGCGATGAATGGAAGACGGCCTTCCGCACCAAGTATGGGCTATTTGAATATCAGGTCATGCCCTTCGGACTTTGCAATGCCCCGGCCGCCTTTCAATATTTTATGAACGATGTCCTCAGAGAGCTCATAGATGTGTGTGTTGTTGTTTACATTGACGACATCCTCGTTTATTCTTCATCGGAAACTGAACATCGGAAACACGTGAAAATGGTCCTCGAGAGATTGCGGCAACACAAACTTTTCGCTAAGTTGGAAAAATGTGTTTTCAACGTGACTGAAGTTGAATTCTTGGGATTCATATTATCACCTAGCGGAGTGCGTATGGATTCAAAGAAGGTCGATGCAATTCTCAAATGGCCATCGCCATCCTCCGTAAAAGGTGTTCAAAGCATGTTAGGCTTCGCTAACTTTTACCGCAGGTTTATCCCCGAATTCTCTCAAATAGTCCAGCCCATCACCGCCTTGTTAAAGAAAAACAAACGTTTTGAATGGTCTACCGAGGCGGAACAAGCTTTCCAGGATTTGAAGACTAGATTTATCTCTGCACCGATCTTAAAACATCCTCGCCCAGAACTCCCCTACATCGTTGAAACTGATGCTTCGAGCCTTGCCATGGGGGCAGTTCTATCACAAAAGGACCCAGTAACCAATCAGTTGCATCCCGTGGCATTTTGGTCCCGCAAATTCTCGCCTCCTGAAATCAATTACACTATTACTGATAAGGAACTTCTAGCTATCAAGTCCGCCTTTAAGGCTTGGCGGCATTATCTTCTGGGGGCCCGACACACCGTTACTGTGATTACAGATCACCGAAACCTGCAATATTTGAAAACCGCAAAAGCTCAATCCTCTAGGCAACTCCGTTGGGCACTATTCTTTGCCGAGTTTGACTTCATAATTACCTATCGACCTGGTACAAAAAACGGTAAAGCTGATGCCCTTTCTCGGATGGGAGTGGAAGAACATTTGATCAATCCTAAACCTGTACCTATCATTCACGAACAAAGAATTCTAGGTGTAATCGCCACACAATCCATAGAGGAAGTTAAGGATAAAGCCAGGCTACTGGTAACTCCAGCAGACATACAGAATTGGCATCTGCAGGGAAAGGACTTTACGGTGAAGGACAACCTATTATATTTCCAAGAACGGTTATACCTGCCCAGCACAGATTTACAGAAAAAGGTAATCTCTTGTTATCACGATTCTTTAATGGAAGGACATCCCGGTATGACCAAGACCTCGGAAAAGATCAAGCGCTACTTCTGGTGGCCGTCTTGGAAAAAAGATATCAGAGACTTTATAATGTCCTGTGGAGTATGCGCCCAAAACAAGTGTCAAAAGGAAAAACCAGCCGGCCTCTTACGCCCTATTGACATCCCGCCTCGCCCTTGGCATACGCTTTCTATGGACTTCATCACCGATCTACCTCCATGCTCCGGATACAATACGATCCTAGTAATCGTGGACCTATTCTCCAAGATGGCGCATTTCATTCCACTCAAAGGCTTACCAACAGCAGCAACTCTGGCCCGAGAATTTCTCGAAAACATCGTCCAACTGCACGGTTTTCCTTCAGTTCTAATTTCGGATCGAGGTAGTCAATTCATTTCTCATTTTTGGCGAAGTTGCTGTCGGTCGGCTCAAATTGATGTGAGACTTTCGACCAGCCACCACCCTCAAACCGACGGACAAACCGAGAGGACCAATCAAACTCTGGAACAGTATTTGCGCTGCATGCTACAACAAACTGAAAAAACTTGGAAAGATATCCTTTGGATAGCCGAATATGCCTACAATAACTCTGTCCACTCGGGAACTGGGAAGACCCCGTTTTTTCTGTTATACGGTAGTCACCCTCGAACCTCGGAGTTGGATCCACTCCAAGATCTTGGAACACCAGCAGTAGACCCAGGGCTGGACTGGGAACCAAAAGTGGCCCTGGAATTCTTTTTCAAAGTGGCCCCATATTTCGCTGAAGTCGCCAGCACAGTGCGTGAGTCCAACCCTTCTATGAGGGTATTGCGAGTATCCCCCAAGAAGATGTTGAATAAAATGAGTCCAAATTAGCATTTAAACCATGTTTTAATCATATGTGGATTAAAAAATTAATGTTTGTTACAGCTCCATAACTACAGCACCACACACTATCATGGACACACATCCATATACACAAAAAACAGCACCCTTCGCAGCATCCAGCCCAGGTGTCCTTCCAGTAGGAACGCATTCAATCCACATGCTGGGAAAAGGCGTTGGTAGCAAGCAAATGCACCACTTCTAGATGAGTTTTTCATGTCCCGCAACATGTAGTCCTATCCAGGGACAGGACCGCCACCCATTTCTGCCGCCAGAGATGCAACTACGGAAGATGAACTGTGGATTGTAGACTAAATGCCACCTGATTTTATAAGCACTATAAAACCGAAGGAACTTCCATCGCGTCTGCCGGAGTTACTGCCATGAAATGCAACTGCGTTTGGTTTGAAAGTCGAGACCCGTTCAGACTCCTATCCCGCCTTGCGGCACTGATCTGCCTTAGAACTCAAGTAGATTGTTGCATGAACTTCAAGGAGCTATAGTCCGAAACTTGCAGACGGGGCCATAGGTGCGTGACTGCCCTTGGGGGTAAGCAGAAGTTGCACACTCCAGGCAGAGTAATTGTTGGCCACCCCATGTTGCTGCAGTTTGGGTGGCAAACCTTGCATGCTTCCCACTTGCTGACAGGGAACCTTTCTAGGGGTTATAATCCTAATATTGGCACAAAGGAGCGAAAGACGCGTCACTGCTTCAAATGGTATATAGCAGCTGCCCCCCGCACCACGCAGAATTGTTGATGCCCGCACCCTTGCAGCTGATTTGGGTCCAAAGCAAAAATCTCCATAAACCCCTCACCCCCCCCACCCGGTGTACCCCCTCATTGATTCACCTTGAGTGACAAGTAGATCGTTGCCCGAACTTCAAGGAGCTATAATCCTAACAGTGAATCCAAGGGGCAAGAGATGCATGCAGCCCCTCCTCATTGGATAGAAAGCAGTTGCGCCGACCTGGTGCAGTTATTGATGGCCTGTGGTTGTAGGTGGTTTAGGTGCCCCCACAGACTCCAGTGCAGCAGTATCATCACAGGACCCAGTGTACCCGCCATGGATGGCCGTCTCAACGTCACTCCTGAGGCGCTGACCCGCCTGCTCCACGAGCACAAACATAACCCGGCAGGAGTTCATCGCGGCCTTCGGCATTAAGCCCCTGGTCTACATCCCTGAGTTGCCCGCATATGCCAAGGTGGTCTTCCTGGTCCTCTACATCTTCATCTTTGCCCTGGCCCTGCTGGGCAACAGCCTAGTGGTCTTCATCATTGTGCGCAAGAAGGCCATGTAGATGGGCACCAACATCTTCATCTGCTCCTTGGCGGGCAGCGACCTCTTGGTCACTTTCTTCTGCATCCCTTCACCCTGCTTCAGAACATCTCTCCCGAGTGACTGGGAGGTGAGTGGGGTCATACATAGTGCCTAGTGCGGCGCTGCCACCTTCCGCCCGTACTAAAACATGCACGAATGGGCAAATGTCTAACCTTGGCCCCTAGCACCATTCTCTTGCGAGAGAGACACATCTGTCGATAAATGCTTATTTGGTGATCCGCCACCAAATAGTTCTTATATAAGACTGCAGAGCCATGTTATGCAAAACCGGCCATAATGCATCGTACATGCCTTTAACACACCTTTTACAGATTTTCGTGGCGTCCATGTTTCTAACACTATTTCTTCACGTTATGCACCCCTCCATGTCTTTAATTTACCTTGGCATATAGCGTTATTCTTCTCGCTGCCTCCCAGGGCCTATAATACAGCTCAAGATGTCCCACCACTTCTTATCCTCATTTAGCCGTATGTTTTTTTCACGCTTTAATGAGCCCTGCATGCATCCCATGCCCTTTTATACATCATTGTGCCTTCTAATACGGCCTCTGTTTCTATGCACAGTCCAGAAGTTTATGTCTTTCAAAGTGCACCCACTATGCCTTTCATTGCAATGTAAAGTGGTCATATACAGTGCACCTTTTTCATTTTGGTAGTCTTCTTACATCAAAACTGCCCAAAGCACTACAAGGCCTTAACATTGGCAGATGGGCGCTATACAAATGACCCCCAACATATAAACCCATTTGTGAACTCAGCCAGATGTTGACACACAGATCAATTAATAAATACATGAGTGCACGCATCCCAGTTCAAGGAGGGGTGTGTGGGGGGGGGGGCACTCAGAGATTGATGCAGCCAATGAAACATACAGGTTGGAGGTTTGAGTAGTGGCAGCCAAGAGTGGATGCATGCCATTTCATACTTATGATGTCAATCATCTATAACGCAATGTACACACATGTCATGGTATCGAATGTGTAGGAAAGGATTAAGAGATGTCAAGAACAGATTATGGCGATAGCAAGAGAAAAGGGTGGTATTGAGGTAGCAAAAACAAGAGGCGAAGTCAGAGGACCGTTCTTTATCCACGTAGGGAGGCGTCAATTGTAGTTCTGTCTGTGCAGGGCCCCACGGCCCTCCAGAGGCTCCAGGACTAGGTCCGGTCTGCTGCGTTAAACACTTAATAAAACTTCGACGCTTAACTTTACCAGATAAGGAAACCGAGGAGGAACATGGAGTTTAACAGTGATACGGCCAAGAGCCCAATGCAACTTAACAGCATTTATCATATACCCCAAAATAAACAATACACATTTTCCCCAGATTTAACAAACATATTTAAAAGCCAAATGAAAGAAATCATAAATAAAACCTAGCATTTAACCTGGTAAACTGGTGTTCTTAAGTAAAAGATGACATTATAAAGCAGGCTTGACCAATATAATGGTACCTCATGAGGAATTTTAAATACTTGCTCAATATTCTGACAACCGATGGCAGTACCACTGAAAAAAAATCAATGTGCTGACATCCGCATCCCTACTGGTAACAGAAAGCCAACGCAGTGTGAATAAGTTTCACACTAGTACACTACTGGTTAAGAGTCCAACAGTGGGTTCTGCTTATATTGAGTTGGCACATCCCCCGGTGCTGAACAAGCCATGTGGGGCTCCTGGCCAGGCAGGCCCGTGGGGGTTGGGGGCCACATGTCAGACCATTCCCTAAGAGTATAAATGCTACTGGGGAGGGAGAGCCCCCTGCCTCTGATCGGCTGGAGTGGACTCCAGGACAAGACACGGTATGGTAAAAAGTACCCATTAATGAGTGATGGGGAGGGCGGGGGGTGGAGGGGATTGCAGAACAGACAAATGAATAGATGAGTGACTGAAGTGAGTGAGTTCCGTGATGTAAACACCTCACTCTGAGGCATGCCGTCTCTTCTGTGTGTGAGACACACTTCACTGGTATCGGAGGGAGGGGGCATTTACACCTCTGCCTGTGTAAACTCAAGGAGTCTGCCCAAAAGACACCCGGGAGTCTGGCCCTTAATTGTTGAAGTGCGTGCCTAGGAGGGGACATTGGCATCTAGGAGCTGGCCGGTGCTGTTCCGCGCATGAGATTGGTCGGGGCTGCCCTTTTCAGTGGCTCTCCAGTGACTCCAAGGTCAGTGCCGGCACCGGACAGGCGAGAGACATAGAGGATGTATCGTGACAATCTCGCAAAACATATGAGCGTGCGTTTCCCACCTAAGAACTTTTTATACATTTGAGATTATTAGGGCCGTGTTTGAGGTAATATGATCTCAGCGAGTCGGTTGTGATGGGGAAAGGAAGGCTGGAAACTGAGGAAACGTGTGACAGCTTAGAATCTTGTCACACCAGTTTTAAAATCTATTCTACGGCTACAACAAGTTCTATTACACCAACACCGGGGTAAATTGATTTTAGGTTGCACAACGTGCTTGTTCGATATCTTGGGATCACACAGTGCGGCAGATTATGCCAGACAGTGCATACTGTCTGGAGATCCAATACAAAGAGAGTGTGGGTTACTGGTCATAGAAGTAGAATTACAAAACAGCCGCCAATTCGATGGCGGAAGCCCTCGCTGACAGTGACAGCCACCAGTCCCCCTACTTATTGAGAGTTGGTCTACACTACAGGAACTGAACAGAGGTGCAGGCCAGAGAGGGGAGTTGTTTACTCAAGGAATGAGATCGTCGAACAAAAGATCACACGAGATAAAGTTCCTTCATGATAGTGACGTTCAGCGTCTTGCTTACCTCCTTAGTTGACAGTCCACATCAATCTTGCGGCTTGCCGATGCCTGTCACGCAGCCCGAGCCGGCTGTCTGCAGCCTACCCTGCTGACCTGCCGGGATGCTGCGCTGCCAGCCTGGGCTGCATGGCACGTGCAGTTCCAATCTGGTGCCCAGCCCAGGAGGCCCTCATGCACAGGCGGAGGCCCAGCCCGCTGCTGTGAAGAAAAAAAAATTGCAGCACTTGCCTCGCTCAGTGGTGGCAGCCAATTCCTGGCAAACCACCCAGGCGGAGGTAAAATCACACGACATGCTTAATGTGCATGTGTGTATCCTTCCGCTCAAAAAGAGGCCCTACCGGCCAGAGGCCTACCGGGGGATGTCCCGGTGTCCCGGTGGGGCAGTCCAGCCCTGAGTAGACCACCTGCATTCTACAATCACCCAAGCCTTTAAGGAAGCCGTTTTTCACCTTCAAAGGGCAAAAGAACAATACAAGAAAGGAGCAGACCAATATCAAGTAGGAGATCAAGTCTGGTTATCCACCAAATATCTACCTCTAAAAGGACCACGCACATTCAACCCAAGATACCTTGGTCCCTATTCCATCACTACCATAGTAAATCCAGTAGCGGTCAAGTTGGACTTGCCCCCTCACATGAAGATACATCCGGTCTTCCACGTCTCTCTATTAAAACCCGTGCAACCTCAAACCCGACTAACTACATCTCCAAAACCTATTCTAGTTGATGGAGAACTCGAGTTTGAAGTCAAAAGCATCCTGGATTCCAAGATCTCCAAATCTAAACTATTTTACCTGATTGACTGGAAAGGCTACGGTCCCCAAGAAAGATCCTGGGAACCTGCAGAATATGTCCACGCGCCTCGTCTAATCAAAAGATTTCATCGAACATTTCCTAACAAGCCCAAACCCCCGGAGAAGCCCGGTTTGGGAGGGGCCTTGAGGGGGGTGCTGTCATGATCTCTGCTTCCAAAAGATCAGGACTTGCCCGACTCCATTGGAAGCAGACCCATAACCCCGGTTCCGAGTGCCAGCCAGTCCCAATTGGGACCTTTTGGACCCTGTCCTGGCGCCAGTGGCACCAGGCTCATAAAGATGCCCAGTCCCAGTGCTGGAAGCGCCGGGCTCATAATGCTTGGGTGGACTTACCTGCAGCAGACCATGCTGCTTACTTACCTGCCAGTTGAACCCCTGATCCTCTTCTGTTTGGGACTACTTTTCCTGTTGGGTGGGGCAGGAGCCACTCCCTAGGTTCAGAACACTGGAACTCTTCTGGAAAGCAGGAACTCTTTTCTTACCTAGGCGTGGCTGTGGAAGGAGGCACCTACGCACTACAGGAGGCTATTTAAACCACACCCGATGGATGAATCTTGCTTTGCGTTATTCTGCATTCTCTGCAGCAGAACGCTCATCGTGTCTTCTGCTTCTGATCCTGGGCCTAAGGGAACAAAGGCTTACCATCCTGGAATCCAGTCTTCAGCAGCACCTGTAAAGACAAAGAAAGAACAGGTTAGCACTACGGTCTTCAGTGGCAGCGCATCTCTTACCTGGTCCATCGGCTGTCACCAACGCCTCGCGCTGCATTCCGGCATCTGAAAGACAAAGGCTTACCTACTCTTCGCATGCTCCGGAGGTCTTCGCACTGCATTCCGGCATCTGAAAGACAAAAGAAGGTGCGTTTAAAGACATTGGGCAACTTTATTACTCACGTGCCATTACTCCTTCCCACGCCGAATCCAGGGGGTATTCCAGCACCCTTCAGCTTCTCTAAAGCTCCGAACTTGTACCTGCAAGATAAAAAGGACAGTTAGTGCGCATCGTGAAGCAGGCTACAAGCGCTTACTTACGTGCTTCCAGGCGCTTCTATTCCTCACGCGGGTTCGATCCTCAACTCTCATCAGCCCGCCATCCGCCATCGCCGGAACCCTGCAAAACAAGGGATATCATTACAAAAGACTTTTAAGACATTTGAAGTGCCCAGAACTTACCGTTCGTGCAGTTAACGACAGACAGCAGTCCTCTGAGGTCAAGAGGCCTGCACCCTTATCCAGTGAAGAAACTGGTTACGGCACCCTGCCCCGAGGCAGATGGAGAGCTCGGCGTTCACTTACCTAAGACATCTTACTCTTCGAGTCAGACATACAGTGCACAGAGGTCCAGCCCAAAGAGCCAACCGTGTGTTACACATCACCTTTGAAGATACGGCATTCACCCAGTCAAGACCGGTGCCTCTGCGGGAATCAGGTGAGCGTTACACTCAGCTGGAATGGCGAAAGGACTCGTGATGTTACCGAAGACCCAGGGTTACTTCGTGCCTTCGGTCTTAGCGTGTCTTACACTATATCAATCGATAATCGGCTACCAAGTGTTCACGAGGAGAGGAATTCGCTTACAGACCCATTGGTCAGCACTCACCCTCTAGAACTTGTAAGACAAGATAGCTGCACTATGTGAGGACAGGGGGTGCAGGATTTACTTACTCCGACATGACTCAATAACAAGGACTCAATAGTTTGGCACAGGGAAGTCCGTTTATTGATACATACATCAAACAGGGAAACAAATGGGAATCAGCTGTAATGCGATCACCGGTCTTGCTCCGACTTCCTCGAACTTGATTGATTGATTGATTTGTTTATTTATAGAGCGCTTTACACCAAGGCACTGTACAATGGAATAACTAATACAGAGAACAACAACAAACATTGGGAGCAAAAATTACATCATGAATCATTCGACAACAAAACAGTACAAAGAGCAATTAACTGAGGGGCAGGGGAAGTGGAGTGGGAGTAGGATTGGTGAGGGGGGTCAAGAGAAGGATAGAACGAGTGAACTTCAATTGAACAGAGATTCTTATAGGTAATGTTCGTCATCATTGACGTCTGACTTTACAAAACTCGACATGCAATATAAATGGTTAGGAAAGGTAACTTAAGTATAGGTGTTATTTCTGTATATGATAATAGGGCATGCGGATTGGATAACTCTTATTAGGTGGGCGTCCATGCCCATCCCTCTACATCACGCGTGATAGACGTCACTACAACTACAACGCCCTATTGGTTACAATATCTACAGGACTCCAGATAACTTGGTCCATTGTGATTGGGCAGGATACACCCCCAGACATAAATTTCCACTTTTAATTAGCAGCATGCAGAATGGACACCCCTGTGCCTGGTGTCCCAAGTTTCACCCTGCCTCCCTTCAATCAATCAGTGTTTTAGGGCGACGTGTCAATTAGTTGGCTAAGGATGGCCTCGAAACTGTAGTCTCTTATCGGGAAAAGTTATGGCATCCTCGGGTCCTGGATGACATCAGGCGATGGTACTTCTTCGCACCTGGCTGGTCATGTGTTAGTTCACCAGGAATCTTCTTCAGTTTCCAGCTTTTAGTGCATTTCATTCTGTGTCAGCCTAGCCACCTGCATGGGCCCCCCTTATCTTGACCTTCATGAGGCAGGCTGGTATGCTCTGAAGTTGGAGTCTTGTGAGCTGACGCTCTCCTCCCCTTCTCTGGTTGACCTCGATTTCCTAGGCATGAGCCGCTCTTTGTTGAGTTTCGATTCCGCTCCTTCTCTTGCCTTTGGCTGGGTTTCGAAACCTGGCCTGTCAGGCATCTGGCCGCCTGGGTACCTTTCTGCTTTTACAAAATGGAGTCGCACTTGTATAATGTGCCTTATTGAGGTAGATATACGGATGGCGCTTGCCGCTCTATCTTCTACTAAGCATTGCAAGCAATATCGATTTCTTAGCAGCTTGTGTTTCAAGCCTATTTACACACGTTTAACAGGACGGTTGCTTCCATCTTGTCTCGTAACACTGTTTCCTCACGTTGTAACATTGTCTCCTCTCTGTGCCTATTCGATTCAATTTTGTAGTTACTCGCACTGGCGTGTTATCTTCGATAGCTGCTTTTGTTCAATCACGGATCTGTTCAGGCCCTTGTGTCATTTCCACTGGCTTTCCATTAAGGCTTTTGGGGTCTCTTCGTGGACCGTGTGTAGGTACTCCTCATTTAGTATCAGCGGCTGGTATGGCTGTCTAATAGGGTACAGTGCTGCCCAGGGTTGTCTGGTTTTGGGTGCTTCAACCGGTATGGATCTTCTGATGTATACTGGGCAGAGTCCCAGTGCAGCTCTTTGTAGGTTCATTTGCCCTTCATACGTCACATACCTTGGTGAGTACGCTCCTGGTACCTCGAAATGAGGGGAAGGGGTGCAGGCCATGTCTGGGACCTTCTCTACAGAAGGAATTTGTAAAAAAAAAGATAGGAAGGGGGTACATACTGGCAACGTGAGATGATGTGCACAGATTTGAATGAACAGAGAGCTCTTACACGTAGGACCACCAACTCATGGAAAGGCGGAAGGTACAGTGAGGTGACCAAGAAAGACCCCAGTTCACCAATGCATCTGGCTGATGTGATGGTTCAGAAGAATCAGACCTTACAAGAAAACAGACATTAGATATTTCCTGGTTGCTGGAACATTACAAACCGCAATTACAGGCTGCTGCCCGTTTTCAGGAAGGAGCATGTTTTTCACCCCCGTCCTGCAGAGCCTTTCCCTGGACCCTTTACATTACAGAAACCCTTCCACAAACTTTACACATCTCCCATTTAGGGTAAATCACTGGCTCAGAGATGTGAAACTATTTCAAGCTTAAAAAGGTACTCCTTGTAGAGGGTGATCCAGTTCAGGCCTTTTCGGATTGTCGTTGTCCTGGCTCGGTACTCCGAAAGCTGGCATTCTACCCAGGTTAAATATACAAACATGTGTACCTTTTACCAACTCAGCTGGCGCAATCAGCAGAAGAGTTGATCAGTCTGTAACTATCCCAGTTACTTTATTTATATTCACATTGGACATTGGATCAATGAAACCTGGATTTGTGTCGACAGCAATGGGCTAGTATCAGTGAGTTCACATTTTACACTGGGATCTAACCATTATGTACACAATGAAAGAATATTTGTGTGTTTACACTGAAAAAAACGGTTATCTGCGATTTTTCGAAGTGGGCATGTGAGAAAACACTGAAAAACACAGATTCTGAAATCTTTTGGAAACACTGGAAAAACACCCCCGGAAGTAAAAAAAAATAAAAATAAACCCCTAAAACAGAAAACCCTAAATATATGGTAAAACATAGGTATTGATTTTGTCCAAGATTCATGCGTTTCGAGCACCCACGCGTCTTGGAAATTCTGTATATAAATTAACGGATCTTCAGAATCCTTCATTTTTTGAGTCATTATATCTCCCATATCGGAAGTATCTGGGTAAAGTACTCCTAGTGCTTTCCATACTGCTGCTCTACAATTGTTAAATTGCGCTCCGTCATGCGCTGTATTAATTGTGGTTACGCCAGGGTAGCCTGCTCGTGCCCACACATAGTCTGCTCTCTCACCAAGTATGGCGATCAGGAGACCTTTAATGTCCCCTATAGCTAGCGTGTTTCCTCCTGTCATTTTTTCGAACTCATGTATCCACTTTCCGGCTCCCGATGTCAGCATTGGAAGCTTGTTTTTCAAGTTTTCTCAATCCATGTGTGGCCATGGAATATATTGTGGTCTTACTCCCCCCTTCTGAAGTAGCGGAAATTGGAATGTGTATCCCTCTTTCTCTTCTCTCATAGTTCTCCTGTCTTTGGCAGGGGTAATATTCCTGCATCGCTGTCTACCTGGCATGTCCTTATTCTGTCTACATAGGGCGGTGAAGACACCCCCCTCTGACCATGAGGTACTCCTTCATGTCGGTCAGACTGCGTGGCTGACTCTGATGCCCTCGGTGCGGGTTCGCTAGTGTCTGACCATCGTATCCCTCTTTCCCTTGGGGGACGTCTTTCGCTCTGCCTCCCTTCCTTGATTTCCTTGCGCTCCTCCCTTTCGGAGTCGGACATTGTTTGTCCCCAATTCATGCAACTTTTTGTGTCTTCATTGTTTCTACTGATTTCTAATCTATCCAGGGACAGTTCCCTATTCCATTTCAGGTGACATCCTCAGTGTCATACAGCTGAGTGCTCTCCAGGCGCTCGTCCTCCCCCTCTCCTTGGGGTATTTGTTCTAGCCCCATTTCATCATATATTCTATTGATCGTTTCCCTGATGCTTCTGGTGTCGAAGTCATCATCAATGTTTGCCCTAGACGTGCCTGGTACTGAATCGTACGCAGGAAAGAATTCTTCAATGTCTTCCCAGTCTACAACTGGAGCAGGTTTTTTAACCTCTCTCCCAGATATTCGAGATTGCATACTCTCTGTCTTTGCTTACTTTCTACGTCGTCATCAAATTCTTTGTGCTTCCTCGCCTCTTCTCTGACCTTATCTTCTTCCTTTCTCTTTTCATTTCTACATTCATCTGCCCTTCAAATTTCCTCATCTCTTCGTCTCCTTATCCTTTTCTCACGTACCCTTTGCTCTTCTTCTAACCTTTGCTGTTTCTGTCTGTCTTGATCATAGGCTGCTCTTGGGTTGCGATCGAGCTGTTTTTCTTGCTCTTCGTGATATAGCTGTTCTCGTCTTTGCCTGTCTTTCCTTCTTATCCTTTTGTCTCTTAACTCCTTCTCTTTCTCCTTTCTCTTTGTCTCATCTGACCTCTTTTTGCCTCACGTCATCACTGCCTTTCCCATCGAGTTTCAATAAGATTTGTCCTCCCATCCATTCGTCTTTTGCGAATGCTAGCTCATCAGTTCTGTCTTCGCTCCCTTTCCATCTCTTCCCTTCTCTCTCCTTGTTGAGAGATGCACTTGTCTGTGACTGATCTTTTCTTTCATCATCGCGTCTCCCCTTGTCCCTTGGGACTGCGGAGGTAATATTCTTGTGCTTATCTATGCCTTGATTCTCGTCACTACTATGTGTAGGTGACTCGTATGCAGGGTTGCTGTACCCTGTGGCTGCTTTGAGCTCCCTTAACGGGTATAATCCCTTGTCCTTACTTTCTTCAATTTTTGTTTTGGGTGGGGCAGGTGGCACGGTAGTGTCACACCCCCCCTCTGTGCATACATTAAGTATCCAATCTGCTGGCGGCTCTACCTCCTTTACCTGTTCGTACATTTTCCACAACTCGAGAACAGCAAGGCGTATTTCTAACCTCTTGCTTGTATATGTGGCATGCAAATATGTCGTCATATGCTATAAGACAGCTTTAGATAAAGACTTATTTTGTGGCCACGGCATAAACATCTTGTGGGAGGTACTGTTAACCCACTCGGTGCTATAATTCTTTAGCTTGGGTGCGTGTTTTGACAATTGCTTGCATAAGTGTGCTAATGGAGTAATGTCTTCCATGCTTAACTTTGTTCCCTTTCCTCTTATATAACACATGTCAATGCTTTCATGCAAATTCAACACTACAAAAAATATGACTGAGCACCAAATATCGCAAGCTCCAATCCACATTTTTTGCCAAAAAATGTTATACTTCCAATTTGTTCAAAAACATCAATTCACGTGCGATTATGTCTCAGCTATCAAATCGCATGAAATTTTAACTCAATTTCCTCAAGAAAATATTCAATAAATATGACGTCATGACAGAAAACATGTAAGGCAGACGCTTAACAGACTAGACAGACACCAGCTGGGCACAAATATCTCTGCCTCTAATCATTACCCCTTCATGGAGTGTAAACAAACCCCTTTCATGACGTCTTTAAACGTTGTGGTAGCCTATTCTTTCCCCATTATGTGGTACTTTGGGTACACGTTCCTTCTGGCCGCTATATTATAGCGCAGGAATAAGGCAAATCCTCTCACTTCTCAGGTGTCCGCCCTGGTAACCTCTCTCTTCTCGGGTGCCCACCCCGGTAACCTTTATTTATTTTATTATTCTGGAGTCATTGGGCCTCATTACGACCCAGGCGGTAATCTTCCGTCATTACCGCCATGGCGTAATGAGCGTTTACGCCGTGGGCCGATGGCGTAAAGAGCGCCACATTACGACCCATCGCGCACAAGCATTACGCCATGGCGGTAATACAATTAACGCCATGGTGGAAAAGGCCCCTACCGGCATCGTAAAGCGAGCAAGGTGCACTTCCGCCACCGTAAGTAGCGGCCACCGTAATTAGCGGCCACCGTAATTAGCGGCCACCGTAATTTGCGGTGGCCGTAAAAAGCAGAACCGGAAATAGGCCATCTTTAAAAACACAATCCATTGCCATCCTACCGAACAACACCAGATCCAACCCTGACACCTGTCCCAACCAATCACCCACCCATCCAACTACCCAAAAATGCCTAAAGCTGTTAAGAAGGCATGTGACCGCCAGCGCCAGGAAAGATTCAGCCGGGAGGAACTCTGCATGCTTGCGGAGACCCTGCAAGACAACGCAGCTGTCATTTTCTCCCCGGAAATGACCAGGACAGCGATAGGGAAAAAGAAGGCCATCTGGGCCCTGGTGGCCGAGCGCGTCAGCGCGGTGGGGACCGTACCCCGCACCCCACAGCAGTACAGGAAGCGCTGGGACGACCTTCGCACACGGGTCAGAGCCGTCATCTCTGCGAACCGCAACCTTGCCCTGGGTACCGGTGGAGGGTCGGAATCCCCACTAAAACTCCAACCGTGGGAGGAGATTTGTGCAACCACGATTGGCATGGAAGCCATTGAAGGCGTCGGAGGGATGGAAAGGGGAGCTCCGACATCAGGCGATGAAGGTAGGTGCCTCAAACAAGACATGCCATAGTCACTGCAGTCCATTCATGTGTAGCACAAGGTTGCCCTAGAGTGTAAATGCAACACATTTCCACACTGCCCATAGCCACATGCGAGCACCACCCTGTATACACTGCTGGCACCCGCATACCTGCATCCACATTCCACACCAAAAGGAGACAACCTGCATGGCCCTGCCTGAAATCTGCCTCATCTACTGACCAGAATAATGTCTATCATTGTCATTCCAAAGTCCGCAGACCCATCAATAACGCCCTCCCTCCTTTGCTCCACCACAGGCACAGATTCACACCCCGAGGACCAGGACACCCCTGCGACGAAGAGAGCCAAGAAGGCCAATAATACCGTCCCCGCACCCTCAACCTCAGCTGCAGTGAGGCAGACCCCACAACAAGCAGGACCCACTGCAAGCATACCGGACGTCCCACCGGCAAGCACCCCTGTAGTTAGCAGGCCAGCAGCAGCTGCTCCACCTCTACCAACATTGCCTGCCACAGAAGGCACCGGGTCAGCGGCCAGCAGCAACATGGGTGAGACAGCTGCAATAGCTGCATGTTCAGACTCAGACATTGAGGAGCACGAAGTCAGAAGCCCCACTGACCTACTACATTCCCCCTGTTTGTCAGACGCCAGCCCCCATGAGGATCACACACAGGGGCACACAGAGGTAGAGGAGTGGCCTTCTACCCCATGCCCAGTCCTCAGTCCACAGGAGGGGAGCAGCCCCTCCATCACACCACCAGCACTGGCCATGGGCCAGCAGGGGCAGCAGTCCCTTGAGGACATCACAGAACGGCAGCAACAACTGTCCACGATGCTGGCTGAGCATGCTGCGGAATGTGTGGGGGCTAGGGCAACCATTGAACAGGCCACGGAGACCCTAAAGGCCGAAGTAGCGCAGAGCACTGCCACCCTGAGGGATACCATGCAGGCCATGTCCAGGGACATCTGTGCTGAACTTGCCGGCTTGCGTCGTGCGCTCACTGAGCTCACCCACACCCTACAGGATGTGCATGCACGGGGGCAGGCAGGGACATCCTCCACTGCCAGTTCTGCACAGAGCAGCCCCGTCCGACGTTCCGGACGTAACCTGCGCTCCACAGCCAGGGGTGCCCCGGGGGCTGGGAGAGGGGGCTTGTAACAGCCTGTGGCCACTGTCACAGGCATCTGTTGACACCTACATGGGGTGTGTTGGGGTGTGCAGGGGGGAGGGAGGAGGGGGTGTGTTGGGGTGTGCAGGGGGGATGGGGGAGAGGGTGTGCAGGGGGGAGGGGGGAGGGGGTGTGTCACGACGTTTCATAGTTTAAATACACTTTTTTCTTTCCCAAAATGAAATGTGTGGACATTTTCATTGCGTATGTGTGCTTTATTGGTGTACAGTCCACAGTGTGCATGTCCCAGAGACACACAGTGCCCCAAGTGCAGTCTCCATGTGATTCACACCAGCCGTGTATGCTAGAAGCAGTGGTCGATGATACTTTGGCGCATTGCACGCCCCTCCTGTGCGTCGCCTCCTCCATGGGGTGCCGCCCCATCTGCACCCTCCTCATCCTCATCGTCAGGTGGTTGCAGTTCTGCGTCAGGGGGCAGGGGCACATTCCGTCTGACGCACATATTGTGTAGCATGACACATGCCATGACGATCTTTGCCACCTTCTCATGGTGGTACAGGAGTGCCCCACCAGACCTGCTGAGGCTTCGGAACCGTGCCTTCAATAGGCCGAATGTCTGCTCTATGACCACACGAGTACGTGTATGTGCACGGTTGAAGTCCTCCTCGTGCTGGTTCTGCGGGTTCCGGACTGGTGTAAGGAGCCACCTCTTCAGAGGATAGCCTGCATCACCTGTATGTAGGCGAGAATGTATGTGTCAGTCATGTCGTCTGATCAAGAACATGATGTGCCACCATGGCTTGCATCCAACTGTTACTTTGGCTCACTTCTACATGCACTAATTGATTCACACAATGCAACCAGTATATGCTCATGGCTCCCATGGCCTGTTTTGCATGCCATCACCCAATGTATGCAGAGGGGTTGAGTGCATTGTGAGTGCCCATCCTCTGTCTCCGTTCTCTGTGTTACTCACAGCCAGGTGGAGTATGCATCATTCCCCCCCCCCTTTCAGCCAGGTGGAGTATGCATCATTCCCCCCCCCCTTTCAGCCAGGTGGAGTATGCATCATTCCCCCCTCCTTTCAGCCAGGTGGAGTATGCATCATTCCCCCCCCCCTATCAGCCAGGTGGAGTTTGCATCATCCCCCCCCACTTTCAGCCAGGTGGAGTATGCATCGGTACGTCATTCACCTGCCCACTTCCATGACATTGGACTCACCGAGTAGCCAGGATCTTGGGCCTGCATGTCGCTCCATGTAGCGTGGTATTGTGGAGTTCCTCAGGACCATAGAATCATGGGTTGATCCGGGGAATCGGGCACAACAATGTGTGATGATCTTGTTGGAGTCACAGACCATTTGCACGTTGATTGAGTGGAACTGTTTCCGGTTGCGGTACGGTACCTCCATGGCACGTGGAACCACCAATTCCACATGGGTGCAGTCGATGGCACCAATGCAACCGGGTATGCCGGCTAGTGCATGGAAACCCACTTTGGTGTTTGCAATGTCCTGGGCAGTCCGTGGTAATGAGATGTGGTCGTCTGTGTGCTTGAGGAGGGCATCGAGCACTTGGATGAGTGTTTGTGAGAATAATGGTTGTGAAATGCCATGCAAGTGCCCCACTGTGTGCTGGTAGGTGCCTGTGGCCAGGAAGTGGAGTACAGACACTACCTTCAGTAGGGGGGGGGATGGCGGTTGGAGTTTCTATCATGCTGACGATGTCGTTGTGTATCATGTCTACGATGGCGGTGATGGTGTCCCGGTCCAAACGGTACAGGGTGTGGATCTGCTCAGCAGTGAGGTTGAATGGATTGGCTCTGATGCGTGGGATTGGGGGCTGCCTGCCTGGTGGCACTGGCTGTGCTGGTGGGGCTTGCTGGGCCTGCCTTGCCCTCCTTCTCCTCCTGCGTCTCCTCTGTGCTGCCTGTTGTTGTTGCTGTTGTAGCACATGCATTGCTATCAGGTCCTCCAGCCCCAACATTGCTAGTCGTATTGGTATCATTGTGGAGTGTGCCTGGGTGTGGGAAGGGGTGGGGTGTGCTCTTTTTGTACTTCCTGAGTCTGTATTGCCTTCACCTGTGCTGTTTCTGTGCACCTGTGGCAGCTGCATTCACTTTACATGGCCCTTTACGGTTGGTTCGCGATGGCGTAATTAGCACCATGGCGGTAAGGTACTTAACAGGCTGGGTGATGGCGTTAGGTGCATGTCCGCTTGGGTCGGCATTTGCGTACCTTTCCGCCATGGCGCTAAGTACGGTGTGGCCGGTCGCGTGCGCGCACCCTTAGCGCAGTTAGCGGCAGCGTTAACTACGATGCCGCTAATGGCATCGTAGTTAACGGTCACGGGTCATGATCGGACCTGGCGGAAAACGATGGTGGTAACCATTTACCGCCATCGTTTTTCACTTAGCGCCAGGGTCGTAATGAGGCCCATTATCCCTTTATATATATATAGGCTTCTCTACTTCTGACTATTTTGTTTTTCCTCCTCCCTCTGTTACCTTTTCCCTTTACTTGTTCTAAGGCATACACTGTTTGCCAAAGCACTCAATTTTTTCTTCACTCACCGTTCTCATGGTTCCTCTCTGGACCCTCGGGATCACTGCCTTTGTGACCGCCTTCTTCAGCTTTTTGCTCACTCAGCTGTCCATAGGAATGGGAAGGGATATGTGGGATAACGGGTCCCTTCAGGCCCTTACTGCAGACTTCTTTTACACTACCATTGTCTACGGGGAGCTTCATGGTCTACTCAGCCGAATGGCAAAGGACTCGTTATATTGCCAAAGACCTAGAGTTACTTTATGTCGACGGCCAATAGGTGTATTAGTATAGTCAAATACTCGATAGTCGATAAACCATCCTCTGCTACCAAGTGTAATGGAGAGATCCCTGGCCGGCCCTTAGAGTCAGGGTTTGCTCTGCAGTACTTTAAGACGAGATAGCTGCACCTTGAGATGGATGGGGGTGCAGGTTTTCTTACTCCAACACCAATCAATAAGGATAACTCAATGGTTTGGCAAAGGGGAGTCTGTTTAATGACAAGTACAAAAACGGGGAAACATGGAAATCAACAGTGATGTGATAGCCCATCTCGCTTCAACTCCCAAGAACTTCATACAAACAGTAACATTTATACCCAAAATTCATCATAATCTGACGTGTAATACTCAAAAGTTAACATGCAATTCTATTGTTTGGAAAAAGGTAACTTTAATATAGGTCCCATATCTGTATATGGTAACGGAGTGCGGGATTGGATAAACACTATCAGGTGGGCGTCTAAGCCCTTCCTTCAAAAATGACTATGGTAGGCATCACTAAAACTACAACGTCTCATTGGTTCTACTAACTATAGGAACCTAGATTATTTGACCCATTGTGATTGGGTTGGCATCAGCCCCATGCATAAATCTCCACTTTACTTAGCAGAACGCAGAATGGTCAGCCAGGTGCAGGATGCCCCAAGATTCATCCAGCCTCCCTTCCATCAATCATTACTTTAGTGGCTATGTGTCAATTAGTTGGCTGTGGTCAGCCTCGAAACTGTATCTTCTTGTCAGGAAAAGTTATGATATCTCTGTCTGGGTGACAGCCATGCGTAGGTGTGAATCCGTGCCTCTTCTTGCTCGGATAGTCACGTGCTGCTCACACCGTGAATCTGCCTAGTTTTCCTTATATTTGCGCATTTAATTCTTATTCGGCTTGCCACCTGCCTGGACCTCCTTATCTCGGCCTTCCTGAGATAGGCTGTTCTGTTCTTAAGTTTTGATTCGCAAAGCTACTGTTCGCTCCTTCTATTGGTCTGATCTTGGCTCTTCCTGGCTCACGTTTCCTCTGCTGAGTTTTGATTTAGCCATCTCTTCTTGTTTTAGCTGGAATACGAATCCTGTCCTGTTTGACCTCTATTAACTTGAGTTAATTCTGCTTTTGTGGAAAGTGGACTTGCACTTATATAACATGCTTCATTTTGAGGTAGATTGTGTATAATGGCGCTTGCCGCTCTATTCTTCTACTTAGCATAGTAAGCCGCACTGTTTTCTTAGCTTTCTTGCGGTTACAAGCATATGTAAAGGCGTTAGCGGGTTAAATATATTCATCCTGCTTACAGTTTAAGTTCCTTTGTCTTTCATTAACGTTCTCTTCTTTCAGTTTCGCAATATCTTTATGTATGGCATTTTGTCTCTTTGTGTCATCCTGGGGTCGTCATATCTTCTATGGGTGCGTTAGTCCAGGCCCTCGTGACGTTACCATTCGTCTTCCATTAAGGACTTTTTGGTTTCTTCCTGGACAGTACTAAGCAATCTTCATTTTGTTTCATTTGCTGGTAGGGTTTCCTCAATGGATACATTACTGTCCATGGTTGTCTGGTTATCGGTTCTTCAATAGGTATTATTGTTCTCATAGGCACTGGGCGGTATCAGGTAATATTATCCCCATATGTATGGTTACCGTAAATAATATCGCCGGGAAAAGGTTGCAGCGATATTATATGGGTGACCATATATATGGGGACAGGGGCAAAAAATAAAATAATAATAAAAAAAAAGAAATAATAAAGTTTGGGGGTGTCCCCTGCATGGTCCATGCAATAATGTTGCCACAAAAAACGGCCATTTTTCAGCGATATTTTTGCATGGCGAGATTTTTGTGGTGACATTATTACATGGAACCCACTGGGCAGAGCCCTACTGCGGCTCTCTGCTGGTTTATTTGCTCATCATACGTCACATATCTGGGTGTGAACATTCCTGGTACTTCAAAATGGGTGACTGGGGTTCAGGCCTCGCTCGGAACCTCCTCTACAGTATGATGAGCAAATTAACCAGCAGAGAGCAGCAGCAGGGCTCTGCCCAGGACCTATCAGACTGACAGCACCTATTGAAGTACCAATACCCAGAAAACCATGGGCAGTAAGGTATCCATTGAGAAAACCCTAACAGCAAATGAGACGAAATGAAGATTGCCTAAGTACCGTCCCAGAAGAAACCTAAAAGGCCTTAATGGAAGATGAATGGTGACATCACGAAGGCCCGGACGGACTCGCAGATGGAAGATATGACGACCCAAGGATAACACAAGGAGACGAAACGCCATGAATAAGGATATTGTGAACCTAGAAGAAGAAAACGAGGTTGAAATACAAAGAAGCTTAAGCTGTAAGCAGGATGAAGATGTTCAACCAGCTAACGCCTGTACATATGCTTGAAACGGCAAGAAAGCTAAGAAAACAGTGCAGCTTGCTATGCTTAATAGAAGAATAGAGCGGCAAGCGCCATTATACATGAACTACCTCAAAACAAAGCATAATATTGTAAGTGTGAGTCCACTTTGCACTAAAAGCAGAACCAATTCAGGTTACTAGAGGCCAAACAAGACAAGATTTGTATTCTAGCTAAACGAGAAGAGACGGCTGAATCGAAACTCAGCAGATGCAATTTGCGACAGGAAGAGCCAAGGTCAGACCAATAGAAGGAACAAACAGTAGCTTCACATAACTGAAACTTAAGAACAGAATATCCTGTCTTTGAAAGTTTGAGATAAGGAGGCGTAGGCGGGTGGCAAGCTGAATAAGAATTAAATGCACAAATTGAGAGAAACTAGACAAATTCACGGTGTGAGCAGCATGTGACCAGCCTAGCGAGAAGGAGCACGGGTTCACACCCACGCTTGGCATCCGCCCAGACAGAGATATCAGAACTTTTCCAGATAGAAGATGCAGTTTCGAGGCCAACCAAAGTAAAATAATTGACACATTGGGGGTCATTACAATGTGGGCGGTAAGGGATACCGGGCACCGGTATTGAGACCGGTGCCGGTAATCCCTTACCGCCCTTTTCCAAGGTCCCTTGGCAGGGACCGTAAGGAACGTGTGGTCCGACCACACGTCCCTTATGGTTCCCGCTAAGGGACCAGGGCGCTAATAACAGGCTTGCAAGTCTCGAGCCCGTTATTAGCGCCGTCCCCCTACCCATTGAGCCCTGTGGAGGCTCAAATGGGAATGGGGAATGGTTTGTGCAATGGGGACTTACCAGTCCCACCAGGGTCGGACTACACCGGTAAGTCCCCATTGCACAACACCGGTGCCGGACCCGTTATTGGTGGCAGTCATGGTGTAAATAGCGCCATGACTGCCACCAATCTTGGAATGAGGCCCATAGTTGCTGAAGCAATGATTGATTGTAGCCTTAATTGTAGGGAGGCCGGGTAGCTGGGGGGTACCCTGCACCTGGCTGACCGTTTTGCGTGCTGCTAAGTAAAGTTGAAATGTATGCATGGGGTTGATGCCAACCCAATCACAATGGACCAAATAATCTAGCATCCTATAGAAAGTAGAACCAATGGGACGTCGTACTTTTAGTGACATCTACAGTAGTCATATAGAATGGTGCAATGGCATTCAAGAAGCCATGCTCAACACCCTCCAAGACAAAATCATCAGCCACCAAAAAGCCCTAATGCTACAACTCTCCAATCTTCACCAGAACTCCCACACTGAAATCCCAGCCTTCTCATTCCAAGAGATGACAGAAGGGGAAGTCCTTACCCTACTAAACTCAATCAAGCCTTCCAACTGTAAGGGGGACTCATGCCCTGCCCAGCTCATCAAGGACAGCGCCACAACTCTAGCACCGTTTTTCACGGCCTTCATCAATGCCTCGTTCCAATCAAACCAAGTGCCCTCCTGCCTCAAAGAACCCTGGGTGTGCCCACTGCTGAAGAAACCCACACTCGATCCTAAATCACCTACGAACTACAGGCCCATCACGTCGGTCCCCTTCCAACTGGAGATTCTGGATAAAGCAGCATACACCCAAGTCCAAAAATACCTAGAAACGCATCATTTGCTTGGCCTCCGACAGTCAGGCTTTCAACCCAACCATGGCACAGAAACCGCATTACTGGACCTCAAAAACCAAACTGATGACCTCAGGGATGTGGGCAAACCGGCCCTCCTTCTACTCTTAGACCTCTCGGTGGCATTCGATCTGGTGGACCACGAGACCCTTTGCACCACTTTTCAATGGCCAGCAACTTCTCTCCAAATGCCACCGTGTGGATTGCATCCTTTCTTAGTGGGAGAGCAATGAAAGCCTTTTCAGACCAAGCCTGCGCACACCCACATCTAATCAAGTGCGGGGATCCTCAAGGGTCCTGCATCTCACCCACCTTGTACAACCTCTTCACGAGATCCCTATTCAAATACCTCGATCTGATGGGTATTTCATACACTAACTATGCCGATGATATGCAGGTCCTCATTCCCTTGTCAGGTGACTACGAAGCAGACCAAAAAACCCTCAACTCCTTTTACACCACTATCCAGACTTGGATGGCCAAAAACGGGCTCTGCCTCAACAGCGAAAAGACCGAACTTCTTATCATTGGCTCCCCATCCACAATCAAAACAATGGGTCCCCAATACGACTCCTTCCTCATAGACAGCTCTCGTATTCCCGTATCCCAGTCAGTCAAAGCACTGGGAGTTTACCTGGATTCTAACCTCACCATGACAAGAAAGTTGAATGCGATTTCATCAGCGGCAGCCTACCATTCAAAACTTATCACTGCTGCCAGGCCATTCCTAACGCAACAAAACTCCCTCACCATTGCTAGAGCAATTATAGGATCTCGTCTAGACTACTGCAACGCAATTCTACTAGGCACTTCAGCAAAGAACATCAAGAAACTTCAAACAGTGCAGAACAATGCCCTTAGAGCTGCCACAGGGATCTCCAAAAGAGACCACATCTCGGCCACCAGAAAATCCGTCCACTGGCTGCCCGTTAAAGTACGCATCCTCTTCAAGTCCCTTGCATTGACCCACAAGTGTCACCATGACACAGCACCTCGCTAAATCGCGCAAAGATTATCTGCGCCCCCGTAAAGCAGACCTTCTAGATCTAACCAAACCAACCATCTCGCGATTCCCAAAAGCCTCCGGATTAGAGCAGGTGGCTCTAGCTTCCCAGTTCTATTGACGACTAACTGGAACCTGCTTCATACGGCCATCAGGGGCATTGAATCCCAAATTGTTTTTCAGAAAACCATTAAAAACCCTGCTGTTCGTATAAGCCATCTGCTCGTCACGCCAACCTGCAAGCTTATAACCATTGTAAACCTGCCTGTAAAAATGTGTAATTTATGAGCTTTGTATCACTGCCTGTAACAATGTAGATCCTATGATCCTACCTTTACCCATGTAACTAAGTCACATTTTTGAAACAGCGCCGCGATGCCTCCGGGCTGCCAGGCGCTTTACCAATATAAATAAATAAATGAATAAATAAATATTTCAAGGAAGGGCTTAGACGCCCACCTGATAGTGTTTACCCAATCCCCTCACTCCGTTACCATATACAGATATAGTACCTATATTAAATTTACCTTTTCCTAACCAATAGAATTGCATGTTAACTTTTGAGTGTTACACGTCAATTATGACAAGTTTTGAGTATAAATGTCACTGTTTGTATGAAGTTCGTTGGAGTTGAAGCGAGACGGACTATCGCATCACTGCAGATTTCCATGACTCCCTTTTTTTATACTTGTCATTAAACGGGCTCCCTTTGTCAAACCATTGAGTTGTCCTTATTGATTGGTGTTGGAGTAATACATCTGCACCCCCATCCATCTCAAAGGTGCAGCTATCTCGTCTTAAAGTACTTCGGAGCAAACCTCGGCTCTATGGGCCAGCCGGGTGTCTCCCCAGTACACTTGGTAGCAGAGATTTGATGGTTATCGACTATCGATTATTGATTAAAGTAAGACACCTATTGACCGTCTACATAAAGTACCTCTAATTCTTCGGCAATATCACGAGTCCTTTGCCATTCAGCCGAATACACCATGAAGCTCCCCGTAGACAGTGGTAGATTAAAGAGAAATACTGCAGACGTGGGCCTAAAGGGACCCTTGTTCCCCATGCATCCCTTCCCATTCCTACGGGCAGCTGAGCGGGCGAAAAGTCAAAGAAGGTGGTAACAAAGGTGGTGATCCCGAAGGACCAGAGAGGAACCATACAAACGGTGAATGAAACAAAAAATTGAATGTTTTGGCAAATAGTGCATGCCTTAGAACAAGTAAAGGGAAAAGGTAACGGAGGGAGGAGGGAAAACAAAATATAGTTAGAAGGAGAGAAGACTGTATATATATATATATAAACGGATAATGACTCGAAAATAATTAAATAAATAGAGGTTACCGGAGAGGACACCCGAGAAGAGAGAGGTTACCGGGGCAGACACACGAGAAGTGAGAGGATTTGCCTTATTCCTATGCTTTAATATATCGGCTAGAAGAAATGTGTACCCAGAGTCCCACATAATGGGGAACGATTAGACTACCACAACATTTAAAGACGTTGTGAAAGGGGTACGTTTACACTCCATGAAGGGGTAATAATTAGAGGCAGAGATATCTGTGTCCAGCTGGTGTCCGTCAAGTCTGTCAAGCGTCTGTCTTACATGTTTTGTTGTGACGTCATATGTAAAAGAAAAGAAATAATAATAAGAAAATATTTTTCTTAGAGAACTGATTTAAAATTTTGTGCGATTTAATAGCTGAGATAAAATCGCATGTGAATTGATGTTTTTGAGTAAATCAGAAGATATAAAATTTTGTGAAAATTTGGATTGAAGCTTGCAGTGTTTGGTGCTCGCTCATATTGTTAGAGGTTGTTTAAACCACACAAAAGCGTTGACAAGTGTTATATAAGAAGAAAGGGAACAGATTTAAGCATGGAAGACACACTTATGCAAGCAGTTGCCAAAACACGCACCCAAGCTAAAGAACTATAGTAGCGAGTGGATTAAAGGTACTGCCCACAAGATGTATCTAAAGCCGTCTTACAAAATGCGACATATTTGCATACCACATATACAGGCAAGAAGTTAGACAAATGCCTTGCTGTTCTCGAGTTGTGGAAAATGTATGAACACGGAAAGGAGGAAGAGCCGCCAACAGATTGGATACTTAATGTATGCAGAAAGGGGGGTGAGACGCTTACCGCGCCACCTGCCCCACCCGAAACGAAAGTTGAAGAAAGTAAGGACGAGGGATTATGCCCGCTAAGAGAGCTTAAAACAGCCACAGAGTATAGCAACCCTGCATATGAGTCACCTACACATAGTAGTGATGATAATCAAGGGAAGGATAAGAATAAGAATATTGCCTCCACAGCCCCAAGGGACAAGGAGAGATGTGATAACAAAAGAAGAGATCAGGCACAGACAAGTGCATCTCTCGACAAAGAGAGAGATGAGAAGCGATGGAAGGGAAGCGAAGATAGAACTGATGAGATAGCATTCGCAAAAGACGAATGGATGGGAAGACACATTTTATTGAAACTCGATGGCAAAGGTATTGATGATGCAAACCAAAAGCAGAGGTTAGATGAGACCTTAAGAAAGGGGAAAGAGAAGGAGTTAAGAGATGAAAGGATACGAAAGAAAGACAGACTAAGGCGAGAACAGCTATATTGCGAATAGCAAGAGAGACAGCTCGATCGCAACCCAAGAGCAGCCAACGATCAAGAAAGACAGAAACAGCAAAGGTTAGAGGAAGAGCAAAGGATACGTGAGAAAAGAATAAGAAGACGAAGAGATGAGGAAATTCGAAGTGCAGATGAACGAAGAAATGAAAAGAGAAAGGAAGAAGATAGGGTCAGAGAAGAGACGCGGAAACGCAAAGAATTTGATGACGATGTAGAACGTAATCGAAGACAGAGAGCACGTGATCTTGAATATCTGGGGAGAGAGGTTAAGAAACCCGCTCCAGTTGTAGCCTGGGAAGACAACAAAGAATTATTTCCTGAGTACGATGCAGTACGAGGCACGTCTAGGGCGAATATCGAGGATGACTTCGACACCAGAAGCATCAGAGAAACGATCGATAGAATATATGATGAAATGGGGCTAGAACAAATACCCCAAGGGGAGGGGGAAGACGAACGCCTGGAGAGAACTCAGCTGTACGACACTGAGGATGTCTCCCGAAGTAGTGGGAATAGAGAGCTACCTCTAGATAGATTAGAAATAAGTAGGAACAAAGAGGACACGAAAAGTCGCACTAGTTGGGGACAGACAATGTCCGACTCCGAAAGGGAGGAGCGTGAGGAAAATGCGGAAGAGAGACGAAGCGAAAGATGACTCCCAAGAGAGAAAGGAATAAGATGGTCAGACAATAGCGAATCTGCACCGAGGGCATCAGAGCCCACGACGCAGCCTGACCGATATGAAGAAGTATCTCACGGTTGGAGGGGGGTGTCTTCGCCGCCCTATGTGGACAGACTAAGGGCATTACCAGGTAGAGGGTGGTGCAGAAATATTACCCCTGCAATAGACAGGAGAACAAGGAGAGAAGGGAGAGAGGGCTACACGTTCCAATTTCCGTTTCTCGAGAAGGGGGGAGTAAGACCACAATATATACCATGGCCACACATGGATCGAGAAAATTTGAAAACAAGCTTCCAATGCTGACATCGAGAGCCGGAAAGTGGATAGATGAGTTAGAAAAAATGACAGGAGCAAACACGTTAGCTATAGGGGATATCAAAGGTCTCCTGATTGCCATACTTGGTGAGAGAGCAGACGATGTGTGTGCACGAGCAGGCTACCCTGGTGTAACAATAATGAATACCTCGCATGACAGAGCTCTATTTAAAAATTGTAGAGCCGCAGTATGGAAAGCGCAACGAGTGCTATACCCAGATACTTCCGATATGGGAGCTATAATGACTAAAAAAATGAAGGATTCTGAGGATCCGTTGATTTATATACAGAATTTCCAAGATGCATGGGTGCTCGAGACTCATGAATCGTGGACGAAATCAATACCTGTGTTTTACCGTATATTGTGCCAAGGGCTGCCAGAGCCGGTGCAGAAACAACTCAACAAATTGATGGGAATTGAAGCCAAGCCTTGGGCTGAAATACAGTTGACCATCGCACATTATTGTAGACTGTTGCAGGAAAAGAATTGCAAAAAGGGAGCAACTCATAAAGGTGAGGTAGCGAAACTGGTGCAAAAGAAATTGTCAAAATATGCTCTTGAGGGAGCCATGATAACTAACACAGTTGAATAAAGCACGCAGCAGGTGGCTAGTCCACAGCAGAATAATCAGGGCAATATGGGGTTTTATCCCAGGGGAAGAGGATGGCAGAGCAATCAGGGAGGTTTCCAACATAGTCAAGAAGGTTTTCAAAATATGCAAAATGGTAACCAAGATATGTCAAATGGACATATGATCCAGCCACCACCAGTTTGTTGGCTGTGCGGAATGACAGGGCATTTGGCGTGCACATGCAGAAATCAAGGCATGATGCAGAGCGGTCAAGGAACAGGAGCAGGCATGACAAATCCACCTGCAGTTTTACAACAGGGTGTTGCACAGAATCACATGGTGCAACAACAAGCGCCAGGAGCACAACAAGGTGTGCAACCGCAAAGCATGGGGAATTTTCCACAAGGACAATCCCAACAGGCACCAAAGCAACTATCACAGACAATGAGCACAGGGCAGACCACAAACCCTGGAATGGGAAGCAACAACGGGAATGGGGGAATTCCACAAGTGCATAGTGGGCCAGATTTGTATATAAACTAGGATATCTCACTGGGAACCCTGATGTGTTCTATCCTATCAGTGACACCAGACCCTCATAGGGAACCTAGGGTGGATGTCGTTATAGGCGGTAAAGAATATTCCTTCTTAGTCGACACGGGTGCAACACGCCCGTGCATACGTGAAGGCACATTTTCCTTGTCCAGCGAGGCCATAGATACTCAGAGTTTTACAGGAGCTACCAGTCGCGTTCCCTTCACAAATGCACTTCCAGTCTCTATAGGAGAATGTGAAATGAATGTGCCTTTACTATATTCACATCAGACCACAGTAAACATTTTGGGTCGAGACTTAATGACGAAGTTAAACATGACAATCTTGTTCACGGAGGAGGGCATAGTATGTTCAACCCCAGGAATGCACGACTCAAATGTATGCGAAATGATTAGAGCATACTCAGGATACATAGCCATGAGGGCCATACCATTAGAGCCAGAAACATTCGCATATGGTTTGCATGTGCTTATGGCAGGATTGCCAGGCCTCGCAGACAAAATAATGAGAACCCCTGATGAGTTCCTATTTAGACCAAGAATACCGATGCATGAGGAGGAGGGACAAGTATTTCCCTTGATGTTACACACAGCTGCAGTTCGAGGGAGAGTGGCCTTGATTGATGATTATGAGGACGAGGGCCGACAATCGTGCGCAGTGATCGCCATTGAAGAAGGATATCGATTGACTGACGCCACTGATGACGATCTGTTTGAAGAACAAGCAGAGATAGGAGAGACAATGGTGGAAGTGAGTCTCACCTTCTGGGTGAAAATGATTAAGAGAGAGTAACCTCAGAGAATGATGTTGGCACTAAATTGTCCTGAATATTTTGATGATGACATAGCCAAGGTACCCGTCTCAGAATGGACTACAGGCCCCTATGACGTAGGACTCTTGAAGGGGATTGGAGAAGTAAAGATTACATTGAAACCAGGATCAATTTTACCAAGAGCCAGACAATATCACATGTCCAGAGAACCAGATGAGGGGATTTTTAAGACAATTTATGCCATGATGGACCAGGGCATCTTAGTGACGTCAGAGTCGCCATGTAATACGTCAGTGTACCCTGTGAAAAAAAGTAAAGGGGGGTCTTGGAGGCTAGTGCAAGACCTGAGGCCAATAAACGATATTGTTGAGGCCGAGTTCCCTCTAGTCCCTAACCCATCTACAATTCTATGTAACATACCCGTTGAGGCAAAATATTTCACGGTGATTGACTTGAAAAATGCATTTTTCTCAATCCCGTTACACCGTGACTCACAAGATCTGACATCATTCACATTCAGACAAATGCGTCTGAAAAGCACGAGGCTGCCACAGGGGTACTGTGAGTCTCCCTCTATTTTCAACAGAGTCCTGCAGATGGATCTAAGCAATATAGCATTAAAAAGTGTCATCCTGCAGTACGTGGATGACATCTTAATTTGCAGCACAACAGAAGTGCGATGCAGGCACGATTCTGTTCAGCTATTGACTATACTGGCTGAGAAAGGATATAAGGTTGACAAAGAAAAGTTACAATATTGTCAGCAAGAAGTGCTATACATAGGCCAGCTGATCTCACTTGAGGGAATGAAGGTGGCCCCAGAAAGGGCTGAAGCCATATTGAATACAGCTAAGCCACACACGATAAAGCAGATGCAGAGCTTTTTAGGCCTATGCAACTATGTCAAGGCATGGGTCTTCGACTACTGCTCTTTTACTAAGCCTTTACTTCAGGCCCTAAAGAAGGCCCAAGTGACGAAAGAAAAGATTGAATGGTCTGAGACCATGGAGTAAGGGTTTGCTGAAATCAAAAGAGCTATTTCACAGCTCTAGTTCTTGGGATTCCCAATTACGCAGAGGAATTTTACCTATTTTCACACACAAATGGCAGCGTTATGACGGCAGTACTCACACAGAGAACCACGTTGGGGTACAAAACCCTGGCATATTACAGCGGGAATCTGGACCCAGTAATGAGAGGCCACTTCCCATGCGAACAAGTTTAGCTGCCGCAGAGTTCGCCATAGCGAAGGCGACAACCATTGTAATGTGATGCTCAATGAGGTTGTACGTCGAGCACTCGCTATTTGCCATTCTAGGGAAACCAAAGGGCACATTGACATCTCAGAGAGCTTCTGCTTATGAAGTGATCATATCAAATCCATCGATTAAAATAGTTCAATGTAAGATAGTGAACCCAGCTATGTTTATAGCAGAGCCAGTTAATGAAGGAAAGCCCATACATGATTGTGCAAATTATGAAGAATTCTATGATGAAATCCCCAGGGTGAAAGAAAATGCCTTGGCAGGAGGAGAGATCGTATTCATTGACGGGTCTTCAAGGATCGATCAAAATGATGGGCAAAGATATACAGGCATTGCTGTAATGAAGCACACAGCAAATGGAGAATTTTGAGTGCTTCTTAGAGCACGAATACCATCTCATTATTCAGCACAGGCTGCAGAATTATTGGCGTTGATACTCGCCATTGAGAATCACGCAGATCAGGAAGTAACGGTGTACAGCGACTCCGCCTATGTGATCTCAACAGTGCACGCAGGCGTAGCGTGCTGGAAAAGGAGGGGCTACCTCCGAGCAGACGGCACGCCAGTGCAGCACGCAGCCTTATTGGACAGGCTTACACAGAGAAAAGGGGGGAAATATCCCGTAAGCAGTAAGGAGAGGGACTAAGAACTAGACTAAAACAAAAGGGTCCGTACTGCTATAAATTCAATTGATAGTTAGTTCAAGTAACAAGTTATTTGACAGGGTGTACCACAGGGGTATCACTCAAATGTGTAGGCTGTAGCAGACTCTGAAAGCAATCACGGTAGTCTCATATTTGAAAAACAGTTAAAAAAAAAATATTTTGCAAAGAAATAGGTGTGTAAATAATACATGAACAACTAGACATAAAGCAATGTAACAAACATACAAATGCATTTGTTTGATGGTTAGAAGGTTGATAGTTGTACAAATAGTTGAAAAAAACACAAAAAACCAAATGTAAGTTTTTCTTCAAACTTTTAAACAGAATAAACGAAAGAGAATTCTAAAAGAAACTGGACAACAAACTGCCAACTGTATGGTGACCTAGACCTAAGCCAATATTCTTATTTATGACTTATATTTGGCCACTGCACAAGTTATTTTCAAAGAATTGGCAGAAATAAAATTGTTCTATGTCCTACGATTTGTTGACAGGTCTGCCTACGTGTGCGTCAAAAATTAGTGACATAAACAATAAATTTAAATTGATATCATTAAACCACGTTTCGGCAATAGTTCCATAACTTAGTTAAAGTTGCCTTCCTCAGGGCGAAATACCACACAACAACTGGACCCTGTGGGGAAGCAGACATAAACAAGTTAAATAATATGAAAGAGATGATCCCTTTCTGTTAAACTACCCGAATTGCTTAAAGAGAAAGTCAGACGCCCAAAGGCATAAAAATTACCAAGTAAATTAGCTGTGGGTGAGTGGAGATAACCAGGCGCGTGGTGGGCCAAGGAGCCCAGTGCAAAGCTTTCTGGGTGGGTGGAAGCGGGGTTATCCACGGCGGGACTACATCATCAGAGAAGGGGTCACATTGGAGAAGAACACGCTCTCTGAAAATTGAATGAAAAATGTTTCAGAGACAGGGGTGCACAAATAATGCTAAAAAGTTACATATTATTGAGAAGTGGTTAAAAAGTGGTTAAAAAAACTACCTTTCAATAAATGTTAGTTGAGAACGCTGGAAGGGATGTGTTCCTAAAGTAGCGTTCAGCGGAGCACCTGGAAAGGATCCTAGGGCCCGAAAGTTGACACCTAGTTGGTGGACTTAAAAATAAAATATGCATGTAAATATGCATGATTTCCGTTTTTAGAAAGCACGCGAGTGCTATGTGTCCCAGTGAAAATTGGCAAGCGCCTACCTTAAAGGGTGAAGGTGGACCCAGCTAAGAATTAGCTGTGGTGCTGGCTACGAAAGGCAGACAACCTCTTGCCTTCAGAGCGAGAGCGATGTGTGCTGCCTCTGGAGAAAGAGGGAGAAAAGAAGGCAAATGGAGGCGTAAATAGAGCTTCCCGGGAACCGCATCGACAAAGGTAGATGCGGGAATACACAGGAATTAGTGCGAGGCTAGTTTCAAGGAAGCAGGTTCTCCTTACCTCGAGTTTGGCTCAGGCTGGCTAGTAACTTCACTTCGTCCGGCACTGCAAGACACTCAGAAGCGTATGCTTGCAAAAGCGAGCGAACGAGCGAGCGAACTGAGGCAAGGGCGTTGGTTTGAGAGGCCTCTTCCTATTGGGTCCCATCTGGAAGGGACTGGATTGGTTGGAGTCTGGCATGCCTCCTACTCCGACGGATCTGATTGGTTAATGGGCAGCCACCAGCCCCTGGAAGGCTTTTCAAGCTCAGCTCCTCAGTCACGGGAACGGCAAAGTGAAAAAATTAGTGAATGGAACGCCAAGTCGAAGCAGAGGCCGGCGGTGACGCGAAAGGCCCAGCTGCAGTAAGTGACACTGGCGATTGTTGGGCAGGCCACAAGGCGGGAAACAATCCCGAGAAATGTGAAATGATGTAATTCATTTCAAGACTGAAAGAGAGGCAGGCGAGCAAATGCAACACCGGGCACGTACAGAGTGAAACTCAAAAGGATTGGGCAACGTTCAGTTAATTAACAAATAACAAGCTTAAGTGAGAAGTGTAAATGAACGCACATAGCACAATTTGAAAGTCATCTGGCTGACAGTAATTTTCAATGCAGGAACAATACAGAAACTGCAATCACAGACTGCATTTATTTTGTGTGGTGATAATGGAAACCGCAGAGAGACTCAGAAATCCAAAGCAAGGGGAAGAGAAAAGTTAAGATAAGGAGCAGAAAAAAGGGGTGCTCAGGATATTGGAAAGAAATCCTCATTCAAACCGTTAGTATGGGTGGATAAACAGTAAATCCAACGTGCCTCCTTCTGAAGGAGACAGCGGGACACATTAGGAATGTTTTTGACTATGTCTAGAATCCACCAAAGAATATCATTGGTAGAATGCTGTAGTTCAATGTAATGACTAACAAGGGGTGCGGATTCTGTCTGACACCGGATTCTTGAGCGATGCTCCGAGATCCTTATGTGAACTGCCCGAGAAGTTTGTCCAACATATTGGACAGGCTGATCAAGGCACTACAGCTCCCAGTGGGCATAGCGTTTGTGAAATGCGCCGCCCACATGAAAGGTACAGATTTGATCTCACGTGGAAATCAAGCAGCAGACACAGAAGACAAGCGTATGGCATCCAAAAGTGAGACTGTTATGGCAGTGGAAGGTGTCCATGCCAACGAGCGAATGATGGTTACACGAACTGCACCTAAAAGTTACAGTAACTTGGGGCAAACGTAGCTAATGGAACTCCAAGGGGAGGCACCACAGGAAGAGAAGAACCTGTGGAAACATCGAGGGTGTTCTTTAAACCCCTCCGACAGCACTGGTAAACCAGTAATGCCTGTAGCCCTATTAAAAATAGCACTGGAGCAGTTACATTACCCGGCGCATATGACAAAAGAGAATCTTTTGAATAGCATCGACGGTCACGGAAGACTGGTTCATACTGAATTTAGCTGAGCATGTTGCATTCTTCAAAGTGAACTGTATCATTTGCCAGCAATTCACGGCAGGGTACACATTAAAAGTAATGAAAGGAGTCATCCCCAGGCCAAATGGGCCTTTTCAACACTTGCATATCGATTACGTTGACATGATTCAAGTATGTAATGGGTACAGATATTTAATTGTTGTGGTGTGTCCATTCTGTAGATGGATAGATGCAGGCCCATGTACACACCCAGACTCTACATGAGTGGCCACATTTTTAGTGAGGGAAGTGTTCCCCAGGTGGGGGGTATGCAAAGTCATGAGATCAGATAATGGCCCTCACTTCGTTAATGCAATATTTGAACAGATTAGCTTGCTGCTTGGTATAAAGCACAAGTTCTCGTCAGCGTACCATCCGCAAGGTAATGGGATCTGTGAGAAGCTCAACAGCTTGTTAAAGGAAAGGATAACCAAGTTGAAGCTTACTCTAAAGAAGGGATGGTTGCACTGCCTTCCACTGGCACTGTATGCACTTCGGAACTAACTAGGTTCCGACCATCATTTTACGCCACACGAGATAGCCACAGGAAGAAGAATGAGAACTCCTCTGATACCCCAAGATAGAGCCAGAGGGGATGCCCAATCAACTGGACAAATTCTAGGGTCTGAAATGCAAAACTATCTGAATTGCATGACGTCTTGCCTTACTGTAATTTCAGACCAGCTGCAGCGACGATGAAAAGGGTGCAATGCAGCACAGAACACAGAAGAAGACACTACAACAGGCCAAGTTCAGGGTCTATGTGTTCCACCCATCTTCCCTGGAGATGCCGTCCTTGTAAGGAATCACACAAGGAAAAAGTGGGACGAGCCAAGGTTCAACGGTCCTTTCACAGTGAAGGACTGCACTCTGTCTGCATTGAAATTACAAGGCAGGAGAGCTTGGATTTTTCTCAGTGATATAAAACCCTATATCGGAGAAGGCCCCTGCCTGCACCCCAATGAAAGGAATCGACGAGCGACGGGGAAGAACTACAACACATGCAGACAAGATCCATGACGCGGAAGAAGGACGCATGACCAGCCAGACAAAGAACTTTTTGCAAATTGTGGCTTAAATTGGACACTTCCTCTAAGCAAAAAAGGGGATAAGGACATAAAAAAACAGACACTCTGTGCATCCTAGTTGCAGGGTGAAGACAAAAGTTGCACACACAAGCCACAACACAGTCTATTGACTGCTAAACTCTGGACTGAGGCATACTTAAGCCTCGACGAGAAAAGAATATGCCAAATTTTGATCAAGACCATTTACATTGGAAGCAAATACAGTATCCCGACTCGTTCCACACCGAGATACTATTCAGAATCACATATAGTGTCCCACAGTAGAGAAATCCAAAGGACATAATAACATATCTTGTTCTAGTGCTAAGATAATACCCATCATTGGTAGGGAGGTTCACCAGTGTCACAGACTTTCTACAAGATCCTGAAAACGAAAAGACAATAAGACAACTCCTCACTGTCATTGCCGAACAATTTATCCTACTCCCTGAGTACAGCGAGAAAGAATCAAATGATCCCAACACAGGCGGAAATAGATGATCTCATCAACACACTGTTCTTTCGATTAATTGAAGATTGTCCAAGTCTTATCGGGAGAACAACAGACAAACTCACATTTCTTCGAGATCCAGCAAATACAGAACATTTAAGCCATCTTTTAAATAACATAATCATTCTGGCTGCACTCCGTGTGACTGGACAGTGCAGAGATTGTTCACATTTAGGAGAAAACATATAATCCTGAACCTCAGCAAAGACCGGACAGATGTCCCTGTCACCAGAAGATAGCAGGTTGGCACACAACGTCCTTTTTCGCCTAGTCACTGACTTTCCAGAGCTAGTGGGGAGACCAATCGCTGTAGACGTCCTCACTTTCACCAGAGACCCAACTAATGTTGCACAGATGGAATGCTCCTGCATGGAATCCTGCTTCAAGTGGAACTTTCTAACCATCAGAGGAGTTATCTGAGGAGATTCTAAAAAGCCTTCTGCCGAGGGACAGATCGAGGAAGCGGAATAAAGAACTTCACTTGTTGTACCTGTTGTTATTTTTTCCTATTACTTCATACTGATCAGTGTCCAACTGGTCCTCAGGGCTGAAGCAAATCGGAGGAGTCGATTGGGAAGTTAACTACTTTGAACATGCACAGTAAAGGTGACCTACTGAAGTGTTATTTAATTTGATATTTCCCATAGTCTAGCAAAGGAAATGTATCCTGAAACAAGAGACAATTGTCACTCATAAGAGGGGAATACTTGTGGAATACCTGTCACTCTCAAACGCAGGACTTGAAAGACGATAAAGGAATACTAACATTGACATTTGGCAAATGATCGAGATGGGGGTCCAGAGCAGCAACCTGGTCCTCCCACAAGAAGAGAGGCACCCCCGCTTCTCTGGAAGAAAATGCTGCCTTCTGATTTACAGGGGCATAATGTATCTATGCATCATATTCATCATTATTTTATTGTCATTAACAATCAGAACTGCATTCTTTATTGGTACACAAAGCGTTCCGATTTCAGTACAACCACCTAATGATGCACGCATAAAACCCACCAAAGCCCCCAGACCTTACATAGTAGTTCCAGTCCCTAGAAGATCTGATGGTGGAGTCAATGAACTTGAAATGGATGTGATTAGCAATGATATACACACTCTTGTGGTAACAAATTAAAAGGAAAGCCAGAGACAGGGTCGGCATGGAATGAATGAAGTAACATCACTGACAACTACACGCATGCAAACACTGAATGCACACGAAACAGGCCTAGTATCAATGACTGCAGAACCACAAACAAAAGCAGCAGAGAAGAAGAGAATGCCATAGGAAACTCCACAGCAGAGGTTGTGAGAAAACAAGAATTAAAGCAAAACCCAACAGAGACAGTTATATCAGAAACTCTTAAGAAAGTGAGAGCCAACACTGAGAAATTCTCTGTACAGACACAACTGATAGTAGACTCATTAGTTCCGCACATAGCCCAAGCTAAGGAACTACAAGAGGAACTGAAGAACAAAATCACAGAGACTTTATTGCCAAGCATATACATTCCAACGCAAGGAACAAGCACCAGTTCCACAGTACAACCATATACTGGACCAATGCCAGAATGGATAGGAACATTTATAACCCGACAGAGAGAGATGTTTGAAGAGAGGGAAAGAGCTGCCAGACTCTTGTCCACTCAAATGGCGCAGATGAGGAGGCCTGTACCATGGACCAGGATACCTGAGAATCCTCCAGCAAGAATAAATCATACAGATGCATTCAGGGATGTAGTCATAGCTAACTACAGGAAAACATTAAGAATCAAGAGAAGTATGCATGAAGATGACAATGACCTAAACGACTATCTGGATAGCACAGCACATCTAGCCAACATTTGGTACCAGCACATGAAGAAGGTTGGAAGACGAAATTCCGAAGGGCAATGCTTTGTTTGTGCACTTCTACCATACAGCATGGGAAAATCCAAGATCTTTGTGGCTATAGAAATTGATGTCACAACAGCACACTGTCTCTCACACGTAGCAATGTGCAAGACCAGAGTCCAGTTCATGGGAAGTGATGCCTCGATGATATGGGCAACTGAAACAGCTTACCCCGATGAAGATGATTATGTCCAAGACATTAAGACAAGAAACAGAGCTCATACTAGGAATCATGTGATCAGGTATGAGAAGCCTGGAGTTAAAGGAGCAGGCATAAGATGGGAAGTGAACCCGAGACTAAATGTTCAAGGAAAAACTCCAGAAGAGGCTCAAATCTGGGAGAACAGAGGCCAAATGCAGATTTGTGGAACAGTGCTTTCACCAGATGGATGGGAGAAAGGAGTAATGATCTGCAGAGCATGGATGGTCCTCAGAGCCTGCAAAGAAGCAATTGAAAATTCACAAAGACTGTCCAAACCATTATGTCCGAAACTTGCAAAACTGCTGACATGGGTCGAAGACAGGGCAGGATCCTTGCAGATAGTGCCACTAGAAAGCCCATAATTGTGCTTAAGGAACAATGGCACAAGGAAAATGGGGGAGAATCAGAACTGTGGACAAATTTTTGATGCTCCAGGAATGGTGCATGAATTGCAGTAATTATGGATCATTATTGGGCATGCGGGCCCAAAGCATACATCAGACTGCCGAAAAACTGGGGAGGCATAAGCACAATAGTGAACGTCTATGTTCCAGCATTGGTGATCCCGAAAAGTGACCTGAACATCGAGGGTTTCCCGAAAGCAGATGCTCACCTGAGAAAGAAGAGATCCGTGGAACTGATGCGAATGAAGAGAGAAATTACTTCTCTGCTAAATCAGAAGAAGCATTTCATGCGATCCCATATGAACATAGGCTGTTAAGCCTCACCTCATCAGTGTTCACAACGATTTTTATGCCAAGAATCCAAGTTGGAGTAAATACTAAATGGTTGCAGATAACCAGATGGGAGTTACTGCAGACGATCAACATGACCATAAAAGGATTTAATGCAATTAGGGAAGAGTTAAGAGCCATCCGACTGATGACTCTCCAGAAAAGATATGCCCTTCACATGATCACAGTTATAGATGGAGGGGTTCGTGCAAAAATAGGAGAATCATGTTGCACATTTATACCTTCTCACTATGAGGAAAATTGAACTTTAACAGAAGCAATAGGTATACTGACAAACCTGCAGAACCAGATGATCAACAAAACCGACGAAGTAGATGATGACAGCTGGTTTGGATCACTGTTTTCATGGGTTCCACAATGGATGGCAGACGCATTCAAGTTCTTAGGAGCCTTGCTAGTGATGATATTACTGTGATTTTGCGTTATCAAGATAATAAACTCACAATGCCAGAAAACTGCGAAGAAAGCCATAGGGATGACGATCATGATTAATGTCAAGCCAGGGTGGAAGCCCATAGATCTGATTGATGAAGAAATAAGAGACTTTGTGAAGGCCAGCAGGCACGCACCTGAAGGTACAAAGTTTCTCTATCCCAGGAAACGCAGAAATTATGTGGGAAGATGGATTTACTGAAGCCCAAATGGACAATGTCAACTAATGACATGGAATAAAGACGAACATGTAAGGACAGCGGGAAACCTAAAAGGAGTAATAAAGATATGGACTCCAAAAAGACACTTCTTCAAAACGTCATGTACAGACCCAGAAGATGAAGAAGGAATGAACCCAGACAATGAAGTGAAGATGAATACAGAGGAACCAAGTAAGATGAATCCGAAGGAGGAAGTGAAAGTGGTCGATGAATCGCCCAGAGGGAGGAGTGTAGAAGAGGTCCCATATAAAGCCTGCACTCCAATCGCCCATTTTGAAGCACCAGGAACGTTCACACCAAAATATGTGACATATGATGACCAAATAAACCAGCAGAGAGCAGGGCTCTGCCCAGTACCTATCAGACTAACAGCACCTATTGAAGTACCAATACCCAGAAAACCAGGAGCAGTAAGGTATCCATTGAGAAAATCCTACCAGCAAATGAGACTAAATGAAGATAACCTAAGAACCGTCCCGGAAGAAACCAAAAAGGCCTTAATGGAAGACGAATGGTGACGTCACGAAGGCCCGGACGGACTCGCAGATAGAAGATATGATGACCCAAGGATAACACAAAGAGATGAAACACCATGAATAAGGATATCATGAACCTAGAAGAAGAAAACGATGTTGAAATACAAAGAAGCTTAAGCTGTAAGCAGGATGAAGATGTTCAACCAGCTAACGCCTGTACATATGCTTGAAACCGCAAGAAAGCTAAGAAAACAGTGCGGCTTGCTATGCTTAATAGAAGAATAGAGCGGCAAGCGCCATTATACATAATCTACCTCAAAACAAAGCATAATATTATAAGTGTGAGTCCACTTTGCACTATAAGCAGAACCAATTCAGGTTACTAGAGGCCAAACAAGATAAGATTTGTATTCTAGCTAAACGATAAGAGACAGCTGAATCGAAACTCAGCAGATGCAACTTGCTCCAGGAAGAGCCAAGGTCAGACCAATAGAAGGAACGAACAGTAGCTTCACATAATTGAAACTTAAGAACAGACTATCCTATCTTTGAAATGTCGAGATAAGGAGGCGTAGGCAGGTGGCAAGCCGAATAAAAATTAAATTCACAAATTGAGAGAAACTAGACAAATTCACAGTGTGAGCAGCATGTGACCAATCTAGCGAGAAGGAGCACGGGTTCACACCTACGCTTGGCATCCGCCCAGACAGAGATATCAGAACCTTTCCAGATAGAAGATGCAGTTTTAAGGCCAACCAAAGTAAAATAATTGATGCATAGTTGCTGAAGCAATGATTGATTGTAGCCTTAATTGGAGAGAGGCCGGGTAGTTGGGGGGTACCCTGCACCTGGCTGACCGTTCTGCGTGCTGCTAAGTAAAGGGGAAATGTATGCATGGGGTTGATGCCAACCCAATCACAGTGGACCAAATAATCTAGGGTCCTATAGATAGCAGAACTAATGGGACGTCGAACTTTCAGTGACGTCTACAGTAGTCATATTTGAAGGAAGGGCTTAGACGTCCACCTGATAGTATTTACCCAAACCCTCACTCCGTTACCATATACAGATATAGTACCTATATTAATGCTACCTTTCCCTAACCAATAGAATTGGATGTTAACTTTTGAGTGTTACACGTCAATTATGAAGGGTTTTGAGTATAAATGTCACTGTATGCATGGAGTTCGTTAGAGTTGAAGGGAGACGGACTATCGCATCACTGCTGATTTCCATGACTCCCCGTTTTTTTTGTACTTGTCATTAAACAGACTCCCTTTGCCAAACCATTGAGTTGTCCTTATTGATTGGTGTTGGGGTAATAAATCTGCACCCCTATCCATCTCAAAGGTGCAGCTATCTCGTCTTAAAGTACTTCGGAGCAAACCTCGCCTCTATGAGCCATGGGGTCTCCCCAGTACAGGTGGGAGAAATTCTGTGAACGCTGATGCAAGTATTTAGTAAGTCAGTTCCCTGGGCCTCCACTTCAGGGCCAATAGCAAAAAAGGAAGATGGATGCCACCGCACCTGACAAAGCCAGCAGGGACTTGGAATGAAGTTGACTCCGAAGAGACTCAAAAAGGCTGCCTTACCAGCGCCCTTTCCAAAGGCCTCATTGGTGTAGAGAGACCATTGGAGTCGAGATATGCTCCGAAGTCGAGAAAGTAGTTCATGTCTTTTCAAGGAATTTTAGACAAAGGTGACCAGACAACCTCCGGCTTTGAGCCATTGACAATATTTGCTTGCCCAGAAGTGTTTTTCTCAGAGGAAGACTCAGTAGAAGGTTTGGCTGCTAATCTCCAGGATGCAAGAGACCTTGACACTTCACCTAAGGTGGAATTATCATGCCATGGCTCCTATGCCCATCCCAATGCCACTTATAGGGCAGTTATGGATAAGGTCTTAGAAGCCCTGGCATTGGGTCCCCATGTGAAGGATGTTACTGCCTCACTGACATTCTGGATAAGCAACCACCAAAAGAACCAGTCCTGCCATTCGATGCAGCCCTTCAGAACTCACTATTAGTGCTATCGCATAAACCCTGGTCATTGCCAGCAGTACGTGGTGAGCTTGTCAAGAAGTGTAAACCAGCATCCTCAGACCCGGACGTCTTGTCGAGGCATCCCAGTGCAGAAAGTCTCGTTTTGCAAGGAGCCATGTCAAGTGCAAAATATCGTGTCTAGCCTTCATTTCCCCTAGATAGGGAAGATGAAAAGGTTGATGCCCTTTCTAAAAGGAGTTTAGCTTCAGGCAGCACGTCCCTTAAAGCAGTTAATGTGTCATGCACTGTAGCAAAGTACAGCCACACATTGCAAGCAGTCATTTAAGAGGCAGTAGAGCACATCCTGGAGGGGGAAATGAGGAATGGTTTCCCAAACATTGTTACAGATGATAAGGAGGCAATGTGCCAAGCTCCCCAGTTTGGCATGGATGTTACCGGCTGTGTAGTTAGGGCGACGGACACGAGCACAGTGTTGAGAAGAGCCTGTTGGCTCAGAAAATCTGGTTTCACACCAGATGTTAAGGCAATATTTCTGGATGGGTTGAATCTTTTTGGGTCCAAGGCGGACTATAGCCTCGAGAAAATAAATCATCTAAGGCAGCAGCGAAGTCCTTAGAGGCCGCAGTCCATCCACAAGCAACACAATATGCACCACAGAATTGGAAAATCCAACCTTTTTGTTATTCTGGCACCATTGGCCAAAGAAGAAGAGGGCAAGCACCGGGAAGGCAAGCAAAACTTAGAATGGTTAGGCTGGCAAAAGGTAGAGTAGTTCAAGCCGTGCAAGCTACATCCTCATCTGTCCCATTAGGTACACCACCAGCAGCAAGACCACGTTGAGGAATTCTCACATCCTACCCTGGGACAGGGATGCTTGATGCAGCATTCTGCAGAATAAAGCATCATTACTACAGATTCATGGGTAAGACAGTTGGCCGCCCAAGGGTGATTAACTTTCCTCAGGTGCCCTCTATCCTGCCTTCCCCCACCTCTGCCCAAGGGTTTTCACAAAGTTTTTGTCAGTAGTAGCAGCTCCTCCTAAGAAAGGGGGGGCTCATGTCTTCATGTCTTCCCTTACTTGGACGACTGGATCGGCTAATCAGAGCCTACTCCCCGAAGCAGAACCAGGTGCATCAGGTGAGTCACACTGGTCACTTCCTACATGAAGTCTCAGTGACATCCTTGCAAATGCTCCAATTCATCGGAGCAGTCATGAACCTATCCTTGGGGGAAGCTTTCCCACCCGAGGACAGAGCTTTGCACATCCAGCAGAAAGTGGCTAAATTCCAAAACGCCTCTTCATTGGTGGCCCTGGACTATCTATGCTTGCTGGGCCTCATTGCATTCTGCATTTCCCTAGTACCACAGGCTAGACTGAGGATGAGGTCACTTCAGTGGGCCCTCAGATTCCAGTGGTCTCATATCTTGTGCAACATAACAGACCTCCTGCAGGTCCTGAACAGGGTTGCAATTGAAGGAAAGAGAGCCTTTTTTTTTTTAGCAACCAAGGCCGGAGCAAACCATCTTACAGATGATTTTCTGAAGTGCTGGAGCGTGCACCTGAACAAGCTGAAGGTGAGTGGATTGTGGTCCCTCGTCAACATGAAACTCCACCTAACCCTTTTCGGAGCTTGAGGGCTATCAAACTGGCACTGAGGGCCTTTTTGCCTTCAATGCAGGTGAAAACAGTCCTGATCATGATGGACAACACAATGTCAATGCACTACATTAACAACGGAGCAGAGTAGGGTTACTATCACTTTGCAGGGAGGCAATGCACCTCTGGTTTTGGGCATTGCAAAATAGGATCTCTTTGTTGGTGGTTCACTTAGCCGGGAAGGAGAACAGCATAGCAGATACCCTGAGCAGGCAGGGATCGGTCTCTCATGAATGGGAGCTGTGCCAGGAAGTCCTTGCATATATCTTCACCCTCTAGAGAACCCCTCAAGTGGATCTATTTGCATCCAATTCCACAGGAAGTGCAAGCTGGTCTGATCCAGGGAATTTCCCCTCAGAGCGAGAGAAGCGCTGAGGGACACGACTGTGGTGTATTGGAATTTTCCACTTCTGTATGCATTCCCACTGATAGCTGTCATCAGGAAGTTGAGAATGTTTGGAACAACCATGATCCTGATCGCTCCAGATTGAGCCAGGAGGACTTGGTACCCAGACCTTCTCGACTTGGTCATCTGTCCCATGACACCTCCCGAAGAGGGTGGACTCGGAAGGAGGATCCCTAGTTCTCCTCCCAAATGTCAACACCCTCTCCACGTTTGTTTACTGCGAGGCTGAGATAAATAGGCTGGGAACTCCCTGAAGACGTCATGAAGGTGTTTTCAGCCAGAAGACAAGCAACAAAGGCTCTGTACTGTTGTTAGTGGAAGAAATGTTGAAGCTGGTCTAGGGTGAAGGATTTTGATCTCTTGTGGCGCGATATCTCAGCAGTAGTTTCCTTCCTGTTACTCCTAGTCCAGCAAGGGTTACAGGTGAACACAGAAAAAAAAGATTACTTGGAAGCACTTTTCATCTTTAAGCGCACACCTGATCCAAGCTCATACTTCTCTTTTCCCATGATGATTCTTAACAGGATTATTAAAAACCTTTCCCCCGACCCCTATTGTGGTGCCAGCTTGGGACTTGAATTTGGTCCTGACGTTCTTAATGGAAGCCCCATATGAGATGGTGCATTCCTGTCTTCTCACATGGAAAATCATCGATCTAGTGGCAATCACCTCTGCGTGCAGCATGAGCGAGCTCCAAGCACTTTCTTGCAAACCACCCTTCACTATTTTCTCACGGGACAAAGTGATGGTAAGGGTGCATCCATCATTCCTTCCTTAAAGTGGTGGCTGAATTCCATTTGGCTCATAAAATGCACTTCCCAAACCTCTACCCTTCACCTCGTCAATCCAATTAAGAGGAAAGGTTGCATAGACTGGATCACAAAAGATCTCCAAGCTTTTATTTTGCAAGAAAAAGTCACTTCAAGATAGAAGACCAACTATTCATCAGCTATTCTGGTCCAAGGTTAGAGAAATCTGTCAAACATTGTCGAGATGGATTGTTTTAGCCTTCTCAGAGTGCTACAATATAGCTGGAAGAGACATCCCAGAGGAATCCACGGCTCACCCTACCAGAGGAGTGGCGGTTTCATCTGCACTCCAGAGAGGAATTCCTACTCTGGACATATGCCAGGCTGCGACACGGTCGTCGTTGCATACATTTGCTAAACACTATAGTGTATAAGTCACACTATCAGGCCAGGATGCCTACTTCAGCAAGGGGATATTACAGAATGTCTTAAGATGAGATTGCAATAAGAGCTCTCTCTTTTCCCTTCCTATAAAGACGGTGCTGCTATGGCAGTCAATCTAAAGTGAGGACTCTGTAGGAGGACACAATCCATTAGAAGAAAAAATAAATTGCTTACCTTTGGTAATGTTCTTTCTGATGGATGTTTCTCCCATGGATCCCTCATCGACCTCATGTCCTATCCCTGAAAAAGTGCACCTTCATCTTATAAGTCTCTCCTTCATTACCCTCCTGGCTATAAGAAATAAAATGAATGATCCTTAAAGAGCATGAAACAAAATTCCCCAATGCTGCTGAGCACAGTGAGTAAACTGGGGTAACTCTGCGTGGTGTGAGTTATTTCACCAACGTCATGTCCAACCCCAATGCGAAGAATATTGAGGAACCTCGATGACAATGACTCATGGAACTACCTGGTGGTGAAACATTTCTGAAGTCTGCCGCCGCAGGAAAATATAACTAAGATTTGGAATCCGTGGAAGCACCCATCAGAAAGAACTGGTATTTTTGTATGAATGTTCCATTGCCAAAATCTAGCACTCTGTTATAAAAGGGACTGCAATAGATAACTATAATTCAGGTTACAATTCAGCACAGGAAAAAGAAACATGAGTTACGATATCTCCCAACTTTCAGTGGCCAAAGTGGGTGGAGTAAGCTACTTTTGACAGGTGACCATGTGAAATCCTGTTGCAGCTTTTTTTAGTCATATGTGGAAGTCTATGAAGAAACAGTCCTTGTTGAGAGAGTGCAGGTGAGTTCAAAGCTTTTCACCATCCAAATGAGGAGACGTTTCGAGGTGTATGGTTTACTAAATGAATGGAGGCGGACTCGGTGTGACACAAATGTGAGGGATCTGAAAATGTGCAGCATGACGTTGTTTCTCTCAAATGGGTAGAATGTATTTCCTAGGGTTTTTTTTTGTATGTTGGGCATGTGTTCGTTACCTCACAGACGGATTTATAGGTATTGCTCACAATCCCCAGCACAGCGTGTGGCGCACTTGCCTTTGAGGGTAGAGTGTGATCAGGATTATGACTTGTCCATTAGGAATTAATAGTACTAGATCCCCCCAGAAAGTGTCCTTTTTCTATAATCCCACTGTGACATAAGCATGTTCCAGGCATCATCAGTCGCAGACAGTAGACTGGTTTTAAAAATTACAATCTTGAAAACAAACTGTAAAGAATGCTTAATGATAACTTCTAAGAGATGCACCCAGGGCGGGACATCCCTGGCATCAGAGATGATCCCTCCACACCTACATGCAGAGGCGACTAAATAACTCTGTGACAGTAAGTGCTGAACAAATCAATAAACGAGCTAATAAATAAATCATCACAGGTTTCCCCCTCAAACATGGAGTGTCACTTGGGTGCCTTCCCTTTAAAAGCCAACCAACGATTTCTTATCCATCTGAAACTGCGATCACATTTTTTAAGGATTTGATATATTGTAATTGGTTATTTAAAACGCGCTAAGCGCGGACCCGGGTATCGAACCTGTGTCGTTCCACGTCGCCTCCCGTCAAAGACGAGCGCGTTGCCCTGAGATATGAAGTCTGTGTTCTAGCGACTTTACTCCCTCCCCAGTCTGATTGCCTCCTCAAGATCCGCATTTTCGCAACAACAAAAAAAGGCCCGTGACACTTCCATTAAACACCATCAATGTTCCTGCAATGCATTCATTGAAGGAAGCAAAATATAAATCTAACATGTTCATCTAGTTTTGGGAAAAGAACGTGTATCAAATATGAATTTTAAAAGGTGTTGTTTGATGTGGATTATTAAAAGTCAGAACCCTCGCAAGGACCTTTTGAATTCCGAAAGCTCGACGCATGGAATGTCCAGGTCAGCAATATTCTTTTTTTTTATTTATTTTTTTAAATTTGACTTGTTTTATTTCAGAAAGCCCTGAAAAAATGTATCAAATATTTGAATGACTTTCGACACTCTCTTTTCTTTATGTACAAATATTCACGTTAAAAGTATTTCACGTTTTCACGTCCCATCTTTGTCCTCAGGTCAGTCATCTTTTTTTTTATTCTATTGGGCCCCAGTCTCTTCCTGGAGAGGCAATGATGTCTCCCCAATTTGACGGAATGTTGCCTCAATTAAATTCGCCATTGCCACTGTCCATCTCGTAGTTACACCTGATATTAATCTGTTCCATAGGTCATTTTCCTCATTTATCCACAGGTTCTCAAATAGCGGTAGCAGGTGAGTAACTCTATTTTGTTAATTGTTAGGACAGTCTATTATTAGATGCTTCAGAGTTTCCGTCACCTCCGGCTTTTTACATAATCGGCATTCTTTTTTATCCGAGACACCCCTGATGGTTAAGATTTCTTGGGTTAGTAACAGATTTAATCTCGCTTTCTTGAATAGCATTCTTTTTCTTTTTTCAGGAAATTTGACACAGTACTTAATGGGAGATTTCACTTTGTTGAAAGTGGCAGGAAGGTGGGTTAAAAGTTTATTTTCTGCAGCTGAATCAAGAGTGTGGATCCAGTCCATCATTACCAATTTGTGTTTGATTCTGTCTGGATTTTCTTTCAGCTCTTTTTCAGAGCAAGCTATTTCTTGAAGTTTATCTTTCCTCTTCGCCACCCATCTTTTCAGAGCTGCACATTTGCCAGTGTCCATTTCATCCTTAATGATGTTAAAGGCCGGCAATGAATCAGCCAAGATTGTTTTCCTGAAAAAATTCATAGCGCTTTGCTCCACCATTGATTCGAGGGATACTAGGCCTAGCTCTCTTCTAAAAGCCGTTATTGATGTTGATTTTGGTACTCCTAGGACTGCCTTCCAGACCAGCCCCTCTAGTTTACTCCAGATCGTAGATGGAATAAAAAGTGAGACTTCCAATCCATACGTCAGCGCTGGAACCACTTTCCCCTTGTAAACATTTATAACGGGGATTAGTGAGAACTTTCCGAATTTTATATTGACGAATCTCATCTGCGCTGTTAACCTTTTGGCTTTATCCCAAAGCATGTTTTGCATGGCCATGTCTGCTCCTGAGCTGTCAATTTCTACACCCAGGTATCTTATGTTTGTTACTGACTCAATTTTGATGTTTTCAAGGACCCAGGACATCTGTTTAGAGTTTTTGTTCGGTGCTTTCTCGATCGTCAGAACTTTAGTTTTGTTTTTGTTGATTTCGAGACCGTTTTCGCTGATGTATTTTGTATGTATTCCCATTTCTGTGACTACTTGATCTTTAACAATAGTGCAGTTATAAGATTTAAAAGGTATCAGTGTGACTGTAACCAAGACTTTTCTTTTAGCCTATGGCAAGCATAATTGTAACATTGCTTTTTTTCTCTCATGGTCAAAATGAAAACTTAGCATTTCATTAAAAAATGTGATGCAAGCAAAAAGTAGCAACGGTGGGTGGAAAGTTTCCTACGACCTAGCTAATTTGAGTGTTACCCAATTTGTTAGACATTCACCCAGTTGATGGGGAAAACACCAATATCGAACCCTGGTCCGCAATCTATGACAGGTGACCCAGGAAGGCTTCAGCCCCACATGATACTGCTGCTAAATAGAATTTAGTGTTTTCAATGCCTCTATGCTTTATTAGTCCCCGGCACACCACAAACACAAAGAAAGCCACTTACCTATTGGTCCAATTGCGAGCCTTGCCTTCTGGTTATCCTGCTCACATTGTGCCGCGTCCCTCGCGCCGGTCCTCGCCTTTCTTCTGTGTTTCTTCAGGCCTCCATGAAAAGGGAGAAGGAACTACAAGTAGTCCCTTCTCCCTGTACCATGGTGGCCATTATTTTGTTTACCTTTTTTGACATTTGAGTCAATGGCCACCATAGAAATGGAAAAGGGACTATGTGTAGCCCCTTGTCCCATTCCATGGTGGCCATTTTCTTTGTTTACTATGGCTGCCACGGAACGGGAGAACGGACTACGTTTCTGTGACCGCGGTGGCCATTTTTCTCTATTTTCCAGCTGCGACCCACAACGCGTGTCCCAACCGAAAGAAACACCATTAGTACCCAAGTCTATCAGGCTGGGGTATTAATGGCAAAAAGCCCCTCGCGGGCGGTCCATTACCGCATCAGGTAATGCCCCAGGGCTTTCGTTAAGGTCCCGGGGGCATTACCTGACGCAGTAATGGCCTGTTGGCTCAGGGCTTATTGCCCAATTAGTACCCAGCGAGGGCGCAATCAGAGTGCAAGAGCCATTCTGATTGGCACTCGCCGAGTCATTACCAGGCTGGAAATCCCTCTGTCGGGATTCCACGGCCTTTGTCCCCGGCGGGACGTGGCAACCCCTCAGACAATGAGGAGGCTCCCACCCCCCCAATTTACCTTCTTGTTCCTGCGTCCCCGGCGGGGGACGAGGGAAGCCTCCAGCCGTGTGGAGAGTCGGAGCGGGGCCATCCCTTCTTCCCATTCTTCTCCCCCCCCGCCCTCCCAACTCCACTTACCTTCTTTTTGATCCTTTTTCGGGAGCGGACGCGCTGGGAACACTTGTGTTCCCAGCGCGTCCGCTCCCGATGGCCACCATGGAAAGGGAAAACGGACTCCGTTTTCCCTTTCCATGGCGGCCATTTTCTTGGTCATTTCTTTTTTTTTTTCTGTCCCGAAACGCTGCAGCGTTTCGGGACAGAAAAAATGCTTTTAGTGCCCCGGTCACGCAGATATTGCGGGCTGGGGTACTAATAGCAATATGACCCTCGCGACGGGGGAATTACCTGAGTTGGTAATGCCCCCACCGCTCGGGTCATATTGCTTAAATAGATGTCTGTATCAAAACCTCTCCTGAGTGCTGCTCTGTAAATAAGCATGCATGTGCTTCAAGCACTATGTACTAACTGTAATAAAGTATTCTTGTGATGTTGTGTGCCCAGTTACCTAAGGGTTTGGTGCGCCTGACAAATAAACAAACAAACAAACTGTCTTGTCAAATTACTGTTGTGAATACTGGCATATTGCCTTTTTCACATTAAAACCTTTGATTGATTCATAAATATGAGTTAATCTGCTGCAGGGAGTGGCAAGACTTGAGTCTGGTTTGCAAGGGTTTGAAACCGTAATCTGGCACCAGTAGCATAGAGGGGAATAAGGCCCTCCCCTGTTATTTCCACGGTTAAACCTTGTCATTTGCATGGAGGAGAGGAGAGAAATGTTTTGCAGGCTGCTTCTCTTTAAAAGTAATACTGCTCAGGGTGCAGATACATTAACATACCAAAAACTGACAAAAACATGCAGTCACGGTAAGACTGTACAACAGGCAAATAAGAACGAAAAACCTCATCAGTCTCAAGGTTCTTAACAAAAAGACATAAAGTATGGTCACCTATTTCAGAGTGTTCCACAGATGGAAATGGAGCCTGCAAGCAGGGCTAAAGAGAGATGTCACATAAAAGGCAGTAGACCTCATTTAAAGGGCAGTAGTTCCCTTCTGTGTGTAAGCAACTCATGGTGGCAACAGTAAAGACATACTCAAGTGATCACAGTTTGAGGGTGTTTATTGAACTGTAAATGCAGGGTGGAAAAACGCCTAACCTAAATCTAAGATCGGAGCAAGCGTCAACCATAAACCGAAAAATAAGGCAGTCCTTGTGGCGTCTTGTCAACGTAAAAAGCCTATACTAAAACAACCTATTGCCAAATCCTTACAACTAATTACAGAAAGAGTGTGGGATAGGGTTTTCAATAAAGAAAGAATTGTTCACAAATAATAAGTCAGGATGTGATTGCCAGGGTTCTCCCCTCCCCACGTTTTGAGCACGGGACAAGGCTGGTCTCCTGAGCACAGTACACACTCGAGCTTTCCCAGCATAAGCAGACAGTTCTGCATCCGCTGCCAGGATCTTCTATGGCCAAGTCTCCTTTAACAAAAGTCTCTTTCCTTCAAGGCCTCATGTTCTCGACAAACAAAACACAAAGTTCTATTCCACAAATACTTTGTGTGATGGCTCCACCATTAGGTCCCCCTCTTCTGGCCGCAGACCCCTCACAAGTTGTATTCAACAAATTAACAAGACATTTCCTTTTCCAGTGAACTTTGGGTGATAACTTTCCACCCCCGGATCTCCCGCGGCCTGGCTCGGACCCCAGATGACAAGGGGGACCCTTTCCTTCCCCTTGTCTTGTAATGCTTCTTGCTTTCACAAATCTTAATGTCTTTTTAAACAGGGGTTCAGTCTTTTCCCTTGGTTGTCGGTTTCAGTCTGCTGGGCTCACTCTTGCCGACCTTCACAAACACAGTTCATGTACCATTTTCATCATGCAGTATTCACTTCACTTCCCTTCACTTCAGAATCATCTGCCGGTCAAAGACGTTCAGCGGTACAGAGGATTTTGCAAGACCCTGTATGACCACTTTGACCTTTCTTCACCTCTTGTCAAGGCCTCCTGGTTACAGTAGTCTTTACCGTTGGGTAATAGCCCAGAGATTCTTGAGTGAGCACCCACGTAGTGCCGCACTCCTCGACTGCTGGTTTTCCCCCTTCAAAGCATTTAACAGTTCTTTGTTTGTTCAAAGTTCAAATAGCCGCTTGCTACTTTTTCGATCAACACAGTTCTGTTTCTTATCGGTTCGCCCCTCGACTCACCGGCTGTGATGAACCGCTTCACTTTCCTTCATCTCGGAGTCCAGGTTGGTAGCACAGAGACAAGCGTCTCTCCCTGGCTTCACATCTGGTGCAATACACATTGGCTATTGTCTGCAGACTTATCATTCCTCCTGCGGAGGATTCCCGGGCCTTGGTCGTAAAAGCCAAAGTCGACTCTCCTTGCCACCCTCTCGCTCTGTGCCGTCTTTCTCCTCCTCTTGAACTGCCGTGCTGATTTAGCTCTAACGTCGTGCGGTCTGCCTTGCTCGTAGTGTTCTGTCATACTCCACCTTTAATCCCTGTGGGGAAGGGAAAGGTCCAGCAGGTGTGTGTGATTCTGATCAATTGCCTGACTTTGCCTTACCCTTATATTGGGACATGTCAGGTAAACGGCTCTGGTGTTAGTCCGTTGTCTTTCGTGTTGTGCAAAAGTGTTTGTGTAAGAAAAGGGGGGGGGTAGTGGTTTGGAATATCAAACGTGGTAGGATGGGGAAAGGTGTTTAAAGAAGTGGTATAACGTATCTCACCTGTCATTGTCCCATTCCCCAAGGAACCGCCATCTGTGTGAACCTCCCGCACTGGTCCACCCTCAGGAACTGGATCCAAAACAATGGCTATGTCCTGGCCACCTGGATGACAGATCCCTGGGGACTAGACGTGGAGACACCTTCAGGTTTCACATACCCTTCCTATATGCAATGTTGCCACATTTGTTTCACAGGGAAACCGAGAAGAAAATCTTCATTTCCCTGATCTTTTCCTTTTTGGTGTTCCACCGTGAAATGATAGGGTTGTACGTCTAGAAACCATTACATGACATGAGGATTGGAATTGTTACGTAAGCTAATCCACACTAGGGGTGAGTGGGCAGTGACAAGTGTGAACTTTTGTCCTAATAGGTAGTACCTGAGATGGATAATAGCCCATTTGATGGCTAGGGCCTCTAGTTCTACCACAGAGTCGTTTTTTTCATGTGGGAATAACTTGCGACTTGTACAGGGACGTGCACCCCCTCCCCCTAACGTAGATAACTTGTTGGGGTGAACAATGACTCTAAATGTTGTAAAAATCCGAAATGTAGTGCTCTGCAGAAAAGCGCTTTGGAGGATGATCTATTTTATGGGGTCAGGATGTCTAGAAATATATTGTGTGATAGAAGGTATGTTAAGTAGTACCTGCTTATCATGATTTACTAAAAAACTAGATTCAAATTGGAGCATGTACCACGTTTTAAGCAAATATTGGGTTGGTCAGGCATTTCATAAGGGATCAGCCATTTTAGATTTGAGACAAAGTAAGTGTTATAAAGTGTATTGGATGTAGTAAAGCTGAGACTCGAGACACAGACCTGCTGTGGAGTCATTGTGTTTGATCCAGGCAGCTTTATTTACATAATTACAAATGTACATCATCCAGTTTCTCTTGAGGGTATTTACAGTAGACAGGAGACAAGACATAAATGTAGAGCAGAAACCCACCGGCCATCCTTTATACTCCAGCTCAGGCCCCCAACTGACACTCACAGAACATTCACTCACAGATAAACCCAACATTCTCAGGAGCTGTATTCATGCATCAACATTCTAACATCAAGCACTCCAGGCCAGTGACAAAAGACAAGACTACATTATAACATCTCCCTTTCATACCCTAACACAACCATCACAACATCTCCCTTTTATACCAGACTCAACCGCAACATCTCCCTTTCTCACGACACAAACCTTCCGACACAACAACATCCTTCCGTCCAAACCCACCACATCCGGGCACAGAGTCTGCCACACTCTGGCACAAACCAATCCAATAGGGGAACAAAGCTAACATACAGGTGGGGAACAGGAGGGGGGGACCGTGGGTTGGCACACTACGGACCCGGATGCAACACAAACAGTGAGCAGAGCCAACAGAACTTTGTCCTGGGAATCCACAGACTAACACGCAGGAGAGGGGTGTTGCCACACCAAGACAAGGTTTACAGGAGGGATGCATTGATCACACTCCTTCCACTCTCACAACCAAAACTCAATCAACTACAACCAGCTCCCACTTATCGCCACACACTCACCCCACAGATCAGAACCAGTTCAATTAGCAAACCAACATCCAACCAGTCCAGCATCACACATGCACACTGTCTCATTCATTCAGTGCAGACATACGTATACGGGGATGGTGGAACGAAGCACACACATACAGGTGCAACCTCTCAACAACAGGCAAGCGCATTCATCTCACCCGCGTCACGTACATCCTTACCAGTATACTCATGCATGCGTCAAACAAAGCCAACCAAACCACAACACTACCAGACTCGCTCACAATGAAACAACATTAAAACATAAATTGTGCTCCTGGTAGCACTGCAATTTTTAAAATATGAGTTAAACTTTGAGAACTTTACCAACTAAATACAACCTGCAGGAATTGACACATATGTGTACATTTTCTTTTGCACTTCAATATACCCACTAGCCATACAATACGTTTTTTTTCTGTTTGCCATGAAACCCCAAACGTTTTTGTTTGGTAATTTTTTTCCTTTAAACCCTGAAACCCCAAACCTTTTTGTTTGGTAACTTACACATTTTTCAATAAATTCCACTTGCCGTACTTTTACTGTATGTACCTCAATTTTGAGCGTACAAGCTCACCTAATCAAAATGTACCTCCTATAAGAGTGTACCAATTACCCATTATACCAAAAAGCCTGATTTCAAGCATAAACATTGGTGCACAAGTTATACTTGGGATTACAAATATTTGCTCCACATTGGGCAACAACACATCACGCACCATAACGAGACAACGGCCCAACAAATTCTCAGGTACCGCAATACTGAAAATGCCCACAAATTCCACTGGACATCAATTATTTAACTAAAACATAACCTTATAACGTGTTCCCCTCAATAATTCTCAATGTAATCCTAAATTTGCATTTTTCACCAAAAGAATCTACGTTATCTTTCAAAAACGACGTAAATAATTTTGCAAAATCCACTTCGGAATTGTCCTTTAAAAAAAAACAATTGTCCTTTAAAATCCCCAAAAGCTGCATCATCATAGTTGTAAAATTACGGTAATAGTCCCATATAAGTGGTGGCTTGATCAGGGCCATGCACAAAAATGTAGCTAAACCCAAACAAAGCAACAATTCCACATAATATTAATAACCTGCTATAACCCCTGTGAAGAAAAAAAAACACGTTCTCAAATATCACATTTCGCATTATTGCCAAAACAAATAAGTCCATCATCCACTTTCAGGTCACCTATGCTCCTGCATAACATCTTATGTTTCAGCCACATGAAAACACATTTTTTTTTAACCTTATCTCCACTTTTGGTAACATGAAAAGGCTTTTTATTTTTTTATACTTCACACTTTTGGTGCCAATAGAAAACATTCTTTTCTGTAGCTTCTTTTACCGTTCTGCCACACACCCATGTTGCAGTTTCGTGGTTAAAAAATAAAATAATTCCTTACAAAAGGTTCCTTCCGACGCCTAACGGAAGAAACTATTCCTATGTTAAGGATGATCCATTGAAAGTCAGTTCCTGGTCCCGTTGGCACGTCACGTTGTATGCACTCAGCAGGTTCTTTGCTCCATTTCCCAAGCTTACTTGCAGAAACGAAGCCGTCACATCACATGCTTTCACTGTCCGCATTCCATGGATCACCATCACCCACGAGTTCCAAAACACGTCATCATTCTCTCCTTGGCAGCGCAGAGGACGGACCTTGTCAGAGCACCAAACCAATGGCCGCCTCAGCATCATTCAAAACAGGCAAGTGCTATGCCATGAAACAGTACTTAATCCAACGCCTGCAATAGATAACTTCCAAGGCATGTCAAATTACGCCAACCTGGCCAGAATTATTTGCAAATTGCCAATCCTCACAGGCAATCAGTCATTTTCTTTGTAACACGTTAGCATAACACACGCATTTATATTCCCAACGGCGCACTGGCCATTTTATCCCATTGTTGTTTCCAATTGTTCTCGATGAACACATGGAGTATAGGCGCCACCTGCTGGATTTTAGCATGCACTGCGCCATAAAGTCATTTACATGTCTATTTGAACTTTTCCAAGATGTGCAAACCAATACCACGCCAATAATGGCAAAGTGGACCTGATTCATTTATCTTTTGTTGGAATGTTTGGCTTCCTGGGCATACCTTATTGATGGATGAGGGCCTCCCTCCCAGGGAATCCTATGAACCATATTACTTATTTTCCTTGCTGGGTAGGATGGTTTCATTATAGCCATTTGGGGGAACAGTGGATCTCTCATTTCGATTTGATAATGTTTGCAAATAAGAAGAAAATGGGGCATTTTATTTTGTTTAAATGAAATGGGGTTTTCCTCTGCACCATGACTAAGGAGTTGAGAATAAATGGATCAATAGGCAATTTTTTGCTAGTTGATACAATACGATAAATATAAGTGGAAATGAAAAATGTGATACTTTAACATAAGGGAAGCTGTAAATATTGAAAGAAAGCATGCAGAAGCATGCTCATGAGAAGATATGCATGCAGATGCATACAAATGGAAAGACATTTATGCAGATGCATGCAATGAGAGGCATTTATGTAGATACACTACTGACATGAGAAAGGACACACATAAACACACACATGTAGACTTATATACAAAGGTACACATGATTCTATGGAAGTGTAAGTAATCTGTGCACGATGGACAATGCATTTAAACATGTGCATGCACACTTGCAAGCACACACCAACAAACAAACAGAATGTTTTTACAAAGTTAAAATGATAAACTGACATAGAGAACAGCTGGTCCCTTTTGGAAAACCTAGGAAGGGCAGAGATTTGCGTATTTATATTTAGAAATACTGAGATTCTTTCAGTACGCAAGCGAGAATGAAGAACAGCAATTATACTTTACTGCCACCGTAAGCAAAGGCTGTTTAGAGTAGATAAGAAAGCAGGTTGGGAAAACGTGGGAGTATTGTTGCGGTCACAGGAAAAGAATGTGGCAGATATCGGCACATTCTGGGCTGGCACGATGAAAGGCTTGCAAAGGTCAAAGCTGATCAAACAGAGAAAATATTTAGGAGTAATGGGAAGAAATTACAAATCACAGACAAGTGAGTGCAGAACTGGCAGGCTTTGGAATCAACAGCTTGCATCAATGCAGACTAAAATAAAAATGAGAGGCGTGTTCTGCCTCAAGCATGAGAGCCTTGTCTATGGATAGGTTGATTTAAAATAGAAATTGAAATGGGAAGAGTCACATGAGTTAGGGACAGGCTATGTCAGACTAGGGCAGAGCAACCTTCTGTAGGGAAGAGGAAGGTAGTGCATGTAGACTTGAGGGATGTTTGCAGTCCCATGATTAGAAAGGGAACTTGCCACCTTATGTGAATAGGCTAAGGTCACAGCTAGGAAGAAGGTGGTGCAGAGCCATTGCCCTTGCTATGAACAGACAGACGATGGGAGAGGCGGTGAATGTGAGTTTGGGATGTCGCAAGTTTCTTTTGTTAAGAAAAGAGAGGAGCCAGGCCATATTATATGCCTTGACCCCATATGGGTAAGGATAATTGAAGGTGTAAAATCCAGAGTCCAATTTATGGCACTTGAAAATGAATACATGAATTAGGGATGATGGCAGGAGGAAATATGTTGTCTGTAGGGGAAATTAAGGGTCTCCTGATTGCCATCCTTGGAGCGAGAGCTGATGACGTTTGGTCCAGAGCAGGGTATGCTTGTGTTCCTACAGCTAACACTGCTCATGATGGAGCACCGTTCAATAATGGCAGAGCAGCAGCCTGGAAAGCGCTTGGAGTGCTGCATCCCGGCTCATCTGATGTGAGAGCTATAATGATGTCAGGGGCTGCCAGAGCCCGTGCTGAAGCAGCTCAAGAAATTGGTGGGCATGGAGGCAAAACCATGGTCAAAAATACAGCTGACCATTGCGCATTATTGCAGACTCTTGCAAGAAAAGAATCGCAAGAAAGACGATACTAGGAAAAGCAAAGAGGCAAAGTCAGTGCATAATAAATTGTCCTAGTACGCCATTGAAGGGGCAATGTTGACTAATGGATACAAATCGGGTTCGCAGCAAGCATGCTGCAGGTGAAAAACCAAAGGCAGCTTGATCAAGGTAATAACGGATTCATACCACAAGGTAGGGGAGGCTTCAAAATAGAGATGTCCAGAATAATTACGGATATTTTTCAGGGTAACCAAGGTGGGTTTCAAAGCACACAGAATGATAGTCAAAGCATGCAGGGAAGGCAAGTTAGGAGACCTTCTGTATGTTGGACATGCGGTATGTCAGAGAGCACTTTGCGTGCATGTGTAGAAGACAAGGATTTGTACAGAAATGGGCAATTTTCAAGAGGGGGGACAGCATGCCCCCTAGTGCATAGCTCACAAGACAAAGGAAGGGTTCCATCCAGGATCAGACATTGTATTGGACATAAGTGTTGGGTGTGCAGCAGGTACAGCAGCTTAGGAAAGGTGCAAAACAGATTTACTACAGAGGGCAAGTAAGTGAGCCCACATGCAGGCCCAGCAATGTGCAAACACAGAATAAACAGTGACACGCAGGAGGGAAAGTGTCGGTTTTAAAAGGGAGAAATGTTTTTACAAAGACAAGGGTATGCATGCATTCACAGTGTGACTGCCTCACAGGATGACTTGATGCATTCATAATTGTTAGTGGCACTAGGTCTCAAAGACTGCCGAGACTTAAAATGGCAAAGGGAGAACAATTTCTGTTCTAGTGTAGACACTGGGACTGTATGTCCATGCAGCAAAGACAGAGAGGTGGTGAATGAATATTAGACGATTGAGGATCTTTATTGAAGACTATAAATTAAGTTTTTTGCTGAATGAGGAATTAGCAGTCTCTGGAGAAGAGTGTGTTATCACCAATTTTCTGGTATTTTTGAAACTGGCAGTTGCCAGTGTTTGAGGAAAGGATTAGATGATAAAAACCTAAAACATGAGGTTGTTTAAGTGATTAAGGGAGAGTGTGTTTTGTTTTTGGAATGCACCATTTGAATATGGGTGCATCTATGGTGGCATGTGTAGGGCAAAAGGCCCGATGAGATGTTTCTGGTAGAAACCAGTGTTTTTTATTGTTGCAGCAAAAGCACAGTAGTATAAATAGCTGTGTGACCTAGTGGAAAAATGGTGAGAGTATTTGGGGAATTTAGTGTCAGATCAGGGATATTTATGAACAAGAGGGAGGGGAACAGATGACCTCCATGAAATTAGAAACAGGAATAGAGTAAGGAAATATGGCAAATTGGCAAATGATCAAGCAGTGAATAATAAAAATGGATCATGGAGGACCGTAATGGTTCTTATAAAAAGATCTAGGTTAAGTAACATCAAGGATGGTGATATATCTAGATAGGGTTTAATGGAGTATGAAGTGGTGTTTTCTTTAGGAACATCACACATTAAAAGGAAAGAAAAGGAAACATTTTTTATATTTTATGATAATGTAGCAGCATCCAGTATACATTTAAGAAAATTGGAGAGAGTGTCAAAAACGCTAGGTAGACTTTGGGCTTTTTGGCATGGGTCCAGAAAAATGAATTCGGAGAAGATGAAAATAAATAATTTATTTGAAACAGTATAGGAGCTCAGTTAAAAAAAAATTGATGTCATTTGGATCAAATAAAGAAAGAAATAAAAAAAATGTTTAAATGAATGAATGGAAAAATTAGTGAAGAAATGATTAGATGAGTGAATTTATGGACAGAAAAATCAAACCAGCATAAAACGAAGCAAAAAAAAATAAACAGCATTAATGAAGACTAAAAGCCGAAATTGTCAAAATTGTGTAGTGCCATAAAAAGGAATTAGGGGATTATATGGAGAACTATAAAAAGGTATGGCTGACCAAAATTGGATTAAGCAGACAAGGAAAATGTTGTATGGAGCCAATTCAAAGAGAACATACACATGGTAAGTAAAGTACAGTTTTTTGAATATCTGTAACAATGTTGGTTTATGTTAAAGATGAAAATCATGGTCCTTGCGTGAATGCAGGAGGAATGTCTACATGGCCTTAAAAGAGGGGAAGAGACAGTATATTATGACACAGATAAGTGTTAGTGAATAGGGAGAAAAGAAAAGAAAAAAGAGAGGTAAGTACTGGTTCACACCACAGGGTAGGAACACACTGATGATCATTATTAAAAGTAAAAGGACCCAGGTGAGTAACAGAAAAAGAGGCAGATAGAGACACAGAGTTTCAGGTATGTAGCCATGTTTTCCCAAGATAGGTGCAATTAGGTCTAAATAGATCAACATGTAGATGCAAGCATGGCCACCTCAGACAAACGTAAGACATAGAAGAAGTCAAATTGAAGGTGGGTAACCTCTTTTATTTTTTGGTAGGACACCAAAGGGGATAGACTTGGCGAGTGTGTAACATTTTTAAAAAAAAGGCAAACAATGTAGTTTCATGACAGAATGGGAAGGTACATAGTAAGAATTGGTGCCATAGTCTAGAAAACAGGGGTAGACTAGATTAGTAGTGGGGTAAGGGAGATAATGTGCAGCGAAACATTTAATTTTGTTTCAACAGGATGAAGATAAAGCACAGAAGAAAATTACCATAGTCCAACGTGATTCAAAAGCAAGTTGACAAAGGAAAGGTGAAGCATTTACAGCATAGCAGGAAGCACATGCAGCAAAGCAGAATTAAGTATTTACTGCATAGAGGGAAGTACATGCAGCAAAAAGCAGAATGAAGCATTTACAGCTGAGCGGAGCTGAGAAAAAAAAGAGAGAATGTTCAAATAATGTCCAGGCCTAAAAGAAAATGATTGAAATTCGTATGTGCACCAACTCGTCAGGGAAAGTCTTTAAGTTACGTGGGCTGAAAATAGTGACAAATGACTGTAAGAAAATATTTTTTGTTAGCAGAAAGGAGAAAAAAGTTTGTCAGGAGGAAACTTGACCCACTTGCCAGTACCCAAATGACTTTTGTCTCTATTTCGATTCATAACAGAGAACAGGGATCCCTGCAAATGACATCCTCTTCTGCTACGGATGCGCTTAGGAGATGGAGAAGACGACGATGTGCCTTTTTATTGTTGTAACAATGTATTGTTTAAATGTTTTAAGTGTCTCTACATCTGAGTATGTCGATGTAGGGGAAAGATAAGTATGTCTCCTAAAGGGATATACCTTTTTTCTAAATGAAAGAAACAAGCCCATCAAAATAAGGGCAGACAAAATGAGATAGGCAAATGTATTTATTGCCTAAAAATATAGACACAACTGAATATGTTTACTGTAAACAAATCAGGTTCGAGCAGGCTTACCACATACAGTAAGATAAATGACAATGGCCCTCATTACAAGTCAGGCGTTAAGGGTTTAACGGCGCCGTCAGCGCCGTTAACCCTTAACGCCTGATTAAGAGGTCCCGGGTTTTAACGCCTGCTTTTTGCAGGCGTTAAAACCCATGCCGCAAAGTGACCTTGGTGCTAAGTACGGTGCCGTAATTTGCGGCACCGTACTTAGCGCCTTTCCCCATTCCCATTATGCCCTATGGGGCAAAAATGGGAATGGGGAAGGGAAAATGGTGAATGGGGAATTACCGCCCCACTCACCTTGGAATGGGGCGGTAATTCCGCCATCCACCATGCCGGAGTCCGGCATGGACCATAGTGCTAATAGCACCATGATCCAGCGCCGGACTTGTAATGAGGGTCAATATGTATAAAAAAAATGTTTTAAAAAAGGGGAGAGAACTAGTAGCTTTGGTATACATAGAAAAGAAATGTTTAATTATAGTTTTGTCTAGGAGGCCGGGATGGTCAGAAAATAAGATAATATTGTTTTTCTAGGAGGCAGGGATGTTCAATAAGTGTTGTTTAAATCATGTTTTGTTTAGAAGGCAGGAGAGTTTTGACAGGATACTTGCAAAAACAACCCTAAGGCATCAACTATGTGAGAAACCTGAAGGTGTCTCACTCGCTAGTCCCCAGGGATCTGTCAGCTAGGTGGCCATGACAAGGACATCGCTATTGGATCCAGTTCCTGGGGGTGGACCAGTGCGGGAGGATCACCTGGATGGGGGGGTCTTCGGGGAATTAAAGTGGGACACCGAAGGGCGAGACGCGGTATCCCCTTCCTTATAACACCCTTTCCCCATCCTACCAGGTAAGATATCTAGAGACTCAGCTTCCCCTGTTTGCAATACAAACACTTTCTCACAGGATGTTCATTGTGAGCAACAACGGACTAAAACTAGAGCCGTATACCTGACATGTCCAAACACAAGGGTCAGGCAGAGTAAGGCAATTACTGATAATTACACACACCCGACTTCCATCACACTTCCCCACACAGATAAAAGGTGGAGCACAAAAGCACACTCCGAGCAAGGCAAAACACACGAGGAAGCAGAAGTTTAGAGATGACGGTTTATCACGAGGAGAAAGGCGGCAAGACCAGAAAGGGTTGCAAGGAGGGAATTGCCCTTGACCTTTTCCGAGGATGAAGACTGCTACTTTCACAACACATTGCAGACAAGAAACTGAAGACCAGGAATTGAAGCTGCAGAAAAGTACACTGTGTGCGGAAGTATCTGGGACTCGCTGCATCGATAGCCGACGCTGGGAGGAGCGATTGCCGCCATGGTACTGTCCTTGGTTCCCATATCAAAGCCATTCCAGTAAAGTCAGCACAGCCAGTGAGTCGAGGAGACTGATAACAGACCAGTCTGTGTTAGAATCAAGGTTGCAAGCACCATGGCATGGAGAAATCTGCAAAGAACCGAGTGCTAGGCGTAAGTGATGAGCGACGCAAGTATAATGGAATATCCAAGGAATTATTGAACTTTTGAAACTAAGGTAGATGCCATATACAGAGTGGTCTGGCGCCAAGTGGGTGCTCATTCGAAGAACTCTGTTAGGCATCCAACTGAGAGTGTAAAATTGTGTTACATATAGCGGAAGTGGTCCTGTAACAGGTTAAGGCAAGTCCCGTACACATTGGAAAGGGGATCCAAGCGCAACTGAGGGGGATCCTGGTTGAAGAGTTAATCACCCTGTGTGAATATTTTCTAAGGAACTTTTTTTGTTTGATTCATCAAGCCCTTTGAAGCAAGAGACTTTTTGGATAACCTGATAGACTTTGTCATGCCGCGGCGGGGATGGCGGATGTGGAATCGCTGGCGGTTCTGTCCGCCGTAGCATTCCACTCCTCGTCTTCCGCTTACCACTCTAGTCGTTGTACGCGATCGTGACCCGGAAGTATGAATCACTTCACTTCCGGGTCGCATACGCGTTGCAACGTTTCCGGGTTCCCTCCTGTGTAACTGGTGATATTCCTGCCTTTCTGCCTTTCGTTTCGCTGTTTCCACACAGCTGTGTTCCACCCTTGTTTCTCTGCCTTGTGCATTGCCTCGTCCTTGTCTAACCTTCCATTCTCCTTTTCCCCTTTCTTTTTGTCTCTTCATACCTCTTCCTTTACCCCTTTCTCTTTTTCCCCTTTCTTCCCAGCCTTTTCCTTCTTTACTATCTCTTTTCTCTTAATTGGAACTTCCTCCTGCCAGACCTGTGCCTGCCTACCGGACTGCCTGTGATTTATCCCTTGTGCCTATTTGGATCTACTTCCTGCCAGACCTGTGCCTGCCTACCGGACTGCCTGTGATTTATCCCTTTGTACCTATTTGGAAGCTACAAAACCATTATATTAAAAAAAGACAGTCACAAGGGGGTGCCTGTTTACCGGACTGCCTTAGTTCAATCCCTTGTGCCTTTATTGGTATCTCTGCTTGCCCGATCTGTGCCTGCTTTTCGGATTGCTCTCCCATCAGCGAACTCACCTCCTGTGATCATCCACCTGAAATACTACGTCTAGGGTTTTTTTGTGCCTTCTGGCTTTTTTCCCCCTGTGAGGCGCTCTCGTTAGGATAACCCCCGTTGCCCCTATCTTAGTGGCACGGTGGCATCCTATCGAGGGCGTCCTTATCTTCACAAGAAAAAAGAGAAGCCTCCACGACATAAGGACGGAAAGATCAAGCAGAAAGAGGAAGGTGAGGAGTTGGGGGAAGGGGGAGAATCCGCCATTTCATCAGAAGAAGAAGATATAACCGACATTCGTGACAGACTTGGCCGTATAAGGCCCTGGTGCATGTGATAGAACTGTGTCCTCATGTAGAAGAAGCCCAGGAGTGTGCTGTGCTCGAGTGACCCGCCTTGTCCCGTTCTGAAAATGTGGGAAAGGAAGGCTAAAGGCCTGCACATCCTGACTTATCATTTTGTGAACACTTCTTTCTTTTTCATGAACATTTCCCCACATTATTTGTAAACTTAGCGGTAAGGATTGGCAATAGGTTATTTTAGTATTGGTCCTTTTATTTTGACAAAGACTCCACTAGGACTATATTATTATTATTTGGATGGTCGTAGCTTGCTCCCATCTCAGATTTAGGTTTAGATAGGCATGTATCACCCCCTTGATAAAAGTTCAATAAACACTCTTGAACTGTGATCACTTGCGTCTGTCTTACTTTTATACCATGCCTTCCTTACAACTACCAGATGCACCCAGATCAGTATGCCCAGAGGATGAGGCCGGGAAGAAACACAGCAACATTCCAACCCCAGACCAAAATGGTGAGAGCAATGGAAGACCTGGTGCTGCAAACACTGCCACAATACCCAGAAGAATATAACTACTCACCAAACCCATTGGGATGCTACACCCCCCCCAGCCAAAGACCCGCAGCAGCAACTATGGACCTGGGCCCAAACCCACAATCCAGCTATGTCCAGGACCATATGAAAACCCAACCGCAGATTGGGAGGACGAGAGACAGGACCAGAGAAGGTACAGCCACCAAGACAGATACAGCACAGAGTATGTGAGACTAATCAGCGAGGCAACGGACGACAGCGCAGCCCCAAAGGTCACTGTCTAAATAGGAGGACTGAACCATCAGTTCATCATTGATATGCTGGTGACCGTAAACATCATAAACAAGACCCTGTACAAAGCAATAAAAGATGTCTACCCATTAACCCCATCCCAAGCTCAAATATTTCAATGGTATGTGGCACACCTGCTCCAATCCACAGTACAGTTCCAATGTGACTTATATCACAAAGGCCAGAGGGTGCCCACAACCATCCACGTCATACAAAGTCCCTCAACAGGGCGATGCCTACTAAGCTACCAATCGCATGGGCACTCGCTCTGATAGACATTCATTATGACTTAACAGAGGTCTTCCAGGGTCTCCCAACGCGAGTGCATGAACTGAACACAATGTCACACCAAGAGATGACCGTTGACATGATCAAAGCTTCGTTCCTTGCACAGTTTGTAGGGGGGGTATGCTCAAGGATTCCATAATATCCCTCTACATGTATCCAGTGCCCCAGCACCCACGCTGGGTTGGCCATCACCTGCAAGCACAAGTGACACGAGAGCGTCAACTCCTCCTAAACAATAACATTATCGAAAGGGTAAGCGGACAAACACCATGGCTGTTACCACTAGTTGTCCCGAAGGAAAATGGCTGATTACGCCTCTGACCTGAAATGCGCATATCAAATACGACCATCCAAAGAGAAAGGTACGCAGGCCCAAATATAGAAGACATGATGGTCAGACTGAACCAAGCCAACAGATTCTTCAAATTGGACCTCACCCAGGGGTGCCACCAGTTGGTCATTCACACCGATTCTAGGCCCATCACCACGTTCTTGACACATGATGGACTCTTCCGCTATAAGCAGCTTAGTTTCTGAATATCTTCCGCTGTAGAAATATTTCAAGAGACTATTCGCAGATTAATAGCACCAGTACCCACTGCATTTTATTGCAATGAAGACATACTTGTATTCGGTACCTCTCAAGACCAACATGACCAAGCCCTTCTTCGAGTGTGTGAGATCCTACAAACAGCAGGCCTCACCATAAACGGGTCCAAATGCGACACCAATAAACGGTATGCAGTGATTTTGTCAAATAGAAAACAACGAACAACAATTATGTCTAAACATTTATAACGAAAAGAATACTGAATTTTATTAAATATATATATGGGGGTGGCCTAAGGGGTTAAAATGAGTAGGAAGGGGGTTAGGATGGGATTAGAAACTAAAGAAAACAGGGGGGAGTTTGGAGAACAACCTGAAATAAAAATAAGAAAATCAGTTTTTTTTTTCAGTTAAAAATGTTTAGACATAAATGTTGTTCGTTATTTTCTATTCATTAAAATCACATGTGATCCAATAAAAACAGCCTAAGATTCTTTGGACAAATCTTCTCAGACCAAGGAATAACGGCAGACCCCGAGATGGTAAGTGCAATAATTAACCTAACTCCCCCAACAGGAGTGGCTGAACTGCGGTCGTTCCTGGGTATGGCGGGATACTGTGCCTGTTACCTTCATAACTATACCACACTCACAGACCCCCTCAGGCAGCTACTCACAAAGGACGCCCCATTTGAATGGGACATAGCCTGCCAAAATGCTTTCCAAGCAATAAAGGGGGAGCTCGTCATCAATCGCAGACTGGCGTACTTCATCCAGGAGTGGGACGCTGAGATGACAGTCGACGCCAACCCGGTAGGACGTGGTCCCATACTCGCCCAAACTGAACTCAACAGACAACAACGGCGGCACATTGTCACGAGCAGGGCCCTATCATTCACTGAACGTGCATACTCCCAAGCTGAGAGAGAAAGCCTGGCAGCCATGTGGGCATGCGAGACGTTTCACCACTTTGTCATCGGAAGGAAATTCACACTCATAACAGACCACCAAGCTCTCATCTCCATCTTTGGTAACCCGAAAACCAAATGCGCCCGGGCATTGAGAGATGGGGCATCAGGCTTCAGGAATATAATTTCCGCATCATACACAAACACAGAGGTGACGCAAACTTGGCATATTACTTATCTCTGCACCGGGAGGGGCAAGGAGCGGATACAATGAAAATGGAGTTGGAACACTACATCATGTATCTGTCAGAGAACGCACTCCATCTGACACTCACCATCACACTATTCACTGAAGCTACAGGAACACACTGCACAAAGCCACAGGGAACACTCCAATAGAGATAATGATAAGGTACAAACCCAGAACGTGCATAATACAACTGGAGGACAACAGTGTGAAGCAAGACGCAGAAATACGAGAACTAAACGCAGAGAAGAAAAGGAAAGCCAAGGAATGGGCAGACCAGCGAAGAGGGATGAAGGAACTACAATTACGGATAGTAGAGCCTGTTCTGGTACAACAAAGACAACAAAGTAAGACAGATTTGAGATATGACCCAGAGCCATTTCCCGTGACTGAAGTCAAAGGGTTGATGGTTACCGCGACAGGAGACAGACGCGAAATAACTCGGAATGCCTCATTCTTCTGTCACCTCCACGTGCCCGAACTTGAAACCTCTGAGCTGACACAAGAAGAAGAAGAACAGAAAAACAGGGAAGACCAGCCATACGAGGGTCAATGAGAGACAGAAGAAAGACCGGGCGAGACTCGTGAATCACATGGAAGTCTGCACCGAATAGTGAAGAGGCCATCACGGCTAATTGAGTAACTGTGAGCCCCAGAACTCTCATGATAAGCAAGGGGAAGATGTTTGCGGAGAAGGAAACAGTTATGGCCTTGCAAGGGCAAGACACGTGACTAGAAGAGGGCGTAAGAGTGGGGGGTAGGGGAGGGACAATGAAAGGGGGAAGTTAGTTATGTGTACGATGTAATAAAGGGAGTTAATGCATATCCCTGGCTCTGTGTGGGTTATAGCTGCCTGACCGACTTTCCCCACAACAGTACAAGAGAGAAAGAAAAGAGAGTGGAGAAGAGGAAAGGAAAGGATAAAAAAAGTTCCCTAAAGCAACAAGAGTGTTGCAAAATGTCAACCTGAATGAAGCCAAAGGAATAATCGTGAATAAATTACCAAGTGATTTTGAAGGAATAATGAATAATGAATCCTGAAAAGGTTGGCAAGTATTTGGGAAAATACAATGGGCAATATTGAATACCGAACTAAAGAAAAGATATGGAAATCATATGAAATTTGTAGCACAACTGGAAAACGAATAACGTGCTATGTTGAAAGAAGTGAAGTTTGTTGCAAGCATTAAGAAACAAAGTGAAAGTTGGTAGGAACATTTCTTTTGAACTGAGTGAAAAACAACTGTGATGAGAAACAAGTTTTTGAACTCAGAGTGGTAAATTGAATGCAAGTTGTGGCAAAGCCAAATTACTGCCAATATACAAATGGCGAAAAGAAAGTTGTGGCAAAGTCAAAAGACTGTCAACATATAAGTGATGACCATCTCCACAGTTAGCAGAAAGGAACCACAGCAAATGTCAAGTGCTGAGGCTGGAGCTAGGTGGAAAACCAGTGTTACTCAAGAAGGATTAAGAGCATCACAAAGTGTCAAGGGTTATCAGTTGCGTGACCTGTAATGGGTGGACTGTGTGGTCTGACAACTGCACCTAGACCAATTAGCCCAACCTGGGAAAGAGCCACAAAGAGCCCAGAGTCAAAGACTGTGTGATATGAAGTGCTGAAGTGAAGAAGAGCATTTGTGATACAAGTTAAAAGGAGTACCAGTGGGAACTGTGCAAAACTGGTGAATCCCAAGGGACTTGAGCCATTTGGAACTATGTTTATCTTGGGGAAGGGGACCCTGAGATGCCCTGGAACTGTGGTGAACTTGAGGAAAAGACCCTGAGGTATTTTTGGATTGTGTTACACTTGGGGAAGGGAACTCAAGCCTTTTCTTTGTGGAACTATTTGAACTTGGCGAAGGGGAAGCCGAACCAAGCCCGGGCTGGAAGAAGCTCAGACCTTTTATTGTGAACACTGTTTGTTTTGGTGCTGCCATCCCTGCAAATTGTATATCTTTAGTTGTGAGGGCAAGCATAGGTTTTGGACACAGACAGACCTTTAAGTTGAACTTACTGACACTGACTATCCTTAGTTTCTTTAGGTAGGGAAATCGCAGCTAGCGTAGGGTAAGTTAGGCCTTAATCCATCCTGACGTCTTGCTTCATGATGCCTTCACAGCAGTGGAAATTTGAGTCCTCCAGCAATAGTGATCATAATTTCATGCACACTTACTAGAATCTTCCTAGAATCGATCGAATTAAGCAAGTATATAGCCCCACGCTTGAAATCAATGGAGGTCAAAATAGAATACATTGGACAGGGACTTTAGTGGAGAAATGTAATCATATAATGTCTCACTGGTTTGACAGACAGGCCAAAGACCCACTAGGGCAGGACGAGGGGTATATAGCAGTCTTGAACCTGATTGTGAGTAGGTCCAACAACGTAGGCAGACTCATCTTCAAGCATAAGCACACCTTTGACCCTAGGTTACAAAAAAAGAAGAGAAATCTGAGAGCAGCGTTGAGGGGGAATGAGGAATAATATGCCAGCTGTACCTAGGGAAGCCAAGAAATTGAAGCAGAAATGTAAGAGCTGGTTGCAAGCATATATGTCGCAATTGCTTCAAAATGACACTGAAGCTATGTTGGGGGCCTTGGCTGCCAATAATACATCTGATATTTGGAAACTGTTGGAGACTACCATCTTAATGTGTCCTATTGCTGAGGACATCTGGGTGGCTTATTTCCAAAGCACTTTTGAGTACTTGAGGCTTGGGGAGGCTGATGAGAGTCTGCTGTGTAAAGAGCCCTGGCCTTTGTCTTATTACATAGATGATATCAGCAGCCTTATACACACAAGCAGTGGATCTAGAGCCCCAGGACTAGATGGTCTGTCAAATTCCATATTAGAGATGCCACCTAACATATGGGCGGATACACTTTTTAAGATATTCACCATTGTTATAAGATCTAAATGTATACCAGTCTCTTGGAAGACTGCGGTAGTGATCTCCATTGATAAGAAGGGCGTTAGAACTTCCCCCAGAATTATTGACCAACAGCACTACTAGATGGGCTGGGCAAAATCTTTGCCTCTTTAGTCCTGAGAGTCACACGATAATGAGTCACAAGATCACGCCATTTAGACAGAAACCAATCGGGTTTGTATGGGGGGGGGGTTGGCACTGCATTGAATGGATTCCTTCTGAACCTCCTGAAAAAGAAAGCGATGACAGCCAACCCCTCTGTCTATTTGAACTTCATTGATTTTGCTAATGCTTTCAATAGCATTGATAGATCTCTCTTATGGGTAAAATTGAAAGCATGGGGCTGCTCTCCAGGCCTGTTGGATATTATCATTCAATTGTACAGTGACACATCTATATATGTCTGCCTAAACTATCAAGACAAACTATCTGGAGAAATACCTACCTCTAGAAGCCTTAAACAGGGGTGTATCCTCGCCTCTGTCCTTTTTAGTCTATTTGTTTCAGACCTAAAAGAAGATATCCGTAAATAATATTGTGGATTCGCAACTGGGTACACGTGCGCTAGTAATCACTGATTATAATGAAGATGGAAATTATTCATCAAGTAGTGCAAGCAGCAAACCAACTCCCACCGACCAATCCACACTGGTTGGCCTGTCCCGTTTAACCACAGTGTTACTCGATTTTACGAGTGATATAATAGGCTCTGCCATCGCGGCTATAATTGTTTTCCTTTGCCATTTCTATGACATCCATCATACTACTACTCGACTCTGCATTAGGAGATTTTCATTGTAACTGAACCCGCCTTGAAGATGACCAGTGTGTTGAAACACGTGTCGGCTGTTTGTGATTCAATCAAAGCATTGACAAACTATTGTATTTGTTTTAGTATAATGGTATAAAGCGCAATACCACCCCATCCCGTACTAAACTAAAAGAAGATATGGTTACTGCCAATGTTTTCCCTCCCAGAATCAGAGGCCACCAAATTCATTGGGCCTCATTACGAGTCCGGCGGTAACCGAGGCGGTAAAACCGCCTGGTTACCGCCGGACTCGTATTACCATTCCCCCTCTGTGATTCCCGGAATTACCGGGGCATTACAACCCCGGTTTTCCGGGAATCACGGAGTCGGAATGGTGTTAATCCTCATTCCCATTGAGTCCCATGGGACTCAATGGGAATGGGGATCATGGAAACACCGGCAGCATCTGGTAATGCTGCCGGTGTTAAACCCGCCAGGTCAAACCTGGCGGGAACATCACCTCCCGCCTGCAGGAGTCGGGATCAGGCGGTCCAGAAACAACGGTGGCGGCGGGTTTACCACCACCGTTATTTCCGGACCGCCTGATTTGTAATGAGGCCCATTCACTATTACGATCGGTTGGTATTAAATCAAACACTGATCGGACTGCAAAGGTCACTGAAAGCCCTGCAAGGTTATACTGCGTGCAATCACCTAAAAGGAAACACAGCGAAATCTAATATCAGGGTGATTGGGAGGATAGCTCAGGGGCAACGTGCAGACCTTGGAAGCAAAATGACACGGAGCAACACAGGTTCGATCCCCAGGTCCACGCTTAGAAACCTCTGGGTATTAAGCACGTTATAAATAACCTATCATATCATATCATTGCGTCAAAGAAAAATAGAAAGTAAAACAAAAGTTTCACTAGGATCAGATTTGACACTACAATGGTAAAAGTTGTATAGCGCTACTTAGGCTTCAATTTTAATAATGAAGCAAGAGAAGCTGTTTGGACTGCTACGCTGAGGTTAAAGATGGAGTCATTAGACTCACAAGGGCTGTTATTTTTAAAAACATTTGAAAAATACACTCTACAACCCATGTTACAACTCTATAAACTAAAACTGTTCCCTATAATTTCTTATGGGCCAGACGCTTTTTTGTGTGCAACATTGATTAACTGGAACAGACTCAAAGGAGTGTTTTGGAAAAAAGTATTGGGACTGCCTAACAGCCTGCCAATCCAAATAATCAGATATGAGTTGGGGTCAATTTATTTGCAAGTCATGGTGAGGTGGAAACAGATACACTTCTATTTAAAGTGCTTGTTGGCTAATGACTCCTCTTTGTTTTGCATCTTGTCAGAGAGCCTTAAAATAAGGGAAGACGCATATTTGGCTAAGTGGAAAGAGGAATGTTTGTAGGCCTTAATAGAAGCAGACTGTGAGGAGACAGGCCTAATTACAAATCCCCAACAAAACAAAAGTCTGGAGGAGTGATTGGATCAAGACTCTTTATTGGCGTAGTACATACAAAGTGTTTAAAAAAATTCTGGAATGAAGCAAAGCCACTGAATCATGTTACATTGTATCTTCAGATATACCCCGATAAGAACTTCAGCGGACATTTATTAGAATGTTCCCACAAGAGATGTTTGGGTCCTATAGCAGCTTGGATCCCGCAGCAAAGAGTCTGCACATTTTGTAACAATTCAAAGAAATTTTAGACCATACGGCATCCCTTAGTGGATTGTAGTAATTTGGCTGAGAGTAGAAGCTCCAGATTGGATAGGTTTATAGCACAGCATAGATTGCTGTTGCCGGATGACTGGCAGGCTATTCTATGTAGCGGGAAGTATTTATGCCTCTCTCTAGCAATGATAGGATTTTTAACTCAATTGTTACCTGACATGTGACATTTTATAGACCTGGAGATTGAATTGATTTAATGGGCCTCATTCCAACCCTGGCGTTAACCAAGGCGCCATTAGCGCCTTGGTTGACGCCATTATTTTACCGACTTCGCCATGGTGAATGGCGGAATTACCGCCCCATTCCAAGGTTGGCGGGGTCGGTAATTCCCCATTCACCAAGGGCCCTTCCCCATACCCATTTTTGCCCCATAGGGCTCAATAGGAATGGGGAAGACGCTAATTACGGCACCGTAAATTACGGTGCCGTAATTAGCTCCTAGGTCCCTTTGCGGGTTGGTTTTTTAACGCCTGCAAAAAGCAGGCGTTAAGTACCAACCGGCAAAGGGAACTCGGAATAGAGCGGTAAGGGATTAACGGCACCGGTCTCGTTACCGGTGACCGTTAACCCTTACCGCCCTACTCGGAATGACCCCCAATGTGTTTTAAGAGATTGAGGTATGACATAATGTAAAGAGAGTAATTTAGAATTAGAAGATTGTTTTTTTCTCATTCCATTTGTTATTTTTTTTTAAATATGTTTTGGTATTTTCTGTTGTACAACATATTTTTGTTGATGTATATATAAAGGGAACATGTTGTTTAGTATTGTGTTAATGCTAAAGGTTTGCTTGTGCAAGTTAAAAGCTTAAATTCTAAATGTTTAAAAGAATACAAATATATGAAAAGGGAAGTTGTGTAAGCAATTAGAAGCTCCTTATTATTACAAAGAAAGTTGGCAAGCTCCTCAACCACAATTGCTGTTACAGGTACTGTCAGCACTAATCCCACATACAGGACAAGCAAGGACAGGATCTGGGAGCCAACACCCTTGAGTGTATTGTATACGTTAACTTAAAGACAATACTCACGAGGAAGAGTAACACCACCTGGAATGACAGTGAAGTCCACAAACCCTGCTTATCAAACCGGGACCCAGAAAGAGACTATAACAGCAAAGGGAGGATAACTACTAAAAAGGGACAAGCAAGAATAGTGCATACAGAATAGTGAGGAAAACATAGGCATTCACACTGGAGCTGGGTATAACAGCACACTACACCTAACAAGGAAAACCCAGGAACAGACTCCAAGAGAAAGTAAAGGAACAGGAGCAGGGAAAACAAAGTTACACATGCAAAACCTCCCTCTCCCCAGCCAGGGAAGGAAAGGAAAAGGGTACAAATAGGAAGTCTCTCAATGAGGGGTGTCTAAACGACCAAGGTTACACTGCACAGCAGTGCAAAGTCAAAGGAATAAAGAACAACACAGACAAACTGGGCTGCAGAGGAAAAGGAAAGCACTGGAAGGTGCTGACTGCAAAACAGACAAAGACAGAAGGGGAATCCAGGAAGCAGAAAATACTAATAAGAGCTGTAAGGAACTCATGGTGGCAACAGTAAAGAGAGACACAAGTGATCACAGTTCAAGGGTGTTTATTAAACTGTATAAATGGGTGTGGAAAATGCCTAATCTAAACCTAAATCTAAAATGGGAGCAAGCTACAACCAGTAAATAATAATAAGGCAGTCATAGTGGCGTCTTGTCAAATAAAAAGGGCCAATACTAAAAAAAACAATTGCCAATCCTTACCGCTAAATTACAAAATTCATACTAGCCTGTACCAATGAGCTGCCAGCCAGATAAATTAAAATGTCGACACAAAAAGAGGAAGAGACCGTGACGGTGAACCGGACGGGAACTTCCGAGAGGTCTGGTCAAAGAGTCAAATTGATTACAGACGGACTGGAGGAATTTCCATACTTAGATCCCTTGAACAATGGAAGCTATCCAAAGGGACCTCTCCCGAGGTTAACGTTCACATTTGTACAAGAAGCCCCAGACATGGTCAATGAACAACCAATCACGAAAAAACTTAAGGACGGGTAAAAAGGCGAATATTCCCGATGGTCGTGGATTTCGAAAGCACTAGTACAAAAAAGCTAGCAATGCATAGAAGGGATGGATAGAAGGGAGGAGGTCGGGGGAGGCGTAGATAAGGACCCGGGGTAAGATATCATCGTAATGGAAGCTGGAATACCAGAGGCTTCAGTCACCTCCTGGCTACAAGTGGTGTCAATTTAGGGGTCTTTGGGAAAAAGAGATCAAGACTATTAAGTCTTCGGTGTGGGCCGCACACCCTTAATACCCACTTTGGGTTTGACAATTTAAGTATACAAATTTTCATTCCATTCTTGTTTTGTTGAAGAACATTTTTTATTGTTGTTTCACAATTAATTCTCGAGCATCCAAGTTTTAAAGTTTCAGCTTCACCAATTAGGCTAATGCTGTGTCTGAGGCAAACAAAAAACCCTTTATGGCTAATGCATTTCGGAACATTATCCTTCAGTTCATAGGTTCCAGCACATCGAAATCATATTATAAAGTCATGTATTAATGTAACGTATCAATGCAACATATATAGTCCATTTAGAATATATACAGGGCGCCCACAATCACAGACAAACATTCAACAGATAAGAAAAACATGGAAAAACAGATCTCATAAGTTCATTTGGTTGCAGCAATTATCATTTGTGGCGACACCATTGAAACCTCAGTCCTTATATTGCCCAGTGCGTGTACTGTTGAACGTGCCATTCAGTATTATGATCGAGTTGTCTCATTATTTACCATATCTGTCAAGATACATTCATGTTTACCTGCTATCATATTGCATTATTCATGCAGTGCACCCAGTGCTATAGTACATTAGGCTTCTCCGCTGAGGAGGCAACTGCAACCCTAGGACTAATCAAAGAAACCAGCAGCTCCACGAAAGACACAGACCCAAATAAAAAGATCAAACAACTCAAATACATTATCAGAAAAACAATTCATCATAAACTTCATACGGTAACTCTAGGTCGCTATTATAAGGCACAAAGGATACCACGAGGTCTAATAATTGGTTTGAAACCGACTCTGTGTAAGGAAAACAAAGATTTTGTACAAAAGTGGGAGCAAATCTTGAACAAGTGCTCTCTTGATTTGATCTTGTTGACCATTAAAGAACTCTCTACCAACATTCAGAATCTACAACAGGAAATACAAGTACTATCTGAAGAAATTACTGCACTAACAAGCACAGATATACTGGAAGAGATACTAACAGACATCAACAAAAGGCTGGAAGACTATAAGGAGGATCTAGAAGCTAGAAAAATTAGAAAATTCAGGAGAGATACGTTTGACTACCTACGTAACGAAGTATACACATGGGCAGACAAATACCAAAACCAACCACAGAGACCACGTAACCCTAATCCCAATTCAGACAATAGTAGCTCAGACGCAGATTCCAACAGAGACAAACTGCGCAAGCACAACAACAAAGAACAGGAGCAACAAGAGACACCAGTGGGGCCACTCCAAGCACCAGCAGTACTAGCACCACATCACAACAATCTTTTTTAGACAACCAACAAGGAAGAAACGAACGAGGAGGGACAAGAGGAAAAGGTCTGGGAGTACAGACGAGATTTCAAGCACGAACAACCTAGTGGTGAATATTTCCAAAAGAAAACTTACAAAACAAGTAGAGAGGGTTCTACAAAAAAGCCTCAAGTTTGTTCCTACCTACAATACTAACTTATTTAACACCAAAGTTGAGCTACATAAACTCACCTGAAAATTGAAACTGAATGTTTTCTTTTCAGAAATTGAAAATACAGAGTCTACACATGAATTACCAGACTTAGTTGAGTTCAAACCCAAAAGCACCTTTGTACCCCCCATCAATGTTCCAGCAATAGATATCTTTGAAAAAATGGTTACAGCAGATCTTTAAAAAATCAAGTATGGAGCATCAAGGAATAGAAACCTCAGCAGAGGAGAAATGTCCATAGTTCAAAGCTTATATTCAGATGATGCAATAACCATACGACCGGCAGACAAAGGGGGAGCCTTAGTACTACAAAATCATGCAAGATTATGAGAATTAATGTAAGAGACAACTTGACAATCACAATGTCTACTCAAAAATCGATCATAATCCAACAGTTGGAAATACGAAAGAATTTGGAAGAACTTCTCACTAAAGCAGAAGAAAGAGAAATGATAACAAGGAAAACCAAAGCATTTCTACTTAACTTGAACCCAAAGACCCCTCATTTCTATTTGTTGCCCAAAATCCATAAAAGCCTCAATACCCCACCTGGAGGAACAATAGTTGCCGCCACAGGCGGCATTCTACAACCTTTAGGTACGTACATTGACTATTTTCTTCAGCCTTTGATACAAAAACATCCACTTACGTAAAAGATAGTACTCACTTCCTGAACATTCTAGAAGATATACGCCTAACTGAACATGACATCCTTTTTACCATCGATGTAACCAACCTATATACAAGCATTCCCCATGACATGGGGCAGGAGTCAGTAGAGTGGCTACTCCTACAAGAAGGAGAGATAGGAGCAGCAAAGGAATTCATTCTTACTTTACTCACGTTCATATCGATGAATTCTTATTTTGAATACAAGAAGGAGTTTTACATCCAAACGTCAGGAACTGCCATGGGTGCAACTATGGCACCAGCGTATGCAAATACATTTATGCATAGATTTGAAACAACTCACATATTACAGAAACCTGAATGGCAAAACAAATTGATAAAATGGGTACGGTACATTGACGATATTTTTGGTATCTGGCAAGGAACAAGAGAATCACTGGACGAGTTCACGGTCTACATTAATAGCATAGACCCCGTATTCAGTTTACCTCAGAAATTGGAACCCCTGTTATACATTATCTGGACATCAAAGTAAATGTACACAACCAACAGATCACAACCTCTCTCTTCACTAAACCAACTGATAGAAACAACTTATTACATCGCATGAGTTTTCACCCTCAGAATACTTTGAAGAACCTACCCTATGGACAGATGTTGCACTTAAAAAGAATCATCAGCGATCAAAGAGAATGTGAACAGGAGCTAGAGAAGTTGAGAGTAAAATTGAAAGAAAGAGGATATCCCAATGAAGGTTTGCAAACATCAAAAGAAAAGGTATCTGCAATAACCAGTGAGAGCACACTCATACCGAAAGACAAAAAACAACCACCAGCCCTTGTATATGTGTCAAAATTCTCATCACAAAGCATGCAAACTAATAGATGCATCAATAAACATTGGACAATGCTGAAAAGTGATGAAAGAACAAATAACCTTTTCTCAGATGCCCCTACATTTGCTTACCAGAGATCCAGTAACTTGAGAGACCTGTTGGTCAATACCAGAGACACTAGAATGAAAAGAAGCAAACCCAAGAGAACAGGAACATTTCTTTGCTTAAACTGCAGTAATTGCAACAATATCATTAAAGGCGGACTAGTTCCACATCCATATACTGGAGAAAAGATCCTAATCAGATGATATGCTGCCTGCAATACAGAAAATTGTGTCTACTGCATACGGTGTCCTTGTGGACTGTACTATGTAGGCGAAACAGGATGAAAATTAAAAGTCTGCATGAATGAGCACAAGTCATGTATACGGAACCTTAATGTGAACTCAGCTTTCGCACGACACTTTAACGAAAAGAAACATAATACCTTACAGGTCAAGTTTCAAGTTCTTGAGACCATTGAAACAAAAGGCTCCCACATTGATATGAAAAAAAGAAGACACCAGAAAGAAGCATACTGGATAGATCGCTTAGAAGCACTGTCCCCAAGAGGACTTAATGAGGAGTTTGACCTTAATTGTTTTTTATAAATAACTATGTGGTGATGTGTGAGATCACTTAGCCGAATTACAAATTGGACATTTTCCCCGATCGAATATAACATCTGACTAAGACATTATCAGCATGGATGTGTAAATAATAACAATACTTTATATTCTTTTTTTTCATTTTCTGTTTTAGTTTAATTTTTCATACAAGCGTTCATGCACGCACATTTCTGGCTCTACACATGCTTGTTATACACATCATAGCAAAAAACTGAACAATATATACATATGCACATAGCTTGCCTAATAATCAGCCTTATGGCACGCCAGTTGTACATATAGAAACAACACATATTTGCCCTTACCAAAATGGCTGATGCGCGAGGCTGCGTGCGGCCATGTTGGTACCAAGCGTACGAAGCGTTGACATAGCAACGCTACGAACCGCGGACAACAGTCGCTGACCATGCGTGAGGGAGAAGGATCGAGTGCACGGGAAAGGTAAAAAAATGCAGACGAAATGCGATTGGCGATCGCTTTAACAATGCACAAGGTTTAGGTTACTACAGTGGGTATGGTTTCCCTAATGTGGGTCCTACCAACTATTTTTCAGTGTAATTTACAAGATAAAGAATCGACCGATGTACAAATCAAATACGGCAAACAGGTCAGTGGCACTTCTAAGCTGCAAACAGCTAACAGAACGGTCTACCACAGGTCACAACACAACTAGAGAGTAGCACAAATATGCCATACTATAGCACTCGGTGCACTGCATGAACATTGCAATATGATAGCAGGTAAACATGAATGTATCTTGACAGATATGGTAAATAATGAGACAGCTCGATCATAATACTGAATGGCACGTTCAACAGTATACGCACTGGGCAATATAAAGACTGAGGTTTCAATGGTGTCGCCACAAATGATTATTGAGAATTGCTGCAACCAAATGAACTTATGAGATCTGTGTTTCCATGTTTTTCTTATCTGTTGAATGTTTGTCTGTGATTGTGGGCACCCTGCATATATTCTAAATGGACTATATATGTTGCATTGATACGTTACATTAATACATGACTTTATAATATGATTTTGATGTGCTGGAACCTATGAACTATATCTAATAACATACATTTTGTGAAAATTATTAAGTTAGAATTGATAACCCGGCTCTGAAGAAGGATAATGTTCCGAAATGCATCAGCCATAAAGGGTTTTTTGTTTGCCTCAGACTCAGCATTAGCCTAATTGGTGAAGCTGAAACTTTAAAACGTGGATACTCGAGAATAAATTGTGAAACAACAGTAAAAAATTTACTTCAACAAAACAAGAATGGAATGAAAATTTGTATACTTAAATTGTCAAACCCAAAGTGGGTATTAAGGGTGTGCGGCCCACACCGAAGAATTAATAGTCTTGGTCTCTTTTTTCCAGTTTACTTACAGTGCCCTACACGGTGGTACTTGATAGTGGGCTGCACCCTACTAATGAACTTCTAATTAGAAGCACAAATACGTGAAATCATCAGACAACAACAATTAAAAGAGCTGTGCACTCTCGCCCTTTCTCTTTTTCCAATTTAGGGGACTTTGACATCCTATGTCTCCAAGAGACATGGCTAACTAAAAAGTCATTTCTGGGGTGCTACGAAACCTACCTTTCCCCAGCGATATGTTCTAAAAGAGGCCGACCATCGTCAGGCCTGCTGACCGCTATTAGATCTGGATTGGGACTACAGTACATAAAAACAGTGACATCAAACATCCACTTCCAAGTGTCCCTTCTGAAATGGACTAAGCAAACCCCGTAAAATAACAAAAATACGCTAAAGGATGAAATAGTGATTTTGATAAACACATATTGGAATCCTTCAGTGATTAAGAACGAGGATTACCTGGAACTGGCTGATAACATCCTGGAAAAAATACACTTGGAATGGGCTCCGAAATTCATCATTCTATGTGGAGACCTTAACGCGGCTTGCCCTAAATCTAAAATTTCAGAAGGAACGAGGAAAAAAGTCCCATTAAATAAGGTTCGAGGACACTTATGGACGGCGATGATGACCTCTTGGTACCTACATCAATGCCCAGATCCAGTCCAACAATCCCGACATGGGAAAGAAATAATCAGAGTGCAAACCTAGACCATGGCCCTCATTACAACCCAGGCGTTAAGGGGTTAACGGCGCTGTTAAAGGTGACGGCGCCGTTAACCCTTTAACGCCTGATTACGAGGCCCCTTTGCGGGTCGGAGATTTTAACGCCTGCTTTTTGCAGGCGTTAAAAACCAACCCGCAAAGGGACCTTGGTGCTAAGTACGGTGCCGCAATTTGCGGCACCGTACTTAGCACCTTCCCCATTCACATTGAGCCCTATGGGGCAAACATGGGAATGGGGAAGGGCCATGTCGGCATGGGGAATTACCGCCCCGCCAACCTCGGAATGGAGCGGTAATTCCCCATTTCGCCATGGCGGAGTCAGTAAGTTACCGGCATGGACCATGGTGCTATTAGCACCATGGTCCAACGTCAGGGTCGTAATGAGGGCCCATATATTCGTCTCAAACGAGATGCTGAAGACCGTAACTGATTTTGAGGTTGTGAGAACAATTAATAGTGACCATAACCTCTTGAGATTGAGGCATGTAAGGGAGGAACAAAGCTGAGACTGTCTGCAAATGCAGTTGTAGAATTGACTGATACATATATTAACATTTGCAAGATAAAGCAGAAAACAGGCTCGGAAAACAAGAAAAATAACATTGATTACCAACCTTTGTTAAAAGTCTACAAAACAAAAAGAAAGGTCTGGGCAAATCATGAGATAAAAATTCATCTACACGAATTCAACAAACATATCGTGGAAGAGAGAAAAAAATTAAGGAAACTAAAATGTCAAGCAAAAAAATTAAACACCTTAGAGGTTGTGACCCAAGTAAAAGCCGCAGCAAGGTTATATAAAAGCTGGGTACGACATCAAAGAGCGACTATTAACCAAGCAGACGCAGTTGCAATGCTAGTGTGCAGTAGAAAATCAAGAGACTTTTGGACCCTGATCAGAGCAACATCAGGGACGCAAAATATCTCGATAAATAATTTTGTGGGAGAAGAAGCCTGGTTGAATCATTTCACAAGTCTATTTCAGAAAGTCGGACGCAACAATCCATCTAATCAAGCTGTGCCAAATACACCATGGACGACATCCTGGGACTTGGAAGATATAAAGAGAAAACTTGCTTGTCTGAATAACTCAAGGGCCTCGGGGCCTGATGGCATTACGAATGCTGATCTAAAGGAACACCAGGCAGAATGGGCTGACTTCATTTATGAGGTAATAAGAAACTGCACTGAAGCTAGATCCATACCCTCCTCATGGGCAACAGCAACTATCGTACCAATTTATAAACATGGGCCCAGAGACGAAGCTATGAACTATTGTCCAATAGCACTTTTGGATGTTGTTAGGAAGGTGTTTGGATCACTATTGCTGGAGAATTTTAAAAAATGGGCAAGGTCTACTGGACACGAAGACCCACTTCAATTGGGGTTCGTAAAGGATGCGAGTACAGCACCAAATATCCTCTTACTAAGTGCCTTAAAAAGTAAGATCCATGAAGGAAGTCCAAAAATTCACCTTGCTTTTGTTGACCTGATCCAGGCTTTCGACCAGGTCAACCGTGAAATTTTCTGGGAAAAATTAAGAGCAAGAAGTTGTCCGTAAAGCATTCTAGAACCTATCAGAGCTCTCCATAAAGACACCTCCATTAGGGTACGTTTAAATCAAGGAGGGATGTTATCAGAACAAATCCCTACGCCAGAGGAGTTAAGCAAGGGTGCCCCCTTGCGCCAACACTTTTCAACTCGTACCTTTGGGACATTAAAGACCTTGAATTGGAGATCCGCTCATTTCCCCCGATAGTAGGGAAAACTAGGATTTCAAGACTGCTTTACGTGGACGATCTTATTTTACTGGATTACACCCGAAGAGGCTTGCAGCGCCAATTAAACGAACTGGCATCCTATATAAAGAAGAACAATTTAGAAATCAATAAGGCTAAAACTAAAGTCATGACTATGGAGAAACAAAACTCCCATGTGAAGACCTTTAGATGGACTTTAGAGGGGGAGAAGATTGAACAAGTGAAGAAATTTAAATACTTGGGGGTAATACTAAGTAATAACAAACAAGAGCGACCAATGCAAAACTATCTTTTGGAAAGAGCGAAGAAGCTGGCAAGTCAGGTCAAAGCAATAGATGGAAGATTCTTTCCATTCACAACAATCCCCCTGGTACAATTCTATAAGGGCAAGGTGGTTCCCTCCTTGATCTATGGTGCAGATGCTTGCTATGTTGATGATACCACGAGAATTCTGGAAACGTATAGAAGGTCTCTTTTGGAGAAACACTTTGAATCTACCAGCATCAACCCCAGCAGCGACTATACGTCAGGAATTGTGTTTACAATCATTGGAGTCGATGGTTGCTAGAAACACAATAATGTTGTACAGGAAGACCATAATCAGCAACTGCCCAAATGTAATGTCCATTATTCACACAGAAATTAAAGATCAAAAAAGTAATTTGTTGATGACCTGGGTGAAAGAAAACCAAAAACTCCTGGAAGAAATTGACAGCTCTGAGGAAGAACTCATTCAAAACCCAAAACAAAGTAAAACAAAAATTGTGGAAACGAGATTGGATACAGACGACATCCTTAAAACACAGAAGTAAACTGATAAATCACCAGCCACCAACAACAAGGGGCCTAAACGATCTACCGAACTATTTAAAAAAGTTCCCAAATAAGTTTCTGAGAAACATCTTTTACGATTTGGAATGAATCTTCTTCCAACAAACGAGATCAGAGCAATAAGAAAAATAACACTGGATAACAGCTGCCGTTTCTGTAAAAAGAAAGACCAAACTGAGACACGCCGGCATCTTTTATTGTCATGTACAACACTATCGAAGCTGTGAACTACGCATTTGGGACACATATTTAAAGAATCAACAACATGTGGAGAAGAGGACTGGTGGAACCAACTAATATAGGGGGACAATACTTCACATGTGATAGTGGTTTCCCAATTCTTTACAAACTTGAAGCTGCAGGATTGTAACTGAGACTTGACTGAGAGATCTAGATCTGGATCAAGTTTTTCTAAAAACTACCTATTTTAAGGAATTTTCAGCTGGTGAGGAGGGAGGAGGGAGGGAAAAGGGAAAGGCTAAAGAATTCTTTTTCTTGTAAACATTTCTTGTAAATTGAATCAAGTAAAATGAAAATAAAAATTTAAAAAATTGTGTGGGTTAATGTTCACCAGAAAAGAAAGAAGTGTTCACAAAATGGTAAGTCGGGATGGAATAACTTGGGTCTCCCTTCCCCACGTGTTTAGCACGGGACAAGGCGTGACTCTCGAGCACAGCACACTCCTGTGCTTCTCCAGCACAAGCTTACAGTTAGTTTCCAAAATATCAGGGCCTTCTGTGGCCAAGTTTCTTTTACAAAAAGTATCTTGCCTCAGAGGGCCTGATGTGCTATAAACAACAAAACAAAAGTTTCTTTCAGTAATCTTCCTTTCGGGTGATTTTCCTTCATGCGTGGATCCCTCCCAACCGGGCTCTGATCCTTTTGCAGTGTTGGCCTCCCTCAGTCAGGTTCACTACAGCCTTTCATTCAAGATATCAGCAACTTTTAACAGTCAAGAGTCTCAATGTCTTTTTTTTTTTTTTTTTAAATATTTATTTTAAACAGGCAGGATAAAACAGTACAAAATATGATCCTTCACGACAAATGGCATAAAGGAGATACAGTTGGTTGCTCTTCCCTTCCCTCCCCCGGGTCTTAACCTTCTTCTTCCTGTCCCCTCTGAGAGTCATCGTTCCGTAACGTTCTCCTGGCTAATTGGGGCTTGTATGTCAGGGCTGGATAATTCTGATCAAAGTCTAGGATTGGGCCCCAAATGTTCTCGAAGCGATGTAGGTGGCCTGCCCCGGCAGCCGTCACCTTCTCTGCGATTAAGATGTCCCAGATTTTTGCCCACCAAAAAGGCATTAGCGGTCCTTCTGCGGTTTTCCAAGTGCGAGCTATTACGTTTCTGCCCGCCAGTAGGCATTGGGATAGTAGTTTGGCCGTAGGGCCAGATCTAGGGTAGATCCCGGGGACTGGGGCTCCCAGGAGGATGGGTTCGGGCTCTAGGGGAAGTCGCACCTGGGTGATGTCTGTGATTGTTGCTAGGCATTGTTTCCAAAAGGTCTGGGCCCTCGGGCAGGACCACCACATATGAAAGAAAGTCCCTACTTGGCCGCATTGCCTCCAGCAGTTCGGGTTGAGTGTGGGGTTCATATGGTGTAGTCTCAGGGGAGAATAATACCATCGAAGGAGGATTTTGTAGGCGCCTTCTCTGTTCGTAATGCAAGATGAAGAAGTGTGAGCCCGCGACCAAATGTCGACCCATAGCTGGTCTTCGATCGGGCGGCCTAGGTCCGCCTCCCATTGGGCCATGTACGGGGTTTTAGAGATTAGGAAGTCATTTTGGAGGCGTTTGTATAGGGTGGAGATGCTCCCCCTGGCTGGGAGATCATTTAGGGTCAGTTCAATGGCCGTGGGGGGACGGGTGGCGGCTTGACGGGTCTGTGGATGGGAGCACCAGTGGCGCAGCTGAATGTACGTGAATCTGTCCTGTTCCTGAAGTTGGAAGAGTTCTTTACATCGCCTAAAGGTGCAGGGCTGTCCCCCTTCGAAAAGTTGCCCCAGGGTCTCCAGACCTCCCGCTATCCAGGATCTGAAGTTCCGGGTGGACCAGCCAGGTGAAAAGGCCGGGTTCAGGAACACCGGTGAGGAGGGGCTGAGTCCCACTGGGGTTTTCTTTTGTTTCAGCGCTTTATCCCAGGTAGCAATAGAGTGTTTGGTGGACCTTAGGAGGTTCCGCCACTGGCGGCGCTCAGAGGGATTGATATGCGGGAGAAAACGTAGTGGGAGCGGCAGTTGTGCCTGTTCGAGGTCCACCCATCTCGGGCGGTTGGTAAGTATCTGCCATGTTCGGATGCAGGCGAGTTGGGCCGCCATCTGATATTTTTGTAGGTCTGGAACTCCGAGGCCACCCAGTCTAGCATTGCCCAGCATCGTGGTCCTAGGGATTCTGGGCTTCCTCCCTTTCCAAATGAACCGTGACATTTTCTTTTGTAGATTTTGAAGGGCCGGTGCCGGGATTGGTACTGGAAGCGAAGAGCAAGCATATAGGAACCTTGGTAGCAAGTTCATTTTACAGGCCGTGATACGACCCATCAGTGAGATTTCTTGCGCCGCCCACCGTTTTAAGTCCGCCTCGAGGTCCGTGAACAGTGGGAGAAAGTTTGCCCGATAGACTTCCCCTGGGTCAGCTGGGATCTGGACACCCAGATAACTGATGCTCTTAGTTGTCCATTGTATCGGACATAGTGGGGCCAGAAACTCCCGGACCTCTCGGGGAAGGGCCACCCCCATGGCAGCTGACTTCCGGAAGTTGATGGCAAAGCCGGTAACCTTTCCATAGCTCTCTATCTCAGCTAGGGCCTGAGGGAAGGAGGTGCGGGGTTCTGTGATGGTTAGTAAGACGTCGTCTGCATGTAGGGCCAGTTTATGGTGTGTTGTGTTCGTTTGGAAGCCCTTGATCTCCGGGTTTCGCCTAATCCGTTGGGCGAATGGTTCCATGATTAATGCAAAGAGCAGTGGGGATAGCGAGCAGCCCTGTCTGTTTCCACAGGTCAGGTCAACAGGGGGAGAGAGGATGCCATTGACTCTGAGAAAGGTCTTGGGCGCAGTATAGTTAGCCAGAGTCATGGCGCAGAACTCTGGACCAAAGCCAAAGGCCTCGAGAGTAAGCCTCATGAAGTTCCAGTCCACTTTGTCAAAGGCCTTAACTGCATCCAGGACCAGAAGCCCCAGCTCTCGGGAGTCTCGGGCGGCAAGTTCCACCAGATTCAAAGCTCTACGAATGTTATCAGCGGTAGAGCGGTGTGTGATGAAGCCACTCTGGTCGGCGTCGATTATCTCTGGCAGGATCCGGGACAGGCGGGTTGCTAAAATTTTGGAGTATATGTTGGCATCTATATTGAGCAGAGCAATCGGTCTGTAAGACGCAGGATTCTTCGGGTCGCCGCCAGGTTTGGGCACCAAGACTGTGATTGATTCTTGCATTGACAGGGTTATAGTGCCTGTGGTTCTGAATGAGTTAAACAGCTGTACCAGGGGTGGGAGGAGTTGGGGTTTGAAAACTTTATAAAATTTCGCCGTGTAGCCATCCGGGCCAGGGGCTCGAGATTTAAGGGATTTTATCGCCTCATCGACTTCCTCGCCGGTGATTGGGGCTTCCAGTGAGTCCCGGGCTGCGTTCTCCAGTCGGGGGAGCGCCGCCCTTTGCAGGTATTCCCTCTGTTCTTTGACATTCCGACGCGGGGCGGCCATTACCTGGGTCAGGTGGGACGATGCAATTTGAAGCTTGTCGTGATCTGAGTATTGCGTCTTGCCCTGCTGATCCCGTAGGCCCACGATTGTGTTATTTCTTCTTATCTTGGCAAGTTTAGCCACCAGTAGTTTGTTTGCTTTATTATTTTTGCCATAATAGAACTGTTTGGCTTTCGTCATTTGATGGGCGGTATATTCAGCATAGTGGGCTTCAATTTTCTTTTTTGCTATTCGAAGAGCTCGCTGCGTTTTAGGGGTCCAGCCCTTCTCCTTATGGATCCTTTCTACCCTCTCCAGTTCTTCTTCGAGGCCCTGACAAATTTGTTGTTTATGTCTGTGATAGGCTGCCCCTTTGGCAATCAGTTCTCCCCGCACCACTGCCTTCATTGCATCCCAGGTGTTGGCTAGGGAAGTATCTCCGCTAGGGTTTTCCTTAAAGAAGTTGTCGATCGTGGTTGCGATTGCATCTCTGAGTGGCATCTCATTAAGGATGGGGTCGTATAGAATCCATCTGCGTCGCTCGGGATCAGGAGGTCCCTGGACTCGGATTTCCAAGGTTACCGGGGCGTGATCGGATAGGATTCTGGAGCCTATAGTCACCTCCTCAGTGAAGGCGAAGTTTTGCGGGGATATTAGAAGAAGATCTATCCTGGAGAATGTCCGGTGAACATAAGAATAGAAGGAGAAGTCTTTTTCAGATGGGTGGAGCACCCTCCATGAGTCCACCACCCCTAGAGTCCTGAATAATCGGAGGAGGGCTAAGGCCGTGGTGAAGTCTCCGGCGGAGGGTGGATGCGATTTGTCTTTTACGGGGTCCGGGACCCCATTAAAGTCCCCACCGATCACTATCTGGCCCTCTAGGAAGGGAGAAAGAGTTGTGGTTAGCGAATCATAGAAGGGCGCTTGGCCCAGGTTCGGCGCGTATACGGAGACCAGGGAGAACAGCTGTCCCGCTAGCAGGCATTTCACTGCTATGTAGCGTCCTTCCGGGCAGCTTATGGTGTCCAGAATCTGGGGATTCAGCCCCCTCCGGAACAGGATTGCTGTGCCACCTCGCTTGGAGTTGCCGGATGCGAAGAGTTGCTTTGGAAAGTCGCGAGAGTGTAGACGGCTGAAGTCTGCCGGTAGCAGGTGAGTTTCCTGTAGCATGGCCACAGCGGCGGTATCATTCTGGAGTTTTTGTAGAATTGATTTGCGTTTAGCCGGCGAGTTCAGTCCCCTGACGTTTAGAGAGACAAACTTCCAGGTTTGCTGTTCCGGAGCGGGACCTGGGGTCGCTGAGGAGGCTTGTGGGAGGGGGGGAGCTACTGAGGAATCAGCCATTATGTCGTGGGAGATGTGACCATCTGTTATCCTGCTTCTGAGGTTTTTGCTCGGACCGCCATCGGGAAGTCCAAGATTTAACTGGGGAAGGGGGACCCGTTATGGGGTTGGACCCTCCCCTGGCCAACGGGGCCGTGGAACAGAGAATAGCCAACATGGCTGAAAATGTGAGTGTAATGCTCCAAGGACTCATAGGTGGAATGTACCTTGAAGCTGGGCATGGGCCGTGTGGGGGGGGCCCGCTGCATCGGGGATGGAATTCACTGTGTTTTCAAGAGTAGCGGTCGGCTCCGCAGCGCCAGGATTGCTAAACTGGGTCATAGGGGTCGGAAGAGTCCTTTGTGGGGTCGTTCCAGGTTATCTTCTCCTCCTAAATCTCGGAACCTTCGACCATGTGTTTTGTTTGGACCTAGGGGAGGCTATGAGGTCCGAGTCAGTCGCCGCTTCGGTGGCCTGTGGGGGCGAGGAGTTAGCGGGGACCGGATGCAATATACTTCCAGCGTCGTCTAGATGATTGATCCTGCGTATGGTACCCTTATAGGAGAATTGCAAGGCTGTAGGAAAGAGCCATTTGTAGCGAATTTTTTGGGCTTGAAGAAAGGTGGTTAGTGGGCGAAGGACTCGCCTTTTCTGGAGGGTCAGCGGAGATAGGTCTTGATAAATCTGAAGAGGAACCCCTTGGAAGGTGATTTCGTTCTCGGAGCGACTTATTGCTGATATGGCTTCCTTTGTTGTAAAGAAATGCACCCTGGTGATCACATCAGGAGGGCCGTCTGACTCCACTCCGCGGCGGGGGTTTAATCTGTGAGTGCGATCCAGTAGCAGTAGTGAGTCCTCCATATCTGGGAGGAGAGATTGAAAGAAGAGGCCCACGTATCCGGCAAGCTCCTGGTCTGGGACTGACATAGGAACCCCCCGGATGCGGAGGTTGTTGCGCCGGGCTCTGTTCTTCAGGTTTTCCTGCTTATACTCCAGGATGTCGCATTTGTCCTGCAAAAGCCCCACGGAGCGCTGGATCTCAGTCAGGGAGGAGGCGTGGTCCTGGGCTTGATCCTCAATCTCTCCCACTCTCTGTTCCATCTCCGAGACCCTTTTATCAGTATTCTCCAGCTTGGCGGTAAGCTCAAACATACATGATCGAAATTCGGTTTTAATGTCAGCCATGAAATCACGAATGTCCTCCTTAGTTGTTAGCGGTCCCTTATTGTCCAGGGATTCTTGTGAGGCGGGGGGAAGAGTGTCCAGTTTCTTTGCTTTGTCGGACGACATTAGCATTGTTGCTATGTCTGAGGACTTGGTGGATTTCGGTTGCCTAAACATAATGTGTCCCAGCAGGAGTGGGTCAAGGGCCACAGGCGGTTCAGGCGCAATAGTGGCGATGACTTGAGGGTAGCCTGAGTCACTCAGGGGGCTGGGATGAGTGTTCCGAAATCCTAATTGCACGCGGGAGATTTCAGTGCGAAGGAGAGGAGAATTGCAGTGTTGTCTCTCTGGTACCAAGTTGGGCAGGGGGGATGGAGAACGTGGGCCGGGGCGCCCCAGGAAGCAAACAGGGGGACAAGCGGGGGCAGCTTAGGTGCCGGAGCACGCCAGTCCAGGGTGGGCTCTCGGAGTAGAGGGCGCGGATCCAGATCGCCACGGGTGCCAGCAAGATTCCTGGTGGTAGTGGTGGCAGTAGAGGGTTTATTCCTCAGTTAGGAGGGCAGTAGAATGTTGCGCCGCTGACAGGGACCACGAGCTAGGAGATCCGCTCCTGCAGGGGGTGCCGAGTCTGGAGGCGAGGAGGTGTCGCAGTCGCCCCACAGATGGAGGGAGAGTTGGTCCGTGTTGCGCCCTCAAGGACTCTCCGGCCCCAGCCCCCTCTTCTAGAGTGGAGGCGGAGGGGCGTAACGGAGGGCGAGAGCAGGGGGACCACAGCTACGTGGTGTGGCGCGCCCCTGGTGCGTTTGGGGTGGCTGCAAGGTCTTCTCCTCCTGGGGGCGTCCGGGACAGGGGCGAAAGCAGAGGGGGCCCGGGGCCCGAAGCACCTACCTCGCTCCCCGCCGCCCGGAATATCAGCTGGGTCGCCTGAGTGCGGTCTGGGTCCCTCCGGTCATGTGGGGCGGGAGGCTTCTGGGTCCAGAGCAGCTCAGGAGTCCATAGGAGGAGCTCCGATGGCAAGGCCGCGTCTCGGCTGTCGTCGCTGGGTCCCGTCCGCCATCTTGGATTACGTGGTGGAGGGGCCGTGAGATTCAGGTGGCCCGATTATCTTTGTTTCGGCGAATCTGGGTCCCAGCAGCGCAGCGGCGGGGCTCCGGACCTTCTTACATCCCCTCACCGAGTTGGGTCCGAAAACGCTGCCTGGGAGCCTTGGAAAGCTGAGATGCAGCGGGCTTCCCACGGAGGCCATCAAGGAGGCGACTGCATAGTCCGCGCTCCAGGCCACGCCCCCCGTCTCAATGTCTTTTTAAACAACCGTTCATTGTGGACATCCCTCAGCCAGGTTCACACTTGTTGACACAATGGTTTACGGGGTGTTAGGTTTTACTCTTGTTGACAGTTCAAAACAGTTCACTTAGTTGTAACACCTTGCAGGATTCACTTCCCTTAGCTTTTTCCAGCCCGCAGTTAGGCTTTCTCTTAAGCCCCAGTCAGGCTTCACACATTTACCATTCGCACAGTCTTTCCCTCAGCCGGGTGCACTTTGGTAATGGGTTTAAGACTTTCGATCGTACAAGGGGATTTTGGCTTGACCCTTGTATGACCACCTTAACTCTCTATGCCAGCCTTTCCTATGACCTCTTAGTAAAATAATGTTCACAAGAAATGGGGACCAGCCAGAGTCTTTCGAATGGGCGCCCACGTGGCGCGGGACCACTCTGCAGCTGGGCTTTAAATGTTCAATTAGCCCGCAAGTTCTTTGTTCATATCATGTTGTGGTTTGCAACCTTTGCTCAACACTGTCCGGTTTACTATCAGTTCACCCTCCGAGTCACCAGCTGTGCGAAACTCTTTGTCGTTTCTTGTCTCTGGAGTCAAGGACGGTACCACAGTAGCAAGTGCGTCTTCCCGCCTTGGTTATCAGTGCTGGAGGGTCCCGTGCACCTTTGACATCGGTTACGCCACATGTCAGCTGTAGTTCCCGGTCTTATGATTCATTTCACTGAGGCTTCCCGGGTCTGTGTCAAATAGGGCAAGGGAACTTCCCTCCTTGTTGTCCTTTTTCGGTCTCGCCGCCTTTCTTCTCCGTTTGAACTGCGTCCTGGAATAGCTGCTTCCTCTGGGGGTTGTCCTTGCTCAAAGTGCTCCGCCTTTTATCCCTGTGGGGAAGGGAAAGGGCCATCGGGTGTTAGTAGTTATTGTCAACTGCCTGACTCTGCCTGACCCTTGTGTTGGGACATGTCAGGTAAACGGCTCGGGTGTTAGTCCGTTGTCTTTCACGGTGTAAAAAAGTGTTCATGTCGAAAATGCAGATCGAACGGCTATTCCATACCCCTGACATTGGTTCTCTGTTCTAACTTGATGGGTCCGACTTGATGGTCGTGCATTTATTTAATGCCTCCGTCCCCGAGTACCGCTCGAGCAGAATGTAAAACACTGCCCTAGCAATCTTTGAGGCCACAGGTAGGAGTGTCGTCGTCAGCCTGGTACCGGGAACGCCGGAAGGACCCCTGAGTGCTGTAAGGCAAAGGGTTATAATCAAGGAAACACCCAAAAGGCAATTGGCAGAGGGAGCAAACAAGATGCAGTGACACCAGCTTACCTAAAAAGGGTGGAGTATAGGTAAGAAACCTATGCAGACAGCAGGGGAACCCACAGCAGGCTGAGATGATGTACTTGGCACTCCTGAAAACACCTGGTGGAGCAAGAACTTAATCCGTGGCAAAACTTGAAGCAATCCGAGGTTTGCAGAAACAGAAGGGTAATCCAAAAGCAAGTCCAGAGTACAAACAGGTGTCAGGTGTCCGGGAGATCAGAGAGCACGCAAGAGTCCAAGGGTAATCCGAGAGCAGGTCCAAATGAAGCGTTCCAAGGTCAAGTCAAGGAGAGTGACAAGAAGCAAAAGGTAACGCATGGCAGTCCTCCATAGAAGTAGCTGTGAAGCAAAGTGTCTTGTTTGCCGGCTTCTTTTGAAGCGGCGAGCGGTGTCACGTGACGCATCACGTGACCGCTCGCACGCGTTACGTGGAGCGCAACGCGGCCAGCGATTGGGGCTGCCGGTACTTCCTGTTATCCTGGCGTCGCCGGCTGTGCAGGAGGTGCCATGGCAACCGCCAACGCGGAAATGGGCGAAAAGAGGCGGGTCCGCCCAACATGGTATCCCGCCTGCCGTGCTTCCCCCGCTGATGTGACTGGAGAACACGACGGCGAGAAGCGCCTGATGGGTGAGACAGGTGTGAGGGGGGAAGTGGGAGATGGGGTGTGTGAGAGGGCGTGACAGAGCCCCCCCCTCAAAGGCCCACGACCGCGTGGGCTGGATGGATGTTCCCGGTGAAATTGGGCCACCAGGCGAGGAGCGTGAACATCCCGGGAAGCAACCCAGGAGCGGTCCTCAGGACCGTAACCCAGCCAGTCTACTAGATACTGCAACCCGCCCCTGAATATACGGGAGCCCAGAATAGCCCGCACCTCAAACACATCGGGGGACGAGACAGAGACCGTGGCAGGAGGGGCAGCCAACCGGGTAGGGCCAGGGCATGGTTTAAGCAGGGAGACGTGAAACACCGAGTGGATCCGCCAGGCGGGAGGCACCGCCAGGCGCATAGCCACCGGGTTCAGGACCTTGACCACCTCATATGGACCCACAAAGTGAGGGAGGAGTTTGCGACAGCCAGGGATGTGCAAATGGCGGGTAGAGAGCCAAACCCGGTCCCCCACTTTGTAAGCAGGCGCATACGCCCTCCTCCTGTCAGCAGTGGTTTTCATGGAGGTTTGGGCCTCGCGCAGGTGGACCAATGTTTGGGCATGGACTGAGACCAAATCCCGAGCGCCAGCCGAAGCGGAGGGGGTATCAGGAGAGGAGAAGTCCGGAATGGGGAGAGTACGGGGGTGTTGGCCATAGAGGGCGAAGAAAGGTGAGAACCCAGTAGCAGAGTGCAGTGTATTGTTATAAGCGAACTCGGCGAGGTGCAAGAGGTTAAGCCAAGTGTCCTGATACTGTAACGTTAGGCAGCGAGGTACTGCTCCAATGTCTGATTGACCCTCTCGGTTTGCCCGTCGCTCTCTGGATGGTAAGCAGAAGAATAATGAGCACCAATACCCAACAGAGAGGTGAGGTGTCATGATGCCTACCTCCAAGGAGCCAGGTCCGACCCAGCGACCCCAGAGGCAGGCATCATTTCCCCCAGGGGAGTGCCAGCGGGCCCAAGCTGGGGCCCTTTGGACGCAGTCCTGGCGCCTTAGGCGCCAGGCTCATGTTGGACCTCTGTCCTGGCGCCTTAGGCGCCAGGCTCATAAAGCTAGACATGTGTACAAGTGTTTTAATGTGCACTTACCTGATACAGACCATGCTGCCTCATCCAGGCCCTCTTGAGGCCTGAATGGAGCTACTTTACCTGTGGGACTACTTTCCACCCGGGTGTGGTCGGGAAAGGATACATACCTGATCGGAGGAAGGATACACACTTGAGACTTCTTCCAAAGCTATTTAAACCACACCCGATCAGCAACTTACGCTTCGCGTTGTTCTGCTCCTCGCAGCTGGACGCTCACCGTGTCAGCTCCTGCATCTGGACTTCAGCCATGCCTGTCAGCATCCTGGGTCATCTGCAAAGGGAGACAAGAGACCTTACCAGCTAAATCTGCACCACAGAGACATCACCGACGATCCTGAAAGGGAAGACATTATTTTTAAAAGCATTTCGTTACGATCGCTGCAGCGCTGCATTTCACTCACCTTTCCTGGGTTCCTCCATCTTCAGCAGTGATCATCCGGATTCACAGCCACTTCCCAGAGCCTAGAGAAAAAGACAAGAATAAGAGGTGAGAGAAGGAAGGGAATAAGACTTACCTGTTGTGTCTTTCCCATTTCATTTCGGGTCTTGCCGCTTCCAGGCATTTTCCGGACCCCGGCTCCTATGGGGAAAAAAGACAAAGACATTGAATGAGCGTATGCAAAGTCAGTTCCCGAGCGCTCATCCAGAACTAACCTGCCATTTACTGGAACTGGAACTGCACGTTTCACTTCGGGTCGGTGCCATATCTCCGGCATCCGAATCCCGGCCCCTAAGGGGAAAAAAGACATAAGCATTAGCGCTTGCTGCAAAAAGACAATGAACATTATTATTAAGCTTGGACTTTTGAACTTGCAACAGAACTTTTACAGAGCTTTACCTGAATAGTCAAGCTTACCTGAACTCCCATCAATCCTCTATCCAGTGAAGTAACTGGGTTTCAACGCGCCCCTGCATCAGAAGCAGGATGGAGAGCTCATCCTTCCTGACCCTAAGGTGAGACTTCACAGGGAATCGTGGAAGGGTATCGTGGAGGGTTGGATGAGAGTGGGAGGCTTGAGCATAACTCAGTCAGTAGGTAATACTCCCTTTTCACGCACAGGGGAATATTCCTGCGAGCCGGAGAAGCCAGAGTAGAGGGCCCTTCCTGTCCATCTTCAGAGTCCTGCGCTTCACCATTGAAGAAGCATCAGCACTCGAAGCCAGACCTGCGCCTCCGTGGGAATCAGGTGAGCGTTACATGAGGGCCCGCCAGAAATGGGAGGTGAACTGTGTGCCTCGATCGGACACCAAAACATGGGGCAGGCCAAAGAGACAGAACACCGGCCTAAAGAAATGTTTGGCCAAGACCGGGGCTGAGGGTACCCCCTTGCATGGTATGAAACGGGCCAGTTTGGTATAGGAGTCGACAACGACCCAAATAGTATCGAACGTGGCAGGTCGGTAATCAGGTCCATTGAGACCGTGTGCCAGGGTCGTGGAGGAACGGGGAGAGGAAGAAGAAGACCCAAAGGTCGGCCCCTGCGTGACTTGCCCTGGGCACAGACTGAGCAGGTATTGACGTAGTTCTGTACGTCGCGTTTCATAGTCGGCCACCAACACCAGCGTTTGAGTAGGTCCAGAGTATGATGCTGCCCGGGGTGACCATTAATGGCAGCATCATGAGACCACTCTAACGCCAGGTTCCTGGTTTCACTTGTGGGAAGAAAGAGCTTCCCGTGTACAAAGGGCAGCCCATCCTGCATAACCGGATCCCATTCTGTTAGTGATTGTGGATAGTGGGAGACCCACTGTCGTATGGTGGACTGTAAAGAAGGTGACGGTGTGCAGACACAAACTACATGAGTCTCACTCAACAAGGTTTCAGGGAAGGATGGGAGAACCTCCCCCCCAGGGGAACGAGACAGAGCGTCTGCTTTCCCATGCCCGACACCAGGTCTATGTTTGACCACGAAGTCGAACGCGGCAAAGAAGAGATGCCAACGTACTTGTCGGCTGTTTGTACATTTCAGAGAGGCAAGGTCCTGGAGATTCTTATGATCGGAGAACACCACCGTCTGGTGTTTTGCACCCAGGAGGGGGTGTCTCCAGGTCTGTAGAGCGTCCTTAATGGCCAATGGTTCTTTTTCTGTAACTGTGTAGTGCAATTCGTTTGCCGTGAACTTACGAGAGTGAAATGCATCCGGATGCAAACGACCAGTGGCGGGACATGGTTGGGACAGTACAGCGCCTAGTGCATAGGAGGATGCGTCTGCCTCGAGGACAAACGGGAGTTCAGGGTCAGGGTGTTGTAACACCGGAGCAGTGGTGAACATAGTTTTCAGAGAATCAAAGGCGTTTTGTTGTGTCACGGACCAGACATAGGGGACGGAAGGGCTAGTGAGCGCAGTGAGTGGTGCTACAATAGAGGAGAACCCAGCAATGAATCGTCGGTAAAAGTTAGCGAAACCCAAAAATGACTGCAGTTGCTTGAGTGTGGTCGGAGCTGGCCATTCGTTGATTGCCCGGACTTTGGACTGATTCATAGAGAGACCCCCAGGAGAGATATGGAACCCCAAGAACTCAACCTGACTGGTGTGGAATATGCACTTCTCGGGTTTAGCAAATAGTGCATTGGCTTGGAGACGCAACAACACGTCCTTGACATGCGTGATGTGTTCATCGAGGGAGGAAGAGAACACCAATATGTCATCTAAGTACACTACCACGTAGGTGTTCAGGATATCACCAAATATGTCATCCATGAAGCGCTGAAACGTAGCAGGAGCATTACAGAGGCCAAACGGCATAACTGTATACTCAAACAACCCTTGTCATGAGCAGAAGGCCGTCTTCCATTCATCTCCATCACGCATGCGTACGAGATTGTATGCTCCCTGATGATCCAGTTTGGTGTAAATCGTGGCATGAGTGAGTTTGTCTAACAATGGGGTAATGAGAGGTATGGGATAGCGGTTTTTTACCGTGATGGCGTTCAAACGCCTGTAATCTATGCAAGGACGGAGATCCCCTTCCTTCTTTGGCACAAAGAAGATAGGAATAGCAGCTGGGGATGTTGATGGGCGAATGTGACCCAGACGCAGGGCCTGCTGTATGTATTCTTGCAGGGCTCGCTCTTCTGTCTGGGTTAGGGAGTAGACCCGGCCTTTTGGGATGGGGGCGTCCGAGACTAAGTCAATGGGGCAGTCGTAGGATCGATGCAGAGGAAGACCTTCCGCAGAGCCTTTGTCAAACACAGCCCGAAATTCATAATACTCAGGAGGTATGTTGTTCGTGACCGCACCTACCATGTGAGTGTCCTGGGTGTCGGATCTGTCTTCTATGGCTAAAGAAGCGACTACCCCTAGGATATCTGCGGGGCTGGAAACCCGAGGTGTCTCGAGCAGGCAGTAGTATTGGCACGTTTCTGATTCAAAGGAGACCTGACCCATGCCCCAGTTAATCAGAGGATTGTGCCTCTTTAGCCAAGGAATGCCCAAGATAACTCCAAACTGAGGCATGGCTATGAGATCAAATGACATGGTCTCTCTATGGACTTCCGGTATGACTAATTCCAACGGGGCTGTCTGTTGCAAGATTGGTCCAGAGGTTAGGGACGTCCCGTCTACTGCATGAACCGGTTCAGGGTGTTTCTTTTTGATCAGAGGTAAGTTTAGTGAACTGGCTAGTGCTATATCTAAAAAGCAGCCTGTAGCTCCAGAGTCGAACACTATTCGTACTGCATGGGAGATACCTGCAGCAGGGTTTAAGGAAGCTTGCACCACCTCAGGTCGGATGGGACCAAAAGCCGGATCAGAGGAATTTTGTATAGGACTCGCCCCAACCCCTGATCTCAAGGGCGAGTCTTCGGAAAACCCAGAATTTTGTTCCTTGGCCGACGGGGACACTCCTTTACAAAATGCCCGTTGAGACCGCAGTAGAAGCAAGCGTTGTCCGCCCTTCTGCGCTCTCGCTCGGCATGAGTAATGGGGCTGCGTACCCCGCCGATCTGCATGGGTTCGGGTGAGGTGCCGGATGTGGTTGAAAGTGAGGTATGGGATAGCCCTGCTTCCCCCTTACGTTCTGCCCGCCTGGCGTCGATTTGCAAGGTCAAATCAACTAGGTCGATATAGAGTGAGGGAAGAGAAGGCACCACAGATAAAGCATCCTTCATGGAACCACACAAGCCCCAATAGTAAATCACTGCTTTTTTGTTCTCTGGCCAGGTGGTCTCAGTAGCGAGTTGGTTGAACTTGGTGATATACTCAATGAGGGTGGACCGGCCTTGAATAAGATCTAGGAGTTCCATGTCTCTGGATTGGGCTTTATATCTAGTGTCAAAAACCTTGGCCATTTCTTGGGTCAATAACTCGAAATCGTACAGAGCAGGATGGTTGCCCTCCAACAATGGGTTAGCCCACGTGGCTGCCACACCCGACAAATGGGAGAGAAGAAAAGCCGCCTTAGCAACAGGATCAGAGAAAGCCTGGGGTTGGCACAAGAAATGCAGTTTGCACTGATTTATGAAGGTGCGATATTTCAAAGGATCCACCGATACCTCTCAGGGGCTGCTAGAGGAAATGGGGTCTGAACCACCACAGACGGGGCCGGCAGAGTGGGTGGTGTGACGGGAATTGGGTTTTGGGATGGGGCAGCATCGCCGAACTCAGCGTCAACAGGTAAGGGATGTCGTGTGCTTTGCATGGCGTCAAGACGGTGGTTCAGTGCAGTGGTGGCAGTGGCCAGGTCAGTGCGGAGGGCAGTGGTAGCAGCTGCCATATCTGTCCTAAGCAATGTCACTGCTTGCATTAAGGCAGTCACAGGGTCCCTGGCTGAAACATCCATAACTGGACGACCATAAGGCTTCACAGTCTGTTCTAACTTGATGGGTCCGACTTGATGGTCGTGCAGTTATGTAATGCCTCCGTCCCCAAGTACCGCCCGAGCAGAATGTAAAACACTGCCCTAGCAATCTTTGAGGCCACAGGTGGGAGTGTCGTCGTCAGCCTGGTACCGGGAACGCCGGAAGGACCCCTGAGTGCTGTAAGGCAAAGGGTTATAATCAAGGAAACACCCAAAAGGCAATTGGCAGAGGGAGCAAACAAGATGCAGTGACACCAGCTTACCTAAAAAGGGTGGAGTATAGGTAAGAAACCTATGCAGACAGCAGGGGAACCCACAGCAGGCTGAAATGATGTACTTGGCACTCCTGAAAACACCTGGTGGATCAAGAACTTGATCGTGGCAAAACTTGGAAGCAATCCGAGGTTTGCAGAAACAGAAGGGTAATCCAAAAGCAAGTCCAGAGTACAAACAGGTGTCAGGTGTCCAGGAGATCAGAGAGCACGCCAGAGTCCAAGGGTAATCCGAGAGCAGGTCCAAAGGTCAAGGCAAGGAGAGTGACAAGAAGCAAAAGGTAGCGCCTGGCAGTCCTCCGTAGAAGTAGCTGTGAAGCAAAGTGTCTTGTTTGCTGGCTTCTTTTGAAGCGGCGAGCGGTGTCACATGATGCTTCACGTGACCGCCCGCACGCATTACGTGGAGCGCAACGCGGCCAGCGATTGGGGCTGCCGGTACTTCCTGGTATCCTGGCGTCGCCGCTGTGCAAGAGGCATCATGGCAACCACCAACGGGGAAATGGGCGAAAAGAGGCGGGTCCGCCCAACATGGTATCCCGCCTGCCGTACTTCCCCCGCTGATGTGACTGGAGAACACGACGGCGAGAAGCGCCTGATGGGAGAGACAGGTGTGAGGGGGGAAGTGGGAGATGGGGTGTGTGAGAGGCCGTGACATTCTCTTGGACCAACTGTAATCAGCAGTCATATATAGCAAGCTCAATCTCTGTGTGGCCTAGAACTTGCAACCCATTAGGGAGGGTGATGAGTGGAAGGCTGCTTTCTGGACCATATATGGTTTATGTGAGCATATTGTCATGTCCTTTGGGTTTTTCAATGCCACTACAACATTTCAACCCTTCATGAATGATGTCTTCAGTGATATTCTCAACCAATATGTCGACAGTGTAATCTTACGCTCCACTGTGACGATTCAGTAAATGGTGTCACTTCTCCCCGAAGGGGAGTCCTTTCCCATGAGGCCAGGGAGGTGAGGCAGCTACTCAATAGTCACCTTTGGGGTGTTATAATGAGGGAAGGATCTCATGAAGAGGGACTCCCCCCTCCTCTATGGAGAAGGATGTTCATCTCATACCCCCACATACTCTAGCCTCTTTTTCCTATGCTAATCTCTTTGTAGAGACTAGGCCTATGTGCTGTGTGAGAAACCAAAGGGTGCCTCACTTGCTAGTCCCCGGGGAGCTCTCTCTCAGGTGGCCAGGGCATGCCCATTGCCTTTGGATCCAGACCCTGAGGGTGGACCAGTGTGGAAGGATCACCTGGGTGAGGGTTCTTCAGGCAGGGGGTGAGGCAAATGATGGTGAGACGAGGTATACCCCCTTTCCCATGCCCATATCCCATCCTATTTTATAGAATTCCCCAACGCTCCAACCCCACCACCCCCTTTCTAGACAAACACTGGGCTGAGGAAGAGGAAGAGGAGGAGTGAGAGTAAAAAGGCTAACACTTGCTTATCCCAGTGGGCATGTCCCATTAATAAGGTCAGGCAAAGTCAGGCACTTTACCTTAATCACATCCATCTGATACCCATTAGCTCCCCTTACACAGATAAAAGGCGGAACATTGAGACACACACTGAGCAAGCTGAGACACGAGAAGGAGCAGATCTTCCGGGGCGAATGCGGACCCACTGGAGCAGGACGTCTGATCGAGAGACCAGAGCAAGAGGTAGAGAGGCCCTGAAGATCCCTGCAGGAGGTTGTTGCCTCCAGGTAACCGTGAAGGATACGCGTAGAAATCCAGATCCCAGACAAGAAGAAGCTTGCATTGTGTTTAAAGGATGCCAGCAACCCTCCTGTGTGAACGGCAGAGTTGGGGAGACAAGGCTATTAACCTTGCCTTGACTTGTGAATCAAAGCCGCAAAGAAAAGAAAGGAATGCACACAGCGAGTAAGCGAAAGACATAAAAGGCCGGTTTCTGTCAAGAAAAGATTGAAGCCGCAACAGCGTATCTCTCAATTGAAGGTTGCATGTGTGCTGATGAGACACGAAAGAAAGCAAATTAGTAATGAACTTTAAAGTCACCGATAACTGAGAAGGCAGTGATACAGAGTAGCAGAGTGGTCTGGCAAAAGGGAACAGCCCACTGAAAAGTCTGTGCAAAATGTTTTGATGTTTTGTTATAGTGTTAATGTGAATGAACTCAAGATTTAATCCCGTTGAAAGGGGAAGTTAAAAAGGGATTGCTTAAGAGAAGGATTTCTTTGAACTTTTCTGATTGTGTTATGGAACTACAAAGACCAAGAGACACTAAGGCAAATAACATAAGGGAGAGCTGAAGTGAAAGTCGAAGTGGTCCTGCGGAGGTCTAGAGAAAAAACTTTGCACATTCGAACATCTTCGACATCAGTAAAAGGTCAGAGCCCGAATGAGGGACACCAGGGAACCTGAAATAAGTTAGGGGACGAATGTGAATAAAGCTTGGGTAAGAGAACCCCTGCAACTGCTATGATTGTGAGGTCTGAGCCCGGCTGAGGGAGATGTATGTTGAATCAGGTAATTTTTGTTGAGAGGTTTGAGTCCGACTGAGGGAGATCTACGCTAACTGTTTATGTGTTGAGAGTTCCGAGCCCGACTGAGGGAGACCTACGTGAATTGTTGGTGTCTTGAGAGGTCTGAGCCCGACAGAGGGAGAAACTACATGATTGAACTGTGAAAGAACTCTTGATGAACTGGAATAAGTGACTTTAGACTTTAACATGGAAGGCCAAGCGGGTCTCAACCCAGGTTTTGAACTGCCGTTTTTTAATAACCCGAGCAAGCGTGTGTCATCCTGTCCACGGGGGCCGCCTTAATCCGTGCTGTCCAACGTGGGGAGGAGAGCTGACTCAGCCACCTTGATCCTTTATGTTATAACACTGACTTTCCTTTGCATACACATTCCCCTTCTACAACACTTTTCTTTAAGGGATAGGGCAGGTATTAGGTTTTGTTAGCATAGGCCATTTTGATTTGACAAAGATTGACTAGAACTGTGTTTTCTTTATTATTTCATGGTAGAGACTACTCCCGTCATAGCTATAGGGCAAGGTAGGAGTTTTTCTGCACCCCAAGAATTTAACAAAGGTTTTGAAACTTGCAGCGCTTGTGTCAGTGTCATACTTGTGATACCATGCCTCCCTTTCAGCTGTTGTAAAGTAGACTACCTCAAGGTCCTGGAACACACTGGGACAAAAAAGAACCTCTGGAACATAGCTAATCCAAGTACCCGATGAGGTGGGACACAGGAGCAATGAAGAACACTAAGAAGAAGGAACTGTAGTTTTAAAGGCTTCTGCTGAGGCGTGGTCCCGCTTACGCGATAAAGACCGAAGAAATACCCCCTGAAAGGGAGACGCAGTCAACCAGAACAAGAGACTGTGAAGCACAGGAAGCACGAAGTAGACACGGAAAGGCCAGGACAGAGCCGAGAATAGCCCACTTCCAGAGTCTAGAGGACAACAGGACTCTTTCATCCGGCGCATCCAGATGGTCACAGGAGGCTGGCAGATGGTAATGCACACGTAAGAATCAGCATCCACACATCACTCCAAGGGCCAGGCAGGAGATCTGCATGACAAAGGAACCGAGATGCAGAGAAGCCAGCGCAACATTCCGAACAGGAGAAGGACCCAAGGAAGAACCGCCACGCCATTGGGTGCAGAAAAGGCAACGGGAAAGGCACGGGGACCGGTAGGGGCAGAAAGGTATGGAAGGCACAAACCCAATATCGAGATTACGAGCAGGACTATCTTCCTTGTGTCAGTACTTGGCAAGCGAGGCAGTGAAGGGCACATAAAGAGAGGGACAGAGAAACCAGGGTCGAGGACCCCACCAAAACAGTGCTATGAGTCATCTTCCAACTAGTAGTACTTGGCAGAGAAGTGAACCAAGTGGGCCAAGCCAAAGAAGAAGAGAAATCAGGGTTCAGGACCCCACGCAAGAGAGTAATATGAGTCATCTTCCTCATGGCAGTAATTGGCAAGGAAGTGAACCAAGTGGGCTACGCCAAAGACGAAGAAGAACAAGGGTTGATGATCCAACCCAAGAGATTGTTATGAGTCATCTTCCTCCTGGCAGTACTTGGCAGGGAAGTGAACCAAGTGGGACAAACCAAAGATGAATAGAGAAACCAGGGTCGTGAACCCTCCTAACACTCAGAGTTGGGTGTTGTAACTGTGAGATCTGATGAGAAGACTAGGGCAAGGGAGTCATTACCCCTGGTTATAAGAGATTGTGTCATAACTACCAGGAGAAGGGAGTCATTCTCCTGGTAACGTGGACCAGGAGGATGGTCCAGCAAGTCTGGGGAGGGGAGTCATTCCCCAGGCTAAATTGAGATTGAGACTGAAGGCCAGGAGAAGGAGGGAGGCATTATCCTGACCCAACAAGGGAACATTGTGTTTTATTTGGAAATTCGTGACCTCGGCAGGGAAGCGTTCCGCCAGGCCGATTATTTGGAACTTTATTTTGGAACTTTGTGACCTGGGGAAGGGAGTTATTCTGCCAGGTTGCTTGAGACTGAACGCCAGGAGAAGGGAGTCATTCACCTGACCCACCCAAGGAGACATTGGGTGTATTCTTTTTACTATAACCCAGGAGAAGGTAGACATTCTGCTGGGATCAGGACGGTGGACACTTTTGTTACGACTTGACCCAGATTCTGGTTGTTCTGGAATCGCTGGAGGTATAGGCATACAACGCCAGTCAGACGATGCTCGAAACAGGACAACCGCAAGATGGACGACGCTGTAAATGCCAACCATTCTGCAAGGCGGATCCCTTGCCAACCACAAGAAGGACCCTACATGATGCTTGTTGTCACACGCACTGCGGGGAGGAGCTCAATTCAAACAAAGAAATGTGGCTTTACAACGTGGATTGCTGCTTTGCAACTTTGTCGCATTCAGTGCTAGTTTCTTTGACTTTGAACTTGCAAGTGCTACTTATGTATTCATCTGCTTTCTGCATGCTTCTTGCCTTGTTCGCTACCAGAGGTTATTGGAACCCACTCGTTTTTGTTTCATTCTGCTTTCTACCTGGCTGCCTTTCTCGCCATCCGGAATCTTCATAATTCCCCTTCCAATCCTCAGTTCGTTAGTGCCTTTCTGCATTCTTCAGCGGGATTTCAGCACCAGCTACATCTGCACATGTGATGTCATCTCTTCAACTGGTCTTCAACCCTGTTTCCACAAGGTTTTTTTACCCCCATGGGGCGGGTGGTTTCCTTGCGTCTGGCCTTTCTGGCAGCCAGTCCACCCTGTTTCTACTTTGGGAGTCCTGGCTGCCAGGAAGGACAGGCCTTTTCTCCACAACACCAAGACTTCTAACAAACCACAGGTGAGACAAAAACCTGATAGATTGCAACGCCTGCAAAAACCTACAACCAACATGGTGCAGTTACAGGAATTATCAACGGCAGTCCAGAACCTCACGCTGGAGGTCCAAAATGTAAAAATAGAAAATGCACTTATGCGTCAGGCCTTACAAGCACGGGATGCATTACCTCTAGGCACCACTGGTGCTTTTTCTTCCCTTCAACATTTTTCAGGACACCCTAAACGCTTGAAGCTGTTTATGGACGCATGCTCTGTTCAATTCTCTATTAGAGAAGTGTCCTTCCAGACTGATAGGTTAAAGGTAGGGTTTATGATTACCCATACGTCAGGCAGAACCTTGGCTTGGGCAATAGCCCTGATTTCAACAAACGACCCGATAATTCATTCATATGCAGGCTTTGTTACAACCGTGAAAACACTATTCGGCCGTCCAGACGTAGCTTATACTGCAAAGGAAGAACAACTTGAATTCCAACAAGGACAGATGGATGTTTTGACTTATACTGCTAAATACAAGCATTTGGCTTTGCAAGCTGATTGGTCAGATCAGGCCTGTTTTCAATATATCAAAGGGGGCTATCCAAAGAGCTCAAAGATGAACTGTCCTGGGTTCCCAGACCTGTCACTTTGGATCAGTGTGTACAACTGCTTATACAGATTGATTATAGGTTGCAGGATGGGAAACAAGAGAGAAGAAAACATTGCTCCTCTAACTCTCAGATATTTCCATCCACAAGTGCCCACCAATAGCCAGTGAAGGATACTATGGAGCCTATGCAATTAGGAACAGCTAGAGGCCCCCTATCTTCAGACGAAAGATGCAGACGCAGAGACAATGGACTCTGTATGTACTGTGGCTTCAATACTCATCTGTTAAGAGCTTGCCCAATGGCACCAAGGCGTAAGGAAAACTACAACTCTCGATCCTAAATGGGTCGCATGATCGGGAGCAATTGCAGGATCCTTGAAAGAGCCTTGTCCATTATGGGTTTGACTAAGACTTTACAGCTCTCGGAAGCATACTCTATTAAGGCATCTGCATTGGTGGACTCAGGGGCGGCAGGTCTCTTTATGGATGCCTTGTGGGCTAAACAGATGGCCATTCCATTACAGAAAAAAGAAGAACCTGTTCCAGTGGAAGGAGTTGATGGATGTCTTTTGGAAAGCGGACCCATAACAGATAATACAGTGGGCCTCATTCCGGATTTGGAGCTAACCATGGAGTAATTAGCTCCATGGTTGCCTCCGAAACCGTCCCAAATCCGGCATGGTGAATGGAGTAATTACCGGTCCATTCCAGGGTTGGAGGGACCGGTAATTCCCCATTCACCTTTTGCCCTTCCCCATTCCCATTTCTGCCCCATAGGGCTCAATGGGAATGGGGAAGGAGGTAATTACGGCACCGTAAATTACGGTACCGTAATTACCTCCGAAGTACCTTTGCGGGTCCCGTACTTTACTCCTGCTAAAAGCAGGAGGTAAGGAAGGACCCGCGAAGGGACCTCGGAATACGGAGGTAAGGGATAACCGGCATCGGCACCCTTACCGGTGCCGGTAATTCCTTACCTCCAACCTCCGAATGACCCCCAGTATCTTTACAGATGCTTATTCACCACCAACGAGAACAAATTCAGTTTTATCTTATTGAAGCGGCTCATTACCCCATCATCTTTGGAATACCATGGGGGTCATTCCGAGGTTGGAGGTAAGGGATTACCGGCACCTGTAAGGGCACCAATGGCGGTAATCCCTTACCTTCGTATTCCGAGTTCACTTTGCGGGTCCCTCTTTACCTCCTGCTTTTAGCAGGAGTAAATTACGGGACCCGCAAAGTGACCTTGGAGTAAATTACGGCACCGTAATTTACGGTGCCGTAATTACCTCCTTCCCCATTCCCATTGAGCCCTATGGGGGCAGAAATGGGGATGGGGAAGGGCTATGGTGAATGGGGAATTACCGGTCCATCCAACCTTGGAATGGACCGGAACTTACTCCATTCACCATGCCGGTATTCCATGGAGTAAATAGCTCCATGGTTGCCAACCATGGAGCTATTTACTCCATGCCGTAGTCCTAACTCGGAATGAGGGCCCATGACTTGCCACTCATAATCCTTATGTAAATTGGAAGGCACACACTATGGGCCTCATTACGACCTTGGCGCTAAGGGATTACCGGTACCGGTAAGGGTACCCGTACCGGTAATCCCTTAGCGCCTGATTACGAGGTCCCTTTGCGGGTTCCCAACTTAACGGCTGGTTTCACCAGCTGTTAATGAATGGACCCGCAAAGGGACCTTGGTGCTAATTGTGGTACCGCAATTTGCGGTACCGTACTTAGCGCCTTCCCCATTCCCATTGAGCCCTATGGGGCAAAAATGGGAATGGGGAAGAGCCATGGAGGAAGGGGGAATTACCGCCCGCCAACCTTGTAATGGGGTGATAATTCCCCCTTTCTCCATGGCAGAGTCGGTGAATTACCGGCATGGACCATGGTGCTATTAGCACCATGGTTTTCCGCCTGGGTTGTAATGAGGCCCTATGTTCCAAGATTCCGAGCACTGTGTTACGAACTGTATCAACGATTCCTTGCCAGTTTCATGCATTGCATCATCACCTTCATCAAGCAACTTGAGTATTCCTACAGTTGCTACGACACTACCTCACAAATATACACAGTATCAGGAAATATTCCAGAAAGAGATTTTGAAATCTTTGCCTCCACATAGACCCGAAGATTGTGTCACTGGCCCAATGATTCCTTTTAACCGCATGTTTCATCTTTCTCCAGCTGAAGAAACTGCTCTAAAAGCCTACTTGCAAGAAAACCTGGCCAACGGTCTCATCAGAGAATCCGTCTCTTCTGCCGGCTCCTCACTTTTATTTATTCCAAAAATTGAGACAACCGAACTCAGACTGTGTTTGGATTACAAAAGATTAAATGCAGTGACAATCAAGGACAAGTAGCCATTGGCTCTTTTTACAGATAAATTAGACATGGTACAGCATGCTGCCATATTCGCTGAGCTAAACCTTTGTGACGCATATCATTTGATAAGAATTCACGAAGGCGATGAATGGAAAACAGCTTTCAGAATGCCCTTTGGGCACTATGAAATAAGGTCATGCCCTTTGGTTTAGCGAATGCTCCATCAGTGTTTCAAAGATTTATGGATCACATTTTGCTGACCTTCTGTTTCATACTCTCAGAGTATATCTGGATGATTTAGCAGTATTTTCAAAGGATGAGAAAGAACATACTAAACATGTCAGCAAGGTCCTTGTATGTCTGCAAAGGAGCCATTTGAAAGTCAAGTTAGAAAAATTGATATTTGATACAACTTCAGTGCCTTATTTGAGATACATATTGTCCAAGGAAGGTGTGTCTATCTATTCATGCAAACTCAAGGCGATCCTAAATTGGAAAAGACCATCTTCACTAAAAGATATCCAACAATGTATGGGCTTAGCTAACTTCTGTAGGAAATGTGTTCCTTCATTTTCTAACATCATCTTACCCTTGACTTCTTTATTAAAAAAGAACGTTCCGTTTACTTGGGATTCAACAAGAGAAAAACCCTTTCAAAAACTCAAAACAACCTTTACTACAGCTATGTTTCTGATTCAACCAGATGAACATAAAGCATTCATACTTGAGACGGATGCTTCTGACAAAGCAGTTGGGGCTGTGCTCAATCAAGTAGGAGAAGATCAAGAACATCCCATTGCTTACTATTCCAAAACCTTACTGCCTTCAGAGATTAATTATTCTGTCCCGGAAAAGGAACTAATGGCAATGAAAATACCCTGTATGGAATGATGACATCATCTCCTGGGAGCAGAACAAGAACACCTATTGCCAATACTTACTACTAATTTACAAATATTGTGGGGTGATGTTCATGAAAAAGAAAGAAGTGTTCACAAAATGATAAGTTAGGATGTTTGGGCCGTTGGCCTACTTACCCCACACTTTCAGCAGAGGACAAGGCGGTTCACTCGAGCAAAGCACTCACTCTGGCTTATGCGGCACAATGATACAGTTCCATTTTTACTGTTCAAGACCGTGGGCCTCATTACGACCCGGGCAGTAAGGGATTACCGGTACCGGTAAGGGCACTGGTGCCGGTAATCCCTTACCGCCCAACTCTGAGGTCCCTTTGCGGGTCCTCCCTCAATGGCTGGTTTTACCAGCCGTTAAGGACGGGACCCGCAAAGGGACCTTGGAGGTAATTACGGTACCGCAATTTGCAGTACTGTAATTACCGCCTTCCCCATTTCCATTGAGCCCTATGTGACCAAAAATGGGAATGGGGAAGGGCCAATGGTGAATGGGGAATTACCGCCCCACCAACCTTGGAATGGGGTGTAATTCTGCCATTCACCATGGCGGAATCGGTAAGGTACCGGCGTCAACCATAGCGCTAATAGCACCATGGTTAAGGCTTGGGTCGTAATGATGCCCCCTTTGATCTTAGTATTACTTTTCTTACACTCAGCATCAGTTGGATACCTAACAGATACTCTTGAATGAGCACCCACATGGTGCCGGACGACTCTGTGTAAGGTATCTTTTCTTAACTTCCAAAGTTCAATTATGACATTCAATTATTTCTCTTGATTGTCATTCATATCTGCATTGTGCTTTACAAATGTCTCACACATTTTTCTCACTGTACAATGTTGCTGCTTGCAACCTTCAAAACACATGCTGGTTTGGTACCAGTCTCTCCGACTCACCGGCTGTGCTGCTTTTTCTGAGGCTGCTTTGTTGTTGGAGCCATGGACAGTACCACTGCGGAAATCGCTCCTCCCCTCCTTGATTACCGACGCGTGAGAGTCCCGGGCACCTCCGCCACACCGTGCAGGTTTGATCAGCCTTAGTTCCTGGTCTTCAGTTTCTTACTTTCAAAGGCTCATGAAAGTAACTGTCTTCAGAGGTCACGGGTGCCTCCCTCCTTACGACTCTCTCTGGTCTCACTGTCGCCCTCCTTGTATGAAATTGCCCTCTTGGAACTGCTGTTTCCTTGTGTGGTTTGCCTCACACAAAGTGTGCTTTCGTACTCCGCCTTTTATCTGTGTGGAGAAGTGTGATAGAAATCAGGTGTGTGTAATAATTTGTACTTGCCTCACCTTGCGTGTCTATGGTGTTGGGACATGTCAGGTATACGGCTCTGGTGTTAGTCCGTTGTCGTTCATGGTGAACAGTCCCTGAAAAAGAGTTTGTGTCAGAAAAGGGGCTGGGTGAATTCTTAGGTATCCTACATGGTAGGATGGGGAAAAGGTGTTACTGGGAAGGGGATACCGTGTCTCACCCTCCGGTGTCCCACTCCCCGAGGGTCCCTCATTCAGGTGATCCTCCCCCACTGGTCCACCCCCAGCAACTGGATCCAAAAGAGATGGCCGCATCCTGGCCACCTAGATGACAGACCGTGGGGTCTAGCGGGTGAGACACCTTCTGGTTTCTCACAATACCATCCACAGTTGAACTGTTTGACTGAGAGAACAAATCAGACACTGGATCAATACCTCTGATGTTTTGTTTAAGCTGCGCAGGATAACTGGGTCTCCCTTTTTCCTTCAACCGAGTTCTCCTACAACAATTCATATCACTCTGCCATAGGTATGACTTCTTTCTTCTGCAATTACGGGTTTCAACTTGGCTACGTAGGAGTATGTCATACCTTATAATAGTACCAATGTGCCAGCTGTAGAAGAACTTCTCTAAGATCTACATGACACTCAAGAAAAAGCTCTCAATACACTACGCAACACTCTACTTCAAGCAAAGAAACACGCTGATATACAAAGAAATCTTAATCCAGGTTTCATTAAAGGAGACAAGGTTTGACCATCAGCCAAATTTCTACCTCTAAATCACAGTGGGGTTATATTCTCAACTGTACAACCACACACAGCAATTGCAACCTGTTGCCTTTTTCTCGAGGAATGTTAAGCTGTGCGTCCCATGGACGATGCGTACCTGTTTCTCCAGGGGTCTTGCGTACTGGGGTAGCCAGGACGTGGTAGGCGTGGGCTGACAGCAGGCGACGAAGACAACTGAGCGAAGAAATGTGGTGCAAAGAACCAACCCCGGATCCATCCTGAAAATACAGGATTGAACGGGGGCCAGCTCCTGACGCCACAGAGACTCTTCCCCTATCTTAACGTGACACCAGAACAGTGCAAGCACAGGTAGGGAAGGTCTTTGATGTAATTCAGTAGAAAGTGGGTGGAATGTCCAAGGCAGCAATGCAGGCAGATCTGTAGGCAGTCAGTGGAAAGTCCAAGGCAGCAATGCAGTCAGGTCAGTAGGCAGTGAGCAGAATGTCCAAAGCAGCAATGCAGAATGATGACAAGGAGGTCTTCCCAGAAGCATGCAGATGACAGCCAGGACACTGGCACCCAAGCAAGGAGGCAGGCAAAGAGCAGGCAAGGCAGGTAAGAAATAATAACTAGAAGGAAGGGGCTGGAAGGGGAACCCAGAGGGGACCAGACCGGACAGGGCATGTGGGGCTACGGGCTCAGGCAGGAAGGGGCAAGAAATGAAAAAACAGAACAGGACCTAGCACTAGGAGGGGCACAGAAGGGAACGCAGCGATTTCCTGGACCGGATCGCTAAAATAGCGATCCGGCATGAAAGCGAGGCTTGAAGTGCAAGGCGGAAATGCATGCGCGATCGGGTGCCGGCGCTAGAACGAGGCTTGGAACACAAGCCCATTCTCCATGACTGCGCTGACGGCACTCGTGCCCCGCTGTACATCGGACAGATGGCATCAACGAAAGTGAGCCCAGAAAGGTGCGCCGCCTCCACAACCTGAGGTGGGGATACAACCACTAGGAATGAGCCCACCCCCTAGAACCCAGCTGTCGCCCTGCACAGGTAGGTGTTTTAACAAGGAAGCAGATCCCTGCTGAACAAAATTACTTAGTCATGGAACATGAGCTCTTAGACATGAAATGTGCATTCAGAATAGGCCAGTATCACCTTCTGGGGACCAAACATCAAGTAATAGTCTATACTGACCATCACAATCTACAGGCCCTTGCCTCATTCAAATGCAGCAACACCCAGCAGGCTCGGTGGCATTTGTTGTTTGCTATATTTCGTTGTGTAGTGACATACTAACCCAAAATTGCAAGATAGATACCTTGTACTGCCTAGTATGACTTGTTACGCCTTTGGTAGCCTATGAGCATGTCATCATTTGTAACCATTAGATATGTGCTTGTACCCTGTCTCACTCTCTACTGGAAGAGATCCGTTCATGCTCACGACGAAGAGTTGGATGTAGTTAATGTCTCTCTAATCAACGGTGTCTCCCACGCTCATGAGAACCTCCTAATACCCACTGATGCTGGGTGCCACAAGGTCCTTCAAATGTGTCATGGCTCTGAGATAGTAGGCCATCTGTTCAGCATAGGACCCTGTATTTGCTGCACAAATGATGCTGGCGGCCACATATGTGAAGACTTGTGCAGATTACATACTTTGATATCCAAATGTCCAGCATAAAACCAGGAAAGTAAAGCCAGTACGTCTCTTAAAGGTCCTGCCTGTTCCTCACAAGCAATGATATATGCTGCCTGTGGATTTCCTTTGTGACTTGCCCAATGTCAGGGGTTTGAACACCAGGTGGGTTATCATAGATTCGTTCAAGAAAATGGCACAGTTTATCCCCTATCATGTAATACCTAAGGCCGTCATGTTCGGTGATCTATTCTTTAAGCATGTGTTTTGTTTGGGCTTTCTTGATCATTGTTTAAGTTCAAGGATCACCGTTTGCAGCTTGCTCATTACTTTGATCAATTCTGAGGGGCCCCCAGTTTGTGATAGCTGAGCCGGATCCTCCCACTGACACCATATGTAAGGGATCAATAGTAATACTCGGACACAGTGGCATGTTTGGTGTTGGATAAAGACTTGTATTATCATAAAAGAGAAAGGGGTTGGGGAAATTCTAAGAGGACTTTCCCAGCCTCAACAAAACTATGGACCGTCGCTGTCAGGATGTTTTTTTAAATCAAGATAGTCCTATGTCCTGTGTCTAAAATCCTAAACTGACCCTCACACACTAAACATAATAAAAGGTGAAAATAGGGATGATTACCTACAGGTTCGTTCAAGAGTTCCAAACAAAAAGTTCTAATGTGCATGCAGAAAAGAAAGATCAATAAGTATTGCTGGCTCTGACCCCTGATCCTGGTGGAGTCATGGACAAGTTACTGGAGGTAGTGGTGCTGTACCCCACCCCCCGGGTCTTTTATAATACAGGGAATGTGGCATATCTAAACAACCTACCGTCTGCACCGCCATACAATGCGGGCCCACTGACAAGATCACAGCACCTAAGGCTATTATTGGGCAGCCTGCCAGCCCAACAAATCTAAAACCAGATAAACACCTGGCTTCTGGTAGTGGTCCCCTCAGGATCTCACTACCAAATACCAGATCCCTGGACAGGAATGTTATAAATGTCATAGACCACATAATTGACCAAAAGATCAATATAATGTGCCTAACTGAAATGTGTCTGCGAGAGTCCAGGAGCCCAAACATACATCTAGCCACTGACCCCCATAATCCCCCCCTCATGCAGAACTGACCCCCCCAACCCCCTGCACTCCGGGACATATGTTCTTTGGCCAAAACAGAGAAGCCAGAAAAGGTGGAGGAGTTGCCATCCTGGCTCGTGATGATTTACATTTTTTTTGGTCACAAGCCAGCTGCAATGACATTATGCTACTTAAAATCACCCCAACCCCAAACAATTGTATGAACATTGTTCTGCTCCCCAATGACATGCCACTCTTCACAGATGACCTTCCAGAAATGTTATCTTCTTATAATAAACCCAACAAATCTACACCTTTATTAGGAGATTTTAATCAATGGTATGGTAATCCCCAGGATGTGGAAGCCACTAGCTTAATGCTATAGCTTGTGTCAGCAGGTTTTGAAATACATGGCAAAGATCAAACACTTATTCTTGGCAACAACTTGGACTGGGTTGTTAGTAAAAACCTCAATTTAAGTCCCCTAGAAATTAGCCCCTGTATTTGGTCTGACCATTCTTTTGTCTCTTTCCAGCGGACACCTCCTTTAATAAGATAAATACGCTGAGGAAAGTCAGCAGTAGGAACTATAACAAAATCGACCATACTGACTTAGTAAAATGCCACACTAATCTCATGAAGTCCACATCAGATATGGACTCTCCTGACTCCCTGGTACCTGAATACGACAAGGCTATAAATGAACTACTTGATCAAGTTCCCTCTATTAAAGTCAAATTTGGTAGAGAAACAGACAATAACCATAAATGGTACACCCAAGCCCTGACTAAACAGAAACAGAAAAAACGCAAGGGAAAAAATCAAACACTGTCGGATAAAGACAGATGGAAATCTCTAGAGAAACTATTTCGGGCAGAAATTATGTTAGCTAAGAAAAACTATTTTGCCCGTCAGATAACCAATGCAGAAAATAATACCAGGGAGTTTTTTTTAATACTTTGTGATCTTGAAAAACCCTTCGCCACAGCACACCCACGGCATTACTCGATAAAATCAATAAAGCCCTCTCTAATATCACTCTCAACAAGGGTTGTATTACTAAGGAGTCACACATCATGACCCCAGAGGCACCTGTGCCTTTAACGCAACTCAGCCGAAGAGACCCATCTTCGTCTTTATTCCTATGCAAGGAGGAGAGTTGATAAAAATGTTAAATTCAATTAAACCCTCCATCTCTGTGGGAGTAATCCTTCCTAGCAAAGTTGTCCTTGCCAATAAAGAGCTTTTCATTCCATTCTTAACGCTTATCAATAACGCATACTTTAGAGATTGTAAGGTCCCTGATGCCTTGAAGAAAGTAGCTGTGACCCCTTTCATTAAAAAAACAGGATTGAACCCTAAAGATTACTCCAATCTGAGACCTATCTCGAATGTCCCTTTCTTATTGAAGGTTATTGACAAAGTGGCCACCGCTCAATTTCAGGCCCATATGGAGGTCTTCGAGATACTACACTCGAAACAATATGGTTCCAGGGCACACCACAGCACGGAAAGTGCCCTGGTGGACCTGCAGACGGAAATCCTCCTCCTTTCTAGACAAAAATAAGGTGGGCTGCTGATGTTGCTTGATCTCTCAGTGGCCTTCAAGCTGGTGGACCAGACCACACCATGGTTATAAATAGGTTGAGGAATATAGGTCACTGTTCTAATGAAGCCTGGATTTAATCATTTCTGGACACCAGGATGTCCAGAGTTGTGGGGGGCATGGCCAGCTCACCAGCAGAAATCTTGAGCTACAGGGTTCCTCAGGGCACTTGTCTCTCCCCACCTTTGTTTAATGTATTCTGACAACCCCTATGTGTTCTGTTAGAGCAACTGGTAGCAAGCTTTACAAAATATGCTGACGATACTCAGCTGGTCAGTGAGCTGACTGGAGTTTACAAACAAGATGCAGAGAAAGTCTCCGGAATATACAACACCATTCAGATTTGGATGGCCAACAGCGGTATGTGCATGAACGCAGCCAAAACTGAGCTGCTGCTTTTCGGTTCACCTCAGGCCAGAGGGAAACTCGGTAACTACTACTCTAGCTTCATTATAGATAACCATCCCTGAGTTCAGATGCCCACATCTAAAACGTGGTCAATAAAACCCAATACCACCTTAGACTTTTGCAGTTGATAAAACCCATCGTCTCAGAAGCCAACTGTACTATCCTGGTGAGAGCATTGATCATGCCTAAGATAGACTATTGCAGTGCATTACACATTGGCACCAGCAAGGGAGGCTTAGGACGTTTGCAGGTACTACAAAACCATGTTGTTCGTATTGTAAAAAATGTGTGCAGAAAAGAACCAATCTCAGCACATAGAAAAAGCCTTCACTGGCTTCCAGTCGAATCCAGGACACGCTTAAAGGCACTCACTATTGTACATACGTGTCACATTGCACAGGCCCCAGTCTATCTTAAAAAACACACAAAAGCCCATATTCTCAAGAGATTGACCAGATCCAGTGAGGGCATCCGCATGACAATTCCTAGAAGTTATCAATCAAGAGGCCTGGGAAGATCCTTTCCTGCTCTGGCTACCCAAGCATGGAATAATCTGCCCAATCTAGAAACCACTTTATTTGAACAATTAGATCGTTTCCAACCTAGACCTCTTCTCCATCCCCTTCTCACTTCTGCGCCCTGATGTCTGCGGCTCCGGCGCAATACAAACAAACAAATACAAATACAAAAGGGTGCATTCCTTCCCCTAGATTCCATCTGGTTGTTCGCTTGATAGCTTTGAATGTTCCACAAGGTTAAGGAGGATTGCTCCTCCTCGAAGTTTTCTCCACTCACACAAGGTTCTTTACAATATCCAGTTTCTTGCTCTCTGGATCTCACTTCAGTTCCAAAAAGTGATATGGGTCTTCCCTTATTATATTTTCCTTTTCTCACCCGTGGTATACTCTCTTACCAGGGTATCTCCTCTTCCAAAAGGGGTATGGTTCTTCCCTTATTATATTTTCCACAGTTCACAGAGGGGTTTCAGCCCATGGGTCATCTCAGCGTTTTCCTGTCCCTGGTATACTCTCTTGCCAGGGTATCACATTCCAGCTACTTGTGCCTGGTTACTATCGTGCCAGGGCTTTTTATCTTCATGTATAGGTGTGAGTCCCAGACTCGTGGCTTGCTTGGTTTACTCTCCTGCCAGGACTTTTCCACTCACTCTTCACTTTCTTCTGTAGCCAACAAATTAGGATTTTCACATATTGGGTTAACAGGCTCAGTGTCAAACACTTCAGCTCCCTTATCTGGGCTTTCTCGTGCAATCAGCGGTATGCAGCATTTGCACTGAAGCGCACCGGTATCCCATTTGCCTGCCCTGGGCTTACCGGTCTTCAATGTCAGCTTCTGCATCCCTCGCATGTTACTGTTTTCTTTTCTCTCCACTTGCTGACTGGGAACGCAGCTTATTGGTTCCTTGGTCTCCACTTTGTACTGCTGCAGCGAACCTTCATCTTTACAACTTTGATGCATTTGGGTCCCACACCCCTTTCTCAAGTTTATGATGTCTCTTAATTAGGCCCAGTTCACTAACCTGTGAGGCACTGTTTGGCACATAAAGTCCTCTGGGATTCTTCTAAGTACTGTTATAAGGAAGTTAAAGATTCTTGCGCTCCGATTGGTTGTTCTCAGCAACTGGATTTTCCCCAGGGATTTCTCTTTTTCCCCGACTTGGTTCAACTCCGACCATCAGGGTCTCAACAGGGTCTTTGCTCTGCCCCCCTGGTTTGTAGATCAATTACCAATTCATTAACATGGTTCTCTTTATGGATTCTCTCACCCCAGGGGCTTGCTCCTTACCCCTGCTCTGTGGGTTGCTTCTCTCTCTGTCTCCGAGCTTCTCTGGACTTCTCTCACCCAGGGGAGTTGCTAGGTCTGGAAAAGACCCGGGGCTAAGCTGATGTCGGAACTGTTGGGACTGGGGGCTAGCTAGTCTTTTGGCTGTAGCTCCTGAGATTCTATCCGGTGCTACAACCAAAAGATCAGGGGCTATAGCCCCCTTAGCCCCCCCTAGCAACGCCCCTGCTCTCACCTATGAAAATCATGCAGTGGTTCCACAGCCCTGGGTCCCTCACAGGTACAGCGGTTCCTCCTTCTGCTCTCCAGCTCACCACCGGATACTTGTTTCTCCCGCTGTGGTCCATGTGTCTCTGTGGCGTGCTCTGCTGGGACGTGTCTGCTGTCTGGCCAGTGTCCCGGGTCTCCTTCAATCCCTGATCGCTGTACGGCAGCTCCCTCCAGCTTGCAATTCCTCCACGGAGGATCAGACAATGAGAGAAGTCCTTCCTCTCTTTTTTATTTTTGTCCGGCTCGTGTGTGGTTGAGAGCTAGTATGTTTGCTTTGGCTCCGCAAAGGACTCTTCAATCCTCTTTTCTTCTTCTTCGTGCCAGTATTGTTAGGGAGAATTCTCATTCTATGGCTAATTTCCCTTACCTATAGAGTCCCACAGCAGCTTTGCTGGATTTGAAGGGTTTGTTTCTTTTTACCTGCTAAGAGTGAGACTCTTTTTCCCACTCTTAGGCATTTTTGCTATGTTTGTTCTAGGCTATTTTTTGTTTAATGCCTATGGGATCTTTCTCAACCCCATAGGAACCATCTTTATTCACATGTGTTACACAGCACCCTCAGTGCAGTGACACAGGGGTGTCATAGCGACCCCCAAACATAGATTCCATACCCTGGGACTGACTACTGTCTCCCAGGGCATGTAAAGTCCCCATTGACTTTACTAGTCAAATCCTATGAACTAAACCAGTACAACCCATCTTACTATGGAGGTACTGGAAGGGGTTAATAGTTTTTCCCCTATGTTCATTTTCGAGAGGGTACCCTACAGTCCCTCTCTCAAATGTTTCTGGCTGGTGGCAGTGGATACTACCATAAATATTCGACCACAAATATTTCCCTATGGGATTTTCCCATTGTTCGAGGCTACCACTTTTTCTGACAGCCTCTAACATACCGCCGGTGCATTTTAATATTAACTTTGCTCCGGTAGGTTTTATTTGCTAGACCTTTAATATACCTTCTTTCTCGTGTCTTTCTCTAAACTCCTAACCCAGGTCGGGGATCCTTTGTACATCTTTTTGGCAGGCTTCTACTGAGAAGCCCTCTTTTCGGCGCCACTGAGTCTGGGGTGGGTCCATTGTGTAGGAGGGGGAGTAGGACCCCTGGACAGGGTTGCCTCCGCAACCCATGTCGCACTCTATCCTGATAGGCTGGAGGGTCTCCCGCCAAGATGACCACTCCACTGTGTGAGTGACAGCTAGGCTGTATGAATGGGGATCTTTTTGCATAAAAGCAGGGTCCTGAGGACTGGAAGAGCAAGACATTGCCACTGGAACTAAGAAGCCGAAGAGGAGAGAAGCCAAAGACATCTGCAACGACTGAACCACCGGTGAAGCCCTGCTGCAGCGTCTCACCACTTTTCTCCACACGAAGAGAGAAGATCTCCATCTGCAAGAGCCTTCTTCCCTTGAGCTGGTGGGGCCAACCAGTTTTCCAATCGCCTTCCCGGACCTGCCTTGGTCGAATCTCCCGGACCCTGTACTCAGAGGCCGGATAGCCAGGCACCAGTCCACCCGCACCGCGATTTAAAGGAGCGTACCTTTTATTCGTCTTTCAGCACCGCGGCTGGTTTCATCCCTGGGTAGTGCAGTAACTCGAACCTTCCTCCACGACAAGAGCCTCTCTCCCTCTGCTGGATCAACCGAACTGCAGGAACTACCAGGAACAACCGGCACTGCAGGAGCCACTTCTTCATTTAAAGGTACATTGTTCCGCCAGGCCGCCCTTTCTTAGCGGTTCCACTAAAGGTGTTTTAAATCCTTTACTTAGCTGTTGGGTCAGCCGCCCCTCTCTCTTAACATTGTCTTTTTCAACTTCTGCAACCACCTTTTCAAATTCGTTAACCAAAGACTTGACTGCAGCTACAAGAACATTTTTGCTCCTGGGCCCTTGCCCTGTACCACTGCCTCTGACACAGGCCTACTGACTCTGGTCACATTTGTTAGATCTGCTTTCTTTAGATTGATTCTAACTGAGAACTGTGTTGGTGCACCTATTTCTTACAACCACCCCTTCCTTCACTTTTCTAATCATTGTGAAATGCCATTTTGCTCAGTCTTCATTTTAAGTATTGCCTATACTGATGCACTGTCTTGCTGAACTGGTTCACAAACTGATGGGAAGTGTTGCTAGGATGTATAAGAACCTATTTCTAGATAACTTGTGCTTTCCCTCCCTTGTGAGGAATTGTTAGAGGATCCTTTGTGTGTAGTTGTATCAGGACTATCAGGCTGATCAATATGATTGGCTAATGGGTCAGCAATATCTTCCTCTTCACTTAAATAACGGAGATCTCCCGATTCCCCCTCCTCCTCCTCACCTGATGAGGTTGAATAGTCCAACTTCTTCCTTCGGGTGTGTTGAGCGTTGGGCTTCTTTTTCTTGAGCAGATAAGGTCTGCCTCGAAAGGAAGCCACTGTGACTCTAGGTCTAGAAATCCACAGTGGCTCCCCTCCGTGACAGCCAGTAATTTTGCAAGGGGAAAAAGCCTTTGGGCACAAAAAAACCCTGGGTTCTTTGGAGAGAACTGAAGATAGCCAGAATAGCTGATGATGACTTGGCTGGGATGGCAGGAGTAAACACGGCTGAATGAAAGTACCAAATGCAGGATGGAAGGTCCTCAGGATGAAGCAGCACTGAAAACGTCTCTCCTAGAGGAAGTCAGGCGAAATAGACCACATACGTCGTCCAAAACAAGGGCAGGTGAGAAATCCAGGAGGGATGGTAACGGGGAAAGAGAAAGAAAAAAGAATGCAACAGGCAAGCGAGAGAAGGCTGATGCGAAGGTTGGAAGGGGGCAAAGCCAGGAAGCAGAGGGAGAGAGAGAGAGCGAGCTGGAATAAGTGGGCGGAAAAATAACACTGCCGGGAGGAATACAAACGGAGCGCACGCAATGAAGAATAATTACAGTTGCAACGCGCCAAGCCGCCGAGTGCTGAATGGTAAATACACTGGGCGGCAGCCATGTTGGAAGAAAAACTAGACCATGACCACGTTGACAAGGAAACGTGGCGGCAAAGTCTAATGGCGTCCTTGTTTCCACCTCCTCCACACACGCCAGTCACCCGCGGTTGTGACAGTATGCCCCCTGCGAAGGCCTTTTCCTCCTGGCTTTCCTGGATGAAGTCTGTGGAACTTGAGTAACAAACAGGGTGCACGAACGTGAGTATGAGGTTCCCAGGTATCCTCTGATGAAGGGTATCCTTCCCAGTGAATGAGATACTCAAGGCGGCCTCTATGGTACTGGGAGTCTCGGATTTGGGAGACTTAGTATTCATCAGCGGCCGGAGTGGGCAAGATCCATAGTTTGGGAGTAACTTGCTTCCGGGTATCTGGTACGAAAGGGCGTAGGAGTGAGGAATGAAATACCGGATGAACCCGCCTAAGAGTCTTTGGCATTTTTAGACGATAGTCAATGGGATTGATCCTTGACAGTATTTCAAAAGGACGATGTACCAGGGAGATAGTTTGGATGGACGGACCCAACAAGGCAAAAACTTTGTGGACAGCATGACCTTAGTGCCCTTATCCCAAGCAGGTACGTGTTTCCGATGTTTATCTGATTGCTCCTTGTAACGTCTGTTTGCCTCTTGTAGACTCTGTCTAGCAGTGCCATGGGCTTCCTTGAGCTGCTCGAAGGTAGTCTCTAATGACGGGATGTTTGTTTCTCCCCAAAAGGTAGGTATGATGGATTGAGGATGGAACCCGTAGGTACAATAAAAAGGGCTAATACCAATGGCTGTATGCAAACTCTGCGGTGGGGAGCAGGGCTACCCAGTTGTCCTGTTGCTGGTTGACAAAGCACCTCAAATATTGTTCCAAGGTTCCGTTTAGCCTTTCGGTCTGGCCGTTGGTTTGGGGGTGGAATCCCGAAGAAAGAGCCCTCTCAATACCCAGTGGGTTACACAAGGCCACCCAAAATCTGGAGGTGTATTGACTTCCTCGATCCGATACAATCTTCTGGGGAAGACCGTGCAGCCTGAAGATATCCTTCAGAAAGACTTTGACCATGACGGAGGCTGACGGTATCTTGGACAGTGGGCAGAAATGCGCAAGCTTGGAGTAAGAGTCCACGGTTACCATGATACAAGTGCAACCTTGGGAAATAGGTAGTTCAACAATGAAGTCTGTTGAGATGTACTTCCAGGGACCCGGAGAGATCTGTTCTTGTTGTAATAACCCCAAAGGCCGAGGAGTAGAATGCTTGCTCTGAAAACACACTAGACATGACTGTACGTAGGCCTGGGTATCAGCCTTCATGTTGGGCCAATGAAAAGATCTTTGAAGCAATTCCAGGGTACCTCATACACCTCGATGTCCGGCAGTCTTAGTGTCATGACACCACCGAAGGACTCGTAGTCTAAGTCTTTGAGATGCAATGAACAATCTTCCGTGGATGAAGTACAGGCCGTCTCTTGTATCGACTGGTAGATTCCCAAGGCCTAGGGTTGACTCATCCGGAGAAGCTTCTCTTACTTCTTGCAAAAAGGAGGTCACTGCAGTAATGATCCGAGTATGGGGAAACATCATTTCCTTCTTGTAGGTCGGGTTAGCGTCGTCTCTGCGGGACAAAGCATCAGCGATCTGATTTTGGGAGCCCGCAATGTATGTTATAGAAAAATTAAATTGAGCAAAGAAATGCGGCCAACTGGCTTCTCGGGTGTTATAACATTCTTGTTGTTTGAGTATTTGGAGATTCTTATGGTCAGTCCGTATTTGAAAAGGAAGCAGACTCCCCTGGAGTAAATGCCTCCACTCTAGGCAAGCCAGTTTCATAGCAAGAAGTTCTCGTTCTATAACGGAGTAATTCCGTTGGCTTGGGCTCAAGGTCTTTGAAAAATAGGCTACTGGATGTTCCTGGCCTTGGTCAGATTGAAGGAGAATGGCACCCACCGCCGCAGCTGAAGCATCAGTTTCCAGGATAAAGGGTCGTTGTTGATCAGGCTGTTTCAAAATGGGGGCTGTGCAGAATCTCCGCTTTAAACTGAGAAAGCTGTCATCAGCTTCCTTGGACCAGGTGAAAGGACTGGAAGACTTCTTTAGCAAAGAGGTTATTGGAAGTGTAAATTGAGAAAATTCTGGAATAAACCGCCGATAAAAATTTGCCAGTCCAAGGAACTGTTGAATCTCTTTGACCGATGAGGGCGGCGGCCAGGCTAAAATGGCGTGTACCTGGTTGTGGGAATAAACCAGTATATCATCTAAGTTGACCACCTTGTTTTGACCCAATAAATCCGGTCCATAAATCTTTGGAAAATCGAGGGTGAGTTGACTAGGCCAAATGACATCACCTGGTATTCAAACAGACCGTAGGGAGTGCGAAAGGCCGTCTTCCATTCATCCCCTGTTCTGATACGGAGTAGATGATAGGCATTCCGTAGGTCGAGTTTAGTGAACACCACTGAGCCCTGAACTGCTTCCAATATTTCTGAGATGATGGGCATGGGGTAGCGATCCTTGATGGTCACTTTGTTTAATCCTCTATAGTCGATACAAGGCCTCAATTCTTTGGTATCCCGTTTGGGTATGAAAAACAATGAGGCCCCTGCAGGTGAATTGGAAGATCAGATCAGTCCGTTAGCGAGTTTGTCATCGAGGTAGCTCCGGAGTACCGCCTTTTCTGACATAGAGAGGGGATACATTCTACCAAAGGGAACCTAGGCCTGAGGGACAAGGTTTATACAGCAGTCCTCAGGTCTATGCGGAGGGAGTTTAATGGGTATCTGTTCCTGGAAGACCTCAGAGAACTCAGAAAAACACCCCGGGATACAATGAATAGAACTCCTTTCAGCCACACATACGGTCTTGACGGTTTCGAACAAAGGCTCAGGTAGGCACTCTTCTTGGCAGTATTTGGAGTGAAAACTCAATAGATTGTCAGTCCAGTCTACAGTGGGGTTGTGCTTACAGAGCCAACCGATCCCCAATATGAACGGAAAATGGGCTGCGCAGATTATGTCAAACTTTATCAGCTCTGTGTGTTGCTGTATAGATACCTGAACTTCTTCCGTGGTATGGGTTATGAGTCCGGAACATAAAGGAGTTCCGTCTACTCCCTCTACCTTTTGATCTTCCTTTTTGGCAATCCTGAGCAGACCCACCTTATCCCCCTATAAGGTGTCCAGGAAATTTCCTGCTGCTCCATAGTCCAGTAGTGCCTGAGTGTCAACTTCTTTTCCTCGGAATCGAAGTTTGATAGCTATTACCATCAAGTGCAAATCTTCAGCCGACTTGGCGGAGGTTACAGAGAGGGTGGTGTAGGAACAAGGGAATTCCCCTCGATAGTCCGTCCTACCAACTACCGAGGGCGTTCGTTTCCCGACCTCCTTGGGGGCATATCTGGGCAATCTCTCAATAGGTGAGTGGCGATCCACAATACATACAAAGACTTCCATCACGTCTCCTCTTTTTCTCCTCAGCAGTCAATGGGGCTCTGGTAGTCCCTATTTGCATGGGTTAATCTCGAGCAGTGCAGGTGAGGAGGCTGAAGTGTGTGTCTCTGGAAATGGGGTAGAACTTTGAGTCTTTTTCTTTTCGTTCTTCCGTTCTGTCAGGCGGAAATCAATTCGTAGGACAGCCGTTAGGAGATCCGAGAAGGATCCAGGACGAGGAATCCGGGCGAGTTCATCCTTTAACGGAAAATAGTGTACTGGGCCTGTTCTTGCCAGCCAGCCTCGGCGGCCAGTTTCTTGAAGGTGGAAATGTAGGAAAGTAGGTCAGAGCTTCCTTGGCGCACATCTAGTAAGTCCTCGCTGGCTAAATGTGTGCATTCTGTCCGAAGAAAGGTTTGTTTTAGGAGATCCTAAAATGCAGCGTAGTCTTGTAGAACAGGGTCGGACAGGGATACCAACGGAGTTGCCCATGCCAAGGCATTCCCCGTCATATGGGTTATCATAAAACCCACCTTAGCATGATCAGTAGAAAAGGCGTTTTGTCTGAATGTAAAGTGTATATTACAGGCTTCCAAAAATTCCTTCACCTTCCTTTCTGAGCTGGAATAAGTGGGCGGAAAAAAAACACTGCCGGGAGGAATACAAACGGAGCACACGCAACAAAGAAAAATCACAGTGGCAATGCGCCGAGCCGCAGAGTGCCGAATGGTAAATACACTCAGCGGCGGACATGTTGGAAGAAAAACTAGACCGTCACCACGTTGACAAGGAAACGTGGCGGCACAGTCTAATGGCGTCCTTGTTTCCACCTCCTCCACACACGCCAGTCGCCCGCGGTTGTGACAAGTTGTCACTGTGCCATTTTGCTCAGTTTTCACTCTGGTTCTGTTACGCTCACCTGGTATCCACGGGGACGCCACCCAGCTGCCAGAACCCTGGCGCCCTTCTCGGTCGCTCCCGGGTATTATCAGCGGGGAGTTCTTTCTGGAAAACAGGTGAGCAATGTTCAAGATAGAGCAACTGGGGAAATAACCACCCAACACCCGGTATGCCTGCAGCACCTCCCCGGGCCTTTGCTCACCTTGTTTTGGGCTGTCCGTCCTGCCTTCTTGGCAGGGGCGCGTTGTCCTCTGTGGGCGATTGCAATCGAGTTACTTCACTGATGCTGTCCCTTTGAGTCTCCCAGGTAGGTCTTATTAATGTTATTCTGTAAGCCTTTCTTTGAACTAATAATGTCTTTTCTCTCCCAGTAGGTGCGCGAGAGTCCGCTGTGGGCCTTTGGCTGGATTTGGGCTCACCGGCAAGTGATGGTGTTTCGGGAGCGCCTTGATGCGGTAAGTGGGCGCTATACATAGCGCTATGGTGCCGTGCTTCTGCTAACCTGTAGTCTTTTATTCCCATTGGCCGCTGCGTTCACCGAAGCAAGAGGCTCCTAAGCGGTGCTGGTCGATGGGCGACTTGAGAGGTAAGTTGCCGGCTATGATGTTCATGTCTAATGTCTCTTTTCTCTCTTTTTACAGGTTCGAAGATCCAAGAAGCTTGCTGTTCCTTGGGTGCTGATTGCAGTCTGCGGTGGAATCTCAGGTAAATTGCTGAAAATAACGATGTCCCTTTGTTTTGCAGGTGCAGACTTTTCGAGGTTCGAAGATGCTGCAGAACACGATGAGCGTCACGTTGCTGGAATGCAAAGTAACGCGAAGCGAGTACTGGAGTTCGGGTGTGGTTTATATAGCCTGCAGGCATCCCAGGTATCACTGGGCCTGCCACACCCAAAATGCTAGACCACATGGTTCACTTTAGGAACTGAGCCATGTGGAGGCATCCATGTTGTTGCGCAATGCCTTATGGGCCCTGATTACTGCTCTAGCATGTGAGCCTGGCGCCAAAGGCACCAGGACTGACTCCAAGAGAGTCTGGGGGCAAATGTCAAGGCCCTTGAGGGCCTGATGGGGGTAGAAGTAGCCCACCTAGCCTGGCTATCCAGGCTTAGGGCAGGGATCGTGACAGCACTCCTCCCCTAATGCCCCTCTCAAGGTGTTTCTTCTGTCCGGCCCAGGTTTAGTTGGGAAGTTTCGATGGTAGCTTTTAATCAGACGTGGTGCGTGAACATTTTTGCAGGGTTCCCAGGATCTATCTTGGGGTCCACAACCTTTCCAATCGATTAGATAGTATGGCTTCCCTCTTGAGTACTTAGAATCCAGTATGCCTTCAACTTCGAATTCTGGTTCTCCGTCGACAAGAATGGGTTTTGGTGCTGCCTTAATCTGTGTACCTGGCTGCATTGGTTTTAGAAGGGACACATGAAATACTGGATGGATACGTAGATTGGATGGTAAATCTAATTTGACGGCTGCCGGATTGATAACCGCCTTGATGGTATAGGGTCCCAAATACCTGGGTTGGAAGGTCCGGGTTCCTTTGATGGGTATGAACCTGGTGGCTAGCCAAACCTTGTCTCCTACTCGATAATCAGGGGCCATAGTCCTGTGTTGGTCGGCGAATTGTTTTTGCTTGTCTTTGGCATGAATTAGATGTTCTTTGGCCTTTTTGAAAGCCTGAGTGATGTTGGTGTGAAGGGTTTTTACCGCTGGCATTTCTAAATTGGTTGGAAGATCTAATTCTGAGGTACATGGGTGTCTGCCATATAGAGTATAAAAGGGTGTTTGTCCAGTACTGGAATGTAAGGAGTTGTTATAAGCGTACTCAGCTATCCAAAGTAAGTCCTTCCAGTCTCTTAACTTGTGACGTAACATACACCGCAGGTATTGCTCAAGGGTCTGGTTGGTCCTTTCGTTCTGGCCGTCCGTTTGGGGGTGGTGGCTAGTGGATAGCCGGATGTCAATTTGTGCCATTGCACAACACTTTCTCCAAAAGTTGGAAACGAACTGCCTACCTCGATTGGAGATCAGGATTGATGGGAAGCCGTGTAATTTAACAATATTGTCCAGAAACACCTTGGCTAGAGTGGAGGCATCTGGAAGGCCTTTGAGTGGAATAAAATGGGCCATCTTTGAGAATAGGTCTACAACTACAAGGATGGTGTTAAATCCTTGACTGGTAGGTAGATCAGTGATGAAGTCGAGGAAAAGGGTGTACCATGGCGCTGGAGGAATGTCCAAAGGTTTCAGAAGGCCAGATGGTTTGTGTTTTTGCGATTTATTTTGTGCGCAGACTCCACAAGATTGGATGTATTGGATGATATCTCTTCGCCAAGTAGGCCACCAGAAGTTCTGTTTCACCTTGGCTAAGGTCTTGGTAATCCCGGGGTGCCCTTCGATCAGGGAATCGTGGTAACCAGAAATGACTTGTTGTTGTAAGTTCTTGGTGGGGATGTATAGGCAGTCCTTAAAGAAGGGAAAACGGTCTTGAATGGAATATTGTTTTCCCTGCGCTTGCCATGCAAGGAGGGTATTCGGATTCATGGTTTGTTGGATTTCCTTTTTCAGTTCCATGTGGGTTAAGGCTGTAGTAAGGCCTAAGAGTTTGTCTTCAGGTATGATGGGGACTGGATCTGGCACCGTATAGACCAAGTCATCAGTGTCAGTACGAGAAAGTGTGTCAGCTTTTCCGTTCTTGACACCTGGTCGAAATGTTATGACAAAATCATATTCGGCGAGAAAGAGAGCCCATCGCAGTTGGCATGAAGATTGGTCCTTTGCTGTTTTAAGATATTGCAAATTTCGGTGATCAGTAATAACTGTAATGGTGTGTCTGGCTCCCAGAAGATAGTGTTGCCAGGCTTTGAAGGCGGATTTGATTGCTAAGAGTTCTTTGTCTGTGATGGCGTAATTAATTTCTGGAGGTGAACATTTCTTCGACCAGAAGGCCACTGGATGTAGCTGGCCAGTTTCGGGATCCCTTTATGAGAGGACAGCTCCCATAGCTATACTGGAAGCGTCTGTTTCCACAATATACGGGAGGTCTGGACGTGGATGTCGCAGGATCGGTGCTGAGGTGAATCTTCTCTTTAGTTCCTGAAAAGCCTTTTCCGCATCTTCAGTCCAGGTGAATTTCTTATTATTTTTTCTTAACAATGTGGTGATCGGGTGTACAACCTGTGAGAAGTCTGGTATGAACCGGCGGTAGAAGTTCGCAAAACCCAACATGCTCTGTACCCCTTTTATTGACGTTGGAGATGGCCATTTCAAAACGGCGTCCACCTTATGCAAGTCCATTCTGATGACTCCTGGAGTAAGAACGAAACCCAGAAATTCAATTTACGTGACATGAAAAAAACACTTTTCTATTTTTGCATATAAACGATGTTCCCGGAGCTTGGAGAGAACTGAACGGACATGCTTGATGTGATCCTGTTTTGAAGTTGAGTACATTAAGATATCATCTATGTATACTAGGGCGCAGATATCTATTAACTCTCTCAAAACGTCATTCATAAAATACTGAAACGCTGCAGGGGCGTTGCATAACCCAAAGGCCATGAATTGGTATTCGAACAAACCATACTTGGTGCGGAAAGCAGTCTTCCACTCGTCTCTGCTTCTGACCCACACCAGGTGGTATGCCCCTGGAAGGTCCAGTTTGGTGTAAATTTGGGCATTTTTTAACTGGTCCAGCATTTCAGGGATGAGGGGCAAGGGGTAACGGTTCTTTACAGTGATCTGCTTTAATGCACGGTAGTCAATACAGGTTCTCAGGTCCCCTTCATTTTTCGGTACGAAGAACAAAGGACTGGCTGCTGGGGACTTGGATGGGCGGATAAATCCATTAGCGAGGTAATGGTCTAGATAAGCCTTCAAATGAAGGTTTTTGGGTTCTGTGAGAGCATAGATCCTGCCACAAGGGACCTGCACACCTGGTACAAGGTCGATCTGGCAGTCATAGGGCCTGTGCGGAGGCAGGGTGTTTGCTTGGTCCTTCTGGAATACATCCTGGAAATCTTGGTATTCTTCAGGCAAAGTATTAGTCATTCCCAAAGCTGCCACTTCTGGAGTCGTAGAGATACTGAAAGCAGGTTTGTGTCCTTGGTAATAGCAGGCTGGAGAGCAGTTGCTGGGAAAGGTTAATTTTCTTGCCTGCCAGTCAATCATAGGGTTGTGAGCAACTAACCATGGCATCCCTAGTATTGGCCGAAATTGAGGTTCCTTGATGAGATTGAACGAAATGAGTTCTCGGTGTCCGTCCTGGCGCAGCAAAGTTAATTCGGCTGTGCGCTGGGTTACGGGTCCGGAAGCGATTTCAGTCCCACCCACTGTGGTTACCTTATCTGTATTTGGCTTGGAACATAGGGGAAGCCCCATCTCTGCAGCTAGGTCCTGATCTATATAATTCCCAACAGCTCCGCTGTCGATATATGCTCCAATGGCATGCATTCTTGACGATTGTTGGTTATTAATCAAGATCACCGGAATTGCAAAGTGTGAGGTCGGTGGCTCCTTTACCTCACTCGACAAACTGACCTCTACATTTGCCGAGCTGGGCAGTTTCCTGACTGACTCTCTTCCTCTTTTTCCCTGGCTCCAACGAGCTTCCTCTGAGGTTTCACTGGGCAGTCCCTCAGGAAATGCCCGGACTTCCCGCAGTATAGACATAGTTGTTGTTGTCTCCTTTTATCTCATTCTTGTTTTGTTAGGGTGGGCCGTATCCCTCCACTTTGCATGGGTTCCACAGTATTCTCTTGTAGTCGAGTTACATTGTCTCTAGGCCGAGCGTACCTAGGCCGAAGGTCCATCTTCGAACGGTCTGCTTTTCGGTCTTGCAACCGATGATCCAATTGCACGACCAGGTCTATGAATTCCGAACAATCTCTGGGAGGGTCAACCACTTGAGCTAGAATGTCCTTTAATTCACCTCGTAAGCCCCGATGAAACAATGTGGTTCTTTTGTTCTCAGGCCACCTACCTTCAGCAACCAGTCGGTTGAAAGTAGCAATGTACGTTAACAAATCCTGATTTCCCTGTCGGAGGGAAAGGAGTTCATTGTCCACAGCTTGCTCACGGGTATGGCGAGCGAAGAGTTTATCCATTTTCCCCTGAAAGTCTCCAAGATTATGTAATAAAGGCTCATCCCGGGACACCAACGGTACCGACCAATCCGTAGCACTGCCACTTAAGTATGATAAAACAAAGGCTACCTGGGCTTGGTCATTTGGGAATGCTCCAGGCCTGCAAAGAAAATGAAGGCGACACTGATTTATGAAGGCTGCGTATTTACGTGGATCTCCAGAAAACCTCACCGGGGGTGACAAAGGAACTGTACCTGGTAACACGACTTGTACCGAAGTAGAGACTGTGGATGACATACTAGGATTTTGCATCAGTGGGTTGTTTCCAGGTAGAGGTGTCTGACCCGCATGGGATTGCAAGACTTGCCTGCTAATGTCTTCGGTACGCTCTTTAGTCACCAAAAAGTCTCTCCGAAGAGCGTTATTCTCCTGTCTGGCAGAGTGAACCTCTGCACGAAGTTCTCCCAATAAGTGGGCCAATTGGTCTAATTCTGATGTTTCCATGGCGCCCAGGTGGATAGATTTGGTAGGCTTCGCGTTCTGTTACGCTCACCTGGTATCCACGGGGACGCCACCCAGCTGCCAGAACCCTGGTGCCCTTCTCGGTTGCTCCCGGGTGTTATCAGTGGGGAGTTCTTTCTGGAAAACAGGTGGGCAATGTTCAAGATAGAGCAACTGGGGAAATAACCACCCAACACCCGGTATGCCCGCAGCTCCTCCCCGGGCCTTTCCTCACCTTGTTTTGGGCTTTGGCAAGCTCTCTGTCGGGCCTTCTTGGCAGGGGCGCGTTGTCCTCTGTGGGCGATTACAATCGAGTTACTTCACTGATGCTGCCCCTTTGAGTCTCTCAGGTAGGTCTTATTACTGTTATTCTGTAAGCCTTTCTTTGAACTAATAATGTCTTTTTTCTCCCAGTAGGTGCGCGAGAGTCCGCTGTGGGCCGTTGGCTGGATTTGGGCTCACCGGCAAGTGATGGTGGTTCGGGAGCGCCTCGATGCGGTAAGTGGGCGCTATACATAGCGCTATGGTGCCATGCTTCTGCTAACCTGTTGTCTTTTATTCCCGTTGGCCGCTGCGTTCACCGAAGCAAGAGGCTCCTAAGTGGTGCTGGTCGATGGGCGACTTGAGAGGTAAGCTGCCGGCTCTGATGTAAATGTCTAATGTCTCTTTTCTCTCTTTTTGCAGGTTCGAAGATCCAAGAAGCTTGCTGTTCCTTGGGTGCTGATGGCAGTCTGCAGTGGAATCTCAGGTAAGCTGCTGAAAATAACGATGTCCCTTTGTTTTGCAGGTGCAGACTTTTCGAGGTTCGAAGATGCTGCAGAACACGATGAGCGTCACGTTGCTGGAATGCAAAGTAATGCGAAGCGTGTACTGGAGTTCGGGTGTGGTTTATATAGCCTGCAGGCATCCCAGGTATCACTGGGCCTGCCACACCAAAAATGCTAGACTGCATGGTTCAGTTTAGGAACTGAGCCATGTGGAGGCATCCATGTTGTTGTGCAATGCCCTTATGGGCCCTGATTACTGCTCTAGCATATGAGCCTGGCACCAAAGGCGCCAGGACTGACTCCAAGAGAGTCTGGGGGAAAATGTCAAGGCCCTTGAGGGCCTGATGGGGGTAGAAGTAGCCCACCTAGCCTGGCTATCCAGGCTTAGGGCAGGGATCGTGACAGCACTCCTCCCCTAATGCCCCTCTCAAGGTGTTTCTTCTGTCCGGCCCAGGTTTAGTTGGGAAGTTTCGATGGTAGCTTTTAATCAGACGTGGTGCGTGAACATTTTTGCAGGGTTCCCAGGATCTATCTTGGGGTCCACAACCTTTCCAATCGATTAGATAGTATGGCTTCCCTCTTGAGTACTTAGAATCCAGTATGCCTTCAACTTCGAATTCTGGTTCTCCGTCGACAAGAATGGGTTTTGGTGCTGCCTTAATCTGTGTACCTGGCTGCATTGGTTTTAGAAGGGACACATGAAATACTGGATGGATACGTAGATTGGATGGTAAATCTAATTTGACGGCTGCCGGATTGATAACCGCCTTGATGGTATAGGGTCCCAAATACCTGGGTTGGAAGGTCCGGGTTCCTTTGATGGGTATGAACCTGGTGGCTAGCCAAACCTTGTCTCCTACTCGATAATCAGGGGCCATAGTCCTGTGTTGGTCGGCGAATTGTTTTTGCTTGTCTTTGGCATGAATTAGATGTTCTTTGGCCTTTTTGAAAGCCTGAGTGATGTTGGTGTGAAGGGTTTTTACCGCTGGCATTTCTAAATTGGTTGGGAGATCTAATTCTGAGGTACATGGGTGTCTGCCATATAGAGTATAAAAGGGTGTTTGTCCAGTACTGGAATGTAAGGAGTTGTTATAAGCGTACTCAGCTATCCAAAGTAAGTCCTTCCAGTCTCTTAACTTGTGACGTAACATACACCGCAGGTATTGCTCAAGGGTCTGGTTGGTCCTTTCGTTCTGGCCGTCCGTTTGGGGGTGGTGGCTAGTGGATAGCCGGATGTCAATTTGTGCCATTGCACAACACTTTCTCCAAAAGTTGGAAACGAACTGCCTACCTCGATTGGAGATCAGGATTGATGGGAAGCCGTGTAATTTAACAATATTGTCCAGAAACACCTTGGCTAGAGTGGAGGCATCTGGAAGGCCTTTGAGTGGAATAAAATGGGCCATCTTTGAGAATAGGTCTACAACTACAAGGATGGTGTTAAATCCTTGACTGGTAGGTAGATCAGTGATGAAGTCGAGGAAAAGGGTGTACCATGGCGCTGGAGGAATGTCCAAAGGTTTCAGAAGGCCAGATGGTTTGTGTTTTTGCGATTTATTTTGTGCGCAGACTCCACAAGATTGGATGTATTGGATGATATCTCTTCGCCAAGTAGGCCACCAGAAGTTCTGTTTCACCTTGGCTAAGGTCTTGGTAATCCCGGGGTGCCCTTCGATCAGGGAATCGTGGTAACCAGAAATGACTTGTTGTTGTAAGTTCTTGGTGGGGATGTATAGGCAGTCCTTAAAGAAGGGTAAACGGTCTTGAATGGAATATTGTTTTCCCTGCGCTTGCCATGCAAGGAGGGTATTCGGATTCATGGTTTGTTGGATTTCCTTTTTCAGTTCCATGTGGGTTAAGGCTGTAGTAAGGCCTAAGAGTTTGTCTTCAGGTATGATGGGGACTGGATCTGGCACCGTATAGACCAAGTCATCAGTGTCAGTACGAGAAAGTGTGTCAGCTTTTCCGTTCTTGACACCTGGTCGAAATGTTATGACAAAATCATATTCGGCGAGAAAGAGAGCCCATCGCAGTTGGCATGAAGATTGGTCCTTTGCTGTTTTAAGATATTGCAAATTTCGGTGATCAGTAATAACTGTAATGGTGTGTCTGGCTCCCAGAAGATAGTGTTGCCAGGCTTTGAAGGCGGATTTGATTGCTAAGAGTTCTTTGTCTGTGATGGCGTAATTAATTTCTGGAGGTGAACATTTCTTCGACCAGAAGGCCACTGGATGTAGCTGGCCAGTTTCGGGATCCCTTTATGAGAGGACAGCTCCCATAGCTATACTGGAAGCGTCTGTTTCCACAATATACGGGAGGTCTGGACGTGGATGTCGCAGGATCGGTGCTGAGGTGAATCTTCTCTTTAGTTCCTGAAAAGCCTTTTCCGCATCTTCAGTCCAGGTGAATTTCTTATTATTTTTTCTTAACAATGTGGTGATCGGGTGTACAACCTGTGAGAAGTCTGGTATGAACCGGCGGTAGAAGTTCGCAAAACCCAACATGCTCTGTACCCCTTTTATTGACGTTGGAGATGGCCATTTCAAAACGGCGTCCACCTTATGCAAGTCCATTCTGATGACTCCTGGAGTAAGAACGAAACCCAGAAATTCAATTTACGTGACATGAAAAAAACACTTTTCTATTTTTGCATATAAACGATGTTCCCGGAGCTTGGAGAGAACTGAACGGACATGCTTGATGTGATCCTGTTTTGAAGTTGAGTACATTAAGATATCATCTATGTATACTAGGGCGCAGATATCTATTAACTCTCTCAAAACGTCATTCATAAAATACTGAAACGCTGCAGGGGCGTTGCATAACCCAAAGGCCATGAATTGGTATTCGAACAAACCATACTTGGTGCGGAAAGCAGTCTTCCACTCGTCTCTGCTTCTGACCCACACCAGGTGGTATGCCCCTGGAAGGTCCAGTTTGGTGTAAATTTGGGCATTTTTTAACTGGTCCAGCATTTCAGGGATGAGGGGCAAGGGGTAACGGTTCTTTACAGTGATCTGCTTTAATGCACGGTAGTCAATACAGGTTCTCAGGTCCCCTTCATTTTTCGGTACGAAGAACAAAGGACTGGCTGCTGGGGACTTGGATGGGCGGATAAATCCATTAGCGAGGTAATGGTCTAGATAAGCCTTCAAATGAAGGTTTTTGGGTTCTGTGAGAGCATAGATCCTGCCACAAGGGACCTGCACACCTGGTACAAGGTCGATCTGGCAGTCATAGGGCCTGTGCGGAGGCAGGGTGTTTGCTTGGTCCTTCTGGAATACATCCTGGAAATCTTGGTATTCTTCAGGCAAAGTATTAGTCATTCCCAAAGCTGCCACTTCTGGAGTCGTAGAGATACTGAAAGCAGGTTTGTGTCCTTGGTAATAGCAGGCTGGAGAGCAGTTGCTGGGAAAGGTTAATTTTCTTGCCTGCCAGTCAATCATAGGGTTGTGAGCAACTAACCATGGCATCCCTAGTATTGGCCGAAATTGAGGTTCCTTGATGAGATTGAACGAAATGAGTTCTCGGTGTCCGTCCTGGCGCAGCAAAGTTAATTCGGCTGTGCGCTGGGTTACGGGTCCGGAAGCGATTTCAGTCCCACCCACTGTGGTTACCTTATCTGTATTTGGCTTGGAACATAGGGGAAGCCCCATCTCTGCAGCTAGGTCCTGATCTATATAATTCCCAACAGCTCCGCTGTCGATATATGCTCCAATGGCATGCATTCTTGACGATTGTTGGTTATTAATCAAGATCACCGGAATTGCAAAGTGTGAGGTCGGTGGCTCCTTTACCTCACTCGACAAACTGACCTCTACATTTGCCGAGCTGGGCAGTTTCCTGACTGACTCTCTTCCTCTTTTTCCCTGGCTCCAACGAGCTTCCTCTGAGGTTTCACTGGGCAGTCCCTCAGGAAATGCCCGGACTTCCCGCAGTATAGACATAGTTGTTGTTGTCTCCTTTTATCTCATTCTTGTTTTGTTAGGGTGGGCCGTATCCCTCCACTTTGCATGGGTTCCACAGTATTCTCTTGTAGTCGAGTTACATTGTCTCTAGGCCGAGCGTACCTAGGCCGAAGGTCCATCTTCGAACGGTCTGCTTTTCGGTCTTGCAACCGATGATCCAATTGCACGACCAGGTCTATGAATTCCGAACAATCTCTGGGAGGGTCAACCACTTGAGCTAGAATGTCCTTTAATTCACCTCGTAAGCCCCGATGAAACAATGTGGTTCTTTTGTTCTCAGGCCACCAACCTTCAGCAACCAGTCGGTTGAAAGTAGCAATGTACGTTAACAAATCCTGATTTCCCTGTCGGAGGGAAAGGAGTTCATTGTCCACAGCTTGCTCACGGGTATGGCGAGCGAAGAGTTTATCCATTTTCCCCTGAAAGTCTCCAAGATTATGTAATAAAGGCTCATCCCGGGACACCAACGGTACCGACCAATCCGTAGCACTGCCACTTAAGTATGATAAAACAAAGGCTACCTGGGCTTGGTCATTTGGGAATGCTCCAGGCCTGCAAAGAAAATGAAGGCGACACTGATTTATGAAGGCTGCGTATTTACGTGGATCTCCAGAAAACCTCACCGGGGGTGACAAAGGAACTGTACCTGGTAACACGACTTGTACCGAAGTAGAGACTGTGGATGACATACTAGGATTTTGCATCAGTGGGTTGTTTCCAGGTAGAGGTGTCTGACCCGCATGGGATTGCAAGACTTGCCTGCTAATGTCTTCGGTACGCTCTTTAGTCACCAAAAAGTCTCTCCGAAGAGCGTTATTCTCCTGTCTGGCAGAGTGAACCTCTGCACGAAGTTCTCCCAATAAGTGGGCCAATTGGTCTAATTCTGATGTTTCCATGGCGCCCAGGTGGATAGATTTGGTAGGCTTTGCGTTCTGTTACGCTCACCTGGTATCCACGGGGACGCCACCCAGCTGCCAGAACCCTGGTGCCCTTCTCGGTTGCTCCCGGGTGTTATCAGTGGGGAGTTCTTTCTGGAAAACAGGTGGGCAATGTTCAAGATAGAGCAACTGGGGAAATAACCACCCAACACCCGGTATGCCCGCAGCTCCTCCCCGGGCCTTTCCTCACCTTGTTTTGGGCTTTGGCAAGCTCTCTGTCGGGCCTTCTTGGCAGGGGCGCGTTGTCCTCTGTGGGCGATTACAATCGAGTTACTTCACTGATGCTGCCCCTTTGAGTCTCTCAGGTAGGTCTTACTACTGTTATTCTGTAAGCCTTTCTTTGAACTAATAATGTCTTTTTTCTCCCAGTAGGTGCGCGAGAGTCCGCTGTGGGCCGTTGGCTGGATTTGGGCTCACCGGCAAGTGATGGTGGTTCGGGAGCGCCTCGATGCGGTAAGTGGGCGCTATACATAGCGCTATGGTGCCATGCTTCTGCTAACCTGTTGTCTTTTATTCCCGTTGGCCGCTGCGTTCACCGAAGCAAGAGGCTCCTAAGTGGTGCTGGTCGATGGGCGACTTGAGAGGTAAGCTGCCGGCTCTGATGTAAATGTCTAATGTCTCTTTTCTCTCTTTTTGCAGGTTCGAAGATCCAAGAAGCTTGCTGTTCCTTGGGTGCTGATGGCAGTCTGCAGTGGAATCTCAGGTAAGCTGCTGAAAATAACGATGTCCCTTTGTTTTGCAGGTGCAGACTTTTCGAGGTTCGAAGATGCTGCAGAACACGATGAGCGTCACGTTGCTAGAATGCAAAGTAACGCGAAGCGTGTACTGGAGTTCGGGTGTGGTTTATATAGCCTGCAGGCATCCCAGGTATCACTGGGCCTGCCACACCAAAAATGCTAGACTGCATGGTTCAGTTTAGGAACTGAGCCATGTGGAGGCATCCATGTTGTTGTGCAATGCCCTTATGGGCCCTGATTACTGCTCTAGCATATGAGCCTGGCACCAAAGGCGCCAGGACTGACTCCAAGAGAGTCTGGGGGCAAATGTCAAGGCCCTTGAGGGCCTGATGGGGGTAGAAGTAGCCCACCTGGCCTGGCTATCCAGGCTTAGGGCAGGGATCGTGACAGGTTCACTTGGTCTACAATTCAACTTTGGAGTGTGTATATTTTCCTTTGACTAAATTTAACTTGTTTGATAATTGTGATGCATGTGTTTTATTAGAAGTTTATAAAATAAATATATATCTACTTTTTAAATACAACGCTTTGGTCAGTGTTTCCTTGTACCATAGTCTAGTGGGCCTTTTGTGTAAACCCTGAATACTGCTCATCTCCCTCTTGAGATAAGTCTGACTGCTCAGCCACAGCTACCAACTAAATCTTTGTGGTACAGACTGATACCAAAGGGGATTATGGCTCTCACCTGTAGTCCTAATCTGGTATAGTGCTGCACTGGATTCTGCCTAACACTGGTGTACAGCAGTGAGGATAAAAGTATTGGATTTACATTTTAGAGTTCTGCTAGTGCTTTGGTCCAAATAACCACAAGGCCAACTATCACAACAAGTTTATTTTTAACAAAAGTCAAAATTATGGAAGGTTACAGCCAGGAGACCCTCCTTACTAATACTGCTGATTTTTTAAGGGATCTGTGTAGACAGAAAGGTCTTCCTGTCAAAGGCAAGAACTTAGAAATGATTGATAGACTGTTAGAGAAACAAAGGCCCTCATTACGAGTCGGGCAGTATGGGGTTAACAGCACCAGTAAAGGTGCCGTTGCCGTCAACCCCATACCGCCCGATTACGAGTTCCCCTCGCGGGACCCCTTCTGCACGTCTGGTTTTACCAGACGTGCAGAGCGGGTCCTGCGAGGGGAAGAGGGACAAACAACGGGCCATCTCGTAATGGCCCGTTGTTTGCTCCCTCTCCCATTCCCATTTAGCCCTATGGGGGATGAAATAGGAATGGGCAAGGACCGTGTCCGGGTCCTTGGAGGGAGGAATTACTGGGCCTTCCGAACTCGGAATGGCCCGGTAAGTCCTCATTTCGAGGACACGGATGCAATTTCGGCGGCAGCCATGCCGCCAATAGCGGCATGGCTACCGCCGAACTCGTAATGAGGCCCAAAGTCTGGGTAGTGGTGCTGTAGTACCCACTACTCCAGCAAAAGTAGCAAACAGTAATGAGGATAATGTTGAAGATATTATTGTTGAGACATATGAGGAAGAGGAGGATAGCAATGTCATCCCCTCTGGCCCTCTACCTGCTCAAAGGCCTCAACCTGTGGCTACTGGACCCTTACCAGGTCTGTTGGGTATTTTGTGTAGATTTGGGACCTAGCGGTATTTTCTTACCGCCAAAAACAAAATAATTTAGTAATAACCACTCCTTGTAGTTAGATTGGGTTTGGTATTATAGTGGTATAGTGGCTATGGATTATTTCAGTACACAGCTGCATTTGGTTGGTATACATTTCATTGTGGTATAGTGGTGAGCATAATTTCTTTGTTTTATTTGTGGCCCCAACGTACAAAACTCCTTTATTTTATTTAGACTGTTCTTGTGATCTCTAGAGGCCTCAGACTTCTACATTATTTAATAACACCACATTTTCATATGGAGTGCCACTTGTGGCTGTTATCACTGATTTATCTACATCAGTGAGCTATGCTTCTATAAAGTATTCACAATAACATGTGGTGTTATTACTAGTTTATTTACATTAGTTAGACTATGTTTCCATAAAGTATTCACAATAGCATGTGGTGTTATCACTAATTTATTTACATTAGTGAGACTATGTTTCCAGAGGCCTCTCTCTGCTGATTCATATACGCCCAGCAGACTATTGTATTATATTCCTCTCAGAAGACACACACATACATATACACTGAGTGGAACCACGCACACAGCTATTTATAATTGCTCATAACATTACTTTATCTACATAGGCAGTTTGGCACATATATTACCTAATAACCTCCCCTTTTATTATGTGATATGGGCTAAATGCACCAGGGAAAGACAGAAGCAGAAAAAACTTTACACAGGTTGTGATTTATACCAGTTTCATTTCAAAATCATACATTACCAGCTTTGCGAGGCAGTCTTTTCAAGAATAAACAGAAGAGAAACAATTGCAAAAATACAAGGCATTTGATTAAATTCTTTGCAACAATAAAAAGAACAGTACATCAATTGACTTGCATTTAGATGGCAACATTAGAATGTGGCATTTAAACATGGTGATTCCCCAATAGTGACTATCGCTACACTGCCTGCCTAATAATAAATCATGTGTCCGTCACAGCAAACTCACTCCATTCGTATATTTACCAGCTATTTGTAGCTCTCCCACACGCGATCTCCTGGCTGGTCGCCTCCGATAAGTGGATCAGGGTCTTCTTTTTAAAGCGCCGAGAGAGAACATGCAGCTCCAATCTGCAATCTTTTGTTCCCAAGCCGGTGCTAATTAACTGGACACCCCAGTCTCCGAAGATCAGCAGTGCACTGGAACAACGCCTCCCAGCAGCCCAGCCAAGTCCTCACTGCAGCACTGCCAAGTGTCTAATAAATCTCCTTCTCCCCGAGCGGCTTCAAGAAACCTATGTCACAATCCTTAAAATGATCTGTACCCAATCAAAGTCCACAATAAGCTATCCTCCTTCTTCAACAATGGCTTGGCTTATACAGTTTAGAAACTGTATCTACTTATTTCCTGGCATGCAGATTTTGCCTTAGCTAACACAGTGAACAGAGAAAAAAGAATGAATCCAAGTGCACGTTTAAAATGACTTTCAGAGCCTGTCTTTTCTACCTCATTTTCACATGGAGATCACATTATGATGTTATTTGATTACTATTAGTGATTAGTATTTGTTAGTTAAGTTAATTAATCCAGTATCTAATGTGTCTTCTGTAATTGAGGCATTTTCAATTGAGAAAAAAAATGGTGTTCTTTAAACAAAGTATTGAAAAATTGACAAAAAATTATGTTCATAGATAGCCTGTCTTCATATACCTGTCCATATGTTACCCTGGCAACACATGCCTTGCTGTACCACCTTACAGCTATAATGTGATCCCATGCAGTGGCGCTGCTCTCCAAAACACGCTAAATTATACTACAGGTGCCACATTAAGTCCTGAATTTATCTCTCTAGAAAAAATGAGACTTGAACTTGAATTCAAAAGAATTAGTGTCCAAACTGAACAGAGACATCAAGAACAAAGGCTCAAAGAAATCGAGCTCAACCATGAGCTTGAGATGAAGAAATTTTCTTTGGAAAATGCTTCACTCCCCAAATCTTCTAGATCTTCCAGTCCAAAAAGACCCCGGATGCCTAAAGAGATTGTGGGTATGTATGAACCTAAGTTGGATGTATTGGATTGGCTTGTTATGTTTGAATATAATCATGGGCTCCAGGATATCACAGGAAATCAGTTGATCCCCTGGTTATTCCCTAGGCTCCGCCCTGTTGCATCTGATGTGGTAATGGAGTTGGGGGAGGTGGATAGGATGGATTATGAATGTGTAAAGCTAGCTTTGATAGCTAGATTTGGGAAGTCCTTTGGGTACTCCTTCCCAGTACCTTAAGAGGTTTAGGACCCTCAAAAGCATGGTAGTACCCCTTGACCTACTTGGGTGAATGAGTGTTTGAAGAACTTAGAGGGATGGATTAAGGGTTATAGAGTTAACCCTTATGAAGGAATGAGAAATCTTGTCATGATGGAGTCTATCTATGATGCCTGCTCAACTGAGCTCAGGCAGCACTTGGCTGAATCAAAAGAATTAGATTCTAAGAAACTAGCTAAGGCTGCTGACTTGTGGGTTGCCAACAGGGCTACTCACAAGGATTCAGGGGTAACTCAGAAAAAGGATGAGGGAAAGCAGCCAAAGAAAGACAACAAAGAGAATTCAAATAATTCCAATTCCAAAGAGGGCCCCAAACAAATTTCTAAGTGTAAGCCACAAGGGAAACCTAATCAGACTAGTGCACCTTCTGGTCCCAGACCAGAAGGAGGTCAGAACAAGCCACCATTCATAAAGACATTTGGGAAATGTTATATTTGTGGCTCTACTGATCATGTGAAATGGGATCCCAGATGTAAGGGTAAACCTTCAGGGGTCCACACTGTCTCCTTAGTCTTCGCTCCAGAGGAGGAAGTACATATGGTCAGTGGAAACTTTCAACTACTAGCTGAAGATCCCATTGGAGTCTCAGCTAGTGTATCTTTAGTATCTCTAGGGTTGTGGGAACAACAGAATTTAGATGTGTATAATTCTATCCTTCCTAACACTAAAGAGCATTATAACGACAGTGTCCTAGTCAATGGTCAGGAAACCCCTGCCATTAGAGACACTGGGGCCAGCATAACTGTGGTGGACAAATCTTTTTTCAAGGTGGAGGATGTTGCTAAGGCACCCACATGCCTCACCAAGTTAGCTGGAGGGCCTGTGCAGATGCTTCCCCAATTTCCAGCTCTCATCCAGTGCAATGAAATGACTGTCAGGATACCTGTGAGTGTACAATCTGAAGTACCAGGAAGGGTGCTGTTGGGCAATGATCTGAAAGACCTGGGAGTAGTGTCAAGTACTCCCAGACCTCCTAGTAAGAGATTACAGGAGCTTACCAGACCTGCAAGGGAGAGGACCTTGAGGGGCTCTCCCGCAGAGATGATAGAAAAAGAAATCACTCCTACTCCACTGGAGTTACTAACTGCTATTTCAAAGCAACCAGAAGCAAAGGGGAAACCCAAGACTTCAAAGAAGAAACCAGCAGCAGGCACTCCAGTGCTGCCAACCAGAAAATCTCCTGGGTTGTCAAAAATCACACCTGTGATTCCTCCTCCAGCTAAGGCTGAGAGTGAGGTACAGCCCTGTGTGGTTGACCTAGAGCCTGAAGATTCAGATCTAGCAGGAGGCCAGGAACTCATTGCAGATCTTGACCCTGTGGACCATCCTGAGCTGCAGTCTTTACTGGCAGAAGGTGGACCCAAAAGGGCAGACTTCAGTAAGGGACAAAGAGAATGTCCAACTCTGGAAGGTCTTCGCCACCAGGCAGCTTCTCAGCTTGAAGGGGAAGAGCCTGGGAAGTATAGGTAACACTGGGAAGATGGCTTCTTCTGTAGTGACCCAACAGAGTCACTCCCTGGGGACTACAAAAGACTTGTAGTGCCTCAAGCAAACCGACTCCAATTCTTGCAACTAGCCCATGAGATACCTTTGGCTGGTCACTTCAGCTTCAAGAAGGCCAAGGAAAGGCTCTCTTTTTACTTTTATTGGCCTAAAATGGGGGCTGAGGTAGATAAGTATTGCAAGAGTTGTCACACTTGCCAAACCTCTGGTAAGAGTGGCTCCAAGAACGTGGCACCTCTAGTGCCTCTCCCTGTGGTGGGAGTACCATTTGAGAGGGTAGGAATCGACATTGTTGGTCCCCTTGATCCTCCAAGTTCTTCAGGCAACAGGTTTATACTTGTTGTAGTAGAAAATGCTACTAGGTTCCCTGAAGCAATTCCTATGGGGACTGTTACAGCTCCGGCTGTAGCTAAGGCCCTCCTTGGTATTTTTACCAGGGTTGGGTTTCCTAAGTAGGTAATATCCGACACGAGGTCAAATTGTATGTCCCACTACATGAAGGCCATGTGGAAAAACTGTGGAGTTACCTACAAGTTCTCAACAGCATACCACCCTCAGAAAAATTGATTGGTAGAAAGGTTTAACAGAACCACGAAGAGCATGATAGGAGCTTTAGAAGACCCTCTTAAAAATAAGTGGGATCTTCTACTGCCATGCCTTCTCTTTGCATATAGAGAAGTCCCACAGGAGGGAGTGGGTTACAGTCCCTTTGAACTTCTCTATGGCCATCCGGTTAGAGGTCCATTGGCCCTGATCAAGGAGGGGTTGGAGAGGGCTCTTTCCCCCACGCCAGTCAGAGTCACTGACTATGTGATAGGACTCCGGAGGAGAATGTCACACATGGTGGCTGAGGCAAGTGATAACCTGAAAGCAGGTCAGGCTCTGGTCAAGCATTGGCATGACCAGAAGGCCAACATGGTTGAGTTCTCTCAAGACCAGCTAGTTCTTGTTATGGTCCCAACAAGGCAGAGGGCCTTACAGGACAAGTGGATGGGACCCTTCAAGGTTGTGGGGAAACTAGGAGAGGTGATCTATCTGGTGGACTTAGGCAATCATAAGGAGGCTCCTAGAGTCTTTCACATCAACCGTCTAAAAGCTTATGTCTCGAGACCAGAACTGGGAGCTTTGCTTCTAGCTTCAGCTCAAGAGGAGAGTGAACCTCTACCTGACCTCCTGAGAGACAAAGCTTTGGATGAGAAAATAGAAGGAGTTAATCTCTCTTCTAATCTGACACCTGAGCAACAGGAGGAGTGCAACATTTTGTTGAATCAATTTGCCTCCCAGTTTTCTCTAGCACCAGGCTTGACCCCTTGGGGCCAGCATGATATTCAAACTGGTGACTGTTTACCTGTCAAAAGCAGGGGCTACAGGATGTCAGAAAATGTAAGAACCCACATCAAAGGAGAGGTCAACAAGATGCTTGATCTCGGGGTATTAGAGGCCTCTATTAGTCCATGGTCTAGTCCAGTTTTGTTCGTACCAAAGGCAGGATCCAAGGAGTTGAGATTCTGTGTGGACTATAGAGCTCTAAATGCAGTCACTAAGACTGATGCCCATCCTTTGCCAAGGACAGATGAGCTGGTGGATAGACTTGGGTCAGCCAAGTTGCTCAGCACATTTGATATTGGCAAATAGCCCTGACTGACCATGCCAAGGAGAAAACTGCATTATCCACCCCAGTAGGCTTATACCAATTTAAGGTTATGCCTCTTGGATTAAATAATGCACCTGCTGCATTCCAAAGGATGGTTAATCAGGTTCTGAATGGGATGGAGGACTTCTGCATGGCATACTTGGATGACATTGCAATGTTCAGCCCTACTTGGAAAGAACATGTTGACCACCTAGGATATGTTTTGCAGGCTCTTGAACAGGCCCATCTAACCAGAAAAGCAAAGAAATGCCAAATTGGTCAGAGTAAAGTGGTCTACCTTGGGCATGAGGTAGGAGGTGGAGAAATACGGCCTTTGCTCAGCAAGATTGAAGCTGTGCAAAATTGGACAACCTCTTCTACTCAGACCCAGGTGAGAGCCTTCCTAGGCCTCACTGGGTATTACTGGAATTTCATTGAGAACTATGGATCCATAGCTTCTCCACTGAATGTAATCTCTTCTCCTAAGTTCCCTAAAAAGATCAAATGGAATGAGGAGTGCAATCAGGCCTTTGAAAGCCTGAAGAAAGCCCTTTGTCAAGCTCCAGTTCTCAGAGCTCCTGACTACCACCAACCCTTCATTGTACAAACAGATGCTTCCAATATAGGTATAGGTGCAGTACTCAGTCAACTGGATGAGAAAGGTAGGGAACACCCCATTTGCTTCATCAGTAGGAAACTGTTGGAACCTGAAACAAGGTGGGCAACTACTGAGAGAGAATGTTTCACCATTGTGTGGGCTTTGAAGAAGTTTAGACCATACTTGTATGGATCTACTTTCATCATTCAAACAGAGCACCAACCCTTGAGATGGTTGATGCAAATGAAAGGGGAAACCCCCACATTGCTAAGATGGTCAATCTGCCTCCAAGGGTTTGATTTTACCATTGCGCACAGGTCAGGATATCACCACCAAAATGCTGATGGTCTCTCTAGGATGTTTATAACCGACTAGAGGTAAGAGACTCATCCAGGAGTGGATTAGATCCTCCTGTCCCTTAGTCTGGGGCGGGGGGCGCGAGTGTTAGGGAGAATTCTCATTCTATGGCTAATTTCCCTTACCTATAGAGTCCCTCAGCAGCTTTGCTGGATTTGAAGGGTTTGTATCTTTTTACCTGCTAGACTGAGACTCTTTTTCCCACTCTTAGGCATTCTTGCTATGTGTGTTCTAGGCTATTTTTGTGTTTAATGCCTATGGGATCTTTCTCAACCCCATAAGAACCATCTTTATTCACATGCGTTACACAGCACCCTCAGTGCAGTGACACAGGGGTGTCGTAGCGACCCCCAAACAAAGACTCCATACCCTGGGACTGACTACTGTCTCCCAGGGCATGTAAAGTTCCCATTGACTTTACTAGTCAAATTCTATGAACTAAACCAGTACAACTCATCTTACTATGGAGGTACTGGAAGGGGTTAATAGTTTTTCCCCTATGTTCATTTTCAAGAGGGTACCCTACAGTCCCTCTCTCAAAGGTTTCTGGCTGGTGGCAGTGGTTACTACCATAAATATTCGACTGCAAATATTTCGCTATGGGATTTTCCCATTGTTCGAGGCTACCACTTCTTCTGACAGCCTCTAACATACCGCCGGTGCATTTTACTATTTACCTTTGCTCCGGTAGGTTTTATTTGCCAGAACTTTAATATAACTTCTTATTCGTGTCTTTCTCTAAACTCCTAACCCAGGTTGGGGATCCTTTGTTTGTCCTTTTGGCGGGCTTCTACCGAGAAGCCCTCCTTTCTGCGCCATTGAGTCTGGGGTGGGTCCATTGTGTGGGAGGGGGAGTAGGACCCCTGGACAGGGTTGCCTCCGCAACCCATGTCGCACTCTATCCTGATAGGCTGGAGGGTCTCTCGCCAAGATGACCACTCCTCTGTGTGAGTGACAGCTAGGTTGTAAGAATGGGGATCTTTTTGCATAAAAGCAGGGTCCTGAGGACTGGAAGAGCAAGACGTCGCCACTGGAACTAAGAAGCCAAAGAGGAGAGAAGCCAAAGACATCTGCAACGACTGAACCACCGGTGAAGCCCTGCTCCAGCGTCTCACCACTTTTCTCCACATGACGATAGAAGATCTTCATCTGCAAGAGCCTTCTTCCCTTGAGCTGGTGGGGCCAACCAGTTTGCCAATCACCTTCCCGGACCTGCCTTGGTCGAATCTCCCGTACCCTGTACTTGGAGGCCGGATAGCCAGGCACCAGTCCACCCGGACCGCGATTTAAAGGAGCGTACCTTTTATTCATCAGGCAGCACCGCGGCTGGTTTCATCCCTGGGTAGTGCAGTAACTCGAACCTTCCTCCACGACGAGAGCCTCTCTTCCTCTGCTGGATCACCCGAACTGCAGGAACTACCAGGAACAACAGCCACCGCAGGAGCCACTTCTTCATTTAAAGGTACATTGTTCTGCCAGGTCGCCCTTTCTTCGCGGTAGCACTAAAGATGTTTTAAATCCTTAACCTACCTGTTGGGTCGGCCGCCCCTCTCTCTTAACATTGTCTTTTTCAACTTCTGCAACCACCTTTTCAAATTCGTTAACCAAA